>NC_132871.1:31346250-31998500 GCF_048164855.1 Canis lupus baileyi | reverse complement strand
GAACTGGGAAGGACCACGTTTCAGCTCATCTCCGAGAGGGATGTTCCCCAGAGAGAGAGCTTTCAGCTAGGTACTCAGGTTTGGAAGTTAGTAGGTAGCTCCCATCTGAGGGAGGAATTCCTCAGAAGTTGCTGGATTGAACTAAGACACTTTTGCCTCTCACAAAACTTGCGTCCCGTATCAAAAGAAATCCTTTGGAAGCGAAGCGTACAGGTGGTCAGCATGTGGGAGGTTCAAGTCCTAAGGTCAATCCAAAGGAGTGTGCATGCCTTGGAGGCAGCTGTTGGCTAGGCGTGAAATTGACAAGGCAGACACTTGGTTTTCACTCCGCTACTTTCCCGCATACAACGAAAAGCTGTGGAAGAGGAACGTACTGGCAGTCAGGATGGGGGAGGTACAGCCCACAAGCTCACCTCTCAGAAGTGTGCATGCTTTGCAGGCCGATGTCTGCTAGACACTAGGTATACCCGAGCTACACTCTAATTGAACAAGGACATTGGTAATCGCTGTATTGAACTCAGATACACGTGAGTACAGTCCTGACACTTCCCCCTGCATTTCTCCAACCTCTCCCAGCACCTAATATAAGGATGTTTGCAGCTACGACTACGGGCAGGCAGGATGCGGGAGGGTCCTGCTCTGAGCTCAGCTCTCACAAGAGACCATGACTCGAAGCCAGCTTTCAACTAGCTGCGTTCTAATGGCCGTGAGACCATAGCAGTCTTCTAACTCAGGAGGTTCGAAGAATACCACTCTACTGCACCTGGAGACACCTTCCAGGCCTGCATTATTCCACTTGCATCTCACAAGCTTCTGACAAACGGCTCTGGTGAAGACGTTCAAAACTCATTCTGCAGGCAGTGTGGAACTGTGAGAGACTGGGTGTGAGCTCAACTCTCAGAAGAGAGATGCTTTTGGACTCGGGGTTCAGCTCGCTTCTCACGTATGGAACTTGGTATGTAGCACCTGTCTAAGACAGGAATTACTAGGAAATCGCTGGTTTGAACTTGGAGGCACTAGTCTTGTGTTGCCGGGTCTTTCCACTTACCTCTCACAGCACTTCCGTCACGTATCGAGCCTAGTGAGGATGTTCATAACTGCATCTGCAGGCAGTGTGTCGATCAAATCAGTCGAACAAATTCTAATCGAATCAAATCAAAAACATTCAAATCGAAAACAATCGAATCGAATCTAAAAGAATCGAATCGTATCGAATCGAAAAGAATCGAATCTTATGGAATTGAATCGGAAAGAATCAAATCGTGTGGAATCGAATCGAAAAGAATCGAATAGAATAAAATAGAAAAGAAAGGAATCGAATTGAATCGAAAAGAATCGAATCAAAAAGAATCGAATTGAAATGAAAAGAATCGAAACGAATCCAAGAGAATCGAATCGAAAGAAAAAGAATCGATTCGAATCGAATTGAAAAGCATCGAATCGAAAAGAATCGAGTTCAAATGAAAACAGTCGAATCGAATCGAAAAGAATCGAATTGAAAAGATTCCAATCTAAATGAAAAGAATCGAATCGAATCAAAAAGAATCGAATAAATCGAATCTAAATGAAAAAAATCGAATTGAATTGACTTGAATAAAAAGAATCGAATCGATAAGAATCGAATCTAAATGAAAATAATCGAATTGAATAGAATCCAAGAGAATCGAACTGAATCAAATCGAAAAGAATCGAATCGAAACCAATCGAAAAGAATCAAATAAAATCGAATCGAATAAAATCGAATCCAATCGAAAAGAATCGAATTGAATCACATCGATAAGAATCGAATCGAATCAAAACGAATCGTTCAAATAGAATAGAAAAGAATAGAATCGAATAAAAAAGAATCGAATCGAAAAGAATCGAATCGAAACGAGAAAAAAGAATCGAATCAATCGAAATGAATAGAATCGAATCTAATCGAAAAGATTCAAATCAAATCGAATCAAAAATAATCGAATCGAAAAGAATCAAATTGAAACAAAAAAAGTCGAATCGAATCTAATCAAAAAGAATCGATTGGATTCAAATCGAAAAGAATCGAATCGAATTGAATCGAAGACAATCGAATCGAAAAGAATCGAATTGAAAAGAATCGAATCGAAACAATTGGATTTGAAATAAAAAGATTCGAATCGAATCAAAAGAATAGAAAAGATTTAAATCAAAAAGAATAGAATAGATTCGAATCAAAAAGAACCGAATCAAATCGAATTGAAAAGAATCTTAAAGAATCGAATCGAAAAGAATCGAATCTAATAGAATTGAATTGAATCGAAAAGAATCGAATCGAAAAGAATTGAATCGAATCGAAAACAAATGAATCGAACCGAATTGAAAAGAAAACAATCGAATCGAATCAAATAAAAAAGAATCGCTTTGAATAGCATACAATTGAAAAGAATCGAATCAATCGAATTGAAAAGAATCAAATCGAAAAGAATCGAATAAAAAAAGTCGAATCGAAACGAAAACAATCGAATCGAATCGAATCTAAAAGAATCGTATTGAATTGAATCGAGTCGAAAAGACTCGAATCGTAGACTCGAATCGAATTGAATCAAATCGAAAAGAATCTAATAGAAACGACTCGAAAAGAATCAAATCGAAATGATTCAAAATGAATCGAATAGAATAGAATCGAAAAAAATCAAATAGAATCGAATAGAATCGAAAAGAATCGAAACGAAATGAATCAAAGAGAATCGATTAGAATCGAAATGAAAAGAATCGTATTGAATCGAATCGAAAAGAATCAAATCAAATCGAATCGAAAGAATTGAATCAAATCGAAAAGAATCCAATCGAATTGAAAAGAATCGAACTAAATGGAATCAAATAAAAAAGAATCGAATCGAATCGAAAAGAATCGAATCAAATTTAATGGAATCGAAAAGAATCGAATTGAATCAAAAAGAATCGAAATGAAACAAATCAGATCAAATGGAAAAGAATCAAATCGAATTGAAAGGAATCGAATCAAATCGAAATGAATGGAATCAAAAAGATTCGAATCGAAAAGAATCGAATTGAAATGAAAAGAATCGAATCTAATAGAAAAGACTCGGGATCCCTGGGTGGCGCAGCGGTTTGGCGCCTGCCTTTGGCCCAGGGCGTGATCCTGGAGACCCGGGATCGAATCTCACATCGGGCTCCCGGTGCATGGAGCCTGCTTCTCCCTCTATCTGTGTCTCTGACTCTCTCTCTCTCTGTGTGACTATCATAAATAAATATTTAAAAAAAAGAATAGAAAAGACTCGAATAGAATTAAAAAAATCGAATCGAATCGAATCGAAAAGAATCGAATTGAAAAGACTCGAATTGAAACGAATCGATGTGAAATGAAAAGAATCGAATCGAATCGAATTGAAAGAATCGAATCGAATAGAAAAAAATCGAATAGAAAAGAATCGAACCGAAAAGAAAAGAATCAAATTGAATCAGTCGATTAAATTCTAATCGAATCGAATTAAAAGGAATGAAATCGAGGAGAATCGAATTGAAAAGAATCGAATCAAATCGAAAAGAATCGAAGTGTATCGAATCAAAAAGAATCAAATTGTATCGAATAGAATCGAAAAGAATCCAATTGAATCATCGAATGGAAAATAATAGAATTGAATAGAATAGAAAAGAATCGAGTCGAATCAAATCGAAAACAATCAAATTGAATTGATCGAAAAGAATCGAATTGAATCAAATCGAATCGAAATGAAAAGACGAATCGATTCAAATAGAAAAGAATTGAAACGAATCAAAAAGAATCGAATTTATTCGAAAACATTCGACTCGAAAAGAATCGAATCGAAATGAATCGAATCTAAATGAAAAGAATCTACTCGATTCAAATCAAAAAGAATCGAATCCAAAAGAATCGAAACGAATCCAAAAGAATCGAATCGAATCGAGAAGAATCAAATCGATTCGAATTGAAAGTGTTAAATTGAATCGAAAAGAATCTAATCAAATCGAATCAAAAAGAATCAAATCGAATGGAATCAAAAAGAATCTAATCGAATCAAAAAGAATCGAATCAAAAAGAATGAAATCGATTCGAATTCAAAGTGTTAAATTGAATCGAAAACAATCTAATCGAATCAAATCGAAAAAAATCGAATCGATTCGAATCAAATCGTATCGAAAAGAATCAAATCAAATTGAAAAGAATCGAATCGAATAGAAAAGAATCAAATTAATTGGAATCGAATCGAAAAGAATCTAATTGAATTGAAAGGAATCGAATCAAATTTAATGGAATCGACAAGAATCGTATCAAATCAAAAAGATCGAATCGAAACGAATCAATTCGAAAAGAATCAAATCGAATAGATTCGCAAAGAATCGAATCGAATGGAAAAGAATTAAATTGAAAAGAATCGACTTGAATCGAAATGAAAAGAATCGAATCGAAAAAATCGAATCGAAAAGAATTGAGTTGACTGGAATCGAATCGAAAGGATTCGAAACGAATCGTGTTGAATCAAAAAAAATCGAATCGAAAAGAATCGAATCGAATTGAATCGAAAAGAATCAAACGAATCAAATTGAATCGAAAAGAATCGAATAGATTCGAATTGAAACGATTCGAAAAAATCGAAACTAATCGAATCATCAAATGGAAAAGAATCGAATCGAATCAAAAAGAATCGAAACGAACTGAATCGAAAGAATCGAATCGAACAGAATCGAAAAGAATTGAATCGTAATGTAACAAATCGAATCCAAATGATCGAATCAAGCCAAGTCGAAAAGAATTGAATCGAAAAGAATCGAATCAAAATGAAAAGAATCGAATAGAATCGAATTGAAAAGAATCGAATTGAACCGAATCAAATAGAATAGAATCGAACAGAATTGAATCGAATGAAAAGAATCTTATCGAATCGATTCGAAAAGAATTGAATCGAATCGAATGGAGAAGAATCAAATCAAATGGAATCGAAAAGAATCGAATCAAAGAGAATCTAATCGAAACGAAAAGAATCAATCGAATCGAAAAGAATCGAATCGAAACGAAAAGTGTCGAATCGAATCGAAAAGAATCGAATCGAACCGAAAAGAATCAAATCGAATCGAAAAGAATCGAATTGAATTGAATCGTAATGAAAAGAATCGAATCGAATCGAAAGAATCAAATCGAATCGAAAACAATTGAATCGAATGCAATCAAATCGAAAAGAATCGAATCGAATTGAAAAGAATCAAATCGAATTGATTGAATCGAAAAGAATCGAATCGAATTGCATCGCATCGAATCGAAAATAATAGAATTGAATAAAAATAATCGAATCGAATTGAGAATAATTGGAATTGAATTGAATCGATAATCGAATCGAATCAAATCGAGTCGAATCGAAACTAATCGAATCGAATCAAATCGATTCGAAAAAATGGAATCAGATTGCAACGAATCGAATCATATTGAATTGATTTGAATTGAAATGAATCGAATCTAATCAAATCAAAAAGAATCGAATCCAAAGAATCGAATTGTAGAAAATCAAATCAAAACAAAAAGATTCAAATCGAAACGAATCAAATTGAAAAGAATCGAATCGAATCGAATCGAAAAGAATCGAATCGAATCGAAAAGAATCGAATAGAAAAGAATCGTATCGAATCAAATCTAAAAGAATCGAATCGAATCGAATAAAAAAGAATCGAATCGAATTGATTCGCATCGAAAAGAATCGAATCGTATCGAATCGAAAAGAATCGAATCTATTCGAATCGAATGGAATTGAATCAAAAAGAATCGAATCGAATTGAAACGAAAAGAATCGAATAGATTCGAATTGAAACAAATCGAAAAAAATCAAAACGAATCAAATCACATCGAGTGGAAAAGAATCGAATCAAATAGAAAAGAATCGAATTGAATCGAACTGAATCGAAAAGAATCGAATAGATCAAATCAAAAAGAATCGAATCGATTCGAAATTTATCGAGGAGAATCGAGTCGAAGTGAAAAGAATTGAATCGAATCGAATCGAAAAGAATCTAATCGAAACGAAAAGAATCGAATCGAAGAGAATCTAATCGAAATGAAAAGAATCAAATCGAATCGAAAAGAATCGAATCGAAACGAAAACTGTCGAATCGAATCGAATCGAAAAGAATCGAGTTGAATTGAAAAGAATTGAATCGAATAAAATCGATAAGATTTGAATCAAATCCAATAGAATCGAAAAGATTCGAATCGAATTGAAAAGAAACGAACCGAAGTGAAAAGAATCGAATCGAATCGAAAGAATCAAATCGAAAAAAAAATCGAATCGAAATTAAAAGAATCGAATCGAATCAAAGCATAAAGAATCGAATCTAATTGAATCGAAAGAATCGAATTGAATCAAATAGAGAAGAATCTAATGGTAAGGAATCGAATCGAAAAAAATCCAATTGTATTGAATCGAATCGAAAAGAAATGAATTGAATAGATTATAAAAGAATCGAATCGAAAGGAATCGACTCGAAACGTAAAGAATCGAATCGAAAAAATTGAATAGATCGAAGAATTGAATAGAAATGAATCGAATCGAAATGAAAAGAATTGAATCGAATCGAATCGAAAACAATCGAATCAAAAAGAATCGAATTGAAACAAAAGAATCGCATTGTATTTAATCGAATCAAAAAAATCTAATTGTATCGAATCGAAAAGAATCGATTTGAAATGAAAAGAATCTAATCGAATTGATAGAAAATTGAATCGAATCGAAAACAATCGAATCGAATCGAAAAGAATCGAATTGTATGGAAACGAATCGAAAATAATCTAATTGAGTAGAAAAGAATCAAATCAAATTTAATGGAATCGAAAAGAACCGAATAGCATCGAATTGAATCGAATCGAAAAGAATCGAAACGAATTGAATCGAAAAGCATTGAATCCAATCAAATCGAAAAGAATCGAATCGTATCAAATTGAAAAGAATCGAAT
Source organism: Canis lupus baileyi (assembly GCF_048164855.1). Classification (NCBI taxonomy): domain Eukaryota; kingdom Metazoa; phylum Chordata; class Mammalia; order Carnivora; family Canidae; genus Canis; species Canis lupus. The sequence continues at coordinate 31,991,560 of NC_132871.1, read as the reverse complement.
CGATCTGAAAAGAATTGAATCGAATTGAATCGAATCGAAAAGAATCAAATTGAAACGAAAAGAATCAAATCGAATAGAAAAAATCGAATCGAAACGAATCGATTTGAAACGAGCAGAATCGAATCGAATTGAATGAAATATTCGAATCGAATCGAATCGAAAAGAATCTAATCTAATGAAATCCAAAAGAATCAAATCGAAACAAATAGAATCAAACCGAATGGAATTGAATCGAAAAGAGTCGATTCGAATCAAATTGGAATGAAAAGAATTGAATCGAATCGAATAAAAAACAAGTGAATCGAATAGAATAGAAAAGAATAGAATCGAAACGAAAAGAATCAAATTGAATCGAAAGGAATCGAATCGAAAAGAATCGAATCAAAGAGAAAAGACTCGAATCGAATGGAAAAGAATAGAATCAAAAAGAATCGAATTGAAACAAAAAGAATCGAATTGAATTGAATCGAAAAGAATCGAATGGAATCGAATCGAAAAGAATCGAATTGAATTAAATCGAAGAGAATCGAATCGAATTGAATTGAATCGAAGAGAATCGAATCGAATAGAAAAGAATCAAATCGAAATGAATCGATTTGAAACGAAAAGAATCGAATCGAATCAAATTGAATGAAAAGAATTGAATCGAATCAAAAAGAATTGAATCAAAAAGAATCAAACCGAAACAAAAAGAATCAAACCGAATTGAAAAGAATCTAACTGAATAGAATCGAAAAGAATCGACGTACCGAATCGAATCCAATCGAAAAGAATCCAATCGTATCAAATCGAATCGAAAAGTATTGAAATGAATAGAATAGAAAAGATTCGAATCAAATCAAAAACAATCAAATCGAGTAATATCGAATCGAAAAGAATCGAATCGAAAAGAATCGAATCGAATGGAAAAGAATTGAATTGAATCAAAAAGAATTGATTCAAATCAAAAAGAATCGAATCGATTCGAATCGAAAAGACTCGAATCGAAAAGAATCGAATCGAATCAAAAAGGATCGAATCGCAAAGAATCGAATCTAAAGAAAAGGAATCGAATCGAATCGAAACGAATAGAATCGAAAAGAATCGATTTGAATCGAAATGAAAAGAATCGTATCGAATCAAATCGAAAAAAATCAAATGGAATCGAATCGAATCGTATCGAAAAGAATCAAATCAAATGAAAAGAATCGAATCGAATAGAAAAGAATCGAATTGATTGGAATCGACTCGAAAACAGTCTAATTGAATTGAAAGGAATCGAATCAAATTAAATGGAATCGACAAGAATCGTATCAAATCAAAAAGATCGAATCGAAATGAATCAATTCGAAAAGAATCAAATCGAATCGAATCGAATCGAAAAGAATCGAATCGAAAAGAATCGAATCATATCGATTGAAAAGATCAAATCAAAAAAATCAAAGAGAATCGAAATGAATCAAAACGAATCGAATCGAATAGAAAAGAATCGTATCGAATCAAATCTAAAAGAATCGAATCGAATCGAATAAAAAAGAATCGAATCGAATTGATTCGCATCGAAAAGAATCGAATCGTATCGAATCGAAAAGAATCGAATCTATTCGAATCGAATGGAATTGAATCAAAAAGAATCGAATCGAATTGAATCGAAAAGAATCGAATAGATTCGAATTGAAACAAATCGAAAAAAATCAAAACGAATCAAATCACATCGAGTGGAAAAGAATCGAATCAAATAGAAAAGAATCGAATTGAATCGAACTGAATCGAAAAGAATCGAATAGATCAAATCAAAAAGAATCGAATCGATTCGAAATGAATCGAGTAGAATCGAGTCGAAGTGAAAAGAATTGAATCGAATCGAATCGAAAAGAATCGAATCGAAACGAAAAGAATCGAATCGAAGACAATCTAATCGAAATGAAATAATCAAATCGAATCGAAAAGAATCGAATCGAAACGAAAAGTGTCGATTCGAATCGAATCGAAAAGAATCGAGTTGAATAGAAAAGAATCGATTCGAATAAAATCGATAAGAATTGAATCAAATCCAATAGAATCGAAAAGATTCGAATCGAATTGAAAAGAAACGAACCGAATTGAAAGAATCAAATCGAATCGAAAAGAATCAAATCGAAAAAAAAATCGAATCGAAATTAAAAGAATCGAATCGAATCAAAGCATAAAGAATCAAATCTAATTGAATCGAAAAGAATCGATTGAATCGAATAGAGAAGGATCTAATGGTAAGGAATCGAATCGAAAAGAATCCATTTGTATTGAATCGAATCGAAAAGAATCGAATTGAATAGAATATAAAAGAATCGAATCGAAAGGAATCGACTCGAAACGAAAAGAATAGAATCGAAAAAATTGAATAGAATCGAAAAGAATTGAATAGAAATGAATCGAATCGAAATGAAAAGAATTGAATCGAATCGAATCGAAAACAATCGAATCAAAAAGAATCGAATTGAAACAAAAGAATCGCATTGTATTTAATCGAATCAAAAAAATCTAATTGAATCGAATCGAAAAGAATCGATTTGAAATGAAAAGAATCTAATCGAATTGATAGAAAATTGAATCGAATTGAAAACAATCGAATCGAATCGAAAAGAATCGAATTGTATGGAAACGAATCGAAAAGAATCTAATTGAGTAGAAAAGAATCAAATCAAATTTAATGGAATCGAAAAGAACCGAATAGCATCGAATTGAATCGAATCGAAAAGAATCGAAACGAATTGAATCGAAAAGCATTGAATCCAATCAAATCGAAAAGAATCGAATCGTATCAAATTGAAAAGAATCGAATCGATCTGAAAAGAATTGAATCGAATTGAATCGAATCGAAAAGAATCAAATTGAAACGAAAAGAATCAAATCGAATAGCAAAGAATCGAATCGAATCGATTTGAAACGAGCCGAATCGAATCGAATTGAATGAAATATTCGAATCGAATCGAAAAGAATCTAATCTAATGAAATCCAAAAGAATCAAATCGAAACAAATAGAGTCAAACCGAATGGAATTGAATCGAAAAGAGTCGATTCGAATCAAATTGGAATGAAAAGAATTGAATCGAATCAAAAAGAATTGAATCAAAAAGAATCAAACCGAAACAAAAAGAATCAAACCGAATTGAAAAGAATCTAACTGAATAGAATCGAAAAGAATCGAACCGTACTGAATCGAATCTAATCGAAAAGAATCTAATCGTATCGAATCGAATCGAAAAGAATTGAAATGAATAGAATAGAAAAGATTCGAGTCAAATCAAAAACAATCAAATCGAGTAATATCGAATCGAAAAGAATCGAATCGAAAAGAATCGAATCGAATGGAAAAGAATTGAATTGAATCAAAAAGAATTGATTCAAATGAAAAAGAATCGAATCGATTCGAATCGAAAAGACTCGAATCGAATCAAATCGAATTGAATCGAATCGAATCAAAAAGGATCGAATCACAAAGAATCGAATCTAAAGAAAAGGAATCGAATCGAATCGAAATGAATAGAATCGAAAAGAATCGATTTGAATCGAAATGAAAAGAATCGTATCGAATCAAATCGAAAAAAATCAAATGGAATCGAATCGAATCGTATCGAAAAGAATCAAATCAAATGAAAAGAATCGAATCGAATAGAAAAGAATCGAATTGATTTCAATCGACTCGAAAATAACCTAATTGAATTGAAAGGAATCGAATCAAATTTAATGGAATCGACAAGAATCGTATCAAATCAAAAAGATCGAATCGAAACGAATCAATTCGAAAAGAATCAAATCGAATCGAATCGAAAAGAATCGAATCGAAAAGAATTGAATTGAAAAGAATCGAATTGAATCGAATTGAAAAGACTCGAATCGAATTAAAAGAATCGAATCGAATCGAAAAGAATCGAATCGAATCGGAAAGAATTGAATTGAAATGAATCGATTTGAATCGAATTGAAAAGAATCGAATCGAAAAAATCGAATCGAAAAGAACTGAGTTGAGTTGAATCGAATCGAAAAGATTCGAATCGAATCGGGTCGAATCAAAAAGATCGAATCGAAACGAATTAAATCGAATGGAAAAGAATCGAATCGAATCTAAAAGAATCAAATCGAATAGAAAAGAATTTGAATCGAATTGAAACGATTCGAAAAATCGAAACTAATCGAATCATCGAACGGAAAAGAATCGAATCGAATCAAAAAGAATCGAAACGAACTGAATCGAAAGAATCGAATCGAACAGAATCGAAAAGAATTGAATCGTAATGTAACAAATCAAATCCAAATGATCGAATCAAGCCAAGTCGAAAAGAATTGAATCGAAAAGAATCGAATCAAAATGAAAAGAATCGAATAGAATCGAATTGAAAAGAATCGAAATGAACCGAATCAAATAGAATAGAATCGAACAGAATTGAATCGAATGAAAAGATTCTTATCGAATCGATTCGAAAAGAATTGAATCGAATCGAATGGAGAAGAATCAAATCAAATGGAATCGAAAAGAATCGAATCAAAGAGAATCTAATCGAAACGAAAAGAATCAATCGAATCGAAAAGAATCGAATCGAAACGAAAAGTGTCGAATCGAATCGAATCGAATCGAAAAGAATCGAATCGAACCGAAAAGAATCAAATCGAATCGAAAAGAATCGAATTGAATTGAATCGTAATGAAAAGAATCGAATCGAATCGAAAGAATCAAATCGAATCGAAAACAATTGAATCGAATGCAATCAAATCGAAAAGAATCAAATCGAATTGAAAAGAATCAAATCGAATTGATTGAATCGAAAAGAATCGAATCGAATCGAATCGCATCGAATCGAAAATAATAGAATTGAATAAAAATAATCAAATCGAATCGAATTGAGAATAATTGGAATTGAATTGAATGGATAATCGAATCGAATCAAATCGAGTCGAATCGAAACTAATCGAATCGAATCAAATCGATTCGAAAAAATCGAATCAGATTGCAACGAATCGAATCATATTGAATTGATTTGAATTGAAATGAATCGAATCTAATCAAATCAAAAAGAATCGAATCCAAAGAATCGAATTGTAGAAAATCAAATCAAAACAAAAAGATTCAAATCGAAACGAATCAAATTGAAAAGAATCGAATCGAATCGAATCGAAAAGAATCGAATCGAATTGAATCGAAAAGAATCGAATCGAAAAAAATCGAATCGAATCATATCGATTGAAAAGATCAAATCAAAAAAATCAAAGAGAATCGAAATGAATCAAAACGAATCGAATCGAATAGAAAAGAATCGTATCGAATCAAATCTAAAAGAATCGAATCGAATCGAATAAAAAAGAATCGAATCGAATTGATTCGCATCGAAAAGAATCGAATCGTATCGAATCGAAAACAATCGAATCTATTCGAATCGAATGGAATTGAATAAAAAAGAATCGAATCGAATTGAATCGAAAAGAATCGAATAGATTCGAATTGAAACAAATCGAAAAAAATCAAAACGCATCAAATCACATCGAGTGGAAAAGAATCGAATCAAATAGAAAAGAATCGAATTGAATCGAACTGAATCGAATAGATCAAATCAAAAAGAATCGAATCGATTCGAGATGAATCGAGTAGAATCGAGTCGAAGTGAAAAGCATTGAATCGAATCGAATCGAAAAGAATCGAATCGAAACGAAAAGAATCGAATCGAAGAGAATCTAATCGAAATGAAAAGAATCGAATCGAATCGAAAAGAATCGAGTTGAATAGAAAAGAATCGAATCGAATAAAATCGATAAGAATTGAATCAAATCCAATAGAATCGAAAAGATTCGAATCGAATTGAAAAGAAACGAACCGAATTAAAAGAATCAAATCGAATCGAAAAGAATCAAATCGAAAAAAAAATCGAATCGAAATTAAAAGAATCGAATCGAATCAAAGCATAAAGAATCAAATCTAATTGAATCGAAAAGAATCGATTGAATCGAATAGAGAAGGATCTAATGGTAAGGAATCGAATCGAAAAGAATCCATTTGTATTGAATCGAATCGAAAAGAATCGAATTGAATAGAATATAAAAGAATCGAATCGAAAGGAATCGACTCGAAACGAAAAGAATCGAATCGAAAAAATTGAATAGAATCGAAAAGAATTGAATAGAAATGAATCGAATCGAAATGAAAAGAATTGAATCGAATCGAATCGAAAACAATCGAATCAAAAACAATCGAATAGAAACAAAAGAATCGCATTGTATTTAATCGAATCAAAAAAATCTAATTGAATCGAATCGAAAAGAATCGATTTGAAATGAAAAGAATCTAATCGAATTGATAGAAAATTGAATCGAATCGAAAACAATCGAATCGAATCGAAAAGAATCGAATTGTATGGAAACGAATCGAAAAGAATCTAATTGAGTAGAAAAGAATCAAATCAAATTTAATGGAATCGAAAAGAACCGAATAGCATCGAATTGAATCAAATCGAAAAGAATCGAAACGAATTGAATCGAAAAGCATTGAATCCAATCAAATCGAAAAGAATCGAATCGTATCAAATTGAAAAGAATCGAATCGATCTAAAAAGAATTGAATCGAATTGAATCGAATCGAAAAGAATCAAATTGAAACGAAAAGAATCAAATCGAATAGCAAAGAATCGAATCGAAACGAATCGATTTGAAAAGAGCCGAATCGAATCGAATTGAATGACATATTCGAATCGAATCGAAAAGAATCTAATCTAATGAAATCCAAAAGAATCAAATCGAAACAAATAGAATCAAACCGAATGGAATTGAATCGAAAAGAGTCGATTCGAATCAAATTGGAATGAAAAGAATTGAATCGAATCGAATAAAAAACAAGTGAATCGAATAGAATAGAAAAGAATAGAATCGAAACGAAAAGAATCAAATTGAATCGAAAGGAATCGAATCGAAAAGAATCGAATCAAAGAGAAAAGACTCGAATCGAATGGAAAAGAATAGAATCAAAAAGAATCGAATTGAAACAAAAAGAATCGAATTGAATTGAAACGAAAAGAATCGAATGGAATCGAATCGAAAAGAATCGAATTGAATTAAATCGAAGAGAATCGAATCGAATTGAATTGAATCGAAGAGAATCGAATCGAATAGAAAAGAATCAAATCGAAATGAATCGATTTGAAACGAAAAGAATCGAATCGAATCAAATTGAATGAAAAGAATTGAATCGAATCAAAAAGAATTGAATCAAAAAGAATCAATCCGAAACAAAAAGAATCAAACCGAATTGAAAAGAATCTAACTGAATAGAATCGAAAAGAATCGACGTACCGAATCGAATCCAATCGAAAAAAATCTAATCGTATCAAATCGAATCGAAAAGAATTGAAATGAATAGAATAGAAAAGATTCGAATCAAATGAAAAACAATCAAATCGAGTAATATCGAATCGAAAAGAAGAATCGAATGGAAAAGAATCGAATCGAATGGAAAAGAATTGAATTGAATCAAAAAGAATTGATTCAAATCAAAAAGAATCGAATCGATTCGAATCGAAAAGACTCGAATCGAAAAGAATCGAAAAGAATCGAATCGAATCCAAAAGGATCGAATGGCAAAGAATCGAATCTAAAGAAAAGGAATCGAATCGAATCGAAACGAATAGAATCGAAAAGAATCGATTTGAATCGAAATGAAAAGTATCGTATCGAATCAAATCGAAAAAAATCAAATGGAATCGAATCGAATCGTATCGAAAAGAATGAAATCAAATGAAAAGAATCGAATCGAATAGAAAAGAATCGAATTGATTGGAATCGACTCGAAAACAATCTAATTGAATTGAAAGGAATCGAATCAAATTTAATGGAATCGACAAGAATCGTATCAAATCAAAAAGATCGAATCGAAATGAATCAATTCGAAAAGAATCAAATCGAGTCGAATCGAAAAGAATCGAATCGAAAAGAATTGAATTGAAAAGAATCGAATTGAATCGAATTGAAAAGACTCGAATCGAATTAAAAGAATCGAATCGAATCGAAAAGAATCGAATCGAATCGGAAAGAATTGAATTGGAATGAATCGATTTGAATCGAATTGAAAAGAATCGAATCGAAAAAATCGAATCGAAAAGAACTGAGTTGAGTTGAATCGAATCGAAAAGATTCGAATCCAATCGTGTCGAATCAAAAAGATGGAATCGAAACGAATCGAATCGAATCGAATCGAAAAGAATCGAATAGATAGAAAAGAATCAAATCGAATAGAAAAGAATTTGAATCGAATTGAAACGATTCGAAAAAATCGAAACTAATCGAATCATCGAATGGAAAAGAATCGAATCGAATCAAAAAGAATCGAAACGAACTGAATCGAAAGAATCGAATCGAACAGAATCGAAAAGAATTGAATCGTAATGTAACAAATCGAATCCAAATGATCGAATCAAGCCAAGTCGAAAAGAATTGAATCGAAAAGAATCGAATCAAAATGAAAAGAATCGAATAGAATCGAATTGAAAAGAATCGAATTGAACCGAATCAAATAGAATAGAATCGAACAGAATTGAATCGAATGAAAAGAATCTTATCGAATCGATTCGAAAAGAATTGAATCGAATCGAATGGAGAAGAATCAAATCAAATGGAATCGAAAAGAATCGAATCAAAGAGAATCTAATCGAAACGAAAAGAATCAATCGAATCGAAAAGAATCGAATCGAAACGAAAAGTGTCGAATCGAATCGAATCGAAAAGAATCGAATCGAACCGAAAAGAATCAAATCGCATCGAAAAGAATCGAATTGAATTGAATCGTAATGAAAAGAATCGAATCGAATCGAAAGAATCAAATCGAATCGAAAACAATTGAATCGAATGCCATCAAATCGAAAAGAATCGAATCGAATTGAAAAGAATCAAATCGAATTGATTGAATCGAAAAGAATCGAATCGAATCGAATCGCATCGAATCGAAAATAATAGAATTGAATAAAAATAATCGAATCGAATTGAGAATAATTGGAATTGAATTGAATCGATAATCGAATCGAATCAAATCGAGTCGAATCGAAACTAATCGAATCGAATCAAATCGATTCGAAAAAATCGAATCAGATTGCAACGAATCGAATCATATTGAATTGATTTGAATTGAAATGAATCGAATCTAATCAAATCAAAAAGAATCGAATCCAAAGAATCGAATTGTAGAAAATCAAATCAAAACAAAAAGATTCAAATCGAAACGAATCAAATTGAAAAGAATCGAATCGAATCGAATCGAATCGAAAAGAATCGAATCGAATCGAAAAGAATCGAATAGAAAAGAATCGTATCGAATCAAATCTAAAAGAATCGAATCGAATCGAATAAAAAAGAATCGAATCGAAGTGATTCGCATCGAAAAGAATCGAATCGTATCGAATCGAAAAGAATCGAATCTATTCGAATCGAATGGAATTGAATCAAAAAGAATCGAATCGAATTGAAACGAAAAGAATCGAATAGATTCGAATTGAAACAAATCGAAAAAAATCAAAACGAATCAAATCACATCGAGTGGAAAAGAATCGAATCAAATAGAAAAGAATCGAATTGAATCGAACTGAATCGAAAAGAATCGAATAGATCAAATCAAAAAGAATCGAATCGATTCGAGATGAACCGAGTAGAATCGAGTCGAAGTGAAAAGAATTGAATCGAATCGAATCGAAAAGAATCGAATCGAAACGAAAAGAATCGAATCGAAGAGAATCTAATCGAAATGAAAAGAATCAAATCGAATCGAAAAGAATCGAATCGAAACGAAAACTGTCGAATCGAATCGAATCGAAAAGAATCGAGTTGAATAGAAAAGAATTGAATCGAATAAAATCGATAAGATTTGAATCAAATCCAATAGAATCGAAAAGATTCGAATCGAATTGAAAAGAAACGAACCGAAGTGAAAAGAATCGAATCGAATCGAAAGAATCAAATCGAAAAAAAAATCGAATCGAAATTAAAAGAATCGAATCGAATCAAAGCATAAAGAATCGAATCTAATTGAATCGAAAGAATCGATTGAATCAAATAGAGAAGAATCTAATGGTAAGGAATCGAATCGAAAAGAATCCAACTGTATTGAATCGAATCGAAAAGAAATGAATTGAATAGATTATAAAAGAATCGAATCGAAAGGAATCGACTCGAAACGTAAAGAATCGAATCGAAAAAATTGAATAGATCGAAGAATTGAATAGAAATGAATCGAATCGAAATGAAAAGAATTGAATCGAATCGAATCGAAAACAATCGAATCAAAAAGAATCGAATTGAAACAAAAGAATCGCATTGTATTTAATCGAATCAAAAAAATCTAATTGAATCGAATCGAAAAGAATCGATTTGAAATGAAAAGAATCTAATCGAATTGATAGAAAATTGAATCGAATCGAAAACAATCGAATCGAATCGAAAAGAATCGAATTGTACGGAAACGAATCGAAAATAATCTAATTGAGTAGAAAAGAATCAAATCAAATTTAATGGAATCGAAAAGAACCGAATAGCATCGAATTGAATCGAATCGAAAAGAATCGAAACGAATTGAATCGAAAAGCATTGAGTCGAATCAAATCGAAAAGAATCGAATCGTATCAAATTGAAAAGAGTCGAATCGATCTGAAAAGAATTGAATCGAATTAAATCGAATCGAAAAGAATCAAATTGAAACGAAAAGAATCAAATCGAATAGCAAAGAATCGAATCGAAACGAATCGATTTGAAAAGAGCCGAATCGAATCGAATTGAATGACATATTCGAATCGAATCGAAAAGAATCTAATCTAATGAAATCCAAAAGAATCAAATCGAAACAAATAGAGTCAAACCGAATGGAATTGAATCGAAAAGAGTCGATTCGAATCAAATTGGAATGAAAAGAATTGAATCGAATCGAATAAAAAACAAGTGAATCGAATAGAATAGAAAAGAATAGAATCGAAACGAAAAGAATCAAATTGAATCGAAAGGAATCGAATCGAAAAGAATCGAATCAAAGAGAAAAGACTCGAATCGAATGGAAAAGAATAGAATCAAAAAGAATCGAATTGAAACAAAAAGAATCGAATTGAATTGAAACGAAAAGAATCGAATGGAATCGAATCGAAAAGAATCGAATTGAATTAAATCGAAGAGAATCGAATCGAATTGAATTGAATCGAAGAGAATCGAATCGAATAGAAAAGAATCAAATCGAAATGAATCGATTTGAAACGAAAAGAATCGAATCGAATCAAATTGAATGAAAAGAATTGAATCGAATCAAAAAGAATTGAATCAAAAAGAATCAATCCGAAACAAAAAGAATCAAACCGAATTGAAAAGAATCTAACTGAATAGAATCGAAAAGAATCGACGTACCGAATCGAATCCAATCGAAAAAAATCTAATCGTATCAAATCGAATCGAAAAGAATTGAAATGAATAGAATAGAAAAGATTCGAATCAAATGAAAAACAATCAAATCGAGTAATATCGAATCGAAAAGAAGAATCGAATGGAAAAGAATCGAATCGAATGGAAAAGAATTGAATTGAATCAAAAAGAATTGATTCAAATCAAAAAGAATCGAATCGATTCGAATCGAAAAGACTCGAATCGAAAAGAATCGAAAAGAATCGAATCGAATCAAAAAGGATCGAATCGCAAAGAATCGAATCTAAAGAAAAGGAATCGAATCGAATCGAAACGAATAGAATCGAAAAGAATCGATTTGAATCGAAATGAAAAGAATCGTATCGAATCAAATCGAAAAAAATCAAATGGAATCGAATCGAATCGTATCGAAAAGAATGAAATCAAATGAAAAGAATCGAATCGAATAGAAAAGAATCGAATTGATTGGAATCGACTCGAAAACAATCTAATTGAATTGAAAGGAATCGAATCAAATTTAATGGAATCGACAAGAATCGTATCAAATCAAAAAGATCGAATCGAAATGAATCAATTCGAAAAGAATCAAATCGAGTCGAATCGAAAAGAATCGAATCGAAAAGAATTGAATTGAAAAGAATCGAATTGAATCGAATTGAAAAGACTCGAATCGAATTAAAAGAATCGAATCGAATCGAAAAGAATCGAATCGAATCGGAAAGAATTGAATTGGAATGAATCGATTTGAATCGAATTGAAAAGAATCGAATCGAAAAAATCGAATCGAAAAGAACTGAGTTGAGTTGAATCGAATCGAAAAGATTCGAATCCAATCGTGTCGAATCAAAAAGATGGAATCGAAACGAATCGAATCGAATCGAAAAGAATCGAATAGATAGCAAAGAATCAAATCGAATAGAAAAGAATTTGAATCGAATTGAAACGATTCGAAAAAATCGAAACTAATCGAATCATCGAATGGAAAAGAATCGAATCGAATCAAAAAGAATCGAAACGAACTGAATCGAAAGAATCGAATCGAACAGAATCGAAAAGAATTGAATCGTAATGTAACAAATCGAATCCAAATGATCGAATCAAGCCAAGTCGAAAAGAATTGAATCGAAAAGAATCGAATCAAAATGAAAAGAATCGAATAGAATCGAATTGAAAAGAATCGAATTGAACCGAATCAAATAGAATAGAATCGAACAGAATTGAATCGAATGAAAAGAATCTTATCGAATCGATTCGAAAAGAATTGAATCGAATCGAATGGAGAAGAATCAAATCAAATGGAATCGAAAAGAATCGAATCAAAGAGAATCTAATCGAAACGAAAAGAATCAATCGAATCGAAAAGAATCGAATCGAAACGAAAAGTGTCGAATCGAATCGAATCGAAAAGAATCGAATCGAACCGAAAAGAATCAAATCGAATCGAAAAGAATCGAATTGAATTGAATCGTAATGAAAAGAATCGAATCGAATCGAAAGAATCAAATCGAATCGAAAACAATTGAATCGAATGCGATCAAATCGAAAAGAATCGAATCGAATTGAAAAGAATCAAATCGAATTGATTGAATCGAAAAGAATCGAATCGAATCGAATCGCATCGAATCGAAAATAATAGAAATGAATAAAAATAATCGAATCGAATTGAGAATAATTGGAATTGAATTGAATGGATAATCGAATCGAATCAAATCGAGTCGAATCGAAACTAATCGAATCGAATCAAATCGATTCGAAAAAATCGAATCAGATTGCAACGAATCGAATCATATTGAATTGATTTGAATTGAAATGAATCGAATCTAATCAAATCAAAAAGAATCGAATCCAAAGAATCGAATTGTAGAAAATCAAATCAAAACAAAAAGATTCAAATCGAAACGAATCAAATTGAAAAGAATCGAATCGAATCGAATCGAAAAGAATCGAATCGAATCGAAAAGAATCGAATAGAAAAGAATCGTATCGAATCAAATCTAAAAGAATCGAATCGAATCGAATAAAAAAGAATCGAATCGAATTGATTCGCATCGAAAAGAATCGAATCGTATCGAATCGAAAAGAATCGAATCTATTCGAATCGAATGGAATTGAATCAAAAAGAATCGAATCGAATTGAAACGAAAAGAATCGAATAGATTCGAATTGAAACAAATCGAAAAAAATCAAAACGAATCAAATCACATCGAGTGGAAAAGAATCGAATCAAATAGAAAAGAATCGAATTGAATCGAACTGAATCGAAAAGAATCGAATAGATCAAATCAAAAAGAATCGAATCGATTCGAGATGAACCGAGTAGAATCGAGTCGAAGTGAAAAGAATTGAATCGAATCGAATCGAAAAGAATCGAATCGAAATGAAAAGAATCGAATCGAAGAGAATCTAATCGAAATGAAAAGAATCAAATCGAATCGAAAAGAATCGAATCGAAACGAAAACTGTCGAATCGAATCGAATCGAAAAGAATCGAGTTGAATAGAAAAGAATTGAATCGAATAAAATCGATAAGATTTGAATCAAATCCAATAGAATCGAAAAGATTCGAATCGAATTGAAAAGAAACGAACCGAAGTGAAAAGAATCGAATCGAATCGAATCGAAAGAATCAAATCGAAAAAAAAATCGAATCGAAATTAAAAGAATCGAATCGAATCAAAGCATAAAGAATCGAATCTAATTGAATCGAAAGAATCGATTGAATCAAATAGAGAAGAATCTAATGGTAAGGAATCGAATCGAAAAGAATCCAATTGTATTGAATCGAATCGAAAAGAAATGAATTGAATAGATTATAAAAGAATCGAATCGAAAGGAATCGACTCGAAACGTAAAGAATCGAATCGAAAAAATTGAATAGATCGAAGAATTGAATAGAAATGAATAGAATCGAAATGAAAAGAATTGAATCGAATCGAAAACAATCGAATCAAAAAGAATCGAATTGAAACAAAAGAATCGCATTGTATTTAATCGAATCAAAAAAATCTAATTGAATCGAATCGAAAAGAATCGATTTGAAATGAAAAGAATCTAATTGAATTGATAGAAAATTGAATCGAATCGAAAACAATCGAATCGAATCGAAAAGAATCGAATTGTATGGAAACGAATCGAAAAGAATCTAATTGAGTAGAAAAGAATCAAATCAAATTTAATGGAATCGAAAAGAACCGAATAGCATCGAATTGAATCGAATCGAAAAGAATCGAAACGAATTGAATCGAAAGGCATTGAGTCGAATCAAATCGAAAAGAATCGAATCGTATCAAATTGAAAAGAATCGAATCGATCTGAAAAGAATTGAATCGAATTGAATCGAATCGAAAAGAATCAAATTGAAACGAAAAGAATCAAATCGAATAGCAAAGAATCGAATCGAAACGAATCGATTTGAAACGAGCCGAATCGAATCGAATTGAATGAAATATTCGAATCGAATCGAAAAGAATCTAATCTAATGAAATCCAAAAGAATCAAATCGAAACAAATAGAATCAAACCGAATGGAATTGAATCGAAAAGAGTCGATTCGAATCAAATTGGAATGAAAAGAATTGAATCGAATCGAATAAAAAACAAGTGAATCGAATAGAATAGAAAAGAATAGAATCGAAACGAAAAGAATCAAATTGAATCGAAAGGAATCGAATCGAAAAGAATCGAATCAAAGAGAAAAGACTCGAATCGAATGGAAAAGAATAGACTCAAAAAGAATCGAATTGAATTGAATCGAAAAGAATCGAATGGAATCGAATCGAAAAGAATCGAATTGAATTAAATCGAAGAGAATCGAATCGAATTGAATTGAATCGAAGAGAATCGAATCGAATAGAAAAGAATCAAATCGAAATGAATCGATTTGAAACGAAAAGAATCGAATCGAATCAAATTGAATGAAAAGAATTGAATCGAATCAAAAAGAATTGAATCAAAAAGAATCAAACCGAAACAAAAAGAATCAAACCGAATTGAAAAGAATCTAACTGAATAGAATCGAAAAGAATCGACGTACCGAATCGAATCCAATCGTATCAAATCGAATCGAAAAGAATTGAAATGAATAGAATAGAAAAGATTCGAATCAAATGAAAAACAATCAAATCGAGTAATATCGAATCGAAAAGAATCGAATGGAAAAGAATCGAATCGAATGGAAAAGAATTGAATTGAATCAAAAAGAATTGATTCAAATCAAAAAGAATCGAATCGATTCGAATCGAAAAGACTCGAATCGAAAAGAATCGAAAAGAATCGAATCGAATCCAAAAGGATCGAGTCGCAAAGAATCGAATCTAAAGAAAAGGAATCGAATCGAATCGAAACGAATAGAATCGAAAAGAATCGATTTGAATCGAAATGAAAAGAATCGTATCGAATCAAATCGAAAAAAATCAAATGGAATCGAATCGAATCGTATCGAAAAGAATCAAATCAAATGAAAAGAATCGAATCGAATAGAAAAGAATCGAATTGATTGGAATCGACTCGAAAACAATCTAATTGAATTGAAAGGAATCGAATCAAATTTAATGGAATCGACAAGAATCGTATCAAATCAAAAAGATCGAATCGAAATGAATCAATTCGAAAAGAATCAAATCGAGTCGAATCGAAAAGAATCGAATCGAAAAGAATTGAATTGAAAAGAATCGAATTGAATCGAATTGAAAAGACTCGAATCGAATTAAAAGAATCGAATCGAATCGAAAAGAATCGAATCGAATCGGAAAGAATTGAATTGGAATGAATCGATTTGAATCGAATTGAAAAGAATCGAATCGAAAAAATCGAATCGAAAAGAACTGAGTTGAGTTGAATCGAATCGAAAAGATTCGAATCGAATCGTGTCGAATCAAAAAGATGGAATCGAAACGAATCGAATCGAATCGAATCGAAAAGAATCGAATAGATAGCAAAGAATCAAATCGAATAGAAAAGAATTTGAATCGAATTGAAACGATTCGAAAAAATCGAAACTAATCGAATCATCGAATGGAAAAGAATCGAATCGAATCAAAAAGAATCGAAACGAACTGAATCGAAAGAATCGAATCGAACAGAATCGAAAAGAATTGAATCGTAATGTAACAAATCGAATCCAAATGATCGAATCAAGCCAAGTCGAAAAGAATTGAATCGAAAAGAATCGAATCAAAATGAAAAGAATCGAATAGAATCGAATTGAAAAGAATCGAATTGAACCGAATCAAATAGAATAGAATCGAACAGAATTGAATCGAATGAAAAGAATCTTATCGAATCGATTCGAAAAGAATTGAATCGAATCGAATGGAGAAGAATCAAATCAAATGGAATCGAAAAGAATCGAATCAAAGAGAATCTAATCGAAACGAAAAGAATCAATCGAATCGAAAAGAATCGAATCGAAACGAAAAGTGTCGAATCGAATCGAATCGAAAAGAATCGAATCGAACCGAAAAGAATCAAATCGAATCGAAAAGAATCGAATTGAATTGAATCGTAATGAAAAGAATCGAATCGAATCGAAAGAATCAAATCGAATCGAAAACAATTGAATCGAATGCAATCAAATCGAAAAGAATCGAATCGAATTGAAAAGAATCAAATCGAATTGATTGAATCGAAAAGAATCGAATCGAATCGCATCGCATCGAATCGAAAATAATAGAATTGAATAAAAATAATCGAATCGAATTGAGAATAATTGGAATTGAATTGAATCGATAATCGAATCGAATCAAATCGAGTCGAATCGAAACTAATCGAATCGAATCAAATCGATTCGAAAAAATCGAATCAGATTGCAACGAATCGAATCATATTGAATTGATTTGAATTGAAATGAATCGAATCTAATCAAATCAAAAAGAATCGAATCCAAAGAATCGAATTGTAGAAAATCAAATCAAAACAAAAAGATTCAAATCGAAACGAATCAAATTGAAAAGAATCGAATCGAATCGAATCGAATCGAAAAGAATCGAATCGAATCGAAAAGAATCGAATAGAAAAGAATCGTATCGAATCAAATCTAAAAGAATCGAATCGAATCGAATAAAAAAGAATCGAATCGAAGTGATTCGCATCGAAAAGAATCGAATCGTATCGAATCAAAAAGAATCGAATCTATTCGAATCGAATGGAATTGAATAAAAAAGAATCGAATCGAATTGAAACGAAAAGAATCGAATAGATTCGAATTGAAACAAATCGAAAAAAATCAAAACGAATCAAATCACATCGAGTGGAAAAGAATCGAATCAAATAGAAAAGAATCGAATTGAATCGAACTGAATCGAAAAGAATCGAATAGATCAAATCAAAAAGAATCGAATCGATTCGAGATGAACCGAGTAGAATCGAGTCGAAGTGAAAAGAATTGAATCGAATCGAATCGAAAAGAATCGAATCGAAACGAAAAGAATCGAATCGAAGAGAATCTAATCGAAATGAAAAGAATCAAATCGAATCGAAAAGAATCGAATCGAAACGAAAACTGTCGAATCGAATCGAATCGAAAAGAATCGAGTTGAATAGAAAAGAATTGAATCGAATAAAATCGATAAGATTTGAATCAAATCCAATAGAATCGAAAAGATTCGAATCGAATTGAAAAGAAACGAACCGAAGTGAAAAGAATCGAATCGAATCGAAAGAATCAAATCGAAAAAAAAATCGAATCGAAATTAAAAGAATCGAATCGAATCAAAGCATAAAGAATCGAATCTAATTGAATCGAAAGAATCGATTGAATCAAATAGAGAAGAATCTAATGGTAAGGAATCGAATCGAAAAGAATCCAATTGTATTGAATCGAATCGAAAAGAAATGAATTGAATAGATTATAAAAGAATCGAATCGAAAGGAATCGACTCGAAACGTAAAGAATCGAATCGAAAAAATTGAATAGATCGAAGAATTGAATAGAAATGAATCGAATCGAAATGAAAAGAATTGAATCGAATCGAATCGAAAACAATCGAATCAAAAAGAATCGAATTGAAACAAAAGAATCGCATTGTATTTAATCGAATCAAAAAAATCTAATTGAATCGAATCGAAAAGAATCGATTTGAAATGAAAAGAATCTAATCGAATTGATAGAAAATTGAATCGAATCGAAAACAATCGAATCGAATCGAAAAGAATCGAATTGTATGGAAACGAATCGAAAATAATCTAATTGAGTAGAAAAGAATCAAATCAAATTTAATGGAATCGAAAAGAACCGAATAGCCTCGAATTGAATCGAATCGAAAAGAATCGAAACGAATTGAATCGAAAGGCATTGAGTCGAATCAAATCGAAAAGAATCGAATCGTATCAAATTGAAAAGAATCGAATCGATCTGAAAAGAATTGAATCGAATCGAAAAGAATCAAATTGAAACGAAAAGAATCAAATCGAATAGCAAAGAATCGAATCGAAACGAATCGATTTGAAACGAGCCGAATCGAATCGAATTGAATGAAATATTCGAATCGAATCGAAAAGAATCTAATCTAATGAAATCCAAAAGAATCAAATCGAAACAAATAGAATCAAACCGAATGGAATTGAATCGAAAAGAGTCGATTCGAATCAAATTGGAATGAAAAGAATTGAATCGAATCGAATAAAAAACAAGTGAATCGAATAGAATAGAAAAGAAGAGAATCGAAACGAAAAGAATCAAATTGAATCGAAAGGAATCGAATCGAAAAGAATCGAATCAAAGAGAAAAGACTCGAATCGAATGGAAAAGAATAGAATCAAAAAGAATCGAATTGAAACAAAAAGAATCGAATTGAATTGAATCGAAAAGAATCGAATGGAATCGAATCGAAAAGAATCGAATTGAATTAAATCGAAGAGAATCGAATCGAATTGAATTGAATCGAAGAGAATCGAATCGAATAGAAAAGAATCAAATCGAAATGAATCGATTTGAAACGAAAAGAATCGAATCGAATCAAATTGAATGAAAAGAATTGAATCGAATCAAAAAGAATTGAATCAAAAAGAATCAAACCGAAACAAAAAGAATCAAACCGAATTGAAAAGAATCTAACTGAATAGAATCGAAAAGAATCGACGTACCGAATCGAATCCAATCGAAAAAAATCTAATCGTATCAAATCGAATCGAAAAGAATTGAAATGAATAGAATAGAAAAGATTCGAATCAAATGAAAAACAATCAAATCGAGTAATATCGAATCGAAAAGAATCGAATCGAAAAAGTCGAATCGAAAAGAATTGATTTGAAAAGAATCGAATTGAATCGAATTGAAAAGACTCGAATCGAATTAAAAGAATCGAATCGAATCGAAAAGAATCGAATCGAATCGGAAAGAATTGAATTGGAATGAATCGATTTGAATCGAATTGAAAAGAATCGAATCGAAAAAATCGAATCGAAAAGAACTGAGTTGAGTTGAATCGAATCGAAAAGATTCGAATCGAATCGTGTCGAATCAAAAAGATGGAATCGAAACGAATCGAATCGAATCGAATCGAAAAGAATCGAATAGATAGCAAAGAATCAAATCGAATAGAAAAGAATTTGAATCGAATTGAAACGATTCGAAAAAATCGAAACTAATCGAATCATCGAATGGAAAAGAATCGAATCGAATCAAAAAGAATCGAAACGAACTGAATCGAAAGAATCGAATCGAACAGAATCGAAAAGAATTGAATCGTAATGTAACAAATCGAATCCAAATGATCGAATCAAGCCAAGTCGAAAAGAATTGAATCGAAAAGAATCGAATCAAAATGAAAAGAATCGAATAGAATCGAATTGAAAAGAATCGAATTGAACCGAATCAAATAGAATAGAATCGAACAGAATTGAATCGAATGAAAAGAATCTTATCGAATCGATTCGAAAAGAATTGAATCGAATCGAATGGAGAAGAATCAAATCAAATGGAATCGAAAAGAATCGAATCAAAGAGAATCTAATCGAAACGAAAAGAATCAATCGAATCGAAAAGAATCGAATCGAAACGAAAAGTGTCGAATCGAATCGAATCGAAAAGAATCGAATCGAACCGAAAAGAATCAAATCGAATCGAAAAGAATCGAATTGAATTGAATCGTAATGAAAAGAATCGAATCGAATCGAAAGAATCAAATCGAATCGAAAACAATTGAATCGAATGCAATCAAATCGAAAAGAATCGAATCGAATTGAAAAGAATCAAATCGAATTGATTGAATCGAAAAGAATCGAATCGAATCGCATCGCATCGAATCGAAAATAATAGAATTGAATAAAAATAATCGAATCGAATTGAGAATAATTGGAATTGAATTGAATCGATAATCGAATCGAATCAAATCGAGTCGAATCGAAACTAATCGAATCGAATCAAATCGATTCGAAAAAATCGAATCAGATTGCAACGAATCGAATCATATTGAATTGATTTGAATTGAAATGAATCGAATCTAATCAAATCAAAAAGAATCGAATCCAAAGAATCGAATTGTAGAAAATCAAATCAAAACAAAAAGATTCAAATCGAAACGAATCAAATTGAAAAGAATCGAATCGAATCGAATCGAATCGAAAAGAATCGAATCGAATCGAAAAGAATCGAATAGAAAAGAATCGTATCGAATCAAATCTAAAAGAATCGAATCGAATCGAATAAAAAAGAATCGAATCGAATTGATTCGCATCGAAAAGAATCGAATCGTATCGAATCGAAAAGAATCGAATCTATTCGAATCGAATGGAATTGAATCAAAAAGAATCGAATCGAATTGAAACGAAAAGAATCGAATAGATTCGAATTGAAACAAATCGAAAAAAATCAAAACGAATCAAATCACATCGAGTGGAAAAGAATCGAATCAAATAGAAAAGAATCGAATTGAATCGAACTGAATCGAAAAGAATCGAATAGATCAAATCAAAAAGAATCGAATCGATTCGAGATGAACCGAGTAGAATCGAGTCGAAGTGAAAAGAATTGAATCGAATCGAATCGAAAAGAATCGAATCGAAACGAAAAGAATCGAATCGAAGAGAATCTAATCGAAATGAAAAGAATCAAATCGAATCGAAAAGAATCGAATCGAAACGAAAACTGTCGAATCGAATCGAATCGAAAAGAATCGAGTTGAATAGAAAAGAATTGAATCGAATAAAATCGATAAGATTTGAATCAAATCCAATAGAATCGAAAAGATTCGAATCGAATTGAAAAGAAACGAACCGAAGTGAAAAGAATCGAATCGAATCGAAAGAATCAAATCGAAAAAAAAATCGAATCGAAATTAAAAGAATCGAATCGAATCAAAGCATAAAGAATCGAATCTAATTGAATCGAAAGAATCGATTGAATCAAATAGAGAAGAATCTAATGGTAAGGAATCGAATCGAAAAGAATCCAATTGTATTGAATCGAATCGAAAAGAAATGAATTGAATAGATTATAAAAGAATCGAATCGAAAGGAATCGACTCGAAACGTAAAGAATCGAATCGAAAAAATTGAATAGATCGAAGAATTGAATAGAAATGAATCGAATCGAAATGAAAAGAATTGAATCGAATCGAATCGAAAACAATCGAATCAAAAAGAATCGAATTGAAACAAAAGAATCGCATTGTATTTAATCGAATCAAAAAAATCTAATTGAATCGAATCGAAAAGAATCGATTTGAAATGAAAAGAATCTAATCGAATTGATAGAAAATTGAATCGAATCGAAAACAATCGAATCGAATCGAAAAGAATCGAATTGTATGGAAACGAATCGAAAAGAATCGAATTGAGTAGAAAAGAATCAAATCAAATTTAATGGAATCGAAAAGAACCGAATAGCATCGAATTGAATCGAATCGAAAAGAATCGAAACGAATTGAATCGAAAAGCATTGAGTCGAATCAAATCGAAAAGAATCGAATCGTATCAAATTGAAAAGAATCGAATCGATCTGAAAAGAATTGAATCGAATCGAAAAGAATCAAATTGAAACGAAAAGAATCAAATCGAATAGCAAAGAATCGAATCGAAACGAATCGATTTGAAACGAGCCGAATCGAATCGAATTGAATGAAATATTCGAATCGAATCGAAAAGAATCTAATCTAATGAAATCCAAAAGAATCAAATCGAAACAAATAGAATCAAACCGAATGGAATTGAATCGAAAAGAGTCGATTCGAATCAAATTGGAATGAAAAGAATTGAATCGAATCGAATAAAAAACAAGTGAATCGAATAGAATAGAAAAGAATAGAATCGAAACGAAAAGAATCAAATTGAATCGAAAGGAATCGAATCGAAAAGAATCGAATCAAAGAGAAAAGACTCGAATCGAATGGAAAAGAATAGAATCAAAAAGAATCGAATTGAAACAAAAAGAATCGAATTGAATTGAATCGAAAAGAATCGAATGGAATCGAATCGAAAAGAATCGAATTGAATTAAATCGAAGAGAATCGAATCGAATTGAATTGAATCGAAGAGAATCGAATCGAATAGAAAAGAATCAAATCGAAATGAATCGATTTGAAACGAAAAGAATCGAATCGAATCAAATTGAATGAAAAGAATTGAATCGAATCAAAAAGAATTGAATCAAAAAGAATCAAACCGAAACAAAAAGAATCAAACCGAATTGAAAAGAATCTAACTGAATAGAATCGAAAAGAATCGACGTACCGAATCGAATCCAATCGAAAAAAATCTAATCGTATCAAATCGAATCGAAAAGAATTGAAATGAATAGAATAGAAAAGATTCGAATCAAATGAAAAACAATCAAATCGAGTAATATCGAATCGAAAAGAATCGAATCGAAAAAGTCGAATCGAAAAGAATTGATTTGAAAAGAATCGAATTGAATCGAATTGAAAAGACTCGAATCGAATTAAAAGAATCGAATCGAATCGAAAAGAATCGAATCGAATCGGAAAGAATTGAATTGGAATGAATCGATTTGAATCGAATTGAAAAGAATCGAATCGAAAAAATCGAATCGAAAAGAACTGAGTTGAGTTGAATCGAATCGAAAAGATTCGAATCGAATCGTGTCGAATCAAAAAGATGAAATCGAAACGAATCGAATCGAATCGAATCGAAAAGAATCGAATAGATAGCAAAGAATCAAATCGAATAGAAAAGAATTTGAATCGAATTGAAACGATTCGAAAAAATCGAAACTAATCGAATCATCGAATGGAAAAGAATCGAATCGAATCAAAAAGAATCGAAACGAACTGAATCGAAAGAATCGAATCGAACAGAATCGAAAAGAATTGAATCGTAATGTAACAAATCGAATCCAAATGATCGAATCAAGCCAAGTCGAAAAGAATTGAATCGAAAAGAATCGAATCAAAATGAAAAGAATCGAATAGAATCGAATTGAAAAGAATCGAATTGAACCGAATCAAATAGAATAGAATCGAACAGAATTGAATCGAATGAAAAGAATCTTATCGAATCGATTCGAAAAGAATTGAATCGAATCGAATGGAGAAGAATCAAATCAAATGGAATCGAAAAGAATCGAATCAAAGAGAATCTAATCGAAACGAAAAGAATCAATCGAATCGAAAAGAATCGAATCGAAACGAAAAGTGTCGAATCGAATCGAAAAGAATCGAATCGAACCGAAAAGAATCAAATCGAATCGAAAAGAATCGAATTGAATTGAATCGTAATGAAAAGAATCGAATCGAATCGAAAGAATCAAATCGAATCGAAAACAATTGAATCGAATGCAATCAAATCGAAAAGAATCGAATCGAATTGAAAAGAATCAAATCGAATTGATTGAATCGAAAAGAATCGAATCGAATCGCATCGCATCGAATCGAAAATAATAGAATTGAATAAAAATAATCGAATCGAATTGAGAATAATTGGAATTGAATTGAATCGATAATCGAATCGAATCAAATCGAGTCGAATCGAAACTAATCGAATCGAATCAAATCGATTCGAAAAAATCGAATCAGATTGCAACGAATCGAATCATATTGAATTGATTTGAATTGAAATGAATCGAATCTAATCAAATCAAAAAGAATCGAATCCAAAGAATCGAATTGTAGAAAATCAAATCAAAACAAAAAGATTCAAATCGAAACGAATCAAATTGAAAAGAATCGAATCGAATCGAATCGAATCGAAAAGAATCGAATCGAATCGAAAAGAATCGAATAGAAAAGAATCGTATCGAATCAAATCTAAAAGAATCGAATCGAATCGAATAAAAAAGAATCGAATCGAATTGATTCGCATCGAAAAGAATCGAATCGTATCGAATCGAAAAGAATCGAATCTATTCGAATCGAATGGAATTGAATCAAAAAGAATCGAATCGAATTGAAACGAAAAGAATCGAATAGATTCGAATTGAAACAAATCGAAAAAAATGAAAACGAATCAAATCACATCGAGTGGAAAAGAATCGAATCAAATAGAAAAGAATCGAATTGAATCGAACTGAATCGAAAAGAATCGAATAGATCAAATCAAAAAGAATCGAATCGATTCGAGATGAACCGAGTAGAATCGAGTCGAAGTGAAAAGAATTGAATCGAATCGAATCGAAAAGAATCGAATCGAAATGAAAAGAATCGAATCGAAGAGAATCTAATCGAAATGAAAAGAATCAAATCGAATCGAAAAGAATCGAATCGAAACGAAAACTGTCGAATCGAATCGAATCGAAAAGAATCGAGTTGAATAGAAAAGAATTGAATCGAATAAAATCGATAAGATTTGAATCAAATCCAATAGAATCGAAAAGATTCGAATCGAATTGAAAAGAAATGAACCGAAGTGAAAAGAATCGAATCGAATCGAATCGAAAGAATCAAATCGAAAAAAAAATCGAATCGAAATTAAAAGAATCGAATCGAATCAAAGCATAAAGAATCGAATCTAATTGAATCGAAAGAATCGATTGAATCAAATAGAGAAGAATCTAATGGTAAGGAATCGAATCGAAAAGAATCCAATTGTATTGAATCGAATCGAAAAGAAATGAATTGAATAGATTATAAAAGAATCGAATCGAAAGGAATCGACTCGAAACGTAAAGAATCGAATCGAAAAAATTGAATAGATCGAAGAATTGAATAGAAATGAATCGAATCGAAATGAAAAGAATTGAATCGAATCGAATCGAAAACAATCGAATCAAAAAGAATCGAATTGAAACAAAAGAATCGCATTGTATTTAATCGAATCAAAAAAATCTAATTGAATCGAATCGAAAAGAATCGATTTGAAATGAAAAGAATCTAATTGAATTGATAGAAAATTGAATCGAATCGAAAACAATCGAATCGAATCGAAAAGAATCGAATTGTATGGAAACGAATCGAAAAGAATCTAATTGAGTAGAAAAGAATCAAATCAAATTTAATGGAATCGAAAAGAACCGAATAGCATCGAATTGAATCGAATCGAAAAGAATCGAAACGAATTGAATCGAAAGGCATTGAGTCGAATCAAATCGAAAAGAATCGAATCGTATCAAATTGAAAAGAATCGAATCGATCTGAAAAGAATTGAATCGAATTGAATCGAATCGAAAAGAATCAAATTGAAACGAAAAGAATCAAATCGAATAGCAAAGAATCGAATCGAAACGAATCGATTTGAAACGAGCCGAATCGAATCGAATTGAATGAAATATTCGAATCGAATCGAATCGAAAAGAATCTAATCTAATGAAATCCAAAAGAATCAAATCGAAACAAATAGAATCAAACCGAATGGAATTGAATCGAAAAGAGTCGATTCGAATCAAATTGGAATGAAAAGAATTGAATCGAATCGAATAAAAAACAAGTGAATCGAATAGAATAGAAAAGAATAGAATCGAAACGAAAAGAATCAAATTGAATCGAAAGGAATCGAATCGAAAAGAATCGAATCAAAGAGAAAAGACTCGAATCGAATGGAAAAGAATAGAATCAAAAAGAATCGAATTGAAACAAAAAGAATCGAATTGAATTGAATCGAAAAGAATCGAATGGAATCGAATCGAAAAGAATCGAATTGAATTAAATCGAAGAGAATCGAATCGAATTGAATTGAATCGAAGAGAATCGAATCGAATAGAAAAGAATCAAATCGAAATGAATCGATTTGAAACGAAAAGAATCGAATCGAATCAAAATGAATGCAAAGAATTGAATCGAATCAAAAAGAATTGAATCAAAAAGAATCAAACCGAAACAAAAAGAATCAAACCGAATTGAAAAGAATCTAACTGAATAGAATCGAAAAGAATCGACGTACCGAATTGAATCCAATCGAAAAAAATCTAATCGTATCAAATCGAATCGAAAAGAATTGAAATGAATAGAATAGAAAAGATTCGAATCAAATGAAAAACAATCAAATCGAGTAATATCGAATCGAAAAGAATCGAATCGAAAAAGTCGAATCGAAAAGAATTGATTTGAAAAGAATCGAATTGAATCGAATTGAAAAGACTCGAATCGAATTAAAAGAATCGAATCGAATCGAAAAGAATCGAATCGAATCGGAAAGAATTGAATTGGAATGAATCGATTTGAATCGAATTGAAAAGAATCGAATCGAAAAAATCGAATCGAAAAGAACTGAGTTGAGTTGAATCGAATCGAAAAGATTCGAATCGAATCGTGTCGAATCAAAAAGATGGAATCGAAACGAATCGAATCGAATCGAATCGAAAAGAATCGAATAGATAGCAAAGAATCAAATCGAATAGAAAAGAATTTGAATCGAATTGAAACGATTCGAAAAAATCGAAACTAATCGAATCATCGAATGGAAAAGAATCGAATCGAATCAAAAAGAATCGAAACGAACTGAATCGAAAGAATCGAATCGAACAGAATCGAAAAGAATTGAATCGTAATGTAACAAATCGAATCCAAATGATCGAATCAAGCCAAGTCGAAAAGAATTGAATCGAAAAGAATCGAATCAAAATGAAAAGAATCGAATAGAATCGAATTGAAAAGAATCGAATTGAACCGAATCAAATAGAATAGAATCGAACAGAATTGAATCGAATGAAAAGAATCTTATCGAATCGATTCGAAAAGAATTGAATCGAATCGAATGGAGAAGAATCAAATCAAATGGAATCGAAAAGAATCGAATCAAAGAGAATCTAATCGAAACGAAAAGAATCAATCGAATCGAAAAGAATCGAATCGAAACGAAAAGTGTCGAATCGAATCGAAAAGAATCGAATCGAACCGAGAAGAATCAAATCGAATCGAAAAGAATCGAATTGAATTGAATCGTAATGAAAAGAATCGAATCGAATCGAAAGAATCAAATCGAATCGAAAACAATTGAATCGAATGCAATCAAATCGAAAAGAATCGAATCGAATTGAAAAGAATCAAATCGAATTGATTGAATCTAAAAGAATCGAATGAATCGAATCGCATCGAATCGAAAATAATAGAATTGAATAAAAATAATTAAATCGAATCGAATTGAGAATAATTGGAATTGAATTGAATCGATAATCGAATCGAATCAAATCGAGTCGAAAAAATCGAATCAGATTGCAACGAATCGAATCATATTCAATTGATTTGAATTGAAATGAATCGAATCTAATCAAATCAAAAAGAATCGAATCCAAAGAATCGAATTGTAGAAAATCAAATCAAAACAAAATGATTCAAATCGAAACGAATCAAATTGAAAAGAATCGAATCGAATCGAATCAAAAAGAATCGAATCGAATCGAAAAGAATCGAATAGAAAAGAATCGTATCGAATCAAATCTAAAAGAATCGAATCGAATCGAATAAAAAAGAATCGAATCGAATTGATTCGCATCGAAAAGAATCGAATCGTATCGAATCGAAAACAATCGAATCTATTCGAATCGAATGGAATTGAATCAAAAAGAATCGAATCGAATTGAATCGAAAACAATCGAATAGATTCGAATTGAAACAAATCGAAAAAAATCAAAACGCATCAAATCACATCGAGTGGAAAAGAATCGAATCAAATAGAAAAGAATCGAATTGAATCGAACTGAATCGAAAAGAATCGAATAGATCAAATCAAAAAGAATCGAATCGATTCGAAATGAATCGAGTAGAATTGAGTCGAAGTGAAAAGAATTGAATCGAATCGAATCGAAAAGAATCGAATCGAAACGAAAAGAATCGAATCGAAGAGAATCTAATCGAAATGAAAAGAATCAAATCGAATCGAAAAGAATCGAATCGAAATGAAAACTGTCGAATCGAATCGAATCGAAAAGAATCGAGTTGAATTGAATAGAAAAGAATCGAATCGAATAAAATCGATAAGAATTGAATCAAATCCAATTGAATCGAAAAGATTCGAATCGAATTGAAAAGAAACGAACCGAAGTGAAAAGAATCGAATCGAATCGAAAGAATCAAATCGAAAAAAAAATCGAATCGAAATTAAAAGAATCGAATCGAATCAAAGCATAAAGAATCGAATCTAATTGAAACGAAAAGAATCGAATTGAATCGAATAGAGAAGAATCTAATGGTAAGGAATCGAATCGAAAAGAATCCAATTGTATTGAATCGAAGCGAAAAGAAATGAATTGAATAGATTATAAAAGAATCGAATCGAAAGGAATCGACTCGAAACGTAAAGAATCGAATCGAAAAAATTGAATAGAATCGAAAAGAATTGAATAGAAATGAATCGAATCGAAATGAAAAGAATTGAATCGAATCGAATCGAAAACAATCGAATGAAAAACAATCGAATTGAAACAAAAGAATGGCATTGTGTTTAATCGAATCAAAAAATCTAATTGAATCGAATCGAAAAGAATCGATTTGAAATGAAAAGAATCTAATCGAATTGATAGAAAATTGAATCGAATCGAAAACAATCGAATCGAATCGAAAAGAATCGAATTGTATGGAAACGAATCGAAAAGAATCTAATTGAGTAGAAAAGAATCAAATCAAATTTAATGGAATCGAAAAGAACCGAATAGAATCGAATTGAATCGAATCGAAAAGAATCGAAACGAATTGAATCGAAAAGCATTGAATCGAATCAAATCGAAAAGAATCGAATCGTATCAAATTGAAAAGAATCGAATCGATCTGAAAAGAATTGAATCGAATTGAATCGAATCGAAAAGAATCAAATTGAAACGAAAAGAATCAAATCGAATAGCAAAGAATCGAATCGAAACGAATCGATTTGAAACGAGCAGAATCGAATCGAATTGAATGAAATATTCGAATCGAATCGAAAAGAATCTAATCTAATGAAATCCAAAAGAATCTAATCGAAACAAATAGAATCAAACCGAATGGTATTGAATCGAAAAGAGTCGATTCGAATCAAATTGGAATGAAAAGAATTGAATCGAATCAAAAAGAATTGAATCAAAAAGAATCAAACCGAATTGAAAAGAATCTAACTGAATAGAATCAAAAAGAATCAAATCGTACTGAATCGAATCCAATCGAAAAGAATCTAATCGTATCGAATCGAATCGAAAAGAATTGAAATGAATAGAATAGAATAGATTCGAATCAAATCAAAAACAATCAAATCGAGTAATATCGAATCGAAATGAATCGAATCGAAAATAATCGAATCGAATGGAAAAGAATTGAATTGAATCAAAAAGAATTGATTCAAATCAAAAAGAATCGAATCGATTCGAATCGAGAAGACTCGAATCGAATCGAATCGAAAAGAATCGAATCGAATCTAAAAGGATCGAATCGCAAAGAATCGAATCTAAAGAAAAGGAATCGAATCGAATCGAAACAAATAGAATCGTTAAGAATCGATTTGAATCGAAATGAAAAGAATCGTATCGAAACAAATCGAAAAAAATCAAATGGAATCGAATCGAATCGTATCGAAAAGAATCAAATCAAATGAAAAGAATCGAATCGAATAGAAAAGAATCGAATTGATTGGAATCGACTCGAAAATAACCTAATTGAATTGAAAGGAATCGAATCAAATTAAATGGAATCGACAAGAATCGTATCAAATCAAAAAGATCGAATCGAAATGAATCAATTCGAAAAGAATCAAATTGAATCGAATCGAAAAGAATTGAATCGAAAAGAATCGAATCGAATGGAAAAGAATTGAATTGAATCAAAAAGAATTGATTCAAATCAAAAAGAATCGAATCGATTCGAATCGAAAAGACTGAAATCGAATCGAATCGAAAAGAATCGAATCGAATCAAAAAGGATCGAATCGCAAAGAATCGAATCTAAAGAAAAGGAATCGAATCGAATCGAAACGAATAGAATCGAAAAGAATCGATTTGAATCGAAATGAAAAGAATCGTATCGAATCAAATCGAAAAAAATCAAATGGAATCGAATCGAATCGTATCGAAAAGAATCAAATCAAATGAAAAGAATCGAATCGAATAGAAAAGAATCGAATTGATTGGAATCGACTCGAAAACAATCTAATTGAATTGAAAGGAATCGAATCAAATTTAATGGAATCGACAAGAATCGTATCAAATCAAAAAGATCGAATCGAAATGAATCAATTCGAAAAGAATCAAATCGAGTCGAATCGAAAAGAATCGAATCGAAAAGAATTGAATTGAAAAGAATCGAATTGAATCGAATTGAAAAGACTCGAATCGAATTAAAAGAATCGAATCGAATCGAAAAGAATCGAATCGAATCGGAAAGAATTGAATTGGAATGAATCGATTTGAATCGAATTGAAAAGAATCGAATCGAAAAAATCGAATCGAAAAGAACTGAGTTGAGTTGAATCGAATCGAAAAGATTCGAATCGAATCGTGTCGAATCAAAAAGATGGAATCGAAACGAATCGAATCGAATCGAATCGAAAAGAATCGAATAGATAGCAAAGAATCAAATCGAATAGAAAAGAATTTGAATCGAATTGAAACGATTCGAAAAAATCGAAACTAATCGAATCATCGAATGGAAAAGAATCGAATCGAATCAAAAAGAATCGAAACGAACTGAATCGAAAGAATCGAATCGAACAGAATCGAAAAGAATTGAATCGTAATGTAACAAATCGAATCCAAATGATCGAATCAAGCCAAGTCGAAAAGAATTGAATCGAAAAGAATCGAATCAAAATGAAAAGAATCGAATAGAATCGAATTGAAAAGAATCGAATTGAACCGAATCAAATAGAATAGAATTGAACAGAATTGAATCGAATGAAAAGAATCTTATCGAATCGATTCGAAAAGAATTGAATCGAATCGAATGGAGAAGAATCAAATCAAATGGAATCGAAAAGAATCGAATCAAAGAGAATCTAATCGAAACGAAAAGAATCAATCGAATCGAAAAGAATCGAATCGAAACGAAAAGTGTCGAATCGAATCGAATCGAAAAGAATCGAATCGAACCGAAAAGAATCAAATCGAATCGAAAAGAATCGAATTGAATTGAATCGTAATGAAAAGAATCGAATCGAATCGAAAGAATCAAATCGAATCGAAAACAATTGAATCGAATGCAATCAAATCGAAAAGAATCGAATCGAATTGAAAAGAATCAAATCGAATTGATTGAATCGAAAAGAATCGAATCGAATCGAATCGCATCGAATCGAAAATAATAGAATTGAATAAAAATAATCGAATCGAATTGAGAATAATTGGAATTGAATTGAATCGATAATCGAATCGAATCAAATCGAGTCGAATCGAAACTAATCGAATCGAATCAAATCGATTCGAAAAAATCGAATCAGATTGCAACGAATCGAATCATATTGAATT
Source organism: Canis lupus baileyi (assembly GCF_048164855.1). NCBI lineage: Eukaryota > Metazoa > Chordata > Mammalia > Carnivora > Canidae > Canis > Canis lupus. The sequence goes on along the minus strand of NC_132871.1, from coordinate 31,959,427 downwards.
GATTTGAATTGAAATGAATCGAATCTAATCAAATCAAAAAGAATCGAATCCAAAGAATCGAATTGTAGAAAATCAAATCAAAACAAAAAGATTCAAATCGAAACGAATCAAATTGAAAAGAATCGAATCGAATCGAATCGAATCGAAAAGAATCGAATCGAATCGAAAAGAATCGAATAGAAAAGAATCGTATCGAATCAAATCTAAAAGAATCGAATCGAATCGAATAAAAAAGAATCGAATCGAATTGATTCGCATCGAAAAGAATCGAATCGTATCGAATCGAAAAGAATCGAATCTATTCGAATCGAATGGAATTGAATCAAAAAGAATCGAATCGAATTGAAACGAAAAGAATCGAATAGATTCGAATTGAAACAAATCGAAAAAAATCAAAACGAATCAAATCACATCGAGTGGAAAAGAATCGAATCAAATAGAAAAGAATCGAATTGAATCGAACTGAATCGAAAAGAATCGAATAGATCAAATCAAAAAGAATCGAATCGATTCGAGATGAACCGAGTAGAATCGAGTCGAAGTGAAAAGAATTGAATCGAATCGAATCGAAAAGAATCGAATCGAAACGAAAAGAATCGAATCGAAGAGAATCTAATCGAAATGAAAAGAATCAAATCGAATCGAAAAGAATCGAATCGAAACGAAAACTGTCGAATCGAATCGAATCGAAAAGAATCGAGTTGAATAGAAAAGAATTGAATCGAATAAAATCGATAAGATTTGAATCAAATCCAATAGAATCGAAAAGATTCGAATCGAATTGAAAAGAAATGAACCGAAGTGAAAAGAATCGAATCGAATCGAATCGAAAGAATCAAATTGAAAAAAAAATCGAATCGAAATTAAAAGAATCGAATCGAATCAAAGCATAAAGAATCGAATCTAATTGAATCGAAAGAATCGATTGAATCAAATAGAGAAGAATCTAATGGTAAGGAATCGAATCGAAAAGAATCCAATTGTATTGAATCGAATCGAAAAGAAATGAATTGAATAGATTATAAAAGAATCGAATCGAAAGGAATCGACTCGAAACGTAAAGAATCGAATCGAAAAAATTGAATAGATCGAAGAATTGAATAGAAATGAATCGAATCGAAATGAAAAGAATTGAATCGAATCGAATCGAAAACAATCGAATCAAAAAGAATCGAATTGAAACAAAAGAATCGCATTGTATTTAATCGAATCAAAAAAATCTAATTGAATCGAATCGAAAAGAATCGATTTGAAATGAAAAGAATCTAATTGAATTGATAGAAAATTGAATCGAATCGAAAACAATCGAATCGAATCGAAAAGAATCGAATTGTATGGAAACGAATCGAAAAGAATCTAATTGAGTAGAAAAGAATCAAATCAAATTTAATGGAATCGAAAAGAACCGAATAGCATCGAATTGAATCGAATCGAAAAGAATCGAAACGAATTGAATCGAAAGGCATTGAGTCGAATCAAATCGAAAAGAATCGAATCGTATCAAATTGAAAAGAATCGAATCGATCTGAAAAGAATTGAATCGAATTGAATCGAATCGAAAAGAATCAAATTGAAACGAAAAGAATCAAATCGAATAGCAAAGAATCGAATCGAAACGAATCGATTTGAAACGAGCCGAATCGAATTGAATTGAATGAAATATTCGAATCGAATCGAATCGAAAAGAATCTAATCTAATGAAATCCAAAAGAATCAAATCGAAACAAATAGAATCAAACCGAATGGAATTGAATCGAAAAGAGTCGATTCGAATCAAATTGGAATGAAAAGAATTGAATCGAATCGAATAAAAAACAAGTGAATCGAATAGAATAGAAAAGAATAGAATCGAAACGAAAAGAATCAAATTGAATCGAAAGGAATCGAATCGAAAAGAATCGAATCAAAGAGAAAAGACTCGAATCGAATGGAAAAGAATAGAATCAAAAAGAATCGAATTGAAACAAAAAGAATCGAATTGAATTGAATCGAAAAGAATCGAATGGAATCGAATCGAAAAGAATCGAATTGAATTAAATCGAAGAGAATCGAATCGAATTGAATTGAATCGAAGAGAATCGAATCGAATAGAAAAGAATCAAATCGAAATGAATCGATTTGAAACGAAAAGAATCGAATCGAATCAAATTGAATGAAAAGAATTGAATCGAATCAAAAAGAATTGAATCAAAAAGAATCAAACCGAAACAAAAAGAATCAAACCGAATTGAAAAGAATCTAACTGAATAGAATCGAAAAGAATCGACGTACCGAATCGAATCCAATCGTATCAAATCGAATCGAAAAGAATTGAAATGAATAGAATAGAAAAGATTCGAATCAAATGAAAAACAATCAAATCGAGTAATATCGAATCGAAAAGAATCGAATGGAAAAGAATCGAATCGAATGGAAAAGAATTGAATTGAATCAAAAAGAATTGATTCAAATCAAAAAGAATCGAATCGATTCGAATCGAAAAGACTCGAATCGAAAAGAATCGAAAAGAATCGAATCGAATCAAAAAGGATCGAATCGCAAAGAATCGAATCTAAAGAAAAGGAATCGAATCGAATCGAAACGAATAGAATCGAAAAGAATCGATTTGAATCGAAATGAAAAGAATCGTATCGAATCAAATCGAAAAAAATCAAATGGAATCGAATCGAATCGTATCGAAAAGAATCAAATCAAATGAAAAGAATCGAATCGAATAGAAAAGAATCGAATTGATTGGAATCGACTCGAAAACAATCTAATTGAATTGAAAGGAATCGAATCAAATTTAATGGAATCGACAAGAATCGTATCAAATCAAAAAGATCGAATCGAAATGAATCAATTCGAAAAGAATCAAATCGAGTCGAATCGAAAAGAATCGAATCGAAAAGAATTGAATTGAAAAGAATCGAATTGAATCGAATTGAAAAGACTCGAATCGAATTAAAAGAATCGAATCGAATCGAAAAGAATCGAATCGAATCGGAAAGAATTGAATTGGAATGAATCGATTTGAATCGAATTGAAAAGAATCGAATCGAAAAAATCGAATCGAAAAGAACTGAGTTGAGTTGAATCGAATCGAAAAGATTCGAATCGAATCGTGTCGAATCAAAAAGATGGAATCGAAACGAATCGAATCGAATCGAATCGAAAAGAATCGAATAGATAGCAAAGAATCAAATCGAATAGAAAAGAATTTGAATCGAATTGAAACGATTCGAAAAAATCGAAACTAATCGAATCATCGAATGGAAAAGAATCGAATCGAATCAAAAACAATCGAAACGAACTGAATCGAAAGAATCGAATCGAACAGAATCGAAAAGAATTGAATCGTAATGTAACAAATCGAATCCAAATGATCGAATCAAGCCAAGTCGAAAAGAATTGAATCGAAAAGAATCGAATCAAAATGAAAAGAATCGAATAGAATCGAATTGAAAAGAATCGAATTGAACCGAATCAAATAGAATAGAATCGAACAGAATTGAATCGAATGAAAAGAATCTTATCGAATCGATTCGAAAAGAATTGAATCGAATCGAATGGAGAAGAATCAAATCAAATGGAATCGAAAAGAATCGAATCAAAGAGAATCTAATCGAAACGAAAAGAATCAATCGAATCGAAAAGAATCGAATCGAAACGAAAAGTGTCGAATCGAATCGAATCGAAAAGAATCGAATCGAACCGAAAAGAATCAAATCGAATCGAAAAGAATCGAATTGAATTGAATCGTAATGAAAAGAATCGAATCGAATCGAAAGAATCAAATCGAATCGAAAACAATTGAATCGAATGCAATCAAATCGAAAAGAATCGAATCGAATTGAAAAGAATCAAATCGAATTGATTGAATCGAAAAGAATCGAATCGAATCGCATCGCATCGAATCGAAAATAATAGAATTGAATAAAAATAATCGAATCGAATTGAGAATAATTGGAATTGAATTGAATCGATAATCGAATCGAATCAAATCGAGTCGAATCGAAACTAATCGAATCGAATCAAATCGATTCGAAAAAATCGAATCAGATTGCAACGAATCGAATCATATTGAATTGATTTGAATTGAAATGAATCGAATCTAATCAAATCAAAAAGAATCGAATCCAAAGAATCGAATTGTAGAAAATCAAATCAAAACAAAAAGATTCAAATCGAAACGAATCAAATTGAAAAGAATCGAATCGAATCGAATCGAATCGAAAAGAATCGAATCGAATCGAAAAGAATCGAATAGAAAAGAATCGTATCGAATCAAATCTAAAAGAATCGAATCGAATCGAATAAAAAAGAATCGAATCGAATTGATTCGCATCGAAAAGAATCGAATCGTATCGAATCGAAAAGAATCGAATCTATTCGAATCGAATGGAATTGAATCAAAAAGAATCGAATCGAATTGAAACGAAAAGAATCGAATAGATTCGAATTGAAACAAATCAAAAAAAATCAAAACGAATCAAATCACATCGAGTGGAAAAGAATCGAATCAAATAGAAAAGAATCGAATTGAATCGAACTGAATCGAAAAGAATCGAATAGATCAAATCAAAAAGAATCGAATCGATTCGAGATGAACCGAGTAGAATCGAGTCGAAGTGAAAAGAATTGAATCGAATCGAATCGAAAAGAATCGAATCGAAACGAAAAGAATCGAATCGAAGAGAATCTAATCGAAATGAAAAGAATCAAATCGAATCGAAAAGAATCGAATCGAAACGAAAACTGTCGAATCGAATCGAATCGAAAAGAATCGAGTTGAATAGAAAAGAATTGAATCGAATAAAATCGATAAGATTTGAATCAAATCCAATAGAATCGAAAAGATTCGAATCGAATTGAAAAGAAACGAACCGAAGTGAAAAGAATCGAATCGAATCGAAAGAATCAAATCGAAAAAAAAATCGAATCGAAATTAAAAGAATCGAATCGAATCAAAGCATAAAGAATCGAATCTAATTGAATCGAAAGAATCGATTGAATCAAATAGAGAAGAATCTAATGGTAAGGAATCGAATCGAAAAGAATCCAATTGTATTGAATCGAATCGAAAAGAAATGAATTGAATAGATTATAAAAGAATCGAATCGAAAGGAATCGACTCGAAACGTAAAGAATCGAATCGAAAAAATTGAATAGATCGAAGAATTGAATAGAAATGAATCGAATCGAAATGAAAAGAATTGAATCGAATCGAATCGAAAACAATCGAATCAAAAAGAATCGAATTGAAACAAAAGAATCGCATTGTATTTAATCGAATCAAAAAAATCTAATTGAATCGAATCGAAAAGAATCGATTTGAAATGAAAAGAATCTAATCGAATTGATAGAAAATTGAATCGAATCGAAAACAATCGAATCGAATCGAAAAGAATCGAATTGTATGGAAACGAATCGAAAAGAATCTAATTGAGTAGAAAAGAATCAAATCAAATTTAATGGAATCGAAAAGAACCGAATAGCATCGAATTGAATCGAATCGAAAAGAATCGAAACGAATTGAATCGAAAAGCATTGAGTCGAATCAAATCGAAAAGAATCGAATCGTATCAAATTGAAAAGAATCGAATCGATCTGAAAAGAATTGAATCGAATCGAAAAGAATCAAATTGAAACGAAAAGAATCAAATCGAATAGCAAAGAATCGAATCGAAACGAATCGATTTGAAACGAGCCGAATCGAATCGAATTGAATGAAATATTCGAATCGAATCGAAAAGAATCTAATCTAATGAAATCCAAAAGAATCAAATCGAAACAAATAGAATCAAACCGAATGGAATTGAATCGAAAAGAGTCGATTCGAATCAAATTGGAATGAAAAGAATTGAATCGAATCGAATAAAAAACAAGTGAATCGAATAGAATAGAAAAGAATAGAATCGAAACGAAAAGAATCAAATTGAATCGAAAGGAATCGAATCGAAAAGAATCGAATCAAAGAGAAAAGACTCGAATCGAATGGAAAAGAATAGAATCAAAAAGAATCGAATTGAAACAAAAAGAATCGAATTGAATTGAATCGAAAAGAATCGAATGGAATCGAATCGAAAAGAATCGAATTGAATTAAATCGAAGAGAATCGAATCGAATTGAATTGAATCGAAGAGAATCGAATCGAATAGAAAAGAATCAAATCGAAATGAATCGATTTGAAACGAAAAGAATCGAATCGAATCAAAATGAATGAAAAGAATTGAATCGAATCAAAAAGAATTGAATCAAAAAGAATCAATCCGAAACAAAAAGAATCAAACCGAATTGAAAAGAATCTAACTGAATAGAATCGAAAAGAATCGACGTACCGAATTGAATCCAATCGAAAAAAATCTAATCGTATCAAATCGAATCGAAAAGAATTGAAATGAATAGAATAGAAAAGATTCGAATCAAATGAAAAACAATCAAATCGAGTAATATCGAATCGAAAAGAATCGAATCGAAAAAGTCGAATCGAAAAGAATTGATTTGAAAAGAATCGAATTGAATCGAATTGAAAAGACTCGAATCGAATTAAAAGAATCGAATCGAATCGAAAAGAATCGAATCGAATCGGAAAGAATTGAATTGGAATGAATCTATTTGAATCGAATTGAAAAGAATCGAATCGAAAAAATCGAATCGAAAAGAACTGAGTTGAGTTGAATCGAATCGAAAAGATTCGAATCGAATCGTGTCGAATCAAAAAGATGGAATCGAAACGAATCGAATCGAATCGAATCGAAAAGAATCGAATAGATAGCAAAGAATCAAATCGAATAGAAAAGAATTTGAATCGAATTGAAACGATTCGAAAAAATCGAAACTAATCGAATCATCGAATGGAAAAGAATCGAATCGAATCAAAAAGAATCGAAACGAACTGAATCGAAAGAATCGAATCGAACAGAATCGAAAAGAATTGAATCGTAATGTAACAAATCGAATCCAAATGATCGAATCAAGCCAAGTCGAAAAGAATTGAATCGAAAAGAATCGAATCAAAATGAAAAGAATCGAATAGAATCGAATTGAAAAGAATCGAATTGAACCGAATCAAATAGAATAGAATCGAACAGAATTGAATCGAATGAAAAGAATCTTATCGAATCGATTCGAAAAGAATTGAATCGAATCGAATGGAGAAGAATCAAATCAAATGGAATCGAAAAGAATCGAATCAAAGAGAATCTAATCGAAACGAAAAGAATCAATCGAATCGAAAAGAATCGAATCGAAACGAAAAGTGTCGAATCGAATCGAATCGAAAAGAATCGAATCGAACCGAAAAGAATCAAATCGAATCGAAAAGAATCGAATTGAATTGAATCGTAATGAAAAGAATCGAATCGAATCGAAAGAATCAAATCGAATCGAAAACAATTGAATCGAATGCAATCAAATCGAAAAGAATCGAATCGAATTGAAAAGAATCAAATCGAATTGATTGAATCGAAAAGAATCGAATGAATCGAATCGCATCGAATCGAAAATAATAGAATTGAATAAAAATAATTAAATCGAATCGAATTGAGAATAATTGGAATTGAATTGAATCGATAATCGAATCGAATCAAATCGAGTCGAAAAAATCGAATCAGATTGCAACGAATCGAATCATATTCAATTGATTTGAATTGAAATGAATCGAATCTAATCAAATCAAAAAGAATCGAATCCAAAGAATCGAATTGTAGAAAATCAAATCAAAACAAAATGATTCAAATCGAAACGAATCAAATTGAAAAGAATCGAATCGAATCGAATCAAAAAGAATCGAATCGAATCGAAAAGAATCGAATAGAAAAGAATCGTATCGAATCAAATCTAAAAGAATCGAATCGAATCGAATAAAAAAGAATCGAATCGAATTGATTCGCATCGAAAAGAATCGAATCGTATCGAATCGAAAACAATCGAATCTATTCGAATCGAATGGAATTGAATCAAAAAGAATCGAATCGAATTGAATCGAAAACAATCGAATAGATTCGAATTGAAACAAATCGAAAAAAATCAAAACGCATCAAATCACATCGAGTGGAAAAGAATCGAATCAAATAGAAAAGAATCGAATTGAATCGAACTGAATCGAAAAGAATCGAATAGATCAAATCAAAAAGAATCGAATCGATTCGAAATGAATCGAGTAGAATTGAGTCGAAGTGAAAAGAATTGAATCGAATCGAATCGAAAAGAATCGAATCGAAACGAAAAGAATCGAATCGAAGAGAATCTAATCGAAATGAAAAGAATCAAATCGAATCGAAAAGAATCGAATCGAAATGAAAACTGTCGAATCGAATCGAATCGAAAAGAATCGAGTTGAATTGAATAGAAAAGAATCGAATCGAATAAAATCGATAAGAATTGAATCAAATCCAATTGAATCGAAAAGATTCGAATCGAATTGAAAAGAAACGAACCGAAGTGAAAAGAATCGAATCGAATCGAAAGAATCAAATCGAAAAAAAATCGAATCGAAATTAAAAGAATCGAATCGAATCAAAGCATAAAGAATCGAATCTAATTGAAACGAAAAGAATCGAATTGAATCGAATAGAGAAGAATCTAATGGTAAGGAATCGAATCGAAAAGAATCCAATTGTATTGAATCGAAGCGAAAAGAAATGAATTGAATAGATTATAAAAGAATCGAATCGAAAGGAATCGACTCGAAACGTAAAGAATCGAATCGAAAAAATTGAATAGAATCGAAAAGAATTGAATAGAAATGAATCGAATCGAAATGAAAAGAATTGAATCGAATCGAATCGAAAACAATCGAATGAAAAACAATCGAATTGAAACAAAAGAATGGCATTGTGTTTAATCGAATCAAAAAATCTAATTGAATCGAATCGAAAAGAATCGATTTGAAATGAAAAGAATCTAATCGAATTGATAGAAAATTGAATCGAATCGAAAACAATCGAATCGAATCGAAAAGAATCGAATTGTATGGAAACGAATCGAAAATAATCTAATTGAGTAGAAAAGAATCAAATCAAATTTAATGGAATCGAAAAGAACCGAATAGAATCGAATTGAATCGAATCGAAAAGAATCGAAACGAATTGAATCGAAAAGCATTGAATCGAATCCAATCGAAAAGAATTGAATCGTATCAAATTGAAAAGAATCGAATCGATCTGAAAAGAATTGAATCGAATTGAATCGAATCGAAAAGAATCAAATTGAAACGAAAAGAATCAAATCGAATAGCAAAGAATCGAATCGAAACGAATCGATTTGAAACGAGCAGAATCGAATCGAATTGAATGAAATATTCGAATCGAATCGAAAAGAATCTAATCTAATGAAATCCAAAAGAATCTAATCGAAACAAATAGAATCAAACCGAATGGTATTGAATCGAAAAGAGTCGATTCGAATCAAATTGGAATGAAAAGAATTGAATCGAATCAAAAAGAATTGAATGAAAAAGAATCAAACCGAATTGAAAAGAATCTAACTGAATAGAATCAAAAAGAATCAAATCGTACTGAATCGAATCCAATCGAAAAGAATCTAATCGTATCGAATCGAATCGAAAAGAATTGAAATGAATAGAATAGAAAAGATTCGAATCAAATCAAAAACAATCAAATCGAGTAATATCGAATCGAAATGAATCGAATCGAAAATAATCGAATCGAATGGAAAAGAATTGAATTGAATCAAAAAGAATTGATTCAAATCAAAAAGAATCGAATCGATTCGAATCGAAAAGACTCGAATCGAATCGAATCGAAAAGAATCGAATCGAATCTAAAAGGATCGAATCGCAAAGAATCGAATCTAAAGAAAAGGAATCGAATCGAATCGAAACAAATAGAATCGTTAAGAATCGATTTGAATCGAAATGAAAAGAATCGTATCGAAACAAATCGAAAAAAATCAAATGGAATCGAATCGAATCGTATCGAAAAGAATCAAATCAAATGAAAAGAATCGAATCGAATAGAAAAGAATCGAATTGATTGGAATCGACTCGAAAATAACCTAATTGAATTGAAAGGAATCGAATCAAATTAAATGGAATCGACAAGAATCGTATCAAATCAAAAAGATCGAATCGAAATGAATCAATTCGAAAAGAATCAAATTGAATCGAATCGAAAAGAATTGAATCGAAAAGAATCGAATCGAATGGAAAAGAATTGAATTGAATCAAAAAGAATAGATTCAAATCAAAAAGAATCGAATCGATTCGAATCGAAAAGACTGAAATCGAATCGAATCGAAAAGAATCGAATCGAATCAAAAAGGATCGAATCGCAAAGAATCGAATCTAAAGAAAAGGAATCGAATCGAATCGAAACGAATAGAATCGAAAAGAATCGATTTGAATCCAAATGAAAAGAATCGTATCGAATCAATTCGAAAAAAATCAAATGAAATCGAATCGAATCGTATCGAAAAGAATCAAATCAAATGAAAAGAATCGAATCGAATAGAAAAGAATCGAATTGATTGGAATCGACTCGAAAATAACCTAATTGAATTGAAAGGAATCGAATCAAATTTAAGGGAATCGAGAAGAATCGTATCAAATCAAAAAGATCGAATCAATTCGAAAAGAATCAAATCGAATCGAATCGAAAAGAATCGAATCGAAAAGAATTGAATTGAAAAGAATCGAATTGAATCGAATTGAAAAGACTCGAATCGTATTAAAAGAATCGAATCGAAAAGAATCGAATCGAATCGGAAAGAATTGAATTGAAATGAATCGATTTGAATCGAATTGAAAAGAATCGAATCGAAAAAATCGAATCGAAAAGAACTGAGTTGAGTTGAATCGAATCGAAAAGATTCGAATCGAATCGTGTCGAATCAAAAAGATGGAATCGAAACGAATCGAATCGAATCGAATCGAAAAGAATCGAATAGATAGCAAAGAATCAAATCGAATAGAAAAGAATTTGAATCGAATTGAAACGATTCGAAAAAATCGAAACTAATCGAATCATCGAATGGAAAAGAATCGAATCGAATCAAAAACAATCGAAACGAACTGAATCGAAAGAATCGAATCGAACAGAATCGAAAAGAATTGAATCGTAATGTAACAAATCGAATCCAAATGATCGAATCAAGCCAAGTCGAAAAGAATTGAATCGAAAAGAATCGAATCAAAATGAAAAGAATCGAATAGAATCGAATTGAAAAGAATCGAATTGAACCGAATCAAATAGAATAGAATCGAACAGAATTGAATCGAATGAAAAGAATCTTATCGAATCGATTCGAAAAGAATTGAATCGAATCGAATGGAGAAGAATCAAATCAAATGGAATCGAAAAGAATCGAATCAAAGAGAATCTAATCGAAACGAAAAGAATCAATCGAATCGAAAAGAATCGAATCGAAACGAAAAGTGTCGAATCGAATCGAAAAGAATCGAATCGAACCGAAAAGAATCAAATCGAATCGAAAAGAATCGAATTGAATTGAATCGTAATGAAAAGAATCGAATCGAATCGAAAGAATCAAATCGAATCGAAAACAATTGAATCGAATGCAATCAAATCGAAAAGAATCGAATCGAATTGAAAAGAATCAAATCGAATTGATTGAATCGAAAAGAATCGAATCGAATCGAATCGCATCGAATCGAAAATAATAGAATTGAATAAAAATAATCGAATCGAATTGAGAATAATTGGAATTGAATTGAATCGATAATCGAATCGAATCAAATCGAGTCGAATCGAAACTAATCGAATCGAATCAAATCGATTCGAAAAAATGGAATCAGATTGCAACGAATCGAATCATATTGAATTGATTTGAATTGAAATGAATCGAATCTAATCAAATCAAAAAGAATCGAATCCAAAGAATCGAATTGTAGAAAATCAAATCAAAACAAAAAGATTCAAATCGAAACGAATCAAATTGAAAAGAATCGAATCGAATCGAATCGAAAAGAATCGAATCGAATCGAAAAGAATCGAATAGAAAAGAATCGTATCGAATCAAATCTAAAAGAATCGAATCGAATCGAATAAAAAAAAATCGAATCGAATTGATTCGCATCGAAAAGAATCGAATCGTATCGAATCGAAAAGAATCGAATCTATTCGAATCGAATGGAATTGAATCAAAAAGAATCGAATCGAATTGAAACGAAAAGAATCGAATAGATTCGAATTGAAACAAATCGAAAAAAATGAAAACGAATCAAATCACATCGAGTGGAAAAGAATCGAATCAAATAGAAAAGAATCGAATTGAATCGAACTGAATCGAAAAGAATCGAATAGATCAAATCAAAAAGAATCGAATCGATTCGAAATGAATCGAGTAGAATCGAGTCGAAGTGAAAAGAATTGAATCGAATCGAATCGAAAAGAATCTAATCGAAACGAAAAGAATCGAATCGAAGAGAATCTAATCGAAATGAAAAGAATCAAATCGAATCGAAAAGAATCGAATCGAAACGAAAACTGTCGAATCGAATCGAATCGAAAAGAATCGAGTTGAATTGAAAAGAATTGAATCGAATAAAATCGATAAGATTTGAATCAAATCCAATAGAATCGAAAAGATTCGAATCGAATTGAAAAGAAACGAACCGAAGTGAAAAGAATCGAATCGAATCGAAAGAATCAAATCGAAAAAAAAATCGAATCGAAATTAAAAGAATCGAATCGAATCAAAGCATAAAGAATCGAATCTAATTGAATCGAAAGAATCGATTGAATCAAATAGAGAAGAATCTAATGGTAAGGAATCGAATCGAAAAGAATCCAATTGTATTGAATCGAATCGAAAAGAAATGAATTGAATAGATTATAAAAGAATCGAATCGAAAGGAATCGACTCGAAACGTAAAGAATCGAATCGAAAAAATTGAATAGATTGAAGAATTGAATAGAAATGAATCGAATCGAAATGAAAAGAATTGAATCGAATCGAATCGAAAACAATCGAATCAAAAAGAATCGAATTGAAACAAAAGAATCGCATTGTATTTAATCGAATCAAAAAAATCTAATTGTATCGAATCGAAAAGAATCGATTTTAAATGAAAAGAATCTAATCGAATTGATTGAAAATTGAATCGAATCGAAAACAATCGAATCGAATCGAAAAGAATCGAATTGTATGGAAACGAATCGAAAAGAATCTAATTGAGTAGAAAAGAATCAAATCAAATTTAATGGAATCGAAAAGAACCGAACAGCATCGAATTGAATCGAATCGAAAAGAATCGAAACGAATTGAATCGAAAGGCATTGAGTCGAATCAAATCGAAAAGAATCGAATCGTATCAAATTGAAAAGAATCGAATCGATCTGAAAAGAATTGAATCGAATTGAATCGAATCGAAAAGAATCAAATTGAAACGAAAAGAATCAAATCGAATAGCAAAGAATCGAATCGAAACGAATCGATTTGAAACGAGCAGAATCGAATCGAATTGAATGAAATATTCGAATCGAATCGAAAAGAATCTAATCTAATGAAATCCAAAAGAATCAAATCGAAACAAATAGAATCAAACCGAATGGAATTGAATCGAAAAGAGTCGATTCGAATCAAATTGGAATGAAAAGAATTGAATCGAATCGAATAAAAAACAAGTGAATCGAATAGAATAGAAAAGAATAGAATCGAAACGAAAAGAATCAAATTGAATCGAAAGGAATCGAATCGAAAAGAATCGAATCAAAGAGAAAAGACGAATCGAATGGAAAAGAATAGAATCAAAAAGAATCGAATTGAAACAAAAAGAATCGAATTGAATTGAATCGAAAAGAATCGAATGGAATCGAATCGAAAAGAATCGAATTGAATTAAATCGAAGAGAATCGAATTGAATTGAATCGAATCGAATAGAAAAGAATCAAATCGAAATGAATCGATTTGAAACGAAAAGAATCGAATCGAATCAAATTGAATGAAAAGAATTGAATCGAATCAAAAAGAATTGAATCAAAAAGAATCAAACCGAAACAAAAAGAATCAAACCGAATTGAAAAGAATCTAACTGAATAGAATCGAAAAGAATCGAACCGTACTGAATCGAATCTAATCGAAAAGAATCTAATCGTATCGAATCGAATCGAAAAGAATTGAAATGAATAGAATAGAAAAGATTCGAGTCAAATCAAAAACAATCAAATCGAGTAATATCGAATCGAAAAGAATCGAATCGAAAAGAATCGAATCGAATGGAAAAGAATTGAATTGAATCAAAAAGAATTGATTCAAATCAAAAAGAATCGAATCGATTCGAATCGAAAAGACTCGAATCGAAAAGAATCGAAAAGAATCGAATCGAATCAAAAAGGATCGAATCGCAAAGAATCGAATCTAAAGAAAAGGAATCGAATCGAATCGAAACGAATAGAATCGAAAAGAATCGATTTGAATCGAAATGAAAAGAATCGTATCGAATCAAATCGAAAAAAATCAAATGGAATCGAATCGAATCGTATCGAAAAGAATCAAATCAAATGAAAAGAATCGAATCGAATAGAAAAGAATCGAATTGATTTCAATCGACTCGAAAACAGTCTAATTGAATTGAAAGGAATCGAATCAAATTAAATGGAATCGACAAGAATCGTATCAAATCAAAAAGATCGAATCGAAATGAATCAATTCGAAAAGAATCAAATCGAATCGAATCGAAAAGAATCGAATCGAAAAGAATTGAATTGAAAAGAATCGAAATGAATCGAATTGAAAAGACTCGAATCGAATTAAAAGAATCGAATCGAATCGAAAAGAATCGAATCGAATCGGAAAGAATTGAATTGGAATGAATCGATTTGAATCGAATTGAAAAGAATCGAATCGAAAAAATCGAATCGAAAAGAACTGAGTTGAGTTGAATCGAATCGAAAAGATTCGAATCGAATCGTGTCGAATCAAAAAGATCGAATTGAAACGAATCGAATCGAATCGAATCGAAAAGAATCGAATCGAAAAGAATCGAATCGAAAAGAATCGAATCGAATCATATCGATTGAAAAGATCAAATCAAAAAAATCAAAGAGAATCGAAATGAATCAAAACGAATCGAATCGAATAGAAAAGAATCGTATCGAATCAAATCTAAAAGAATCGAATCGAATCGAATAAAAAAGAATCTAATCGAATTGATTCGCATCGAAAAGAATCGAATCGTATCGAATCGAAAAGAATCGAATCTATTCGAATCGAATGGAATTGAATCAAAAAGAATCGAATCGAATTGAATCGAAAACAATCGAATAGATTCGAATTGAAACAAATCGAAAAAAATCAAAACGAATCAAATCACATCGAGTGGAAAAGAATCGAATCAAATAGAAAAGAATCGAATTGAATCGAACTGAATCGAAAAGAATCTAATAGATCAAATCAAAAAGAATCGAATCGATTCGAAATGAATCGAGTAGAATCGAGTCGAAGTGAAAAGAATTGAATCGAATCGAATCGAAAAGAATCGAATCGAAACGAAAAGAATCGAATCGAAGAGAATCAAATCGAAATGAAATAATCAAATCGAATCGAAAAGAATCGAATCGAAACGAAAAGTGTCGATTCGAATCGAATCGAAAAGAATCGAGTTGAATAGAAAAGAATCGAATCGAATAAAATCGATAAGAATTGAATCAAATCCAATAGAATCGAAAAGATTCGAATCGAATTGAAAAGAAACGAACCGAATTGAAAAGAATCAAATCGAATCGAAAAGAATCAAATCGAAAAAAAAAATCGAATCGAAATTAAAAGAATCGAATCGAATCAAAGCATAAAGAATCAAATCTAATTGAATCGAAAAGAATCGATTGAATCGAATAGAGAACGATCTAATGGTAAGGAATCGAATCGAAAAGAATCCATTTGTATTGAATCGAATCGAAAAGAATCGAATTGAATAGAATATAAAAGAATCGAATCGAAAGGAATCGACTCGAAACGAAAAGAATCGAATCGAAAAAATTGAATAGAATCGAAAAGAATTGAATAGAAATGAATCGAATCGAAATGAAAAGAATTGAATCGAATCGAAAACAATCGAATCAAAAAGAATCGAATTGAAACAAAAGAATCGCATTGTATTTAATCGAATCAAAAAAATCTAATTGAATCGAATCGAAAAGAATCGATTTGAAATGAAAAGAATCTAATCGAATTGATAGAAAATTGAATCGAATCGAAAACAATCGAATCGAATCGAAAAGAATCGAATTGTATGGAAACGAATCGAAAAGAATCTAATTGAGTAGAAAAGAATCAAATCAAATTTAATGGAATCGAAAAGAACCGAATAGCATCGAATTGAATCGAATCGAAAAGAATCGAAACGAATTGAATCGAAAAGCATTGAATCCAATCAAATCGAAAAGAATCGAATCGTATCAAATTGAAAAGAATCGAATCGATCTGAAAAGAATTGAATCGAATTGAATCGAATCGAAAAGAATCAAATTGAAACGAAAAGAATCAAATCGAATAGCAAAGAATCGAATCGAATCGATTTGAAAAGAGCCGAATCGAATCGAATTGAATGAAATATTCGAATCGAATCGAAAAGAATCTAATCTAATGAAATCCAAAAGAATCAAATCGAAACAAATAGAGTCAAACCGAATGGAATTGAATCGAAAAGAGTCGATTCGAATCAAATTGGAATGAAAAGAATTGAATCGAATCAAAAAGAATTGAATCAAAAAGAATCAAACCGAAACAAAAAGAATCAAACCGAATTGAAAAGAATCTAACTGAATAGAATCGAAAAGAATCGAACCGTACTGAATCGAATCTAATCGAAAAGAATCTAATCGTATCGAAACGAATCGAAAAGAATTGAAATGAATAGAATAGAAAAGATTCGAGTCAAATCAAAAACAATCAAATCGAGTAATATCGAATCGAAAAGAATCGAATCGAAAAGAATCGAATCGAATGGAAAAGAATTGAATTGAATCAAAAAGAATTGATTCAAATCAAAAAGAATCGAATCGATTCGAATCGAAAAGACTCGAATCGAATCAAATCGAATTGAATCGAATCGAATCAAAAAGGATCGAATCGCAAAGAATCGAATCTAAAGAAAAGGAATCGAATCGAATCGAAATGAATAGAATCGAAAAGAATCGATTTGAATCGAAATGAAAATAATCGTATCGAATCAAATCGAAAAAAATCAAATGGAATCGAATCGAATCGTATCGAAAAGAATCAAATCAAATGAAAAGAATCGAATCGAATAGAAAAGAATCGAATTGATTT
Source organism: Canis lupus baileyi (assembly GCF_048164855.1). Lineage (NCBI taxonomy): Eukaryota > Metazoa > Chordata > Mammalia > Carnivora > Canidae > Canis > Canis lupus. The sequence goes on along the minus strand of NC_132871.1, from coordinate 31,942,192 downwards.
CAATCGACTCGAAAATAACCTAATTGAATTGAAAGGAATCGAATCAAATTTAATGGAATCGACAAGAATCGTATCAAATCAAAAAGATCGAATCGAAACGAATCAATTCGAAAAGAATCAAATCGAATCGAATCGAAAAGAATCGAATCGAAAAGAATTGAATTGAAAAGAATCGAATTGAATCGAATTGAAAAGACTCGAATCGAATTAAAAGAATCGAATCGAATCGAAAAGAATCGAATCGAATCGGAAAGAATTGAATTGAAATGAATCGATTTGAATCGAATTGAAAAGAATCGAATCGAAAAAATCGAATCGGGATCCCTGGGTGGCGCAGCGGTTTGGCGCCTGCCTTTGGCCCAGGGCGCGATCCTGGAGACCCGGGATCGAATCCCACATCGGGCTCCCGGTGCATGGAGCCTGCTTCTCCCTCTGTCTGTGTCTCTGCCTCTCTCTCTCTCTGCGACTATCATAAATAAATAAAAATTAAAAAAAAAAAAAAAAAAAAAAAAAAAAAAAGAAAAAATCGAATCGAAAAGAACTGAGTTGAGTTGAATCGAATCGAAAAGATTCGAATCGAATCGGGTCGAATCAAAAAGATCGAATCGAAACGAATCGAATCGAATGGAAAAGAATCGAATCGAATCGAAAAGAATCAAATCGAATAGAAAAGAATTTGAATCGAATTGAAACGATTCGAAAAATCGAAACTAATCGAATCATCGAATGGAAAAGAATCGAATCGAATCAAAAAGAATCGAAACGAACTGAATCGAAAGAATCGAATCGAACAGAATCGAAAAGAATTGAATCGTAATGTAACAAATCGAATCCAAATGATCGAATCAAGCCAAGTCGAAAAGAATTGAATCGAAAAGAATCGAATCAAAATGAAAAGAATCGAATAGAATCGAATTGAAAAGAATCGAAATGAACCGAATCAAATAGAATAGAATCGAACAGAATTGAATCGAATGAAAAGATTCTTATCGAATCGATTCGAAAAGAATTGAATCGAATCGAATGGAGAAGAATCAAACCAAATTGAATCGAAAAGAATCGAATCAAAGAGAATCTAATCGAAACGAAAAGAATCAATCGAATCGAAAAGAATCGAATCGAAACGAAAAGTGTCGAATCGAATCGAATCGAAAAGAATCGAATCGAACCGAAAAGAATCAAATCGCATCGAAAAGAATCGAATTGAATTGAATCGTAATGAAAAGAATCGAATCGAATCGAAAGAATCAAATCGAATCGAAAACAATTGAATCGAATGCAATCAAATCGAAAAGAATCGAATCGAATTGAAAAGAATCAAATCGAATTGATTGAATCGAAAAGAATCGAATCGAATCGAATCGCATCGAATCGAAAATAATAGAATTGAATAAAAATAATCAAATCGAATCGAATTGAGAATAATTGGAATTGAATTGAATCGATAATCGAATCGAATCAAATCGAGTCGAATCGAAACTAATCGAATCGAATCAAATCGATTCGAAAAAATCGAATCAGATTGCAACGAATCGAATCATATTGAATTGATTCGAATTGAAATGAATCGAATCTAATCAAATCAAAAAGAATCGAATCCAAAGAATCGAATTGTAGAAAATCAAATCAAAACAAAAAGATTCAAATCGAAACGAATCAAATTGAAAAGAATCGAATCGAATCGAATCGAAAAGAATCGAATCGAATTGAATCGAAAAGAATCGAATCGAAAAGAATCGAATCGAATCATATCGATTGAAAAGATCAAATCCAAAAAATCAAAGAGAATCGAAATGAATCAAAACGAATCGAATCGAATAGAAAAGAATCGTATCGAATCAAATCTAAAAGAATCGAATCGAATCGAATAAAAAAGAATCGAATCGAATTGATTCGCATCGAAAAGAATCGAATCGTATCGAATCGAAAACAATCGAATCTATTCGAATCGAATGGAATTGAATCAAAAAGAATCGAATCGAATTGAATCGAATACAATCGAATAGATTCGAATTGAAACAAATCGAAAAAAATCAAAACGCATCAAATCACATCGAGTGGAAAAGAATCGAATCAAATAGAAAAGAATCGAATTGAATCGAACTGAATCGAATAGATCAAATCAAAAAGAATCGAATCGATTCGAGATGAATCGAGTAGAATCGAGTCGAAGTGAAAAGCATTGAATCGAATCGAATCGAAAAGAATCGAATCGAAACGAAAAGAATCGAATCGAAGAGAATCTAATCGAAATGAAAAGAATCGAATCGAATCGAAAAGAATCGAGTTGAATAGAAAAGAATCGAATCGAATAAAATCGATAAGAATTGAATCAAATCCAATAGAATCGAAAAGATTCGAATCGAATTGAAAAGAAACGAACCGAATTAAAAGAATCAAATCGAATCGAAAAGAATCAAATCGAAAAAAAAAATCGAATCGAAATTAAAAGAATCGAATCGAATCAAAGCATAAAGAATCAAATCTAATTGAATCGAAAAGAATCGATTGAATCGAATAGAGAAGGATCTAATGGTAAGGAATCGAATCGAAAAGAATCCATTTGTATTGAATCGAATCGAAAAGAATCGAATTGAATAGAATATAAAAGAATCGAATCGAAAGGAATCGACTCGAAACGAAAAGAATCGAATCGAAAAAATTGAATAGAATCGAAAAGAATTGAATAGAAATGAATCGAATCGAAATGAAAAGAATTGAATCGAATCGAATCGAAAACAATCGAATCAAAAAGAATCGAATTGAAACAAAAGAATCGCATTGTATTTAATCGAATCAAAAAAATCTAATTGAATCGAATCGAAAAGAATCGATTTGAAATGAAAAGAATCTAATCGAATTGATAGAAAATTGAATCGAATCGAAAACAATCGAATCGAATCGAAAAGAATCGAATTGTATGGAAACGAATCGAAAAGAATCTAATTGAGTAGAAAAGAATCAAATCAAATTTAATGGAATCGAAAAGAACCGAATAGCATCGAATTGAATCAAATCGAAAAGAATCGAAACGAATTGAATCGAAAAGCATTGAATCCAATCAAATCGAAAAGAATCGAATCGTATCAAATTGAAAAGAATCGAATCGATCTAAAAAGAATTGAATCGAATTGAATCGAATCGAAAAGAATCAAATTGAAACGAAAAGAATCAAATCGAATAGCAAAGAATCGAATCGAATCGATTTGAAAAGAGCCGAATCGAATCGAATTGAATGAAATATTCGAATCGAATCGAAAAGAATCTAATCTAATGAAATCCAAAAGAATCAAATCGAAACAAATAGAGTCAAACCGAATGGAATTGAATCGAAAAGAGTCGATTCGAATCAAATTGGAATGAAAAGAATTGAATCGAATCAAAAAGAATTGAATCAAAAAGAATCAAACCGAAACAAAAAGAATCAAACCGAATTGAAAAGAATCTAACTGAATAGAATCGAAAAGAATCGAACCGTACTGAATCGAATCTAATCGAAAAGAATCTAATCGTATCGAATCGAATCGAAAAGAATTGAAATGAATAGAATAGAAAAGATTCGAGTCAAATCAAAAACAATCAAATCGAGTAATATCGAATCGAAAAGAATCGAATCGAAAAGAATCGAATCGAATGGAAAAGAATTGAATTGAATCAAAAAGAATTGATTCAAATCAAAAAGAATCGAATCGATTCGAATCAAAAAGACTCGAATCGAATCAAATCGAATTGAATCGAATCGAATCAAAAAGGATCGAATCGCAAAGAATCGAATCTAAAGAAAAGGAATCGAATCGAATCGAAATGAATAGAATCGAAAAGAATCGATTTGAATCGAAATGAAAAGAATCGTATCGAATCAAATCGAAAAAAATCAAATGGAATCGAATCGAATCGTATCGAAAAGAATCAAATCAAATGAAAAGAATCGAATCGAATAGAAAAGAATCGAATTGATTTCAATCGACTCGAAAATAACCTAATTGAATTGAAAGGAATCGAATCAAATTTAATGGAATCGACAAGAATCGTATCAAATCAAAAAGATCGAATCGAAACGAATCAATTCGAAAAGAATCAAATCGAATCGAATCGAAAAGAACCGAATCGAAAAGAATTGAATTGAAAAGAATCGAATTGAATCGAATTGAAAAGACTCGAATCGAATTAAAAGAATCGAATCGAATCGAAAAGAATCGAATCGAATCGGAAAGAATTGAATTGAAATGAATCGATTTGAATCGAATTGAAAAGAATCGAATCGAAAAAATCGAATCGAAAAGAACTGAGTTGAGTTGAATCGAATCGAAAAGATTCGAATCGAATCGGGTCGAATCAAAAAGATCGAATCGAAACGAATTAAATCGAATGGAAAAGAATCGAATCGAATCTAAAAGAATCAAATCGAATAGAAAAGAATTTGAATCGAATTGAAACGATTCGAAAAATCGAAACTAATCGAATCATCGAATGGAAAAGAATCGAATCGAATCAAAAAGAATCGAAACGAACTGAATCGAAAGAATCGAATCGAACAGAATCGAAAAGAATTGAATCGTACTGTAACAAATCAAATCCAAATGATCGAATCAAGCCAAGTCGAAAAGAATTGAATCGAAAAGAATCGAATCAAAATGAAAAGAATCGAATAGAATCGAATTGAAAAGAATCGAAATGAACCGAATCAAATAGAATAGAATCGAACAGAATTGAATCGAATGAAAAGATTCTTATCGAATCGATTCGAAAAGAATTGAATCGAATCGAATGGAGAAGAATCAAATCAAATGGAATCGAAAAGAATCGAATCAAAGAGAATCTAATCGAAACGAAAAGAATCAATCGAATCGAAAAGAATCGAATCGAAACGAAAAGTGTCGAATCGAATCGAATCGAATCGAAAAGAATCGAATCGAACCGAAAAGAATCAAATCGAATCGAAAAGAATCGAATTGAATTGAATCGTAATGAAAAGAATCGAATCGAATCGAAAGAATCAAATCGAATCGAAAACAATTGAATCGAATGCAATCAAATCGAAAAGAATCGAATCGAATTGAAAAGAATCAAATCGAATTGATTGAATCGAAAAGAATCGAATCGAATCGAATCGCATCGAATCGAAAATAATAGAATTGAATAAAAATAATCAAATCGAATCGAATTGAGAATAATTGGAATTGAATTGAATCGATAATCGAATCGAATCAAATCGAGTCGAATCGAAACTAATCGAATCGAATCAAATCGATTCGAAAAAATGGAATCAGATTGCAACGAATCGAATCATATTGAATTGATTTGAATTGAAATGAATCGAATCTAATCAAATCAAAAAGAATCGAATCCAAAGAATCGAATTGTAGAAAATCAAATCAAAACAAAAAGATTCAAATCGAAACGAATCAAATTGAAAAGAATCGAATCGAATCGAATCGAAAAGAATCGAATCGAATTGAATCGAAAAGAATCGAATCGAAAAGAATCGAATCGAATCATATCGATTGAAAAGATCAAATCCAAAAAATCAAAGAGAATCGAAATGAATCAAAACGAATCGAATCGAATAGAAAAGAATCGTATCGAATAAAATCTAAAAGAATCGAATCGAATCGAATAAAAAAGAATCGAATCGAATTGATTCGCATCGAAAAGAATCGAATCGTATCGAATCGAAAACAATCGAATCTATTCGAATCGAATGGAATTGAATCAAAAAGAATCGAATCGAATTGAATCGAAAAGAATCGAATAGATTCGAATTGAAACAAATCGAAAAAAATCAAAACGCATCAAATCACATCGAGTGGAAAAGAATCGAATCAAATAGAAAAGAATCGAATTGAATCGAACTGAATTGAATAGATCAAATCAAAAAGAATCGAATCGATTCGAGATGAATCGAGTAGAATCGAGTCGAAGTGAAAAGCATTGAATCGAATCGAATCGAAAAGAATCGAATCGAAACGAAAAGAATCGAATCGAAGAGAATCTAATCGAAATGAAAAGAATCGAATCGAATCGAAAAGAATCGAGTTGAATAGAAAAGAATCGAATCGAATAAAATCGATAAGAATTGAATCAAATCCAATAGAATCGAAAAGATTCGAATCGAATTGAAAAGAAACGAACCGAATTAAAAGAATCAAATCGAATCGAAAAGAATCAAATCGAAAAAAAAATCGAATCGAAATTAAAAGAATCGAATCGAATCAAAGCATAAAGAATCAAATCTAATTGAATCGAAAAGAATCGATTGAATCGAATAGAGAAGGATCTAATGGTAAGGAATCGAATCGAAAAGAATCCATTTGTATTGAATCGAATCGAAAAGAATCGAATTGAATAGAATATAAAAGAATCGAATCGAAAGGAATCGACTCGAAACGAAAAGAATCGAATCGAAAAAATTGAATAGAATCGAAAAGAATTGAATAGAAATGAATCGAATCGAAATGAAAAGAATTGAATCGAATCGAATCGAAAACAATCGAATCAAAAAGAATCGAATTGAAACAAAAGAATCGCATTGTATTTAATCGAATCAAAAAAATCTAATTGAATCGAATCGAAAAGAATCGATTTGAAATGAAAAGAATCTAATCGAATTGATAGAAAATTGAATCGAATCGAAAACAATCGAATCGAATCGAAAAGAATCGAATTGTATGGAAACGAATCGAAAAGAATCTAATTGAGTAGAAAAGAATCAAATCAAATTTAATGGAATCGAAAAGAACCGAATAGCATCGAATTGAATCAAATCGAAAAGAATCGAAACGAATTGAATCGAAAAGCATTGAATCCAATCAAATCGAAAAGAATCGAATCGTATCAAATTGAAAAGAATCGAATCGATCTAAAAAGAATTGAATCGAATTGAATCGAATCGAAAAGAATCAAATTGAAACGAAAAGAATCAAATCGAATAGCAAAGAATCGAATCGAATCGATTTGAAAAGAGCCGAATCGAATCGAATTGAATGAAATATTCGAATCGAATCGAAAAGAATCTAATCTAATGAAATCCAAAAGAATCAAATCGAAACAAATAGAGTCAAACCGAATGGAATTGAATCGAAAAGAGTCGATTCGAATCAAATTGGAATGAAAAGAATTGAATCGAATCAAAAAGAATTGAATCAAAAAGAATCAAACCGAAACAAAAAGAATCAAACCGAATTGAAAAGAATCTAACTGAATAGAATCGAAAAGAATCGAACCGTACTGAATCGAATCTAATCGAAAAGAATCTAATCGTATCGAATCGAATCGAAAAGAATTGAAATGAATAGAATAGAAAAGATTCGAGTCAAATCAAAAACAATCAAATCGAGTAATATCGAATCGAAAAGAATCGAATCGAAAAGAATCGAATCGAATGGAAAAGAATTGAATTGAATCAAAAAGAATTGATTCAAATCAAAAAGAATCGAATCGATTCGAATCAAAAAGACTCGAATCGAATCAAATCGAATTGAATCGAATCGAATCAAAAAGGATCGAATCGCAAAGAATCGAATCTAAAGAAAAGGAATCGAATCGAATCGAAATGAATAGAATCGAAAAGAATCGATTTGAATCGAAATGAAAAGAATCGTATCGAATCAAATCGAAAAAAATCAAATGGAATCGAATCGAATCATATCGAAAAGAATCAAATCAAATGAAAAGAATCGAATCGAATAGAAAAGAATCGAATTGATTTCAATCGACTCGAAAATAACCTAATTGAATTGAAAGGAATCGAATCAAATTTAATGGAATCGACAAGAATCGTATCAAATCAAAAAGATCGAATCGAAACGAATCAATTCGAAAAGAATCAAATCGAATCGAATCGAAAAGAATCGAATCGAAAAGAATTGAATTGAAAAGAATCGAATTGAATCGAATTGAAAAGACTCGAATCGAATTAAAAGAATCGAATCGAATCGAAAAGAATCGAATCGAATCGGAAAGAATTGAATTGAAATGAATCGATTTGAATCGAATTGAAAAGAATCGAATCGAAAAAATCGAATCGAAAAGAACTGAGTTGAGTTGAATCGAATCGAAAAGATTCGAATCGAATCGGGTCGAATCAAAAAGATCGAATCGAAACGAATCGAATCGAATGGAAAAGAATCGAATCGAATCGAAAAGAATCAAATCGAATAGAAAAGAATTTGAATCGAATTGAAACGATTCGAAAAATCGAAACTAATCGAATCATCGAATGGAAAAGAATCGAATCGAATCAAAAAGAATCGAAACGAACTGAATCGAAAGAATCGAATCGAACAGAATCGAAAAGAATTGAATCGTAATGTAACAAATCGAATCCAAATGATCGAATCAAGCCAAGTCGAAAAGAATTGAATCGAAAAGAATCGAATCAAAATGAAAAGAATCGAATAGAATCGAATTGAAAAGAATCGAAATGAACCGAATCAAATAGAATAGAATCGAACAGAATTGAATCGAATGAAAAGATTCTTATCGAATCGATTCGAAAAGAATTGAATCGAATCGAATGGAGAAGAATCAAATCAAATGGAATCGAAAAGAATCGAATCAAAGAGAATCTAATCGAAACGAAAAGAATCAATCGAATCGAAAAGAATCGAATCGAAACGAAAAGTGTCGAATCGAATCGAATCGAATCGAAAAGAATCGAATCGAACCGAAAAGAATCAAATCGAATCGAAAAGAATCGAATTGAATTGAATCGTAATGAAAAGAATCGAATCGAATCGAAAGAATCAAATCGAATCGAAAACAATTGAATCGAATGCAATCAAATCGAAAAGAATCGAATCGAATTGAAAAGAATCAAATCGAATTGATTGAATCGAAAAGAATCGAATCGAATCGAATCGCATCGAATCGAAAATAATAGAATTGAATAAAAATAATCAAATCGAATCGAATTGAGAATAATTGGAATTGAATTGAATGGATAATCGAATCGAATCAAATCGAGTCGAATCGAAACTAATCGAATCGAATCAAATCGATTCGAAAAAATCGAATCAGATTGCAACGAATCGAATCATATTGAATTGATTTGAATTGAAATGAATCGAATCTAATCAAATCAAAAAGAATCGAATCCAAAGAATCGAATTGTAGAAAATCAAATCAAAACAAAAAGATTCAAATCGAAACGAATCAAATTGAAAAGAATCGAATCGAATCGAATCGAAAAGAATCGAATCGAATCGAAAAGAATCGAATAGAAAAGAATCGTATCGAATCAAATCTAAAAGAATCGAATCGAATCGAATAAAAAAGAATCGAATCGAAGTGATTCGCATCGAAAAGAATCGAATCGTATCGAATCAAAAAGAATCGAATCTATTCGAATCGAATGGAATTGAATCAAAAAGAATCGAATCGAATTGAAACGAAAAGAATCGAATAGATTCGAATTGAAACAAATCGAAAAAAATCAAAACGAATCAAATCACATCGAGTGGAAAAGAATCGAATCAAATAGAAAAGAATCGAATTGAATCGAACTGAATCGAAAAGAATCGAATAGATCAAATCAAAAAGAATCGAATCGATTCGAGATGAACCGAGTAGAATCGAGTCGAAGTGAAAAGAATTGAATCGAATCGAATCGAAAAGAATCTAATCGAAACGAAAAGAATCGAATCGAAGAGAATCTAATCGAAATGAAAAGAATCAAATCGAATCGAAAAGAATCGAATCGAAACGAAAACTGTCGAATCGAATCGAATCGAAAAGAATCGAGTTGAATAGAAAAGAATTGAATCGAATAAAATCGATAAGATTTGAATCAAATCCAATAGAATCGAAAAGATTCGAATCGAATTGAAAAGAAACGAACCGAAGTGAAAAGAATCGAATCGAATCGAAAGAATCAAATCGAAAAAAAAATCGAATCGAAATTAAAAGAATCGAATCGAATCAAAGCATAAAGAATCGAATCTAATTGAAACGAAAAGAATCGAATTGAATCGAATAGAGAAGAATCTAATGGTAAGGAATCGAATCGAAAAGAATCCAATTGTATTGAATCGAATCGAAAAGAAATGAATTGAATAGATTATAAAAGAATCGAATCGAAAGGAATCGACTCGAAACGTAAAGAATCGAATCGAAAAAATTGAATAGATCGAAGAATTGAATAGAAATGAATCGAATCGAAATGAAAAGAATTGAATCGAATCGAATCGAAAACAATCGAATCAAAAAGAATCGAATTGAAACAAAAGAATCGCATTGTATTTAATCGAATCAAAAAAATCTAATTGAATCGAATCGAAAAGAATCGATTTGAAATGAAAAGATTCTAATCGAATTGATAGAAAATTGAATCGAATCGAAAACAATCGAATCGAATCGAAAAGAATCGAATTGTATGGAAACGAATCGAAAAGAATCTAATTGAGTAGAAAAGAATCAAATCAAATTTAATGGAATCGAAAAGAACCGAATAGCCTCGAATTGAATCGAATCGAAAAGAATCGAAACGAATTGAATCGAAAAGCATTGAGTCGAATCAAATCGAAAAGAATCGAATCGTATCAAATTGAAAAGAGTCGAATCGATCTGAAAAGAATTGAATCGAATTAAATCGAATCGAAAAGAATCAAATTGAAACGAAAAGAATCAAATCGAATAGCAAAGAATCGAATCGAAACGAATCGATTTGAAAAGAGCCGAATCGAATCAAATTGAATGACATATTCGAATCGAATCGAAAAGAATCTAATCTAATGAAATCCAAAAGAATCAAATCGAAACAAATAGAATCAAACCGAATGGAATTGAATCGAAAAGAGTCGATTCGAATCAAATTGGAATGAAAAGAATTGAATCGAATCGAATAAAAAACAAGTGAATCGAATAGAATAGAAAAGAATAGAATCGAAACGAAAAGAATCAAATTGAATCGAAAGGAATCGAATCGAAAAGAATCGAATCAAAGAGAAAAGACTCGAATCGAATGGAAAAGAATAGAATCAAAAAGAATCGAATTGAAAGAAAAAGAATCGAATTGAATTGAAACGAAAAGAATCGAATGGAATCGAATCGAAAAGAATCGAATTGAATTAAATCGAAGAGAATCGAATCGAATTGAATTGAATCGAAGAGAATCGAATCGAATAGAAAAGAATCAAATCGAAATGAATCGATTTGAAACGAAAAGAATCGAATCGAATCAAATTGAATGAAAAGAATTGAATCGAATCAAAAAGAATTGAATCAAAAAGAATCAATCCGAAACAAAAAGAATCAAACCGAATTGAAAAGAATCTAACTGAATAGAATCGAAAAGAATCGACGTACCGAATCGAATCCAATCGAAAAAAATCTAATCGTATCAAATCGAATCGAAAAGAATTGAAATGAATAGAATAGAAAAGATTCGAATCAAATGAAAAACAATCAAATCGAGTAATATCGAATCGAAAAGAATCGAATGGAAAAGAATCGAATCGAATGGAAAAGAATTGAATTGAATCAAAAAGAATTGATTCAAATCAAAAAGAATCGAATCGATTCGAATCGAAAAGACTCGAATCGAAAAGAATCGAAAAGAATCGAATCGAATCAAAAAGGATCGAATCGCAAAGAATCGAATCTAAAGAAAAGGAATCGAATCGAATCGAAACGAATAGAATCGAAAAGAATCGATTTGAATCGAAATGAAAAGAATCGTATCGAATCAAATCGAAAAAAATCAAATGGAATCGAATCGAATCGTATCGAAAAGAATGAAATCAAATGAAAAGAATCGAATCGAATAGAAAAGAATCGAATTGATTGGAATCGACTCGAAAACAATCTAATTGAATTGAAAGGAATCGAATCAAATTTAATGGAATCGACAAGAATCGTATCAAATCAAAAAGATCGAATCGAAATGAATCAATTCGAAAAGAATCAAATCGAGTCGAATCGAAAAGAATCGAATCGAAAAGAATTGAATTGAAAAGAATCGAATTGAATCGAATTGAAAAGACTCGAATCGAATTAAAAGAATCGAATCGAATCGAAAAGAATCGAATCGAATCGGAAAGAATTGAATTGGAATGAATCGATTTGAATCGAATTGAAAAGAATCGAATCGAAAAAATCGAATCGAAAAGAACTGAGTTGAGTTGAATCGAATCGAAAAGATTCGAATCGAATCGTGTCGAATCAAAAAGATGGAATCGAAACGAATCGAATCGAATCGAATCGAAAAGAATCGAATAGATAGCAAAGAATCAAATCGAATAGAAAAGAATTTGAATCGAATTGAAACGATTCGAAAAAATCGAAACTAATCGAATCATCGAATGGAAAAGAATCGAATCGAATCAAAAAGAATCGAAACGAACTGAATCGAAAGAATCGAATCGAACAGAATCGAAAAGAATTGAATCGTAATGTAACAAATCGAATCCAAATGATCGAATCAAGCCAAGTCGAAAAGAATTGAATCGAAAAGAATCGAATCAAAATGAAAAGAATCGAATAGAATCGAATTGAAAAGAATCGAATTGAACCGAATCAAATAGAATAGAATCGAACAGAATTGAATCGAATGAAAAGAATCTTATCGAATCGATTCGAAAAGAATTGAATCGAATCGAATGGAGAAGAATCAAATCAAATGGAATCGAAAAGAATCGAATCAAAGAGAATCTAATCGAAACGAAAAGAATCAATCGAATCGAAAAGAATCGAATCGAAACGAAAAGTGTCGAATCGAATCGAATCGAATCGAAAAGAATCGAATCGAACCGAAAAGAATCAAATCGAATCGAAAAGAATCGAATTGAATTGAATCGTAATGAAAAGAATCGAATCGAATCGAAAGAATCAAATCGAATCGAAAACAATTGAATCGAATGCAATCAAATCGAAAAGAATCGAATCGAATTGAAAAGAATCAAATCGAATTGATTGAATCGAAAAGAATCGAATCGAATGGAATCGCATCGAATCGAAAATAATAGAATTGAATAAAAATAATCGAATCGAATTGAGAATAATTGGAATTGAATTGAATCGATAATCGAATCGAATCAAATCGAGTCGAATCGAAACTAATCGAATCGAATCAAATCGATTCGAAAATATCGAATCAGATTGCAGCGAATCGAATCATATTGAATTGATTTGAATTGAAATGAATCGAATCTAATCAAATCAAAAAGAATCGAATCCAAAGAATCGAATTGTAGAAAATCAAATCAAAACAAAAAGATTCAAATCGAAACGAATCAAATTGAAAAGAATCGAATCGAATCGAATCGAAAAGAATCGAATCGAATCGAAAAGAATCGAATAGAAAAGAATCGTATCGAATCAAATCTAAAAGAATCGAATCGAATCGAATAAAAAAGAATCGAATCGAAGTGATTCGCATCGAAAAGAATCGAATCGTATCGAATCGAAAAGAATCGAATCTATTCGAATCGAATGGAATTGAATCAAAAAGAATCGAATCGAATTGAAACGAAAAGAATCGAATAGATTCGAATTGAAACAAATCGAAAAAAATCAAAACGAATCAAATCACATCGAGTGGAAAAGAATCGAATCAAATAGAAAAGAATCGAATTGAATTGAACTGAATCGAAAAGAATCGAATAGATCAAATCAAAAAGAATCGAATCGATTCGAGATGAACCGAGTAGAATCGAGTCGAAGTGAAAAGAATTGAATCGAATCGAATCGAAAAGAATCTAATCGAAACGAAAAGAATCGAATCGAAGAGAATCTAATCGAAATGAAAAGAATCAAATCGAATCGAAAAGAATCGAATCGAAACGAAAATGTCGAATCGAATCGAATCGAAAAGAATCGAGTTGAATTGAAAAGAATTGAATCGAATAAAATCGATAAGATTTGAATCAAATCCAATAGAATCGAAAAGATTCGAATCGAATTGAAAAGAAACGAACCGAAGTGAAAAGAATCGAATCGAATCGAAAAGAATCAAATCGAAAAAAAAATCGAATCGAAATTAAAAGAATCGAATCGAATCAAAGCATAAAGAATCGAATCTAATTGAATTGAAAGAATCGATTGAATCAAATAGAGAAGAATCTAATGGTAAGGAATCGAATCGAAAAGAATCCAATTGTATTGAATCGAATCGAAAAGAAATGAATTGAATAGATTATAAAAGAATCGAATCGAAAGGAATCGACTCGAAACGTAAAGAATCGAATCGAAAAAATTGAATAGATCGAAGAATTGAATAGAAATGAATCGAATCGAAATGAAAAGAATTGAATCGAATCGAATCGAAAACAATCGAATCAAAAAGAATCGAATTGAAACAAAAGAATCGCATTGTATTTAATCGAATCAAAAAAATCTAATTGAATCGAATCGAAAAGAATCGATTTGAAATGAAAAGAATCTAATCGAATTGATAGAAAATTGAATCGAATCGAAAACAATCGAAAAGAATCGAATTGTATGGAAACGAATCGAAAAGAATCTAATTGAGTAGAAAAGAATCAAATCAAATTTAATGGAATCGAAAAGAACCGAATAGCATCGAATTGAATCGAATCGAAAAGAATCGAAACGAATTGAATCGAAAAGCATTGAGTCGAATCAAATCGAAAAGAATCGAATCGTATCAAATTGAAAAGAATCGAATCGATCTGAAAAGAATTGAATCGAACTGAATCGAATCGAAAAGAATCAAATTGAAACGAAAAGAATCAAATCGAATAGCAAAGAATCGAATCGAAACGAATCGATTTGAAAAGAGCCGAATCGAATCGAATTGAATGACATATTCGAATCGAATCGAAAAGAATCTAATCTAATGAAATCCAAAAGAATCAAATCGAAACAAATAGAATCAAACCGAATGGAATTGAATCGAAAAGAGTCGATTCGAATCAAATTGGAATGAAAAGAATTGAATCGAATCGAATAAAAAACAAGTGAATCGAATAGAATAGAAAAGAATAGAATCGAAACGAAAAGAATCAAATTGAATCGAAAGGAATCGAATCGAAAAGAATCGAATCAAAGAGAAAAGACTCGAATCGAATGGAAAAGAATAGAATCAAAAAGAATCGAATTGAAACAAAAAGAATCGAATTGAATTGAAACGAAAAGAATCGAATGGAATCGAATCGAAAAGAATCGAATTGAATTAAATCGAAGAGAATCGAATCGAATTGAATTGAATCGAAGAGAATCGAATCGAATAGAAAAGAATCAAATCGAAATGAATCGATTTGAAACGAAAAGAATCGAATCGAATCAAATTGAATGAAAAGAATTGAATCGAATCAAAAAGAATTGAATCAAAAAGAATCAAACCGAAACAAAAAGAATCAAACCGAATTGAAAAGAATCTAACTGAATAGAATCGAAAAGAATCGACGTACCGAATCGAATCCAATCGTATCAAATCGAATCGAAAAGAATTGAAATGAATAGAATAGAAAAGATTCGAATCAAATGAAAAACAATCAAATCGAGTAATATCGAATCGAAAAGAATCGAATGGAAAAGAATCGAATCGAATGGAAAAGAATTGAATTGAATCAAAAAGAATTGATTCAAATCAAAAAGAATCGAATCGATTCGAATCGAAAAGACTCGAATCGAAAAGAATCGAAAAGAATCGAATCGAATCAAAAAGGATCGAATCGCAAAGAATCGAATCTAAAGAAAAGGAATCGAATCGAATCGAAACGAATAGAATCGAAAAGAATCGATTTGAATCGAAATGAAAAGAATCGTATCGAATCAAATCGAAAAAAATCAAATGGAATCGAATCGAATCGTATCGAAAAGAATCAAATCAAATGAAAAGAATCGAATCGAATAGAAAAGAATCGAATTGATTGGAATCGACTCGAAAACAATCTAATTGAATTGAAAGGAATCGAATCAAATTTAATGGAATCGACAAGAATCGTATCAAATCAAAAAGATCGAATCGAAATGAATCAATTCGAAAAGAATCAAATCGAGTCGAATCGAAAAGAATCGAATCGAAAAGAATTGAATTGAAAAGAATCGAATTGAATCGAATTGAAAAGACTCGAATCGAATTAAAAGAATCGAATCGAATCGAAAAGAATCGAATCGAATCGGAAAGAATTGAATTGGAATGAATCGATTTGAATCGAATTGAAAAGAATCGAATCGAAAAAATCGAATCGAAAAGAACTGAGTTGAGTTGAATCGAATCGAAAAGATTCGAATCCAATCGTGTCGAATCAAAAAGATGGAATCGAAACGAATCGAATCGAATCGAATCGAAAAGAATCGAATAGATAGCAAAGAATCAAATCGAATAGAAAAGAATTTGAATCGAATTGAAACGATTCGAAAAAATCGAAACTAATCGAATCATCGAATGGAAAAGAATCGAATCGAATCAAAAAGAATCGAAACGAACTGAATCGAAAGAATCGAATCGAACAGAATCGAAAAGAATTGAATCGTAATGTAACAAATCGAATCCAAATGATCGAATCAAGCCAAGTCGAAAAGAATTGAATCGAAAAGAATCGAATCAAAATGAAAAGAATCGAATAGAATCGAATTGAAAAGAATCGAATTGAACCGAATCAAATAGAATAGAATCGAACAGAATTGAATCGAATGAAAAGAATCTTATCGAATCGATTCGAAAAGAATTGAATCGAATCGAATGGAGAAGAATCAAATCAAATGGAATCGAAAAGAATCGAATCAAAGAGAATCTAATCGAAACGAAAAGAATCAATCGAATCGAAAAGAATCGAATCGAAACGAAAAGTGTCGAATCGAATCGAATCGAAAAGAATCGAATCGAACCGAAAAGAATCAAATCGAATCGAAAAGAATCGAATTGAATTGAATCGTAATGAAAAGAATCGAATCGAATCGAAAGAATCAAATCGAATCGAAAACAATTGAATCGAATGCAATCAAATCGAAAAGAATCGAATCGAATTGAAAAGAATCAAATCGAATTGATTGAATCGAAAAGAATCGAATCGAATCGAATCGCATCGAATCGAAAATAATAGAATTGAATAAAAATAATCGAATCGAATTGAGAATAATTGGAATTGAATTGAATCGATAATCGAATCGAATCAAATCGAGTCGAATCGAAACTAATCGAATCGAATCAAATCGATTCGAAAAAATCGAATCAGATTGCAACGAATCGAATCATATTGAATTGATTTGAATTGAAATGAATCGAATCTAATCAAATCAAAAAGAATCGAATCCAAAGAATCGAATTGTAGAAAATCAAATCAAAACAAAAAGATTCAAATCGAAACGAATCAAATTGAAAAGAATCGAATCGAATCGAATCGAATCGAAAAGAATCGAATCGAATCGAAAAGAATCGAATAGAAAAGAATCGTATCGAATCAAATCTAAAAGAATCGAATCGAATCGAATAAAAAAGAATCGAATCGAATTGATTCGCATCGAAAAGAATCGAATCGTATCGAATCGAAAAGAATCGAATCTATTCGAATCGAATGGAATTGAATCAAAAAGAATCGAATCGAATTGAAACGAAAAGAATCGAATAGATTCGAATTGAAACAAATCGAAAAAAATCAAAACGAATCAAATCACATCGAGTGGAAAAGAATCGAATCAAATAGAAAAGAATCGAATTGAATCGAACTGAATCGAAAAGAATCGAATAGATCAAATCAAAAAGAATCGAATCGATTCGAGATGAACCGAGTAGAATCGAGTCGAAGTGAAAAGAATTGAATCGAATCGAATCGAAAAGAATCGAATCGAAACGAAAAGAATCGAATCGAAGAGAATCTAATCGAAATGAAAAGAATCAAATCGAATCGAAAAGAATCGAATCGAAACGAAAACTGTCGAATCGAATCGAATCGAAAAGAATCGAGTTGAATAGAAAAGAATTGAATCGAATAAAATCGATAAGATTTGAATCAAATCCAATAGAATCGAAAAGATTCGAATCGAATTGAAAAGAAATGAACCGAAGTGAAAAGAATCGAATCGAATCGAATCGAAAGAATCAAATCGAAAAAAAAATCGAATCGAAATTAAAAGAATCGAATCGAATCAAAGCATAAAGAATCGAATCTAATTGAATCGAAAGAATCGATTGAATCAAATAGAGAAGAATCTAATGGTAAGGAATCGAATCGAAAAGAATCCAATTGTATTGAATCGAATCGAAAAGAAATGAATTGAATAGATTATAAAAGAATCGAATCGAAAGGAATCGACTCGAAACGTAAAGAATCGAATCGAAAAAATTGAATAGATCGAAGAATTGAATAGAAATGAATCGAATCGAAATGAAAAGAATTGAATCGAATCGAATCGAAAACAATCGAATCAAAAAGAATCGAATTGAAACAAAAGAATCGCATTGTATTTAATCGAATCAAAAAAATCTAATTGAATCGAATCGAAAAGAATCGATTTGAAATGAAAAGAATCTAATTGAATTGATAGAAAATTGAATCGAATCGAAAACAATCGAATCGAATCGAAAAGAATCGAATTGTATGGAAACGAATCGAAAAGAATCTAATTGAGTAGAAAAGAATCAAATCAAATTTAATGGAATCGAAAAGAACCGAATAGCATCGAATTGAATCGAATCGAAAAGAATCGAAACGAATTGAATCGAAAGGCATTGAGTCGAATCAAATCGAAAAGAATCGAATCGTATCAAATTGAAAAGAATCGAATCGATCTGAAAAGAATTGAATCGAATTGAATCGAATCGAAAAGAATCAAATTGAAACGAAAAGAATCAAATCGAATAGCAAAGAATCGAATCGAAACGAATCGATTTGAAACGAGCCGAATCGAATCGAATTGAATGAAATATTCGAATCGAATCGAATCGAAAAGAATCTAATCTAATGAAATCCAAAAGAATCAAATCGAAACAAATAGAATCAAACCGAATGGAATTGAATCGAAAAGAGTCGATTCGAATCAAATTGGAATGAAAAGAATTGAATCGAATCGAATAAAAAACAAGTGAATCGAATAGAATAGAAAAGAATAGAATCGAAACGAAAAGAATCAAATTGAATCGAAAGGAATCGAATCGAAAAGAATCGAATCAAAGAGAAAAGACTCGAATCGAATGGAAAAGAATAGAATCAAAAAGAATCGAATTGAAACAAAAAGAATCGAATTGAATTGAATCGAAAAGAATCGAATGGAATCGAATCGAAAAGAATCGAATTGAATTAAATCGAAGAGAATCGAATCGAATTGAATTGAATCGAAGAGAATCGAATCGAATAGAAAAGAATCAAATCGAAATGAATCGATTTGAAACGAAAAGAATCGAATCGAATCAAAATGAATGAAAAGAATTGAATCGAATCAAAAAGAATTGAATCAAAAAGAATCAATCCGAAACAAAAAGAATCAAACCGAATTGAAAAGAATCTAACTGAATAGAATCGAAAAGAATCGACGTACCGAATTGAATCCAATCGAAAAAAATCTAATCGTATCAAATCGAATCGAAATGAATTGAAATGAATAGAATAGAAAAGATTCGAATCAAATGAAAAACAATCAAATCGAGTAATATCGAATCGAAAAGAATCGAATCGAAAAAGTCGAATCGAAAAGAATTGATTTGAAAAGAATCGAATTGAATCGAATTGAAAAGACTCGAATCGAATTAAAAGAATCGAATCGAATCGAAAAGAATCGAATCGAATCGGAAAGAATTGAATTGGAATGAATCGATTTGAATCGAATTGAAAAGAATCGAATCGAAAAAATCGAATCGAAAAGAACTGAGTTGAGTTGAATCGAATCGAAAAGATTCGAATCGAATCGTGTCGAATCAAAAAGATGGAATCGAAACGAATCGAATCGAATCGAATCGAAAAGAATCGAATAGATAGCAAAGAATCAAATCGAATAGAAAAGAATTTGAATCGAATTGAAACGATTCGAAAAAATCGAAACTAATCGAATCATCGAATGGAAAAGAATCGAATCGAAAAGAATTGAATTGAAAAGAATCAAATTGAATCGAATTGAAAAGACTCGAATCGTATTAAAAGAATCGAATCGAATCGAAAAGAATCGAATCGAATCGGAAAGAATTGAATTGAAATGAATCGATTTGAATCGAATTGAAAAGAATCGAATCGAAAAAATCGAATCGAAAAGAACTGAGTTGAGTTGAATCGAATCGAAAAGATTCGAATCGAATCGTGTCGAATCAAAAAGATGGAATCGAAACGAATCGAATCGAATCGAATCGAAAAGAATCGAATAGATAGCAAAGAATCAAATCGAATAGAAAAGAATTTGAATCGAATTGAAACGATTCGAAAAAATCGAAACTAATCGAATCATCGAATGGAAAAGAATCGAATCGAATCAAAAAGAATCGAAACGAACTGAATCGAAAGAATCGAATCGAACAGAATCGAAAAGAATTGAATCGTAATGTAACAAATCGAATCCAAATGATCGAATCAAGCCAAGTCGAAAAGAATTGAATCGAAAAGAATCGAATCAAAATGAAAAGAATCGAATAGAATCGAATTGAAAAGAATCGAATTGAACCGAATCAAATAGAATAGAATCGAACAGAATTGAATCGAATGAAAAGAATCTTATCGAATCGATTCGAAAAGAATTGAATCGAATCGAATGGAGAAGAATCAAATCAAATGGAATCGAAAAGAATCGAATCAAAGAGAATCTAATCGAAACGAAAAGAATCAATCGAATCGAAAAGAATCGAATCGAAACGAAAAGTGTCGAATCGAATCGAAAAGAATCGAATCGAACCGAAAAGAATCAAATCGAATCGAAAAGAATCGAATTGAATTGAATCGTAATGAAAAGAATCGAATCGAATCGAAAGAATCAAATCGAATCGAAAACAATTGAATCGAATGCAATCAAATCGAAAAGAATCGAATCGAATTGAAAAGAATCAAATCGAATTGATTGAATCTAAAAGAATCGAATGAATCGAATCGCATCGAATCGAAAATAATAGAATTGAATAAAAATAATTAAATCGAATCGAATTGAGAATAATTGGAATTGAATTGAATCGATAATCGAATCGAATCAAATCGAGTCGAAAAAATCGAATCAGATTGCAACGAATCGAATCATATTCAATTGATTTGAATTGAAATGAATCGAATCTAATCAAATCAAAAAGAATCGAATCCAAAGAATCGAATTGTAGAAAATCAAATCAAAACAAAATGATTCAAATCGAAACGAATCAAATTGAAAAGAATCGAATCGAATCGAATCAAAAAGAATCGAATCGAATCGAAAAGAATCGAATAGAAAAGAATCGTATCGAATCAAATCTAAAAGAATCGAATCGAATCGAATAAAAAAGAATCGAATCGAATTGATTCGCATCGAAAAGAATCGAATCGTATCGAATCGAAAACAATCGAATCTATTCGAATCGAATGGAATTGAATCAAAAAGAATCGAATCGAATTGAATCGAAAACAATCGAATAGATTCGAATTGAAACAAATCGAAAAAAATCAAAACGCATCAAATCACATCGAGTGGAAAAGAATCGAATCAAATAGAAAAGAATCGAATTGAATCGAACTGAATCGAAAAGAATCGAATAGATCAAATCAAAAAGAATCGAATCGATTCGAAATGAATCGAGTAGAATTGAGTCGAAGTGAAAAGAATTGAATCGAATCGAATCGAAAAGAATCGAATCGAAACGAAAAGAATCGAATCGAAGAGAATCTAATCGAAATGAAAAGAATCAAATCGAATCGAAAAGAATCGAATCGAAATGAAAACTGTCGAATCGAATCGAATCGAAAAGAATCGAGTTGAATTGAATAGAAAAGAATCGAATCGAATAAAATCGATAAGAATTGAATCAAATCCAATTGAATCGAAAAGATTCGAATCGAATTGAAAAGAAACGAACCGAAGTGAAAAGAATCGAATCGAATCGAAAGAATCAAATCGAAAAAAAAATCGAATCGAAATTAAAAGAATCGAATCGAATCAAAGCATAAAGAATCGAATCTAATTGAAACGAAAAGAATCGAATTGAATCGAATAGAGAAGAATCTAATGGTAAGGAATCGAATCGAAAAGAATCCAATTGTATTGAATCGAAGCGAAAAGAAATGAATTGAATAGATTATAAAAGAATCGAATCGAAAGGAATCGACTCGAAACGTAAAGAATCGAATCGAAAAAATTGAATAGAATCGAAAAGAATTGAATAGAAATGAATCGAATCGAAATGAAAAGAATTGAATCGAATCGAATCGAAAACAATCGAATGAAAAACAATCGAATTGAAACAAAAGAATGGCATTGTGTTTAATCGAATCAAAAAATCTAATTGAATCGAATCGAAAAGAATCGATTTGAAATGAAAAGAATCTAATCGAATTGATAGAAAATTGAATCGAATCGAAAACAATCGAATCGAATCGAAAAGAATCGAATTGTATGGAAACGAATCGAAAAGAATCTAATTGAGTAGAAAAGAATCAAATCAAATTTAATGGAATCGAAAAGAACCGAATAGAATCGAATTGAATCGAATCGAAAAGAATCGAAACGAATTGAATCGAAAAGCATTGAATCGAATCAAATCGAAAAGAATCGAATCGTATCAAATTGAAAAGAATCGAATCGATCTGAAAAGAATTGAATCGAATTGAATCGAATCGAAAAGAATCAAATTGAAACGAAAAGAATCAAATCGAATAGCAAAGAATCGAATCGAAACGAATCGATTTGAAACGAGCAGAATCGAATCGAATTGAATGAAATATTCGAATCGAATCGAAAAGAATCTAATCTAATGAAATCCAAAAGAATCTAATCGAAACAAATAGAATCAAACCGAATGGTATTGAATCGAAAAGAGTCGATTCGAATCAAATTGGAATGAAAAGAATTGAATCGAATCAAAAAGAATTGAATCAAAAAGAATCAAACCGAATTGAAAAGAATCTAACTGAATAGAATCAAAAAGAATCAAATCGTACTGAATCGAATCCAATCGAAAAGAATCTAATCGTATCGAATCGAATCGAAAAGAATTGAAATGAATAGAATAGAAAAGATTCGAATCAAATCAAAAACAATCAAATCGAGTAATATCGAATCGAAATGAATCGAATCGAAAATAATCGAATCGAATGGAAAAGAATTGAATTGAATCAAAAAGAATTGATTCAAATCAAAAAGAATCGAATCGATTCGAATCGAAAAGACTCGAATCGAATCGAATCGAAAAGAATCGAATCGAATCTAAAAGGATCGAATCGCAAAGAATCGAATCTAAAGAAAAGGAATCGAATCGAATCGAAACAAATAGAATCGTTAAGAATCGATTTGAATCGAAATGAAAAGAATCGTATCGAAACAAATCGAAAAAAATCAAATGGAATCGAATCGAATCGTATCGAAAAGAATCAAATCAAATGAAAAGAATCGAATCGAATAGAAAAGAATCGAATTGATTGGAATCGACTCGAAAATAACCTAATTGAATTGAAAGGAATCGAATCAAATTAAATGGAATCGACAAGAATCGTATCAAATCAAAAAGATCGAATCGAAATGAATCAATTCGAAAAGAATCAAATTGAATCGAATCGAAAAGAATTGAATCGAAAAGAATCGAATCGAATGGAAAAGAATTGAATTGAATCAAAAAGAATTGATTCAAATCAAAAAGAATCGAATCGATTCGAATCGAAAAGACTGAAATCGAATCGAATCGAAAAGAATCGAATCGAATCAAAAAGGATCGAATCGCAAAGAATCGAATCTAAAGAAAAGGAATCGAATCGAATCGAAACGAATAGAATCGAAAAGAATCGATTTGAATCCAAATGAAAAGAATCGTATCGAATCAATTCGAAAAAAATCAAATGAAATCGAATCGAATCGTATCGAAAAGAATCAAATCAAATGAAAAGAATCGAATCGAATAGAAAAGAATCGAATTGATTGGAATCGACTCGAAAATAACCTAATTGAATTGAAAGGAATCAAATCAAATTTAAGGGAATCGAGAAGAATCGTATCAAATCAAAAAGATCGAATCAATTCGAAAAGAATCAAATCGAATCGAATCGAAAAGAATCGAATCGAAAAGAATTGAATTGAAAAGAATCAAATTGAATCGAATTGAAAAGACTCGAATCGTATTAAAAGAATCGAATCGAATCGAAAAGAATCGAATCGAATCGGAAAGAATTGAATTGAAATGAATCGATTTGAATCGAATTGAAAAGAATCGAATCGAAAAAATCGAATCGAAAAGAACTGAGTTGAGTTGAATCGAATCGAAAAGATTCGAATCGAATCGTGTCGAATCAAAAAGATGGAATCGAAACGAATCGAATCGAATCGAATCGAAAAGAATCGAATAGATAGCAAAGAATCAAATCGAATAGAAAAGAATTTGAATCGAATTGAAACGATTCGAAAAAATCGAAACTAATCGAATCATCGAATGGAAAAGAATCGAATCGAATAAAAAGAATCGAAACGAACTGAATCGAAAGAATCGAATCGAACAGAATCGAAAAGAATTGAATCGTAATGTAACAAATCGAATCCAAATGATCGAATCAAGCCAAGTCGAAAAGAATTGAATCGAAAAGAATCGAATCAAAATGAAAAGAATCGAATAGAATCGAATTGAAAAGAATCGAATTGAACCGAATCAAATAGAATAGAATCGAACAGAATTGAATCGAATGAAAAGAATCTTATCGAATCGATTCGAAAAGAATTGAATCGAATCGAATGGAGAAGAATCAAATCAAATGGAATCGAAAAGAATCGAATCAAAGAGAATCTAATCGAAACGAAAAGAATCAATCGAATCGAAAAGAATCGAATCGAAACGAAAAGTGTCGAATCGAATCGAATCGAAAAGAATCGAATCGAACCGAAAAGAATCAAATCGAATCGAAAAGAATCGAATTGAATTGAATCGTAATGAAAAGAATCGAATCGAATCGAAAGAATCAAATCGAATCGAAAACAATTGAATCGAATGCAATCAAATCGAAAAGAATCGAATCGAATTGAAAAGAATCAAATCGAATTGATTGAATCGAAAAGAATCGAATCGAATCGCATCGCATCGAATCGAAAATAATAGAATTGAATAAAAATAATCGAATCGAATTGAGAATAATTGGAATTGAATTGAATCGATAATCGAATCGAATCAAATCGAGTCGAATCGAAACTAATCGAATCGAATCAAATCGATTCGAAAAAATCGAATCAGATTGCAACGAATCGAATCATATTGAATTGATTTGAATTGAAATGAATCGAATCTAATCAAATCAAAAAGAATCGAATCCAAAGAATCGAATTGTAGAAAATCAAATCAAAACAAAAAGATTCAAATCGAAACGAATCAAATTGAAAAGAATCGAATCGAATCGAATCGAATCGAAAAGAATCGAATCGAATCGAAAAGAATCGAATAGAAAAGAATCGTATCGAATCAAATCTAAAAGAATCGAATCGAATCGAATAAAAAAGAATCGAATCGAATTGATTCGCATCGAAAAGAATCGAATCGTATCGAATCGAAAAGAATCGAATCTATTCGAATCGAATGGAATTGAATCAAAAAGAATCGAATCGAATTGAAACGAAAAGAATCGAATAGATTCGAATTGAAACAAATCGAAAAAAATCAAAACGAATCAAATCACATCGAGTGGAAAAGAATCGAATCAAATAGAAAAGAATCGAATTGAATCGAACTGAATCGAAAAGAATCGAATAGATCAAATCAAAAAGAATCGAATCGATTCGAGATGAACCGAGTAGAATCGAGTCGAAGTGAAAAGAATTGAATCGAATCGAATCGAAAAGAATCGAATCGAAACGAAAAGAATCGAATCGAAGAGAATCTAATCGAAATGAAAAGAATCAAATCGAATCGAAAAGAATCGAATCGAAACGAAAACTGTCGAATCGAATCGAATCGAAAAGAATCGAGTTGAATAGAAAAGAATTGAATCGAATAAAATCGATAAGATTTGAATCAAATCCAATAGAATCGAAAAGATTCGAATCGAATTGAAAAGAAACGAACCGAAGTGAAAAGAATCGAATCGAATCGAAAGAATCAAATCGAAAAAAAAATCGAATCGAAATTAAAAGAATCGAATCGAATCAAAGCATAAAGAATCGAATCTAATTGAATCGAAAGAATCGATTGAATCAAATAGAGAAGAATCTAATGGTAAGGAATCGAATCGAAAAGAATCCAATTGTATTGAATCGAATCGAAAAGAAATGAATTGAATAGATTATAAAAGAATCGAATCGAAAGGAATCGACTCGAAACGTAAAGAATCGAATCGAAAAAATTGAATAGATCGAAGAATTGAATAGAAATGAATCGAATCGAAATGAAAAGAATTGAATCGAATCGAATCGAAAACAATCGAATCAAAAAGAATCGAATTGAAACAAAAGAATCGCATTGTATTTAATCGAATCAAAAAAATCTAATTGAATCGAATCGAAAAGAATCGATTTGAAATGAAAAGAATCTAATTGAATTGATAGAAAATTGAATCGAATCGAAAACAATCGAATCGAATCGAAAAGAATCGAATTGTATGGAAACGAATCGAAAAGAATCTAATTGAGTAGAAAAGAATCAAATCAAATTTAATGGAATCGAAAAGAACCGAATAGCATCGAATTGAATCGAATCGAAAAGAATCGAAACGAATTGAAACGAAAGGCATTGAGTCGAATCAAATCGAAAAGAATCGAATCGTATCAAATTGAAAAGAATCGAATCGATCTGAAAAGAATTGAATCGAATTGAATCGAATCGAAAAGAATCAAATTGAAACGAAAAGAATCAAATCGAATAGCAAAGAATCGAATCGAAACGAATCGATTTGAAACGAGCCGAATCGAATCGAATTGAATGAAATATTCGAATCGAATCGAATCGAAAAGAATCTAATCTAATGAAATCCAAAAGAATCAAATCGAAACAAATAGAATCAAACCGAATGGAATTGAATCGAAAAGAGTCGATTCGAATCAAATTGGAATGAAAAGAATTGAATCGAATCGAATAAAAAACAAGTGAATCGAATAGAATAGAAAAGAATAGAATCGAAACGAAAAGAATCAAATTGAATCGAAAGGAATCGAATCGAAAAGAATCGAATCAAAGAGAAAAGACTCGAATCGAATGGAAAAGAATAGAATCAAAAAGAATCGAATTGAAACAAAAAGAATCGAATTGAATTGAATCGAAAAGAATCGAATGGAATCGAATCGAAAAGAATCGAATTGAATTAAATCGAAGAGAATCGAATCGAATTGAATTGAATCGAAGAGAATCGAATCGAATAGAAAAGAATCAAATCGAAATGAATCGATTTGAAACGAAAAGAATCGAATCGAATCAAATTGAATGAAAAGAATTGAATCGAATCAAAAAGAATTGAATCAAAAAGAATCAAACCGAAACAAAAAGAATCAAACCGAATTGAAAAGAATCTAACTGAATAGAATCGAAAAGAATCGACGTACCGAATCGAATCCAATCGTATCAAATCGAATCGAAAAGAATTGAAATGAATAGAATAGAAAAGATTCGAATCAAATGAAAAACAATCAAATCGAGTAATATCGAATCGAAAAGAATCGAATGGAAAAGAATCGAATCGAATGGAAAAGAATTGAATTGAATCAAAAAGAATTGATTCAAATCAAAAAGAATCGAATCGATTCGAATCGAAAAGACTCGAATCGAAAAGAATCGAAAAGAATCGAATCGAATCCAAAAGGATCGAATCGCAAAGAATCGAATCTAAAGAAAAGGAATCGAATCGAATCGAAACGAATAGAATCGAAAAGAATCGATTTGAATCGAAATGAAAAGAATCGTATCGAATCAAATCGAAAAAAATCAAATGGAATCGAATCGAATCGTATCGAAAAGAATCAAATCAAATGAAAAGAATCGAATCGAATAGAAAAGAATCGAATTGATTGGAATCGACTCGAAAACAGTCTAATTGAATTGAAAGGAATCGAATCAAATTTAATGGAATCGACAAGAATCGTATCAAATCAAAAAGATCGAATCGAAATGAATCAATTCGAAAAGAATCAAATCGAGTCGAATCGAAAAGAATCGAATCGAAAAGAATTGAATTGAAAAGAATCGAATTGAATCGAATTGAAAAGACTCGAATCGAATTAAAAGAATCGAATCGAATCGAAAAGAATCGAATCGAATCGGAAAGAATTGAATTGGAATGAATCGATTTGAATCGAATTGAAAAGAATCGAATCGAAAAAATCGAATCGAAAAGAACTGAGTTGAGTTGAATCGAA
Organism: Canis lupus baileyi; assembly: GCF_048164855.1. NCBI lineage: Eukaryota > Metazoa > Chordata > Mammalia > Carnivora > Canidae > Canis > Canis lupus. The sequence goes on along the minus strand of NC_132871.1, from coordinate 31,913,824 downwards.
TCGAAAAGATTCGAATCGAATCGTGTCGAATCAAAAAGATGGAATCGAAACGAATCGAATCGAATCGAATCGAAAAGAATCGAATAGATAGCAAAGAATCAAATCGAATAGAAAAGAATTTGAATCGAATTGAAACGATTCGAAAAAATCGAAACTAATCGAATCATCGAATGGAAAAGAATCGAATCGAATCAAAAAGAATCGAAACGAACTGAATCGAAAGAATCGAATCGAACAGAATCGAAAAGAATTGAATCGTAATGTAACAAATCGAATCCAAATGATCGAATCAAGCCAAGTCGAAAAGAATTGAATCGAAAAGAATCGAATCAAAATGAAAAGAATCGAATAGAATCGAATTGAAAAGAATCGAATTGAACCGAATCAAATAGAATAGAATCGAACAGAATTGAATCGAATGAAAAGAATCTTATCGAATCGATTCGAAAAGAATTGAATCGAATCGAATGGAGAAGAATCAAATCAAATGGAATCGAAAAGAATCGAATCAAAGAGAATCTAATCGAAACGAAAAGAATCAATCGAATCGAAAAGAATCGAATCGAAACGAAAAGTGTCGAATCGAATCGAATCGAAAAGAATCGAATCGAACCGAAAAGAATCAAATCGAATCGAAAAGAATCGAATTGAATTGAATCGTAATGAAAAGAATCGAATCGAATCGAAAGAATCAAATCGAATCGAAAACAATTGAATCGAATGCCATCAAATCGAAAAGAATCGAATCGAATTGAAAAGAATCAAATCGAATTGATTGAATCGAAAAGAATCGAATCGAATCGCATCGCATCGAATCGAAAATAATAGAATTGAATAAAAATAATCGAATCGAATTGAGAATAATTGGAATTGAATTGAATCGATAATCGAATCGAATCAAATCGAGTCGAATCGAAACTAATCGAATCGAATCAAATCGATTCGAAAAAATCGAATCAGATTGCAACGAATCGAATCATATTGAATTGATTTGAATTGAAATGAATCGAATCTAATCAAATCAAAAAGAATCGAATCCAAAGAATCGAATTGTAGAAAATCAAATCAAAACAAAAAGATTCAAATCGAAACGAATCAAATTGAAAAGAATCGAATCGAATCGAATCGAATCGAAAAGAATCGAATCGAATCGAAAAGAATCGAATAGAAAAGAATCGTATCGAATCAAATCTAAAAGAATCGAATCGAATCGAATAAAAAAGAATCGAATCGAATTGATTCGCATCGAAAAGAATCGAATCGTATCGAATCGAAAAGAATCGAATCTATTCGAATCGAATGGAATTGAATCAAAAAGAATCGAATCGAATTGAAACGAAAAGAATCGAATAGATTCGAATTGAAACAAATCGAAAAAAATCAAAACGAATCAAATCACATCGAGTGGAAAAGAATCGAATCAAATAGAAAAGAATCGAATTGAATCGAACTGAATCGAAAAGAATCGAATAGATCAAATCAAAAAGAATCGAATCGATTCGAGATGAACCGAGTAGAATCGAGTCGAAGTGAAAAGAATTGAATCGAATCGAATCGAAAAGAATCGAATCGAAACGAAAAGAATCGAATCGAAGAGAATCTAATCGAAATGAAAAGAATCAAATCGAATCGAAAAGAATCGAATCGAAACGAAAACTGTCGAATCGAATCGAATCGAAAAGAATCGAGTTGAATAGAAAAGAATTGAATCGAATAAAATCGATAAGATTTGAATCAAATCCAATAGAATCGAAAAGATTCGAATCGAATTGAAAAGAAACGAACCGAAGTGAAAAGAATCGAATCGAATCGAAAGAATCAAATCGAAAAAAAAATCGAATCGAAATTAAAAGAATCGAATCGAATCAAAGCATAAAGAATCGAATCTAATTGAATCGAAAGAATCGATTGAATCAAATAGAGAAGAATCTAATGGTAAGGAATCGAATCGAAAAGAATCCAACTGTATTGAATCGAATCGAAAAGAAATGAATTGAATAGATTATAAAAGAATCGAATCGAAAGGAATCGACTCGAAACGTAAAGAATCGAATCGAAAAAATTGAATAGATCGAAGAATTGAATAGAAATGAATCGAATCGAAATGAAAAGAATTGAATCGAATCGAATCGAAAACAATCGAATCAAAAAGAATCGAATTGAAACAAAAGAATCGCATTGTATTTAATCGAATCAAAAAAATCTAATTGAATCGAATCGAAAAGAATCGATTTGAAATGAAAAGAATCTAATCGAATTGATAGAAAATTGAATCGAATCGAAAACAATCGAATCGAATCGAAAAGAATCGAATTGTACGGAAACGAATCGAAAATAATCTAATTGAGTAGAAAAGAATCAAATCAAATTTAATGGAATCGAAAAGAACCGAATAGCATCGAATTGAATCGAATCGAAAAGAATCGAAACGAATTGAATCGAAAAGCATTGAGTCGAATCAAATCGAAAAGAATCGAATCGTATCAAATTGAAAAGAGTCGAATCGATCTGAAAAGAATTGAATCGAATTAAATCGAATCGAAAAGAATCAAATTGAAACGAAAAGAATCAAATCGAATAGCAAAGAATCGAATCGAAACGAATCGATTTGAAAAGAGCCGAATCGAATCGAATTGAATGACATATTCGAATCGAATCGAAAAGAATCTAATCTAATGAAATCCAAAAGAATCAAATCGAAACAAATAGAGTCAAACCGAATGGAATTGAATCGAAAAGAGTCGATTCGAATCAAATTGGAATGAAAAGAATTGAATCGAATCGAATAAAAAACAAGTGAATCGAATAGAATAGAAAAGAATAGAATCGAAACGAAAAGAATCAAATTGAATCGAAAGGAATCGAATCGAAAAGAATCGAATCAAAGAGAAAAGACTCGAATCGAATGGAAAAGAATAGAATCAAAAAGAATCGAATTGAAACAAAAAGAATCGAATTGAATTGAAACGAAAAGAATCGAATGGAATCGAATCGAAAAGAATCGAATTGAATTAAATCGAAGAGAATCGAATCGAATTGAATTGAATCGAAGAGAATCGAATCGAATAGAAAAGAATCAAATCGAAATGAATCGATTTGAAACGAAAAGAATCGAATCGAATCAAATTGAATGAAAAGAATTGAATCGAATCAAAAAGAATTGAATCAAAAAGAATCAATCCGAAACAAAAAGAATCAAACCGAATTGAAAAGAATCTAACTGAATAGAATCGAAAAGAATCGACGTACTGAATCGAATCCAATCGAAAAAAATCTAATCGTATCAAATCGAATCGAAAAGAATTGAAATGAATAGAATAGAAAAGATTCGAATCAAATGAAAAACAATCAAATCGAGTAATATCGAATCGAAAAGAATCGAATGGAAAAGAATCGAATCGAATGGAAAAGAATTGAATTGAATCAAAAAGAATTGATTCAAATCAAAAAGAATCGAATCGATTCGAATCGAAAAGACTCGAATCGAAAAGAATCGAAAAGAATCGAATCGAATCCAAAAGGATCGAATCGCAAAGAATCGAATCTAAAGAAAAGGAATCGAATCGAATCGAAACGAATAGAATCGAAAAGAATCGATTTGAATCGAAATGAAAAGTATCGTATCGAATCAAATCGAAAAAAATCAAATGGAATCGAATCGAATCGTATCGAAAAGAATGAAATCAAATGAAAAGAATCGAATCGAATAGAAAAGAATCGAATTGATTGGAATCAACTCGAAAACAATCTAATTGAATTGAAAGGAATCGAATCAAATTTAATGGAATCGACAAGAATCGTATCAAATCAAAAAGATCGAATCGAAATGAATCAATTCGAAAAGAATCAAATCGAGTCGAATCGAAAAGAATCGAATCGAAAAGAATTGAATTGAAAAGAATCGAATTGAATCGAATTGAAAAGACTCGAATCGAATTAAAAGAATCGAATCGAATCGAAAAGAATCGAATCGAATCGGAAAGAATTGAATTGGAATGAATCGATTTGAATCGAATTGAAAAGAATCGAATCGAAAAAATCGAATCGAAAAGAACTGAGTTGAGTTGAATCGAATCGAAAAGATTCGAATCCAATCGTGTCGAATCAAAAAGATGGAATCGAAACGAATCGAATCGAATCGAAAAGAATCGAATAGATAGCAAAGAATCAAATCGAATAGAAAAGAATTTGAATCGAATTGAAACGATTCGAAAAAATCGAAACTAATCGAATCATCGAATGGAAAAGAATCGAATCGAATCAAAAAGAATCGAAACGAACTGAATCGAAAGAATCGAATCGAACAGAATCGAAAAGAATTGAATCGTAATGTAACAAATCGAATCCAAATGATCGAATCAAGCCAAGTCGAAAAGAATTGAATCGAAAAGAATCGAATCAAAATGAAAAGAATCGAATAGAATCGAATTGAAAAGAATCGAATTGAACCGAATCAAATAGAATAGAATCGAACAGAATTGAATCGAATGAAAAGAATCTTATCGAATCGATTCGAAAAGAATTGAATCGAATCGAATGGAGAAGAATCAAATCAAATGGAATCGAAAAGAATCGAATCAAAGAGAATCTAATCGAAACGAAAAGAATCAATCGAATCGAAAAGAATCGAATCGAAACGAAAAGTGTCGAATCGAATCGAATCGAAAAGAATCGAATCGAACCGAAAAGAATCAAATCGAATCGAAAAGAATCGAATTGAATTGAATCGTAATGAAAAGAATCGAATCGAATCGAAAGAATCAAATCGAATCGAAAACAATTGAATCGAATGCGATCAAATCGAAAAGAATCGAATCGAATTGAAAAGAATCAAATCGAATTGATTGAATCGAAAAGAATCGAATCGAATCGAATCGCATCGAATCGAAAATAATAGAAATGAATAAAAATAATCGAATCGAATTGAGAATAATTGGAATTGAATTGAATCGATAATCGAATCGAATCAAATCGAGTCGAATCGAAACTAATCGAATCGAATCAAATCGATTCGAAAAAATCGAATCAGATTGCAACGAATCGAATCATATTGAATTGATTTGAATTGAAATGAATCGAATCTAATCAAATCAAAAAGAATCGAATCCAAAGAATCGAATTGTAGAAAATCAAATCAAAACAAAAAGATTCAAATCGAAACGAATCAAATTGAAAAGAATCGAATCGAATCGAATCGAAAAGAATCGAATCGAATCGAAAAGAATCGAATAGAAAAGAATCGTATCGAATCAAATCTAAAAGAATCGAATCGAATCGAATAAAAAAGAATCGAATCGAATTGATTCGCATCGAAAAGAATCGAATCGTATCGAATCGAAAAGAATCGAATCTATTCGAATCGAATGGAATTGAATCAAAAAGAATCGAATCGAATTGAAACGAAAAGAATCGAATAGATTCGAATTGAAACAAATCGAAAAAAATCAAAACGAATCAAATCACATCGAGTGGAAAAGAATCGAATCAAATAGAAAAGAATCGAATTGAATCGAACTGAATCGAAAAGAATCGAATAGATCAAATCAAAAAGAATCGAATCGATTCGAGATGAACCGAGTAGAATCGAGTCGAAGTGAAAAGAATTGAATCGAATCGAATCGAAAAGAATCGAATCGAAATGAAAAGAATCGAATCGAAGAGAATCTAATCGAAATGAAAAGAATCAAATCGAATCGAAAAGAATCGAATCGAAACGAAAACTGTCGAATCGAATCGAATCGAAAAGAATCGAGTTGAATAGAAAAGAATTGAATCGAATAAAATCGATAAGATTTGAATCAAATCCAATAGAATCGAAAAGATTCGAATCGAATTGAAAAGAAATGAACCGAAGTGAAAAGAATCGAATCGAATCGAATCGAAAGAATCAAATCGAAAAAAAAATCGAATCGAAATTAAAAGAATCGAATCGAATCAAAGCATAAAGAATCGAATCTAATTGAATCGAAAGAATCGATTGAATCAAATAGAGAAGAATCTAATGGTAAGGAATCGAATCGAAAAGAATCCAATTGTATTGAATCGAATCGAAAAGAAATGAATTGAATAGATTATAAAAGAATCGAATCGAAAGGAATCGACTCGAAACGTAAAGAATCGAATCGAAAAAATTGAATAGATCGAAGAATTGAATAGAAATGAATCGAATCGAAATGAAAAGAATTGAATCGAATCGAATCGAAAACAATCGAATCAAAAAGAATCGAATTGAAACAAAAGAATCGCATTGTATTTAATCGAATCAAAAAAATCTAATTGAATCGAATCGAAAAGAATCGATTTGAAATGAAAAGAATCTAATTGAATTGATAGAAAATTGAATCGAATCGAAAACAATCGAATCGAATCGAAAAGAATCGAATTGTATGGAAACGAATCGAAAAGAATCTAATTGAGTAGAAAAGAATCAAATCAAATTTAATGGAATCGAAAAGAACCGAATAGCATCGAATTGAATCGAATCGAAAAGAATCGAAACGAATTGAATCGAAAGGCATTGAGTCGAATCAAATCGAAAAGAATCGAATCGTATCAAATTGAAAAGAATCGAATCGATCTGAAAAGAATTGAATCGAATTGAATCGAATCGAAAAGAATCAAATTGAAACGAAAAGAATCAAATCGAATAGCAAAGAATCGAATCGAAACGAATCGATTTGAAACGAGCCGAATCGAATCGAATTGAATGAAATATTCGAATCGAATCGAAAAGAATCTAATCTAATGAAATCCAAAAGAATCAAATCGAAACAAATAGAATCAAACCGAATGGAATTGAATCGAAAAGAGTCGATTCGAATCAAATTGGAATGAAAAGAATTGAATCGAATCGAATAAAAAACAAGTGAATCGAATAGAATAGAAAAGAATAGAATCGAAACGAAAAGAATCAAATTGAATCGAAAGGAATCGAATCGAAAAGAATCGAATCAAAGAGAAAAGACTCGAATCGAATGGAAAAGAATAGACTCAAAAAGAATCGAATTGAATTGAATCGAAAAGAATCGAATGGAATCGAATCGAAAAGAATCGAATTGAATTAAATCGAAGAGAATCGAATCGAATTGAATTGAATCGAAGAGAATCGAATCGAATAGAAAAGAATCAAATCGAAATGAATCGATTTGAAACGAAAAGAATCGAATCGAATCAAATTGAATGAAAAGAATTGAATCGAATCAAAAAGAATTGAATCAAAAAGAATCAAACCGAAACAAAAAGAATCAAACCGAATTGAAAAGAATCTAACTGAATAGAATCGAAAAGAATCGACGTACCGAATCGAATCCAATCGTATCAAATCGAATCGAAAAGAATTGAAATGAATAGAATAGAAAAGATTCGAATCAAATGAAAAACAATCAAATCGAGTAATATCGAATCGAAAAGAATCGAATGGAAAAGAATCGAATCGAATGGAAAAGAATTGAATTGAATCAAAAAGAATTGATTCAAATCAAAAAGAATCGAATCGATTCGAATCGAAAAGACTCGAATCGAAAAGAATCGAAAAGAATCGAATCGAATCCAAAAGGATCGAGTCGCAAAGAATCGAATCTAAAGAAAAGGAATCGAATCGAATCGAAACGAATAGAATCGAAAAGAATCGATTTGAATCGAAATGAAAAGAATCGTATCGAATCAAATCGAAAAAAATCAAATGGAATCGAATCGAATCGTATCGAAAAGAATCAAATCAAATGAAAAGAATCGAATCGAATAGAAAAGAATCGAATTGATTGGAATCGACTCGAAAACAATCTAATTGAATTGAAAGGAATCGAATCAAATTTAATGGAATCGACAAGAATCGTATCAAATCAAAAAGATCGAATCGAAATGAATCAATTCGAAAAGAATCAAATCGAGTCGAATCGAAAAGAATCGAATCGAAAAGAATTGAATTGAAAAGAATCGAATTGAATCGAATTGAAAAGACTCGAATCGAATTAAAAGAATCGAATCGAATCGAAAAGAATCGAATCGAATCGGAAAGAATTGAATTGGAATGAATCGATTTGAATCGAATTGAAAAGAATCGAATCGAAAAAATCGAATCGAAAAGAACTGAGTTGAGTTGAATCGAATCGAAAAGATTCGAATCGAATCGTGTCGAATCAAAAAGATGGAATCGAAACGAATCGAATCGAATCGAATCGAAAAGAATCGAATAGATAGCAAAGAATCAAATCGAATAGAAAAGAATTTGAATCGAATTGAAACGATTCGAAAAAATCGAAACTAATCGAATCATCGAATGGAAAAGAATCGAATCGAATCAAAAAGAATCGAAACGAACTGAATCGAAAGAATCGAATCGAACAGAATCGAAAAGAATTGAATCGTAATGTAACAAATCGAATCCAAATGATCGAATCAAGCCAAGTCGAAAAGAATTGAATCGAAAAGAATCGAATCAAAATGAAAAGAATCGAATAGAATCGAATTGAAAAGAATCGAATTGAACCGAATCAAATAGAATAGAATCGAACAGAATTGAATCGAATGAAAAGAATCTTATCGAATCGATTCGAAAAGAATTGAATCGAATCGAATGGAGAAGAATCAAATCAAATGGAATCGAAAAGAATCGAATCAAAGAGAATCTAATCGAAACGAAAAGAATCAATCGAATCGAAAAGAATCGAATCGAAACGAAAAGTGTCGAATCGAATCGAATCGAAAAGAATCGAATCGAACCGAAAAGAATCAAATCGAATCGAAAAGAATCGAATTGAATTGAATCGTAATGAAAAGAATCGAATCGAATCGAAAGAATCAAATCGAATCGAAAACAATTGAATCGAATGCGATCAAATCGAAAAGAATCGAATCGAATTGAAAAGAATCAAATCGAATTGATTGAATCGAAAAGAATCGAATCGAATCGCATCGCATCGAATCGAAAATAATAGAATTGAATAAAAATAATCGAATCGAATTGAGAATAATTGGAATTGAATTGAATCGATAATCGAATCGAATCAAATCGAGTCGAATCGAAACTAATCGAATCGAATCAAATCGATTCGAAAAAATCGAATCAGATTGCAACGAATCGAATCATATTGAATTGATTTGAATTGAAATGAATCGAATCTAATCAAATCAAAAAGAATCGAATCCAAAGAATCGAATTGTAGAAAATCAAATCAAAACAAAAAGATTCAAATCGAAACGAATCAAATTGAAAAGAATCGAATCGAATCGAATCGAATCGAAAAGAATCGAATCGAATCGAAAAGAATCGAATAGAAAAGAATCGTATCGAATCAAATCTAAAAGAATCGAATCGAATCGAATAAAAAAGAATCGAATCGAATTGATTCGCATCGAAAAGAATCGAATCGTATCAAATCAAAAAGAATCGAATCTATTCGAATCGAATGGAATTGAATAAAAAAGAATCGAATCGAATTGAAACGAAAAGAATCGAATAGATTCGAATTGAAACAAATCGAAAAAAATCAAAACGAATCAAATCACATCGAGTGGAAAAGAATCGAATCAAATAGAAAAGAATCGAATTGAATCGAACTGAATCGAAAAGAATCGAATAGATCAAATCAAAAAGAATCGAATCGATTCGAGATGAACCGAGTAGAATCGAGTCGAAGTGAAAAGAATTGAATCGAATCGAATCGAAAAGAATCGAATCGAAACGAAAAGAATCGAATCGAAGAGAATCTAATCGAAATGAAAAGAATCAAATCGAATCGAAAAGAATCGAATCGAAACGAAAACTGTCGAATCGAATCGAATCGAAAAGAATCGAGTTGAATAGAAAAGAATTGAATCGAATAAAATCGATAAGATTTGAATCAAATCCAATAGAATCGAAAAGATTCGAATCGAATTGAAAAGAAACGAACCGAAGTGAAAAGAATCGAATCGAATCGAAAGAATCAAATCGAAAAAAAAATCGAATCGAAATTAAAAGAATCGAATCGAATCAAAGCATAAAGAATCGAATCTAATTGAATCGAAAGAATCGATTGAATCAAATAGAGAAGAATCTAATGGTAAGGAATCGAATCGAAAAGAATCCAATTGTATTGAATCGAATCGAAAAGAAATGAATTGAATAGATTATAAAAGAATCGAATCGAAAGGAATCGACTCGAAACGTAAAGAATCGAATCGAAAAAATTGAATAGATCGAAGAATTGAATAGAAATGAATCGAATCGAAATGAAAAGAATTGAATCGAATCGAATCGAAAACAATCGAATCAAAAAGAATCGAATTGAAACAAAAGAATCGCATTGTATTTAATCGAATCAAAAAAATCTAATTGAATCGAATCGAAAAGAATCGATTTGAAATGAAAAGAATCTAATCGAATTGATAGAAAATTGAATCGAATCGAAAACAATCGAATCGAATCGAAAAGAATCGAATTGTATGGAAACGAATCGAAAATAATCTAATTGAGTAGAAAAGAATCAAATCAAATTTAATGGAATCGAAAAGAACCGAATAGCCTCGAATTGAATCGAATCGAAAAGAATCGAAACGAATTGAATCGAAAAGCATTGAGTCGAATCAAATCGAAAAGAATCGAATCGTATCAAATTGAAAAGAATCGAATCGATCTGAAAAGAATTGAATCGAATCGAAAAGAATCAAATTGAAACGAAAAGAATCAAATCGAATAGCAAAGAATCGAATCGAAACGAATCGATTTGAAACGAGCCGAATCGAATCGAATTGAATGAAATATTCGAATCGAATCGAAAAGAATCTAATCTAATGAAATCCAAAAGAATCAAATCGAAACAAATAGAATCAAACCGAATGGAATTGAATCGAAAAGAGTCGATTCGAATCAAATTGGAATGAAAAGAATTGAATCGAATCGAATAAAAAACAAGTGAATCGAATAGAATAGAAAAGAATAGAATCGAAACGAAAAGAATCAAATTGAATCGAAAGGAATCGAATCGAAAAGAATCGAATCAAAGAGAAAAGACTCGAATCGAATGGAAAAGAATAGAATCAAAAAGAATCGAATTGAAACAAAAAGAATCGAATTGAATTGAATCGAAAAGAATCGAATGGAATCGAATCGAAAAGAATCGAATTGAATTAAATCGAAGAGAATCGAATCGAATTGAATTGAATCGAAGAGAATCGAATCGAATAGAAAAGAATCAAATCGAAATGAATCGATTTGAAACGAAAAGAATCGAATCGAATCAAATTGAATGAAAAGAATTGAATCGAATCAAAAAGAATTGAATCAAAAAGAATCAAACCGAAACAAAAAGAATCAAACCGAATTGAAAAGAATCTAACTGAATAGAATCGAAAAGAATCGACGTACCGAATCGAATCCAATCGAAAAAAATCTAATCGTATCAAATCGAATCGAAAAGAATTGAAATGAATAGAATAGAAAAGATTCGAATCAAATGAAAAACAATCAAATCGAGTAATATCGAATCGAAAAGAATCGAATCGAAAAAGTCGAATCGAAAAGAATTGATTTGAAAAGAATCGAATTGAATCGAATTGAAAAGACTCGAATCGAATTAAAAGAATCGAATCGAATCGAAAAGAATCGAATCGAATCGGAAAGAATTGAATTGGAATGAATCGATTTGAATCGAATTGAAAAGAATCGAATCGAAAAAATCGAATCGAAAAGAACTGAGTTGAGTTGAATCGAATCGAAAAGATTCGAATCGAATCGTGTCGAATCAAAAAGATGGAATCGAAACGAATCGAATCGAATCGAATCGAAAAGAATCGAATAGATAGCAAAGAATCAAATCGAATAGAAAAGAATTTGAATCGAATTGAAACGATTCGAAAAAATCGAAACTAATCGAATCATCGAATGGAAAAGAATCGAATCGAATCAAAAAGAATCGAAACGAACTGAATCGAAAGAATCGAATCGAACAGAATCGAAAAGAATTGAATCGTAATGTAACAAATCGAATCCAAATGATCGAATCAAGCCAAGTCGAAAAGAATTGAATCGAAAAGAATCGAATCAAAATGAAAAGAATCGAATAGAATCGAATTGAAAAGAATCGAATTGAACCGAATCAAATAGAATAGAATCGAACAGAATTGAATCGAATGAAAAGAATCTTATCGAATCGATTCGAAAAGAATTGAATCGAATCGAATGGAGAAGAATCAAATCAAATGGAATCGAAAAGAATCGAATCAAAGAGAATCTAATCGAAACGAAAAGAATCAATCGAATCGAAAAGAATCGAATCGAAACGAAAAGTGTCGAATCGAATCGAATCGAAAAGAATCGAATCGAACCGAAAAGAATCAAATCGAATCGAAAAGAATCGAATTGAATTGAATCGTAATGAAAAGAATCGAATCGAATCGAAAGAATCAAATCGAATCGAAAACAATTGAATCGAATGCGATCAAATCGAAAAGAATCGAATCGAATTGAAAAGAATCAAATCGAATTGATTGAATCGAAAAGAATCGAATCGAATCGCATCGCATCGAATCGAAAATAATAGAATTGAATAAAAATAATCGAATCGAATTGAGAATAATTGGAATTGAATTGAATCGATAATCGAATCGAATCAAATCGAGTCGAATCGAAACTAATCGAATCGAATCAAATCGATTCGAAAAAATCGAATCAGATTGCAACGAATCGAATCATATTGAATTGATTTGAATTGAAATGAATCGAATCTAATCAAATCAAAAAGAATCGAATCCAAAGAATCGAATTGTAGAAAATCAAATCAAAACAAAAAGATTCAAATCGAAACGAATCAAATTGAAAAGAATCGAATCGAATCGAATCGAATCGAAAAGAATCGAATCGAATCGAAAAGAATCGAATAGAAAAGAATCGTATCGAATCAAATCTAAAAGAATCGAATCGAATCGAATAAAAAAGAATCGAATCGAATTGATTCGCATCGAAAAGAATCGAATCGTATCGAATCGAAAAGAATCGAATCTATTCGAATCGAATGGAATTGAATCAAAAAGAATCGAATCGAATTGAAACGAAAAGAATCGAATAGATTCGAATTGAAACAAATCGAAAAAAATCAAAACGAATCAAATCACATCGAGTGGAAAAGAATCGAATCAAATAGAAAAGAATCGAATTGAATCGAACTGAATCGAAAAGAATCGAATAGATCAAATCAAAAAGAATCGAATCGATTCGAGATGAACCGAGTAGAATCGAGTCGAAGTGAAAAGAATTGAATCGAATCGAATCGAAAAGAATCGAATCGAAACGAAAAGAATCGAATCGAAGAGAATCTAATCGAAATGAAAAGAATCAAATCGAATCGAAAAGAATCGAATCGAAACGAAAACTGTCGAATCGAATCGAATCGAAAAGAATCGAGTTGAATAGAAAAGAATTGAATCGAATAAAATCGATAAGATTTGAATCAAATCCAATAGAATCGAAAAGATTCGAATCGAATTGAAAAGAAACGAACCGAAGTGAAAAGAATCGAATCGAATCGAAAGAATCAAATCGAAAAAAAAATCGAATCGAAATTAAAAGAATCGAATCGAATCAAAGCATAAAGAATCGAATCTAATTGAATCGAAAGAATCGATTGAATCAAATAGAGAAGAATCTAATGGTAAGGAATCGAATCGAAAAGAATCCAATTGTATTGAATCGAATCGAAAAGAAATGAATTGAATAGATTATAAAAGAATCGAATCGAAAGGAATCGACTCGAAACGTAAAGAATCGAATCGAAAAAATTGAATAGATCGAAGAATTGAATAGAAATGAATCGAATCGAAATGAAAAGAATTGAATCGAATCGAATCGAAAACAATCGAATCAAAAAGAATCGAATTGAAACAAAAGAATCGCATTGTATTTAATCGAATCAAAAAAATCTAATTGAATCGAATCGAAAAGAATCGATTTGAAATGAAAAGAATCTAATCGAATTGATAGAAAATTGAATCGAATCGAAAACAATCGAATCGAATCGAAAAGAATCGAATTGTATGGAAACGAATCGAAAAGAATCTAATTGAGTAGAAAAGAATCAAATCAAATTTAATGGAATCGAAAAGAACCGAATAGCATCGAATTGAATCGAATCGAAAAGAATCGAAACGAATTGAATCGAAAAGCATTGAGTCGAATCAAATCGAAAAGAATCGAATCGTATCAAATTGAAAAGAATCGAATCGATCTGAAAAGAATTGAATCGAATCGAAAAGAATCAAATTGAAACGAAAAGAATCAAATCGAATAGCAAAGAATCGAATCGAAACGAATCGATTTGAAACGAGCCGAATCGAATCGAATTGAATGAAATATTCGAATCGAATCGAAAAGAATCTAATCTAATGAAATCCAAAAGAATCAAATCGAAACAAATAGAATCAAACCGAATGGAATTGAATCGAAAAGAGTCGATTCGAATCAAATTGGAATGAAAAGAATTGAATCGAATCGAATAAAAAACAAGTGAATCGAATAGAATAGAAAAGAATAGAATCGAAACGAAAAGAATCAAATTGAATCGAAAGGAATCGAATCGAAAAGAATCGAATCAAAGAGAAAAGACTCGAATCGAATGGAAAAGAATAGAATCAAAAAGAATCGAATTGAAACAAAAAGAATCGAATTGAATTGAATCGAAAAGAATCGAATGGAATCGAATCGAAAAGAATCGAATTGAATTAAATCGAAGAGAATCGAATCGAATTGAATTGAATCGAAGAGAATCGAATCGAATAGAAAAGAATCAAATCGAAATGAATCGATTTGAAACGAAAAGAATCGAATCGAATCAAATTGAATGAAAAGAATTGAATCGAATCAAAAAGAATTGAATCAAAAAGAATCAAACCGAAACAAAAAGAATCAAACCGAATTGAAAAGAATCTAACTGAATAGAATCGAAAAGAATCGACGTACCGAATCGAATCCAATCGAAAAAAATCTAATCGTATCAAATCGAATCGAAAAGAATTGAAATGAATAGAATAGAAAAGATTCGAATCAAATGAAAAACAATCAAATCGAGTAATATCGAATCGAAAAGAATCGAATCGAAAAAGTCGAATCGAAAAGAATTGATTTGAAAAGAATCGAATTGAATCGAATTGAAAAGACTCGAATCGAATTAAAAGAATCGAATCGAATCGAAAAGAATCGAATCGAATCGGAAAGAATTGAATTGGAATGAATCGATTTGAATCGAATTGAAAAGAATCGAATCGAAAAAATCGAATCGAAAAGAACTGAGTTGAGTTGAATCGAATCGAAAAGATTCGAATCGAATCGTGTCGAATCAAAAAGATGGAATCGAAACGAATCGAATCGAATCGAATCGAAAAGAATCTAATAGATAGCAAAGAATCAAATCGAATAGAAAAGAATTTGAATCGAATTGAAACGATTCGAAAAAATCGAAACTAATCGAATCATCGAATGGAAAAGAATCGAATCGAATCAAAAAGAATCGAAACGAACTGAATCGAAAGAATCGAATCGAACAGAATCGAAAAGAATTGAATCGTAATGTAACAAATCGAATCCAAATGATCGAATCAAGCCAAGTCGAAAAGAATTGAATCGAAAAGAATCGAATCAAAATGAAAAGAATCGAATAGAATCGAATTGAAAAGAATCGAATTGAACCGAATCAAATAGAATAGAATCGAACAGAATTGAATCGAATGAAAAGAATCTTATCGAATCGATTCGAAAAGAATTGAATCGAATCGAATGGAGAAGAATCAAATCAAATGGAATCGAAAAGAATCGAATCAAAGAGAATCTAATCGAAACGAAAAGAATCAATCGAATCGAAAAGAATCGAATCGAAACGAAAAGTGTCGAATCGAATCGAATCGAAAAGAATCGAATCGAACCGAAAAGAATCAAATCGAATCGAAAAGAATCGAATTGAATTGAATCGTAATGAAAAGAATCGAATCGAATCGAAAGAATCAAATCGAATCGAAAACAATTGAATCGAATGCAATCAAATCGAAAAGAATCGAATCGAATTGAAAAGAATCAAATCGAATTGATTGAATCGAAAAGAATCGAATCGAATCGCATCGCATCGAATCGAAAATAATAGAATTGAATAAAAATAATCGAATCGAATTGAGAATAATTGGAATTGAATTGAATCGATAATCGAATCGAATCAAATCGAGTCGAATCGAAACTAATCGAATCGAATCAAATCGATTCGAAAAAATCGAATCAGATTGCAACGAATCGAATCATATTGAATTGATTTGAATTGAAATGAATCGAATCTAATCAAATCAAAAAGAATCGAATCCAAAGAATCGAATTGTAGAAAATCAAATCAAAACAAAAAGATTCAAATCGAAACGAATCAAATTGAAAAGAATCGAATCGAATCGAATCGAATCGAAAAGAATCGAATCGAATCGAAAAGAATCGAATAGAAAAGAATCGTATCGAATCAAATCTAAAAGAATCGAATCGAATCGAATAAAAAAGAATCGAATCGAATTGATTCGCATCGAAAAGAATCGAATCGTATCGAATCGAAAAGAATCGAATCTATTCGAATCGAATGGAATTGAATCAAAAAGAATCGAATCGAATTGAAACGAAAAGAATCGAATAGATTCGAATTGAAACAAATCGAAAAAAATGAAAACGAATCAAATCACATCGAGTGGAAAAGAATCGAATCAAATAGAAAAGAATCGAATTGAATCGAACTGAATCGAAAAGAATCGAATAGATCAAATCAAAAAGAATCGAATCGATTCGAGATGAACCGAGTAGAATCGAGTCGAAGTGAAAAGAATTGAATCGAATCGAATCGAAAAGAATCGAATCGAAATGAAAAGAATCGAATCGAAGAGAATCTAATCGAAATGAAAAGAATCAAATCGAATCGAAAAGAATCGAATCGAAACGAAAACTGTCGAATCGAATCGAATCGAAAAGAATCGAGTTGAATAGAAAAGAATTGAATCGAATAAAATCGATAAGATTTGAATCAAATCCAATAGAATCGAAAAGATTCGAATCGAATTGAAAAGAAATGAACCGAAGTGAAAAGAATCGAATCGAATCGAATCGAAAGAATCAAATCGAAAAAAAAATCGAATCGAAATTAAAAGAATCGAATCGAATCAAAGCATAAAGAATCGAATCTAATTGAATCGAAAGAATCGATTGAATCAAATAGAGAAGAATCTAATGGTAAGGAATCGAATCGAAAAGAATCCAATTGTATTGAATCGAATCGAAAAGAAATGAATTGAATAGATTATAAAAGAATCGAATCGAAAGGAATCGACTCGAAACGTAAAGAATCGAATCGAAAAAATTGAATAGATCGAAGAATTGAATAGAAATGAATCGAATCGAAATGAAAAGAATTGAATCGAATCGAATCGAAAACAATCGAATCAAAAAGAATCGAATTGAAACAAAAGAATCGCATTGTATTTAATCGAATCAAAAAAATCTAATTGAATCGAATCGAAAAGAATCGATTTGAAATGAAAAGAATCTAATTGAATTGATAGAAAATTGAATCGAATCGAAAACAATCGAATCGAATCGAAAAGAATCGAATTGTATGGAAACGAATCGAAAAGAATCTAATTGAGTAGAAAAGAATCAAATCAAATTTAATGGAATCGAAAAGAACCGAATAGCATCGAATTGAATCGAATCGAAAAGAATCGAAACGAATTGAATCGAAAGGCATTGAGTCGAATCAAATCGAAAAGAATCGAATCGTATCAAATTGAAAAGAATCGAATCGATCTGAAAAGAATTGAATCGAATTGAATCGAATCGAAAAGAATCAAATTGAAACGAAAAGAATCAAATCGAATAGCAAAGAATCGAATCGAAACGAATCGATTTGAAACGAGCCGAATCGAATCGAATTGAATGAAATATTCGAATCGAATCGAATCGAAAAGAATCTAATCTAATGAAATCCAAAAGAATCAAATCGAAACAAATAGAATCAAACCGAATGGAATTGAATCGAAAAGAGTCGATTCGAATCAAATTGGAATGAAAAGAATTGAATCGAATCGAATAAAAAACAAGTGAATCGAATAGAATAGAAAAGAATAGAATCGAAACGAAAAGAATCAAATTGAATCGAAAGGAATCGAATCGAAAAGAATCGAATCAAAGAGAAAAGACTCGAATCGAATGGAAAAGAATAGAATCAAAAAGAATCGAATTGAAACAAAAAGAATCGAATTGAATTGAATCGAAAAGAATCGAATGGAATCGAATCGAAAAGAATCGAATTGAATTAAATCGAAGAGAATCGAATCGAATTGAATTGAATCGAAGAGAATCGAATCGAATAGAAAAGAATCAAATCGAAATGAATCGATTTGAAACGAAAAGAATCGAATCGAATCAAAATGAATGCAAAGAATTGAATCGAATCAAAAAGAATTGAATCAAAAAGAATCAAACCGAAACAAAAAGAATCAAACCGAATTGAAAAGAATCTAACTGAATAGAATCGAAAAGAATCGACGTACCGAATTGAATCCAATCGAAAAAAATCTAATCGTATCAAATCGAATCGAAAAGAATTGAAATGAATAGAATAGAAAAGATTCGAATCAAATGAAAAACAATCAAATCGAGTAATATCGAATCGAAAAGAATCGAATCGAAAAAGTCGAATCGAAAAGAATTGATTTGAAAAGAATCGAATTGAATCGAATTGAAAAGACTCGAATCGAATTAAAAGAATCGAATCGAATCGAAAAGAATCGAATCGAATCGGAAAGAATTGAATTGGAATGAATCGATTTGAATCGAATTGAAAAGAATCGAATCGAAAAAATCGAATCGAAAAGAACTGAGTTGAGTTGAATCGAATCGAAAAGATTCGAATCGAATCGTGTCGAATCAAAAAGATGGAATCGAAACGAATCGAATCGAATCGAATCGAAAAGAATCGAATAGATAGCAAAGAATCAAATCGAATAGAAAAGAATTTGAATCGAATTGAAACGATTCGAAAAAATCGAAACTAATCGAATCATCGAATGGAAAAGAATCGAATCGAATCAAAAAGAATCGAAACGAACTGAATCGAAAGAATCGAATCGAACAGAATCGAAAAGAATTGAATCGTAATGTAACAAATCGAATCCAAATGATCGAATCAAGCCAAGTCGAAAAGAATTGAATCGAAAAGAATCGAATCAAAATGAAAAGAATCGAATAGAATCGAATTGAAAAGAATCGAATTGAACCGAATCAAATAGAATAGAATCGAACAGAATTGAATCGAATGAAAAGAATCTTATCGAATCGATTCGAAAAGAATTGAATCGAATCGAATGGAGAAGAATCAAATCAAATGGAATCGAAAAGAATCGAATCAAAGAGAATCTAATCGAAACGAAAAGAATCAATCGAATCGAAAAGAATCGAATCGAAACGAAAAGTGTCGAATCGAATCGAAAAGAATCGAATCGAACCGAGAAGAATCAAATCGAATCGAAAAGAATCGAATTGAATTGAATCGTAATGAAAAGAATCGAATCGAATCGAAAGAATCAAATCGAATCGAAAACAATTGAATCGAATGCAATCAAATCGAAAAGAATCGAATCGAATTGAAAAGAATCAAATCGAATTGATTGAATCTAAAAGAATCGAATGAATCGAATCGCATCGAATCGAAAATAATAGAATTGAATAAAAATAATTAAATCGAATCGAATTGAGAATAATTGGAATTGAATTGAATCGATAATCGAATCGAATCAAATCGAGTCGAAAAAATCGAATCAGATTGCAACGAATCGAATCATATTCAATTGATTTGAATTGAAATGAATCGAATCTAATCAAATCAAAAAGAATCGAATCCAAAGAATCGAATTGTAGAAAATCAAATCAAAACAAAATGATTCAAATCGAAACGAATCAAATTGAAAAGAATCGAATCGAATCGAATCAAAAAGAATCGAATCGAATCGAAAAGAATCGAATAGAAAAGAATCGTATCGAATCAAATCTAAAAGAATCGAATCGAATCGAATAAAAAAGAATCGAATCGAATTGATTCGCATCGAAAAGAATCGAATCGTATCGAATCGAAAACAATCGAATCTATTCGAATCGAATGGAATTGAATCAAAAAGAATCGAATCGAATTGAATCGAAAACAATCGAATAGATTCGAATTGAAACAAATCGAAAAAAATCAAAACGCATCAAATCACATCGAGTGGAAAAGAATCGAATCAAATAGAAAAGAATCGAATTGAATCGAACTGAATCGAAAAGAATCGAATAGATCAAATCAAAAAGAATCGAATCGATTCGAAATGAATCGAGTAGAATTGAGTCGAAGTGAAAAGAATTGAATCGAATCGAATCGAAAAGAATCGAATCGAAACGAAAAGAATCGAATCGAAGAGAATCTAATCGAAATGAAAAGAATCAAATCGAATCGAAAAGAATCGAATCGAAATGAAAACTGTCGAATCGAATCGAATCGAAAAGAATCGAGTTGAATTGAATAGAAAAGAATCGAATCGAAAAAAATCGATAAGAATTGAATCAAATCCAATTGAATCGAAAAGATTCGAATCGAATTGAAAAGAAACGAACCGAAGTGAAAAGAATCGAATCGAATCGAAAGAATCAAATCGAAAAAAAAATCGAATCGAAATTAAAAGAATCGAATCGAATCAAAGCATAAAGAATCGAATCTAATTGAAACGAAAAGAATCGAATTGAATCGAATAGAGAAGAATCTAATGGTAAGGAATCGAATCGAAAAGAATCCAATTGTATTGAATCGAAGCGAAAAGAAATGAATTGAATAGATTATAAAAGAATCGAATCGAAAGGAATCGACTCGAAACGTAAAGAATCGAATCGAAAAAATTGAATAGAATCGAAAAGAATTGAATAGAAATGAATCGAATCGAAATGAAAAGAATTGAATCGAATCGAATCGAAAACAATCGAATGAAAAACAATCGAATTGAAACAAAAGAATGGCATTGTGTTTAATCGAATCAAAAAATCTAATTGAATCGAATCGAAAAGAATCGATTTGAAATGAAAAGAATCTAATCGAATTGATAGAAAATTGAATCGAATCGAAAACAATCGAATCGAATCGAAAAGAATCGAATTGTATGGAAACGAATCGAAAAGAATCTAATTGAGTAGAAAAGAATCAAATCAAATTTAATGGAATCGAAAAGAACCGAATAGAATCGAATTGAATCGAATCGAAAAGAATCGAAACGAATTGAATCGAAAAGCATTGAATCGAATCAAATCGAAAAGAATCGAATCGTATCAAATTGAAAAGAATCGAATCGATCTGAAAAGAATTGAATCGAATTGAATCGAATCGAAAAGAATCAAATTGAAACGAAAAGAATCAAATCGAATAGCAAAGAATCGAATCGAAACGAATCGATTTGAAACGAGCAGAATCGAATCGAATTGAATGAAATATTCGAATCGAATCGAAAAGAATCTAATCTAATGAAATCCAAAAGAATCTAATCGAAACAAATAGAATCAAACCGAATGGTATTGAATCGAAAAGAGTCGATTCGAATCAAATTGGAATGAAAAGAATTGAATCGAATCAAAAAGAATTGAATCAAAAAGAATCAAACCGAATTGAAAAGAATCTAACTGAATAGAATCAAAAAGAATCAAATCGTACTGAATCGAATCCAATCGAAAAGAATCTAATCGTATCGAATCGAATCGAAAAGAATTGAAATGAATAGAATAGAATAGATTCGAATCAAATCAAAAACAATCAAATCGAGTAATATCGAATCGAAATGAATCGAATCGAAAATAATCGAATCGAATGGAAAAGAATTGAATTGAATCAAAAAGAATTGATTCAAATCAAAAAGAATCGAATCGATTCGAATCGAGAAGACTCGAATCGAATCGAATCGAAAAGAATCGAATCGAATCTAAAAGGATCGAATCGCAAAGAATCGAATCTAAAGAAAAGGAATCGAATCGAATCGAAACAAATAGAATCGTTAAGAATCGATTTGAATCGAAATGAAAAGAATCGTATCGAAACAAATCGAAAAAAAGCAAATGGAATCGAATCGAATCGTATCGAAAAGAATCAAATCAAATGAAAAGAATCGAATCGAATAGAAAAGAATCGAATTGATTGGAATCGACTCGAAAATAACCTAATTGAATTGAAAGGAATCGAATCAAATTAAATGGAATCGACAAGAATCGTATCAAATCAAAAAGATCGAATCGAAATGAATCAATTCGAAAAGAATCAAATTGAATCGAATCGAAAAGAATTGAATCGAAAAGAATCGAATCGAATGGAAAAGAATTGAATTGAATCAAAAAGAATTGATTCAAATCAAAAAGAATCGAATCGATTCGAATCGAAAAGACTGAAATCGAATCGAATCGAAAAGAATCGAATCGAATCAAAAAGGATCGAATCGCAAAGAATCGAATCTAAAGAAAAGGAATCGAATCGAATCGAAACGAATAGAATCGAAAAGAATCGATTTGAATCGAAATGAAAAGAATCGTATCGAATCAAATCGAAAAAAATCAAATGGAATCGAATCGAATCGTATCGAAAAGAATCAAATCAAATGAAAAGAATCGAATCGAATAGAAAAGAATCGAATTGATTGGAATCGACTCGAAAACAATCTAATTGAATTGAAAGGAATCGAATCAAATTTAATGGAATCGACAAGAATCGTATCAAATCAAAAAGATCGAATCGAAATGAATCAATTCGAAAAGAATCAAATCGAGTCGAATCGAAAAGAATCGAATCGAAAAGAATTGAATTGAAAAGAATCGAATTGAATCGAATTGAAAAGACTCGAATCGAATTAAAAGAATCGAATCGAATCGAAAAGAATCGAATCGAATCGGAAAGAATTGAATTGGAATGAATCGATTTGAATCGAATTGAAAAGAATCGAATCGAAAAAATCGAATCGAAAAGAACTGAGTTGAGTTGAATCGAATCGAAAAGATTCGAATCGAATCGTGTCGAATCAAAAAGATGGAATCGAAACGAATCGAATCGAATCGAATCGAAAAGAATCGAATAGATAGCAAAGAATCAAATCGAATAGAAAAGAATTTGAATCGAATTGAAACGATTCGAAAAAATCGAAACTAATCGAATCATCGAATGGAAAAGAATCGAATCGAATCAAAAAGAATCGAAACGAACTGAATCGAAAGAATCGAATCGAACAGAATCGAAAAGAATTGAATCGTAATGTAACAAATCGAATCCAAATGATCGAATCAAGCCAAGTCGAAAAGAATTGAATCGAAAAGAATCGAATCAAAATGAAAAGAATCGAATAGAATCGAATTGAAAAGAATCGAATTGAACCGAATCAAATAGAATAGAATCGAACAGAATTGAATCGAATGAAAAGAATCTTATCGAATCGATTCGAAAAGAATTGAATCGAATCGAATGGAGAAGAATCAAATCAAATGGAATCGAAAAGAATCGAATCAAAGAGAATCTAATCGAAACGAAAAGAATCAATCGAATCGAAAAGAATCGAATCGAAACGAAAAGTGTCGAATCGAATCGAATCGAAAAGAATCGAATCGAACCGAAAAGAATCAAATCGAATCGAAAAGAATCGAATTGAATTGAATCGTAATGAAAAGAATCGAATCGAATCGAAAGAATCAAATCGAATCGAAAACAATTGAATCGAATGCAATCAAATCGAAAAGAATCGAATCGAATTGAAAAGAATCAAATCGAATTGATTGAATCGAAAAGAATCGAATCGAATCGAATCGCATCGAATCGAAAATAATAGAATTGAATAAAAATAATCGAATCGAATTGAGAATAATTGGAATTGAATTGAATCGATAATCGAATCGAATCAAATCGAGTCGAATCGAAACTAATCGAATCGAATCAAATCGATTCGAAAAAATCGAATCAGATTGCAACGAATCGAATCATATTGAATTGATTTGAATTGAAATGAATCGAATCTAATCAAATCAAAAAGAATCGAATCCAAAGAATCGAATTGTAGAAAATCAAATCAAAACAAAAAGATTCAAATCGAAACGAATCAAATTGAAAAGAATCGAATCGAATCGAATCGAATCGAAAAGAATCGAATCGAATCGAAAAGAATCGAATAGAAAAGAATCGTATCGAATCAAATCTAAAAGAATCGAATCGAATCGAATAAAAAAGAATCGAATCGAATTGATTCGCATCGAAAAGAATCGAATCGTATCGAATCGAAAAGAATCGAATCTATTCGAATCGAATGGAATTGAATCAAAAAGAATCGAATCGAATTGAAACGAAAAGAATCGAATAGATTCGAATTGAAACAAATCGAAAAAAATCAAAACGAATCAAATCACATCGAGTGGAAAAGAATCGAATCAAATAGAAAAGAATCGAATTGAATCGAACTGAATCGAAAAGAATCGAATAGATCAAATCAAAAAGAATCGAATCGATTCGAGATGAACCGAGTAGAATCGAGTCGAAGTGAAAAGAATTGAATCGAATCGAATCGAAAAGAATCGAATCGAAACGAAAAGAATCGAATCGAAGAGAATCTAATCGAAATGAAAAGAATCAAATCGAATCGAAAAGAATCGAATCGAAACGAAAACTGTCGAATCGAATCGAATCGAAAAGAATCGAGTTGAATAGAAAAGAATTGAATCGAATAAAATCGATAAGATTTGAATCAAATCCAATAGAATCGAAAAGATTCGAATCGAATTGAAAAGAAATGAACCGAAGTGAAAAGAATCGAATCGAATCGAATCGAAAGAATCAAATTGAAAAAAAAATCGAATCGAAATTAAAAGAATCGAATCGAATCAAAGCATAAAGAATCGAATCTAATTGAATCGAAAGAATCGATTGAATCAAATAGAGAAGAATCTAATGGTAAGGAATCGAATCGAAAAGAATCCAATTGTATTGAATCGAATCGAAAAGAAATGAATTGAATAGATTATAAAAGAATCGAATCGAAAGGAATCGACTCGAAACGTAAAGAATCGAATCGAAAAAATTGAATAGATCGAAGAATTGAATAGAAATGAATCGAATCGAAATGAAAAGAATTGAATCGAATCGAATCGAAAACAATCGAATCAAAAACAATCGAATTGAAACAAAAGAATCGCATTGTATTTAATCGAATCAAAAAAATCTAATTGAATCGAATCGAAAAGAATCGATTTGAAATGAAAAGAATCTAATTGAATTGATAGAAAATTGAATCGAATCGAAAACAATCGAATCGAATCGAAAAGAATCGAATTGTATGGAAACGAATCGAAAAGAATCTAATTGAGTAGAAAAGAATCAAATCAAATTTAATGGAATCGAAAAGAACCGAATAGCATCGAATTGAATCGAATCGAAAAGAATCGAAACGAATTGAATCGAAAGGCATTGAGTCGAATCAAATCGAAAAGAATCGAATCGTATCAAATTGAAAAGAATCGAATCGATCTGAAAAGAATTGAATCGAATTGAATCGAATCGAAAAGAATCAAATTGAAACGAAAAGAATCAAATCGAATAGCAAAGAATCGAATCGAAACGAATCGATTTGAAACGAGCCGAATCGAATTGAATTGAATGAAATATTCGAATCGAATCGAATCGAAAAGAATCTAATCTAATGAAATCCAAAAGAATCAAATCGAAACAAATAGAATCAAACCGAATGGAATTGAATCGAAAAGAGTCGATTCGAATCAAATTGGAATGAAAAGAATTGAATCGAATCGAATAAAAAACAAGTGAATCGAATAGAATAGAAAAGAATAGAATCGAAACGAAAAGAATCAAATTGAATCGAAAGGAATCGAATCGAAAAGAATCGAATCAAAGAGAAAAGACTCGAATCGAATGGAAAAGAATAGAATCAAAAAGAATCGAATTGAAACAAAAAGAATCGAATTGAATTGAATCGAAAAGAATCGAATGGAATCGAATCGAAAAGAATCGAATTGAATTAAATCGAAGAGAATCGAATCGAATTGAATTGAATCGAAGAGAATCGAATCGAATAGAAAAGAATCAAATCGAAATGAATCGATTTGAAACGAAAAGAATCGAATCGAATCAAATTGAATGAAAAGAATTGAATCGAATCAAAAAGAATTGAATCAAAAAGAATCAAACCGAAACAAAAAGAATCAAACCGAATTGAAAAGAATCTAACTGAATAGAATCGAAAAGAATCGACGTACCGAATCGAATCCAATCGTATCAAATCGAATCGAAAAGAATTGAAATGAATAGAATAGAAAAGATTCGAATCAAATGAAAAACAATCAAATCGAGTAATATCGAATCGAAAAGAATCGAATGGAAAAGAATCGAATCGAATGGAAAAGAATTGAATTGAATCAAAAAGAATTGATTCAAATCAAAAAGAATCGAATCGATTCGAATCGAAAAGACTCGAATCGAAAAGAATCGAAAAGAATCGAATCGAATCAAAAAGGATCGAATCGCAAAGAATCGAATCTAAAGAAAAGGAATCGAATCGAATCGAAACGAATAGAATCGAAAAGAATCGATTTGAATCGAAATGAAAAGAATCGTATCGAATCAAATCGAAAAAAATCAAATGGAATCGAATCGAATCGTATCGAAAAGAATCAAATCAAATGAAAAGAATCGAATCGAATAGAAAAGAATCGAATTGATTGGAATCGACTCGAAAACAATCTAATTGAATTGAAAGGAATCGAATCAAATTTAATGGAATCGACAAGAATCGTATCAAATCAAAAAGATCGAATCGAAATGAATCAATTCGAAAAGAATCAAATCGAGTCGAATCGAAAAGAATCGAATCGAAAAGAATTGAATTGAAAAGAATCGAATTGAATCGAATTGAAAAGACTCGAATCGAATTAAAAGAATCGAATCGAATCGAAAAGAATCGAATCGAATCGGAAAGAATTGAATTGGAATGAATCGATTTGAATCGAATTGAAAAGAATCGAATCGAAAAAATCGAATCGAAAAGAACTGAGTTGAGTTGAATCGAATCGAAAAGATTCGAATCGAATCGTGTCGAATCAAAAAGATGGAATCGAAACGAATCGAATCGAATCGAATCGAAAAGAATCGAATAGATAGCAAAGAATCAAATCGAATAGAAAAGAATTTGAATCGAATTGAAACGATTCGAAAAAATCGAAACTAATCGAATCATCGAATGGAAAAGAATCGAATCGAATCAAAAAGAATCGAAACGAACTGAATCGAAAGAATCGAATCGAACAGAATCGAAAAGAATTGAATCGTAATGTAACAAATCGAATCCAAATGATCGAATCAAGCCAAGTCGAAAAGAATTGAATCGAAAAGAATCGAA
This sequence comes from Canis lupus baileyi, assembly GCF_048164855.1. Lineage (NCBI taxonomy): Eukaryota > Metazoa > Chordata > Mammalia > Carnivora > Canidae > Canis > Canis lupus. The sequence goes on along the minus strand of NC_132871.1, from coordinate 31,886,395 downwards.
TCAAAATGAAAAGAATCGAATAGAATCGAATTGAAAAGAATCGAATTGAACCGAATCAAATAGAATAGAATCGAACAGAATTGAATCGAATGAAAAGAATCTTATCGAATCGATTCGAAAAGAATTGAATCGAATCGAATGGAGAAGAATTAAATCAAATGGAATCGAAAAGAATCGAATCAAAGAGAATCTAATCGAAACGAAAAGAATCAATCGAATCGAAAAGAATCGAATCGAAACGAAAAGTGTCGAATCGAATCGAATCGAAAAGAATCGAATCGAACCGAAAAGAATCAAATCGAATCGAAAAGAATCGAATTGAATTGAATCGTAATGAAAAGAATCGAATCGAATCGAAAGAATCAAATCGAATCGAAAACAATTGAATCGAATGCAATCAAATCGAAAAGAATCGAATCGAATTGAAAAGAATCAAATCGAATTGATTGAATCGAAAAGAATCGAATCGAATCGCATCGCATCGAATCGAAAATAATAGAATTGAATAAAAATAATCGAATCGAATTGAGAATAATTGGAATTGAATTGAATCGATAATCGAATCGAATCAAATCGAGTCGAATCGAAACTAATCGAATCGAATCAAATCGATTCGAAAAAATCGAATCAGATTGCAACGAATCGAATCATATTGAATTGATTTGAATTGAAATGAATCGAATCTAATCAAATCAAAAAGAATCGAATCCAAAGAATCGAATTGTAGAAAATCAAATCAAAACAAAAAGATTCAAATCGAAACGAATCAAATTGAAAAGAATCGAATCGAATCGAATCGAATCGAAAAGAATCGAATCGAATCGAAAAGAATCGAATAGAAAAGAATCGTATCGAATCAAATCTAAAAGAATCGAATCGAATCGAATAAAAAAGAATCGAATCGAATTGATTCGCATCGAAAAGAATCGAATCGTATCGAATCGAAAAGAATCGAATCTATTCGAATCGAATGGAATTGAATCAAAAAGAATCGAATCGAATTGAAACGAAAAGAATCGAATAGATTCGAATTGAAACAAATCAAAAAAAATCAAAACGAATCAAATCACATCGAGTGGAAAAGAATCGAATCAAATAGAAAAGAATCGAATTGAATCGAACTGAATCGAAAAGAATCGAATAGATCAAATCAAAAAGAATCGAATCGATTCGAGATGAACCGAGTAGAATCGAGTCGAAGTGAAAAGAATTGAATCGAATCGAATCGAAAAGAATCGAATCGAAACGAAAAGAATCGAATCGAAGAGAATCTAATCGAAATGAAAAGAATCAAATCGAATCGAAAAGAATCGAATCGAAACGAAAACTGTCGAATCGAATCGAATCGAAAAGAATCGAGTTGAATAGAAAAGAATTGAATCGAATAAAATCGATAAGATTTGAATCAAATCCAATAGAATCGAAAAGATTCGAATCGAATTGAAAAGAAACGAACCGAAGTGAAAAGAATCGAATCGAATCGAAAGAATCAAATCGAAAAAAAAATCGAATCGAAATTAAAAGAATCGAATCGAATCAAAGCATAAAGAATCGAATCTAATTGAATCGAAAGAATCGATTGAATCAAATAGAGAAGAATCTAATGGTAAGGAATCGAATCGAAAAGAATCCAATTGTATTGAATCGAATCGAAAAGAAATGAATTGAATAGATTATAAAAGAATCGAATCGAAAGGAATCGACTCGAAACGTAAAGAATCGAATCGAAAAAATTGAATAGATCGAAGAATTGAATAGAAATGAATCGAATCGAAATGAAAAGAATTGAATCGAATCGAATCGAAAACAATCGAATCAAAAAGAATCGAATTGAAACAAAAGAATCGCATTGTATTTAATCGAATCAAAAAAATCTAATTGAATCGAATCGAAAAGAATCGATTTGAAATGAAAAGAATCTAATCGAATTGATAGAAAATTGAATCGAATCGAAAACAATCGAATCGAATCGAAAAGAATCGAATTGTATGGAAACGAATCGAAAAGAATCTAATTGAGTAGAAAAGAATCAAATCAAATTTAATGGAATCGAAAAGAACCGAATAGCATCGAATTGAATCGAATCGAAAAGAATCGAAACGAATTGAATCGAAAAGCATTGAGTCGAATCAAATCGAAAAGAATCGAATCGTATCAAATTGAAAAGAATCGAATCGATCTGAAAAGAATTGAATCGAATCGAAAAGAATCAAATTGAAACGAAAAGAATCAAATCGAATAGCAAAGAATCGAATCGAAACGAATCGATTTGAAACGAGCCGAATCGAATCGAATTGAATGAAATATTCGAATCGAATCGAAAAGAATCTAATCTAATGAAATCCAAAAGAATCAAATCGAAACAAATAGAATCAAACCGAATGGAATTGAATCGAAAAGAGTCGATTCGAATCAAATTGGAATGAAAAGAATTGAATCGAATCGAATAAAAAACAAGTGAATCGAATAGAATAGAAAAGAATAGAATCGAAACGAAAAGAATCAAATTGAATCGAAAGGAATCGAATCGAAAAGAATCGAATCAAAGAGAAAAGACTCGAATCGAATGGAAAAGAATAGAATCAAAAAGAATCGAATTGAAACAAAAAGAATCGAATTGAATTGAATCGAAAAGAATCGAATGGAATCGAATCGAAAAGAATCGAATTGAATTAAATCGAAGAGAATCGAATCGAATTGAATTGAATCGAAGAGAATCGAATCGAATAGAAAAGAATCAAATCGAAATGAATCGATTTGAAACGAAAAGAATCGAATCGAATCAAAATGAATGAAAAGAATTGAATCGAATCAAAAAGAATTGAATCAAAAAGAATCAATCCGAAACAAAAAGAATCAAACCGAATTGAAAAGAATCTAACTGAATAGAATCGAAAAGAATCGACGTACCGAATTGAATCCAATCGAAAAAAATCTAATCGTATCAAATCGAATCGAAAAGAATTGAAATGAATAGAATAGAAAAGATTCGAATCAAATGAAAAACAATCAAATCGAGTAATATCGAATCGAAAAGAATCGAATCGAAAAAGTCGAATCGAAAAGAATTGATTTGAAAAGAATCGAATTGAATCGAATTGAAAAGACTCGAATCGAATTAAAAGAATCGAATCGAATCGAAAAGAATCGAATCGAATCGGAAAGAATTGAATTGGAATGAATCTATTTGAATCGAATTGAAAAGAATCGAATCGAAAAAATCGAATCGAAAAGAACTGAGTTGAGTTGAATCGAATCGAAAAGATTCGAATCGAATCGTGTCGAATCAAAAAGATGGAATCGAAACGAATCGAATCGAATCGAATCGAAAAGAATCGAATAGATAGCAAAGAATCAAATCGAATAGAAAAGAATTTGAATCGAATTGAAACGATTCGAAAAAATCGAAACTAATCGAATCATCGAATGGAAAAGAATCGAATCGAATCAAAAAGAATCGAAACGAACTGAATCGAAAGAATCGAATCGAACAGAATCGAAAAGAATTGAATCGTAATGTAACAAATCGAATCCAAATGATCGAATCAAGCCAAGTCGAAAAGAATTGAATCGAAAAGAATCGAATCAAAATGAAAAGAATCGAATAGAATCGAATTGAAAAGAATCGAATTGAACCGAATCAAATAGAATAGAATCGAACAGAATTGAATCGAATGAAAAGAATCTTATCGAATCGATTCGAAAAGAATTGAATCGAATCGAATGGAGAAGAATCAAATCAAATGGAATCGAAAAGAATCGAATCAAAGAGAATCTAATCGAAACGAAAAGAATCAATCGAATCGAAAAGAATCGAATCGAAACGAAAAGTGTCGAATCGAATCGAATCGAAGAATCGAATCGAACCGAAAAGAATCAAATCGAATCGAAAAGAATCGAATTGAATTGAATCGTAATGAAAAGAATCGAATCGAATCGAAAGAATCAAATCGAATCGAAAACAATTGAATCGAATGCAATCAAATCGAAAAGAATCGAATCGAATTGAAAAGAATCAAATCGAATTGATTGAATCGAAAAGAATCGAATGAATCGAATCGCATCGAATCGAAAATAATAGAATTGAATAAAAATAATTAAATCGAATCGAATTGAGAATAATTGGAATTGAATTGAATCGATAATCGAATCGAATCAAATCGAGTCGAAAAAATCGAATCAGATTGCAACGAATCGAATCATATTCAATTGATTTGAATTGAAATGAATCGAATCTAATCAAATCAAAAAGAATCGAATCCAAAGAATCGAATTGTAGAAAATCAAATCAAAACAAAATGATTCAAATCGAAACGAATCAAATTGAAAAGAATCGAATCGAATCGAATCAAAAAGAATCGAATCGAATCGAAAAGAATCGAATAGAAAAGAATCGTATCGAATCAAATCTAAAAGAATCGAATCGAATCGAATAAAAAAGAATCGAATCGAATTGATTCGCATCGAAAAGAATCGAATCGTATCGAATCGAAAACAATCGAATCTATTCGAATCGAATGGAATTGAATCAAAAAGAATCGAATCGAATTGAATCGAAAACAATCGAATAGATTCGAATTGAAACAAATCGAAAAAAATCAAAACGCATCAAATCACATCGAGTGGAAAAGAATCGAATCAAATAGAAAAGAATCGAATTGAATCGAACTGAATCGAAAAGAATCGAATAGATCAAATCAAAAAGAATCGAATCGATTCGAAATGAATCGAGTAGAATTGAGTCGAAGTGAAAAGAATTGAATCGAATCGAATCGAAAAGAATCGAATCGAAACGAAAAGAATCGAATCGAAGAGAATCTAATCGAAATGAAAAGAATCAAATCGAATCGAAAAGAATCGAATCGAAATGAAAACTGTCGAATCGAATCGAATCGAAAAGAATCGAGTTGAATTGAATAGAAAAGAATCGAATCGAATAAAATCGATAAGAATTGAATCAAATCCAATTGAATCGAAAAGATTCGAATCGAATTGAAAAGAAACGAACCGAAGTGAAAAGAATCGAATCGAATCGAAAGAATCAAATCGAAAAAAAATCGAATCGAAATTAAAAGAATCGAATCGAATCAAAGCATAAAGAATCGAATCTAATTGAAACGAAAAGAATCGAATTGAATCGAATAGAGAAGAATCTAATGGTAAGGAATCGAATCGAAAAGAATCCAATTGTATTGAATCGAAGCGAAAAGAAATGAATTGAATAGATTATAAAAGAATCGAATCGAAAGGAATCGACTCGAAACGTAAAGAATCGAATCGAAAAAATTGAATAGAATCGAAAAGAATTGAATAGAAATGAATCGAATCGAAATGAAAAGAATTGAATCGAATCGAATCGAAAACAATCGAATGAAAAACAATCGAATTGAAACAAAAGAATGGCATTGTGTTTAATCGAATCAAAAAATCTAATTGAATCGAATCGAAAAGAATCGATTTGAAATGAAAAGAATCTAATCGAATTGATAGAAAATTGAATCGAATCGAAAACAATCGAATCGAATCGAAAAGAATCGAATTGTATGGAAACGAATCGAAAATAATCTAATTGAGTAGAAAAGAATCAAATCAAATTTAATGGAATCGAAAAGAACCGAATAGAATCGAATTGAATCGAATCGAAAAGAATCGAAACGAATTGAATCGAAAAGCATTGAATCGAATCCAATCGAAAAGAATTGAATCGTATCAAATTGAAAAGAATCGAATCGATCTGAAAAGAATTGAATCGAATTGAATCGAATCGAAAAGAATCAAATTGAAACGAAAAGAATCAAATCGAATAGCAAAGAATCGAATCGAAACGAATCGATTTGAAACGAGCAGAATCGAATCGAATTGAATGAAATATTCGAATCGAATCGAAAAGAATCTAATCTAATGAAATCCAAAAGAATCTAATCGAAACAAATAGAATCAAACCGAATGGTATTGAATCGAAAAGAGTCGATTCGAATCAAATTGGAATGAAAAGAATTGAATCGAATCAAAAAGAATTGAATGAAAAAGAATCAAACCGAATTGAAAAGAATCTAACTGAATAGAATCAAAAAGAATCAAATCGTACTGAATCGAATCCAATCGAAAAGAATCTAATCGTATCGAATCGAATCGAAAAGAATTGAAATGAATAGAATAGAAAAGATTCGAATCAAATCAAAAACAATCAAATCGAGTAATATCGAATCGAAATGAATCGAATCGAAAATAATCGAATCGAATGGAAAAGAATTGAATTGAATCAAAAAGAATTGATTCAAATCAAAAAGAATCGAATCGATTCGAATCGAAAAGACTCGAATCGAATCGAATCGAAAAGAATCGAATCGAATCTAAAAGGATCGAATCGCAAAGAATCGAATCTAAAGAAAAGGAATCGAATCGAATCGAAACAAATAGAATCGTTAAGAATCGATTTGAATCGAAATGAAAAGAATCGTATCGAAACAAATCGAAAAAAATCAAATGGAATCGAATCGAATCGTATCGAAAAGAATCAAATCAAATGAAAAGAATCGAATCGAATAGAAAAGAATCGAATTGATTGGAATCGACTCGAAAATAACCTAATTGAATTGAAAGGAATCGAATCAAATTAAATGGAATCGACAAGAATCGTATCAAATCAAAAAGATCGAATCGAAATGAATCAATTCGAAAAGAATCAAATTGAATCGAATCGAAAAGAATTGAATCGAAAAGAATCGAATCGAATGGAAAAGAATTGAATTGAATCAAAAAGAATAGATTCAAATCAAAAAGAATCGAATCGATTCGAATCGAAAAGACTGAAATCGAATCGAATCGAAAAGAATCGAATCGAATCAAAAAGGATCGAATCGCAAAGAATCGAATCTAAAGAAAAGGAATCGAATCGAATCGAAACGAATAGAATCGAAAAGAATCGATTTGAATCCAAATGAAAAGAATCGTATCGAATCAATTCGAAAAAAATCAAATGAAATCGAATCGAATCGTATCGAAAAGAATCAAATCAAATGAAAAGAATCGAATCGAATAGAAAAGAATCGAATTGATTGGAATCGACTCGAAAATAACCTAATTGAATTGAAAGGAATCGAATCAAATTTAAGGGAATCGAGAAGAATCGTATCAAATCAAAAAGATCGAATCAATTCGAAAAGAATCAAATCGAATCGAATCGAAAAGAATCGAATCGAAAAGAATTGAATTGAAAAGAATCGAATTGAATCGAATTGAAAAGACTCGAATCGTATTAAAAGAATCGAATCGAAAAGAATCGAATCGAATCGGAAAGAATTGAATTGAAATGAATCGATTTGAATCGAATTGAAAAGAATCGAATCGAAAAAATCGAATCGAAAAGAACTGAGTTGAGTTGAATCGAATCGAAAAGATTCGAATCGAATCGTGTCGAATCAAAAAGATGGAATCGAAACGAATCGAATCGAATCGAATCGAAAAGAATCGAATAGATAGCAAAGAATCAAATCGAATAGAAAAGAATTTGAATCGAATTGAAACGATTCGAAAAAATCGAAACTAATCGAATCATCGAATGGAAAAGAATCGAATCGAATCAAAAACAATCGAAACGAACTGAATCGAAAGAATCGAATCGAACAGAATCGAAAAGAATTGAATCGTAATGTAACAAATCGAATCCAAATGATCGAATCAAGCCAAGTCGAAAAGAATTGAATCGAAAAGAATCGAATCAAAATGAAAAGAATCGAATAGAATCGAATTGAAAAGAATCGAATTGAACCGAATCAAATAGAATAGAATCGAACAGAATTGAATCGAATGAAAAGAATCTTATCGAATCGATTCGAAAAGAATTGAATCGAATCGAATGGAGAAGAATCAAATCAAATGGAATCGAAAAGAATCGAATCAAAGAGAATCTAATCGAAACGAAAAGAATCAATCGAATCGAAAAGAATCGAATCGAAACGAAAAGTGTCGAATCGAATCGAAAAGAATCGAATCGAACCGAAAAGAATCAAATCGAATCGAAAAGAATCGAATTGAATTGAATCGTAATGAAAAGAATCGAATCGAATCGAAAGAATCAAATCGAATCGAAAACAATTGAATCGAATGCAATCAAATCGAAAAGAATCGAATCGAATTGAAAAGAATCAAATCGAATTGATTGAATCGAAAAGAATCGAATCGAATCGAATCGCATCGAATCGAAAATAATAGAATTGAATAAAAATAATCGAATCGAATTGAGAATAATTGGAATTGAATTGAATCGATAATCGAATCGAATCAAATCGAGTCGAATCGAAACTAATCGAATCGAATCAAATCGATTCGAAAAAATGGAATCAGATTGCAACGAATCGAATCATATTGAATTGATTTGAATTGAAATGAATCGAATCTAATCAAATCAAAAAGAATCGAATCCAAAGAATCGAATTGTAGAAAATCAAATCAAAACAAAAAGATTCAAATCGAAACGAATCAAATTGAAAAGAATCGAATCGAATCGAATCGAAAAGAATCGAATCGAATCGAAAAGAATCGAATAGAAAAGAATCGTATCGAATCAAATCTAAAAGAATCGAATCGAATCGAATAAAAAAAAATCGAATCGAATTGATTCGCATCGAAAAGAATCGAATCGTATCGAATCGAAAAGAATCGAATCTATTCGAATCGAATGGAATTGAATCAAAAAGAATCGAATCGAATTGAAACGAAAAGAATCGAATAGATTCGAATTGAAACAAATCGAAAAAAATGAAAACGAATCAAATCACATCGAGTGGAAAAGAATCGAATCAAATAGAAAAGAATCGAATTGAATCGAACTGAATCGAAAAGAATCGAATAGATCAAATCAAAAAGAATCGAATCGATTCGAAATGAATCGAGTAGAATCGAGTCGAAGTGAAAAGAATTGAATCGAATCGAATCGAAAAGAATCTAATCGAAACGAAAAGAATCGAATCGAAGAGAATCTAATCGAAATGAAAAGAATCAAATCGAATCGAAAAGAATCGAATCGAAACGAAAACTGTCGAATCGAATCGAATCGAAAAGAATCGAGTTGAATTGAAAAGAATTGAATCGAATAAAATCGATAAGATTTGAATCAAATCCAATAGAATCGAAAAGATTCGAATCGAATTGAAAAGAAACGAACCGAAGTGAAAAGAATCGAATCGAATCGAAAGAATCAAATCGAAAAAAAAATCGAATCGAAATTAAAAGAATCGAATCGAATCAAAGCATAAAGAATCGAATCTAATTGAATCGAAAGAATCGATTGAATCAAATAGAGAAGAATCTAATGGTAAGGAATCGAATCGAAAAGAATCCAATTGTATTGAATCGAATCGAAAAGAAATGAATTGAATAGATTTTAAAAGAATCGAATCGAAAGGAATCGACTCGAAACGTAAAGAATCGAATCGAAAAAATTGAATAGATTGAAGAATTGAATAGAAATGAATCGAATCGAAATGAAAAGAATTGAATCGAATCGAATCGAAAACAATCGAATCAAAAAGAATCGAATTGAAACAAAAGAATCGCATTGTATTTAATCGAATCAAAAAAATCTAATTGTATCGAATCGAAAAGAATCGATTTGAAATGAAAAGAATCTAATCGAATTGATTGAAAATTGAATCGAATCGAAAACAATCGAATCGAATCGAAAAGAATCGAATTGTATGGAAACGAATCGAAAAGAATCTAATTGAGTAGAAAAGAATCAAATCAAATTTAATGGAATCGAAAAGAACCGAACAGCATCGAATTGAATCGAATCGAAAAGAATCGAAACGAATTGAATCGAAAGGCATTGAGTCGAATCAAATCGAAAAGAATCGAATCGTATCAAATTGAAAAGAATCGAATCGATCTGAAAAGAATTGAATCGAATTGAATCGAATCGAAAAGAATCAAATTGAAACGAAAAGAATCAAATCGAATAGCAAAGAATCGAATCGAAACGAATCGATTTGAAACGAGCAGAATCGAATCGAATTGAATGAAATATTCGAATCGAATCGAAAAGAATCTAATCTAATGAAATCCAAAAGAATCAAATCGAAACAAATAGAATCAAACCGAATGGAATTGAATCGAAAAGAGTCGATTCGAATCAAATTGGAATGAAAAGAATTGAATCGAATCGAATAAAAAACAAGTGAATCGAATAGAATAGAAAAGAATAGAATCGAAACGAAAAGAATCAAATTGAATCGAAAGGAATCGAATCGAAAAGAATCGAATCAAAGAGAAAAGACGAATCGAATGGAAAAGAATAGAATCAAAAAGAATCGAATTGAAACAAAAAGAATCGAATTGAATTGAATCGAAAAGAATCGAATGGAATCGAATCGAAAAGAATCGAATTGAATTAAATCGAAGAGAATCGAATTGAATTGAATCGAATCGAATAGAAAAGAATCAAATCGAAATGAATCGATTTGAAACGAAAAGAATCGAATCGAATCAAATTGAATGAAAAGAATTGAATCGAATCAAAAAGAATTGAATCAAAAAGAATCAAACCGAAACAAAAAGAATCAAACCGAATTGAAAAGAATCTAACTGAATAGAATCGAAAAGAATCGAACCGTACTGAATCGAATCTAATCGAAAAGAATCTAATCGTATCGAATCGAATCGAAAAGAATTGAAATGAATAGAATAGAAAAGATTCGAGTCAAATCAAAAACAATCAAATCGAGTAATATCGAATCGAAAAGAATCGAATCGAAAAGAATCGAATCGAATGGAAAAGAATTGAATTGAATCAAAAAGAATTGATTCAAATCAAAAAGAATCGAATCGATTCGAATCGAAAAGACTCGAATCGAAAAGAATCGAAAAGAATCGAATCGAATCAAAAAGGATCGAATCGCAAAGAATCGAATCTAAAGAAAAGGAATCGAATCGAATCGAAACGAATAGAATCGAAAAGAATCGATTTGAATCGAAATGAAAAGAATCGTATCGAATCAAATCGAAAAAAATCAAATGGAATCGAATCGAATCGTATCGAAAAGAATCAAATCAAATGAAAAGAATCGAATCGAATAGAAAAGAATCGAATTGATTTCAATCGACTCGAAAACAGTCTAATTGAATTGAAAGGAATCGAATCAAATTAAATGGAATCGACAAGAATCGTATCAAATCAAAAAGATCGAATCGAAATGAATCAATTCGAAAAGAATCAAATCGAATCGAATCGAAAAGAATCGAATCGAAAAGAATTGAATTGAAAAGAATCGAAATGAATCGAATTGAAAAGACTCGAATCGAATTAAAAGAATCGAATCGAATCGAAAAGAATCGAATCGAATCGGAAAGAATTGAATTGGAATGAATCGATTTGAATCGAATTGAAAAGAATCGAATCGAAAAAATCGAATCGAAAAGAACTGAGTTGAGTTGAATCGAATCGAAAAGATTCGAATCGAATCGTGTCGAATCAAAAAGATCGAATTGAAACGAATCGAATCGAATCGAATCGAAAAGAATCGAATCGAAAAGAATCGAATCGAAAAGAATCGAATCGAATCATATCGATTGAAAAGATCAAATCAAAAAAATCAAAGAGAATCGAAATGAATCAAAACGAATCGAATCGAATAGAAAAGAATCGTATCGAATCAAATCTAAAAGAATCGAATCGAATCGAATAAAAAAGAATCTAATCGAATTGATTCGCATCGAAAAGAATCGAATCGTATCGAATCGAAAAGAATCGAATCTATTCGAATCGAATGGAATTGAATCAAAAAGAATCGAATCGAATTGAATCGAAAACAATCGAATAGATTCGAATTGAAACAAATCGAAAAAAATCAAAACGAATCAAATCACATCGAGTGGAAAAGAATCGAATCAAATAGAAAAGAATCGAATTGAATCGAACTGAATCGAAAAGAATCTAATAGATCAAATCAAAAAGAATCGAATCGATTCGAAATGAATCGAGTAGAATCGAGTCGAAGTGAAAAGAATTGAATCGAATCGAATCGAAAAGAATCGAATCGAAACGAAAAGAATCGAATCGAAGAGAATCAAATCGAAATGAAATAATCAAATCGAATCGAAAAGAATCGAATCGAAACGAAAAGTGTCGATTCGAATCGAATCGAAAAGAATCGAGTTGAATAGAAAAGAATCGAATCGAATAAAATCGATAAGAATTGAATCAAATCCAATAGAATCGAAAAGATTCGAATCGAATTGAAAAGAAACGAACCGAATTGAAAAGAATCAAATCGAATCGAAAAGAATCAAATCGAAAAAAAAAATCGAATCGAAATTAAAAGAATCGAATCGAATCAAAGCATAAAGAATCAAATCTAATTGAATCGAAAAGAATCGATTGAATCGAATAGAGAACGATCTAATGGTAAGGAATCGAATCGAAAAGAATCCATTTGTATTGAATCGAATCGAAAAGAATCGAATTGAATAGAATATAAAAGAATCGAATCGAAAGGAATCGACTCGAAACGAAAAGAATCGAATCGAAAAAATTGAATAGAATCGAAAAGAATTGAATAGAAATGAATCGAATCGAAATGAAAAGAATTGAATCGAATCGAAAACAATCGAATCAAAAAGAATCGAATTGAAACAAAAGAATCGCATTGTATTTAATCGAATCAAAAAAATCTAATTGAATCGAATCGAAAAGAATCGATTTGAAATGAAAAGAATCTAATCGAATTGATAGAAAATTGAATCGAATCGAAAACAATCGAATCGAATCGAAAAGAATCGAATTGTATGGAAACGAATCGAAAAGAATCTAATTGAGTAGAAAAGAATCAAATCAAATTTAATGGAATCGAAAAGAACCGAATAGCATCGAATTGAATCGAATCGAAAAGAATCGAAACGAATTGAATCGAAAAGCATTGAATCCAATCAAATCGAAAAGAATCGAATCGTATCAAATTGAAAAGAATCGAATCGATCTGAAAAGAATTGAATCGAATTGAATCGAATCGAAAAGAATCAAATTGAAACGAAAAGAATCAAATCGAATAGCAAAGAATCGAATCGAATCGATTTGAAAAGAGCCGAATCGAATCGAATTGAATGAAATATTCGAATCGAATCGAAAAGAATCTAATCTAATGAAATCCAAAAGAATCAAATCGAAACAAATAGAGTCAAACCGAATGGAATTGAATCGAAAAGAGTCGATTCGAATCAAATTGGAATGAAAAGAATTGAATCGAATCAAAAAGAATTGAATCAAAAAGAATCAAACCGAAACAAAAAGAATCAAACCGAATTGAAAAGAATCTAACTGAATAGAATCGAAAAGAATCGAACCGTACTGAATCGAATCTAATCGAAAAGAATCTAATCGTATCGAAACGAATCGAAAAGAATTGAAATGAATAGAATAGAAAAGATTCGAGTCAAATCAAAAACAATCAAATCGAGTAATATCGAATCGAAAAGAATCGAATCGAAAAGAATCGAATCGAATGGAAAAGAATTGAATTGAATCAAAAAGAATTGATTCAAATCAAAAAGAATCGAATCGATTCGAATCGAAAAGACTCGAATCGAATCAAATCGAATTGAATCGAATCGAATCAAAAAGGATCGAATCGCAAAGAATCGAATCTAAAGAAAAGGAATCGAATCGAATCGAAATGAATAGAATCGAAAAGAATCGATTTGAATCGAAATGAAAATAATCGTATCGAATCAAATCGAAAAAAATCAAATGGAATCGAATCGAATCGTATCGAAAAGAATCAAATCAAATGAAAAGAATCGAATCGAATAGAAAAGAATCGAATTGATTTCAATCGACTCGAAAATAACCTAATTGAATTGAAAGGAATCGAATCAAATTTAATGGAATCGACAAGAATCGTATCAAATCAAAAAGATCGAATCGAAACGAATCAATTCGAAAAGAATCAAATCGAATCGAATCGAAAAGAATCGAATCGAAAAGAATTGAATTGAAAAGAATCGAATTGAATCGAATTGAAAAGACTCGAATCGAATTAAAAGAATCGAATCGAATCGAAAAGAATCGAATCGAATCGGAAAGAATTGAATTGAAATGAATCGATTTGAATCGAATTGAAAAGAATCGAATCGAAAAAATCGAATCGGGATCCCTGGGTGGCGCAGCGGTTTGGCGCCTGCCTTTGGCCCAGGGCGCGATCCTGGAGACCCGGGATCGAATCCCACATCGGGCTCCCGGTGCATGGAGCCTGCTTCTCCCTCTGTCTGTGTCTCTGCCTCTCTCTCTCTCTGCGACTATCATAAATAAATAAAAATTAAAAAAAAAAAAAAAAAAAAAAAAAAAAAAGAAAAAATCGAATCGAAAAGAACTGAGTTGAGTTGAATCGAATCGAAAAGATTCGAATCGAATCGGGTCGAATCAAAAAGATCGAATCGAAACGAATCGAATCGAATGGAAAAGAATCGAATCGAATCGAAAAGAATCAAATCGAATAGAAAAGAATTTGAATCGAATTGAAACGATTCGAAAAATCGAAACTAATCGAATCATCGAATGGAAAAGAATCGAATCGAATCAAAAAGAATCGAAACGAACTGAATCGAAAGAATCGAATCGAACAGAATCGAAAAGAATTGAATCGTAATGTAACAAATCGAATCCAAATGATCGAATCAAGCCAAGTCGAAAAGAATTGAATCGAAAAGAATCGAATCAAAATGAAAAGAATCGAATAGAATCGAATTGAAAAGAATCGAAATGAACCGAATCAAATAGAATAGAATCGAACAGAATTGAATCGAATGAAAAGATTCTTATCGAATCGATTCGAAAAGAATTGAATCGAATCGAATGGAGAAGAATCAAACCAAATTGAATCGAAAAGAATCGAATCAAAGAGAATCTAATCGAAACGAAAAGAATCAATCGAATCGAAAAGAATCGAATCGAAACGAAAAGTGTCGAATCGAATCGAATCGAAAAGAATCGAATCGAACCGAAAAGAATCAAATCGCATCGAAAAGAATCGAATTGAATTGAATCGTAATGAAAAGAATCGAATCGAATCGAAAGAATCAAATCGAATCGAAAACAATTGAATCGAATGCAATCAAATCGAAAAGAATCGAATCGAATTGAAAAGAATCAAATCGAATTGATTGAATCGAAAAGAATCGAATCGAATCGAATCGCATCGAATCGAAAATAATAGAATTGAATAAAAATAATCAAATCGAATCGAATTGAGAATAATTGGAATTGAATTGAATCGATAATCGAATCGAATCAAATCGAGTCGAATCGAAACTAATCGAATCGAATCAAATCGATTCGAAAAAATCGAATCAGATTGCAACGAATCGAATCATATTGAATTGATTTGAATTGAAATGAATCGAATCTAATCAAATCAAAAAGAATCGAATCCAAAGAATCGAATTGTAGAAAATCAAATCAAAACAAAAAGATTCAAATCGAAACGAATCAAATTGAAAAGAATCGAATCGAATCGAATCGAAAAGAATCGAATCGAATTGAATCGAAAAGAATCGAATCGAAAAGAATCGAATCGAATCATATCGATTGAAAAGATCAAATCCAAAAAATCAAAGAGAATCGAAATGAATCAAAACGAATCGAATCGAATAGAAAAGAATCGTATCGAATCAAATCTAAAAGAATCGAATCGAATCGAATAAAAAAGAATCGAATCGAATTGATTCGCATCGAAAAGAATCGAATCGTATCGAATCGAAAACAATCGAATCTATTCGAATCGAATGGAATTGAATCAAAAAGAATCGAATCGAATTGAATCGAATACAATCGAATAGATTCGAATTGAAACAAATCGAAAAAAATCAAAACGCATCAAATCACATCGAGTGGAAAAGAATCGAATCAAATAGAAAAGAATCGAATTGAATCGAACTGAATCGAATAGATCAAATCAAAAAGAATCGAATCGATTCGAGATGAATCGAGTAGAATCGAGTCGAAGTGAAAAGCATTGAATCGAATCGAATCGAAAAGAATCGAATCGAAACGAAAAGAATCGAATCGAAGAGAATCTAATCGAAATGAAAAGAATCGAATCGAATCGAAAAGAATCGAGTTGAATAGAAAAGAATCGAATCGAATAAAATCGATAAGAATTGAATCAAATCCAATAGAATCGAAAAGATTCGAATCGAATTGAAAAGAAACGAACCGAATTAAAAGAATCAAATCGAATCGAAAAGAATCAAATCGAAAAAAAAAATCGAATCGAAATTAAAAGAATCGAATCGAATCAAAGCATAAAGAATCAAATCTAATTGAATCGAAAAGAATCGATTGAATCGAATAGAGAAGGATCTAATGGTAAGGAATCGAATCGAAAAGAATCCATTTGTATTGAATCGAATCGAAAAGAATCGAATTGAATAGAATATAAAAGAATCGAATCGAAAGGAATCGACTCGAAACGAAAAGAATCGAATCGAAAAAATTGAATAGAATCGAAAAGAATTGAATAGAAATGAATCGAATCGAAATGAAAAGAATTGAATCGAATCGAATCGAAAACAATCGAATCAAAAAGAATCGAATTGAAACAAAAGAATCGCATTGTATTTAATCGAATCAAAAAAATCTAATTGAATCGAATCGAAAAGAATCGATTTGAAATGAAAAGAATCTAATCGAATTGATAGAAAATTGAATCGAATCGAAAACAATCGAATCGAATCGAAAAGAATCGAATTGTATGGAAACGAATCGAAAAGAATCTAATTGAGTAGAAAAGAATCAAATCAAATTTAATGGAATCGAAAAGAACCGAATAGCATCGAATTGAATCAAATCGAAAAGAATCGAAACGAATTGAATCGAAAAGCATTGAATCCAATCAAATCGAAAAGAATCGAATCGTATCAAATTGAAAAGAATCGAATCGATCTAAAAAGAATTGAATCGAATTGAATCGAATCGAAAAGAATCAAATTGAAACGAAAAGAATCAAATCGAATAGCAAAGAATCGAATCGAATCGATTTGAAAAGAGCCGAATCGAATCGAATTGAATGAAATATTCGAATCGAATCGAAAAGAATCTAATCTAATGAAATCCAAAAGAATCAAATCGAAACAAATAGAGTCAAACCGAATGGAATTGAATCGAAAAGAGTCGATTCGAATCAAATTGGAATGAAAAGAATTGAATCGAATCAAAAAGAATTGAATCAAAAAGAATCAAACCGAAACAAAAAGAATCAAACCGAATTGAAAAGAATCTAACTGAATAGAATCGAAAAGAATCGAACCGTACTGAATCGAATCTAATCGAAAAGAATCTAATCGTATCGAATCGAATCGAAAAGAATTGAAATGAATAGAATAGAAAAGATTCGAGTCAAATCAAAAACAATCAAATCGAGTAATATCGAATCGAAAAGAATCGAATCGAAAAGAATCGAATCGAATGGAAAAGAATTGAATTGAATCAAAAAGAATTGATTCAAATCAAAAAGAATCGAATCGATTCGAATCAAAAAGACTCGAATCGAATCAAATCGAATTGAATCGAATCGAATCAAAAAGGATCGAATCGCAAAGAATCGAATCTAAAGAAAAGGAATCGAATCGAATCGAAATGAATAGAATCGAAAAGAATCGATTTGAATCGAAATGAAAAGAATCGTATCGAATCAAATCGAAAAAAATCAAATGGAATCGAATCGAATCGTATCGAAAAGAATCAAATCAAATGAAAAGAATCGAATCGAATAGAAAAGAATCGAATTGATTTCAATCGACTCGAAAATAACCTAATTGAATTGAAAGGAATCGAATCAAATTTAATGGAATCGACAAGAATCGTATCAAATCAAAAAGATCGAATCGAAACGAATCAATTCGAAAAGAATCAAATCGAATCGAATCGAAAAGAACCGAATCGAAAAGAATTGAATTGAAAAGAATCGAATTGAATCGAATTGAAAAGACTCGAATCGAATTAAAAGAATCGAATCGAATCGAAAAGAATCGAATCGAATCGGAAAGAATTGAATTGAAATGAATCGATTTGAATCGAATTGAAAAGAATCGAATCGAAAAAATCGAATCGAAAAGAACTGAGTTGAGTTGAATCGAATCGAAAAGATTCGAATCGAATCGGGTCGAATCAAAAAGATCGAATCGAAACGAATTAAATCGAATGGAAAAGAATCGAATCGAATCTAAAAGAATCAAATCGAATAGAAAAGAATTTGAATCGAATTGAAACGATTCGAAAAATCGAAACTAATCGAATCATCGAATGGAAAAGAATCGAATCGAATCAAAAAGAATCGAAACGAACTGAATCGAAAGAATCGAATCGAACAGAATCGAAAAGAATTGAATCGTACTGTAACAAATCAAATCCAAATGATCGAATCAAGCCAAGTCGAAAAGAATTGAATCGAAAAGAATCGAATCAAAATGAAAAGAATCGAATAGAATCGAATTGAAAAGAATCGAAATGAACCGAATCAAATAGAATAGAATCGAACAGAATTGAATCGAATGAAAAGATTCTTATCGAATCGATTCGAAAAGAATTGAATCGAATCGAATGGAGAAGAATCAAATCAAATGGAATCGAAAAGAATCGAATCAAAGAGAATCTAATCGAAACGAAAAGAATCAATCGAATCGAAAAGAATCGAATCGAAACGAAAAGTGTCGAATCGAATCGAATCGAATCGAAAAGAATCGAATCGAACCGAAAAGAATCAAATCGAATCGAAAAGAATCGAATTGAATTGAATCGTAATGAAAAGAATCGAATCGAATCGAAAGAATCAAATCGAATCGAAAACAATTGAATCGAATGCAATCAAATCGAAAAGAATCGAATCGAATTGAAAAGAATCAAATCGAATTGATTGAATCGAAAAGAATCGAATCGAATCGAATCGCATCGAATCGAAAATAATAGAATTGAATAAAAATAATCAAATCGAATCGAATTGAGAATAATTGGAATTGAATTGAATCGATAATCGAATCGAATCAAATCGAGTCGAATCGAAACTAATCGAATCGAATCAAATCGATTCGAAAAAATCGAATCAGATTGCAACGAATCGAATCATATTGAATTGATTTGAATTGAAATGAATCGAATCTAATCAAATCAAAAAGAATCGAATCCAAAGAATCGAATTGTAGAAAATCAAATCAAAACAAAAAGATTCAAATCGAAACGAATCAAATTGAAAAGAATCGAATCGAATCGAATCGAAAAGAATCGAATCGAATTGAATCGAAAAGAATCGAATCGAAAAGAATCGAATCGAATCATATCGATTGAAAAGATCAAATCCAAAAAATCAAAGAGAATCGAAATGAATCAAAACGAATCGAATCGAATAGAAAAGAATCGTATCGAATAAAATCTAAAAGAATCGAATCGAATCGAATAAAAAAGAATCGAATCGAATTGATTCGCATCGAAAAGAATCGAATCGTATCGAATCGAAAACAATCGAATCTATTCGAATCGAATGGAATTGAATCAAAAAGAATCGAATCGAATTGAATCGAAAAGAATCGAATAGATTCGAATTGAAACAAATCGAAAAAAATCAAAACGCATCAAATCACATCGAGTGGAAAAGAATCGAATCAAATAGAAAAGAATCGAATTGAATCGAACTGAATTGAATAGATCAAATCAAAAAGAATCGAATCGATTCGAGATGAATCGAGTAGAATCGAGTCGAAGTGAAAAGCATTGAATCGAATCGAATCGAAAAGAATCGAATCGAAACGAAAAGAATCGAATCGAAGAGAATCTAATCGAAATGAAAAGAATCGAATCGAATCGAAAAGAATCGAGTTGAATAGAAAAGAATCGAATCGAATAAAATCGATAAGAATTGAATCAAATCCAATAGAATCGAAAAGATTCGAATCGAATTGAAAAGAAACGAACCGAATTAAAAGAATCAAATCGAATCGAAAAGAATCAAATCGAAAAAAAAATCGAATCGAAATTAAAAGAATCGAATCGAATCAAAGCATAAAGAATCAAATCTAATTGAATCGAAAAGAATCGATTGAATCGAATAGAGAAGGATCTAATGGTAAGGAATCGAATCGAAAAGAATCCATTTGTATTGAATCGAATCGAAAAGAATCGAATTGAATAGAATATAAAAGAATCGAATCGAAAGGAATCGACTCGAAACGAAAAGAATCGAATCGAAAAAATTGAATAGAATCGAAAAGAATTGAATAGAAATGAATCGAATCGAAATGAAAAGAATTGAATCGAATCGAATCGAAAACAATCGAATCAAAAACAATCGAATTGAAACAAAAGAATCGCATTGTATTTAATCGAATCAAAAAAATCTAATTGAATCGAATCGAAAAGAATCGATTTGAAATGAAAAGAATCTAATCGAATTGATAGAAAATTGAATCGAATCGAAAACAATCGAATCGAATCGAAAAGAATCGAATTGTATGGAAACGAATCGAAAAGAATCTAATTGAGTAGAAAAGAATCAAATCAAATTTAATGGAATCGAAAAGAACCGAATAGCATCGAATTGAATCAAATCGAAAAGAATCGAAACGAATTGAATCGAAAAGCATTGAATCCAATCAAATCGAAAAGAATCGAATCGTATCAAATTGAAAAGAATCGAATCGATCTAAAAAGAATTGAATCGAATTGAATCGAATCGAAAAGAATCAAATTGAAACGAAAAGAATCAAATCGAATAGCAAAGAATCGAATCGAATCGATTTGAAAAGAGCCGAATCGAATCGAATTGAATGAAATATTCGAATCGAATCGAAAAGAATCTAATCTAATGAAATCCAAAAGAATCAAATCGAAACAAATAGAGTCAAACCGAATGGAATTGAATCGAAAAGAGTCGATTCGAATCAAATTGGAATGAAAAGAATTGAATCGAATCAAAAAGAATTGAATCAAAAAGAATCAAACCGAAACAAAAAGAATCAAACCGAATTGAAAAGAATCTAACTGAATAGAATCGAAAAGAATCGAACCGTACTGAATCGAATCTAATCGAAAAGAATCTAATCGTATCGAATCGAATCGAAAAGAATTGAAATGAATAGAATAGAAAAGATTCGAGTCAAATCAAAAACAATCAAATCGAGTAATATCGAATCGAAAAGAATCGAATCGAAAAGAATCGAATCGAATGGAAAAGAATTGAATTGAATCAAAAAGAATTGATTCAAATCAAAAAGAATCGAATCGATTCGAATCAAAAAGACTCGAATCGAATCAAATCGAATTGAATCGAATCGAATCAAAAAGGATCGAATCGCAAAGAATCGAATCTAAAGAAAAGGAATCGAATCGAATCGAAATGAATAGAATCGAAAAGAATCGATTTGAATCGAAATGAAAAGAATCGTATCGAATCAAATCGAAAAAAATCAAATGGAATCGAATCGAATCATATCGAAAAGAATCAAATCAAATGAAAAGAATCGAATCGAATAGAAAAGAATCGAATTGATTTCAATCGACTCGAAAATAACCTAATTGAATTGAAAGGAATCGAATCAAATTTAATGGAATCGACAAGAATCGTATCAAATCAAAAAGATCGAATCGAAACGAATCAATTCGAAAAGAATCAAATCGAATCGAATCGAAAAGAATCGAATCGAAAAGAATTGAATTGAAAAGAATCGAATTGAATCGAATTGAAAAGACTCGAATCGAATTAAAAGAATCGAATCGAATCGAAAAGAATCGAATCGAATCGGAAAGAATTGAATTGAAATGAATCGATTTGAATCGAATTGAAAAGAATCGAATCGAAAAAATCGAATCGAAAAGAACTGAGTTGAGTTGAATCGAATCGAAAAGATTCGAATCGAATCGGGTCGAATCAAAAAGATCGAATCGAAACGAATCGAATCGAATGGAAAAGAATCGAATCGAATCGAAAAGAATCAAATCGAATAGAAAAGAATTTGAATCGAATTGAAACGATTCGAAAAATCGAAACTAATCGAATCATCGAATGGAAAAGAATCGAATCGAATCAAAAAGAATCGAAACGAACTGAATCGAAAGAATCGAATCGAACAGAATCGAAAAGAATTGAATCGTAATGTAACAAATCGAATCCAAATGATCGAATCAAGCCAAGTCGAAAAGAATTGAATCGAAAAGAATCGAATCAAAATGAAAAGAATCGAATAGAATCGAATTGAAAAGAATCGAAATGAACCGAATCAAATAGAATAGAATCGAACAGAATTGAATCGAATGAAAAGATTCTTATCGAATCGATTCGAAAAGAATTGAATCGAATCGAATGGAGAAGAATCAAATCAAATGGAATCGAAAAGAATCGAATCAAAGAGAATCTAATCGAAACGAAAAGAATCAATCGAATCGAAAAGAATCGAATCGAAACGAAAAGTGTCGAATCGAATCGAATCGAATCGAAAAGAATCGAATCGAACCGAAAAGAATCAAATCGAATCGAAAAGAATCGAATTGAATTGAATCGTAATGAAAAGAATCGAATCGAATCGAAAGAATCAAATCGAATCGAAAACAATTGAATCGAATGCAATCAAATCGAAAAGAATCGAATCGAATTGAAAAGAATCAAATCGAATTGATTGAATCGAAAAGAATCGAATCGAATCGAATCGCATCGAATCGAAAATAATAGAATTGAATAAAAATAATCAAATCGAATCGAATTGAGAATAATTGGAATTGAATTGAATGGATAATCGAATCGAATCAAATCGAGTCGAATCGAAACTAATCGAATCGAATCAAATCGATTCGAAAAAATCGAATCAGATTGCAACGAATCGAATCATATTGAATTGATTTGAATTGAAATGAATCGAATCTAATCAAATCAAAAAGAATCGAATCCAAAGAATCGAATTGTAGAAAATCAAATCAAAACAAAAAGATTCAAATCGAAACGAATCAAATTGAAAAGAATCGAATCGAATCGAATCGAAAAGAATCGAATCGAATCGAAAAGAATCGAATAGAAAAGAATCGTATCGAATCAAATCTAAAAGAATCGAATCGAATCGAATAAAAAAGAATCGAATCGAAGTGATTCGCATCGAAAAGAATCGAATCGTATCGAATCAAAAAGAATCGAATCTATTCGAATCGAATGGAATTGAATCAAAAAGAATCGAATCGAATTGAAACGAAAAGAATCGAATAGATTCGAATTGAAACAAATCGAAAAAAATCAAAACGAATCAAATCACATCGAGTGGAAAAGAATCGAATCAAATAGAAAAGAATCGAATTGAATCGAACTGAATCGAAAAGAATCGAATAGATCAAATCAAAAAGAATCGAATCGATTCGAGATGAACCGAGTAGAATCGAGTCGAAGTGAAAAGAATTGAATCGAATCGAATCGAAAAGAATCTAATCGAAACGAAAAGAATCGAATCGAAGAGAATCTAATCGAAATGAAAAGAATCAAATCGAATCGAAAAGAATCGAATCGAAACGAAAACTGTCGAATCGAATCGAATCGAAAAGAATCGAGTTGAATAGAAAAGAATTGAATCGAATAAAATCGATAAGATTTGAATCAAATCCAATAGAATCGAAAAGATTCGAATCGAATTGAAAAGAAACGAACCGAAGTGAAAAGAATCGAATCGAATCGAAAGAATCAAATCGAAAAAAAAATCGAATCGAAATTAAAAGAATCGAATCGAATCAAAGCATAAAGAATCGAATCTAATTGAAACGAAAAGAATCGAATTGAATCGAATAGAGAAGAATCTAATGGTAAGGAATCGAATCGAAAAGAATCCAATTGTATTGAATCGAATCGAAAAGAAATGAATTGAATAGATTATAGAAGAATCGAATCGAAAGGAATCGACTCGAAACGTAAAGAATCGAATCGAAAAAATTGAATAGATCGAAGAATTGAATAGAAATGAATCGAATCGAAATGAAAAGAATTGAATCGAATCGAATCGAAAACAATCGAATCAAAAAGAATCGAATTGAAACAAAAGAATCGCATTGTATTTAATCGAATCAAAAAAATCTAATTGAATCGAATCGAAAAGAATCGATTTGAAATGAAAAGAATCTAATCGAATTGATAGAAAATTGAATCGAATCGAAAACAATCGAATCGAATCGAAAAGAATCGAATTGTATGGAAACGAATCGAAAATAATCTAATTGAGTAGAAAAGAATCAAATCAAATTTAATGGAATCGAAAAGAACCGAATAGCCTCGAATTGAATCGAATCGAAAAGAATCGAAACGAATTGAATCGAAAAGCATTGAGTCGAATCAAATCGAAAAGAATCGAATCGTATCAAATTGAAAAGAGTCGAATCGATCTGAAAAGAATTGAATCGAATTAAATCGAATCGAAAAGAATCAAATTGAAACGAAAAGAATCAAATCGAATAGCAAAGAATCGAATCGAAACGAATCGATTTGAAAAGAGCCGAATCGAATCGAATTGAATGACATATTCGAATCGAATCGAAAAGAATCTAATCTAATGAAATCCAAAAGAATCAAATCGAAACAAATAGAATCAAACCGAATGGAATTGAATCGAAAAGAGTCGATTCGAATCAAATTGGAATGAAAAGAATTGAATCGAATCGAATAAAAAACAAGTGAATCGAATAGAATAGAAAAGAATAGAATCGAAACGAAAAGAATCAAATTGAATCGAAAGGAATCGAATCGAAAAGAATCGAATCAAAGAGAAAAGACTCGAATCGAATGGAAAAGAATAGAATCAAAAAGAATCGAATTGAAACAAAAAGAATCGAATTGAATTGAAACGAAAAGAATCGAATGGAATCGAATCGAAAAGAATCGAATTGAATTAAATCGAAGAGAATCGAATCGAATTGAATTGAATCGAAGAGAATCGAATCGAATAGAAAAGAATCAAATCGAAATGAATCGATTTGAAACGAAAAGAATCGAATCGAATCAAATTGAATGAAAAGAATTGAATCGAATCAAAAAGAATTGAATCAAAAAGAATCAATCCGAAACAAAAAGAATCAAACCGAATTGAAAAGAATCTAACTGAATAGAATCGAAAAGAATCGACGTACCGAATCGAATCCAATCGAAAAAAATCTAATCGTATCAAATCGAATCGAAAAGAATTGAAATGAATAGAATAGAAAAGATTCGAATCAAATGAAAAACAATCAAATCGAGTAATATCGAATCGAAAAGAATCGAATGGAAAAGAATCGAATCGAATGGAAAAGAATTGAATTGAATCAAAAAGAATTGATTCAAATCAAAAAGAATCGAATCGATTCGAATCGAAAAGACTCGAATCGAAAAGAATCGAAAAGAATCGAATCGAATCAAAAAGGATCGAATCGCAAAGAATCGAATCTAAAGAAAAGGAATCGAATCGAATCGAAACGAATAGAATCGAAAAGAATCGATTTGAATCGAAATGAAAAGAATCGTATCGAATCAAATCGAAAAAAATCAAATGGAATCGAATCGAATCGTATCGAAAAGAATGAAATCAAATGAAAAGAATCGAATCGAATAGAAAAGAATCGAATTGATTGGAATCGACTCGAAAACAATCTAATTGAATTGAAAGGAATCGAATCAAATTTAATGGAATCGACAAGAATCGTATCAAATCAAAAAGATCGAATCGAAATGAATCAATTCGAAAAGAATCAAATCGAGTCGAATCGAAAAGAATCGAATCGAAAAGAATTGAATTGAAAAGAATCGAATTGAATCGAATTGAAAAGACTCGAATCGAATTAAAAGAATCGAATCGAATCGAAAAGAATCGAATCGAATCGGAAAGAATTGAATTGGAATGAATCGATTTGAATCGAATTGAAAAGAATCGAATCGAAAAAATCGAATCGAAAAGAACTGAGTTGAGTTGAATCGAATCGAAAAGATTCGAATCGAATCGTGTCGAATCAAAAAGATGGAATCGAAACGAATCGAATCGAATCGAATCGAAAAGAATCGAATAGATAGCAAAGAATCAAATCGAATAGAAAAGAATTTGAATCGAATTGAAACGATTCGAAAAAATCGAAACTAATCGAATCATCGAATGGAAAAGAATCGAATCGAATCAAAAAGAATCGAAACGAACTGAATCGAAAGAATCGAATCGAACAGAATCGAAAAGAATTGAATCGTAATGTAACAAATCGAATCCAAATGATCGAATCAAGCCAAGTCGAAAAGAATTGAATCGAAAAGAATCGAATCAAAATGAAAAGAATCGAATAGAATCGAATTGAAAAGAATCGAATTGAACCGAATCAAATAGAATAGAATCGAACAGAATTGAATCGAATGAAAAGAATCTTATCGAATCGATTCGAAAAGAATTGAATCGAATCGAATGGAGAAGAATCAAATCAAATGGAATCGAAAAGAATCGAATCAAAGAGAATCTAATCGAAACGAAAAGAATCAATCGAATCGAAAAGAATCGAATCGAAACGAAAAGTGTCGAATCGAATCGAATCGAATCGAAAAGAATCGAATCGAACCGAAAAGAATCAAATCGAATCGAAAAGAATCGAATTGAATTGAATCGTAATGAAAAGAATCGAATCGAATCGAAAGAATCAAATCGAATCGAAAACAATTGAATCGAATGCAATCAAATCGAAAAGAATCGAATCGAATTGAAAAGAATCAAATCGAATTGATTGAATCGAAAAGAATCGAATCGAATCGAATCGCATCGAATCGAAAATAATAGAATTGAATAAAAATAATCGAATCGAATTGAGAATAATTGGAATTGAATTGAATCGATAATCGAATCGAATCAAATCGAGTCGAATCGAAACTAATCGAATCGAATCAAATCGATTCGAAAATATCGAATCAGATTGCAGCGAATCGAATCATATTGAATTGATTTGAATTGAAATGAATCGAATCTAATCAAATCAAAAAGAATCGAATCCAAAGAATCGAATTGTAGAAAATCAAATCAAAACAAAAAGATTCAAATCGAAACGAATCAAATTGAAAAGAATCGAATCGAATCGAATCGAAAAGAATCGAATCGAATCGAAAAGAATCGAATAGAAAAGAATCGTATCGAATCAAATCTAAAAGAATCGAATCGAATCGAATAAAAAAGAATCGAATCGAAGTGATTCGCATCGAAAAGAATCGAATCGTATCGAATCGAAAAGAATCGAATCTATTCGAATCGAATGGAATTGAATCAAAAAGAATCGAATCGAATTGAAACGAAAAGAATCGAATAGATTCGAATTGAAACAAATCGAAAAAAATCAAAACGAATCAAATCACATCGAGTGGAAAAGAATCGAATCAAATAGAAAAGAATCGAATTGAATTGAACTGAATCGAAAAGAATCGAATAGATCAAATCAAAAAGAATCGAATCGATTCGAGATGAACCGAGTAGAATCGAGTCGAAGTGAAAAGAATTGAATCGAATCGAATCGAAAAGAATCTAATCGAAACGAAAAGAATCGAATCGAAGAGAATCTAATCGAAATGAAAAGAATCAAATCGAATCGAAAAGAATCGAATCAAAACGAAAATGTCGAATCGAATCGAAAAGAATCGAGTTGAATTGAAAAGAATTGAATCGAATAAAATCGATAAGATTTGAATCAAATCCAATAGAATCGAAAAGATTCGAATCGAATTGAAAAGAAACGAACCGAAGTGAAAAGAATCGAATCGAATCGAAAAGAATCAAATCGAAAAAAAAATGGAATCGAAATTAAAAGAATCGAATCGAATCAAAGCATAAAGAATCGAATCTAATTGAATTGAAAGAATCGATTGAATCAAATAGAGAAGAATCTAATGGTAAGGAATCGAATCGAAAAGAATCCAATTGTATTGAATCGAATCGAAAAGAAATGAATTGAATAGATTATAAAAGAATCGAATCGAAAGGAATCGACTCGAAACGTAAAGAATCGAATCGAAAAAATTGAATAGATCGAAGAATTTAATAGAAATGAATCGAATCGAAATGAAAAGAATTGAATCGAATCGAATCGAAAACAATCGAATCAAAAAGAATCGAATTGAAACAAAAGAATCGCATTGTATTTAATCGAATCAAAAAAATCTAATTGAATCGAATCGAAAAGAATCGATTTGAAATGAAAAGAATCTAATCGAATTGATAGAAAATTGAATCGAATCGAAAACAATCGAAAAGAATCGAATTGTATGGAAACGAATCGAAAAGAATCTAATTGAGTAGAAAAGAATCAAATCAAATTTAATGGAATCGAAAAGAACCGAATAGCATCGAATTGAATCGAATCGAAAAGAATCGAAACGAATTGAATCGAAAAGCATTGAGTCGAATCAAATCGAAAAGAATCGAATCGTATCAAATTGAAAAGAATCGAATCGATCTGAAAAGAATTGAATCGAACTGAATCGAATCGAAAAGAATCAAATTGAAACGAAAAGAATCAAATCGAATAGCAAAGAATCGAATCGAAACGAATCGATTTGAAAAGAGCCGAATCGAATCGAATTGAATGACATATTCGAATCGAATCGAAAAGAATCTAATCTAATGAAATCCAAAAGAATCAAATCGAAACAAATAGAATCAAACCGAATGGAATTGAATCGAAAAGAGTCGATTCGAATCAAATTGGAATGAAAAGAATTGAATCGAATCGAATAAAAAACAAGTGAATCGAATAGAATAGAAAAGAATAGAATCGAAACGAAAAGAATCAAATTGAATCGAAAGGAATCGAATCGAAAAGAATCGAATCAAAGAGAAAAGACTCGAATCGAATGGAAAAGAATAGAATCAAAAAGAATCGAATTGAAACAAAAAGAATCGAATTGAATTGAAACGAAAAGAATCGAATGGAATCGAATCGAAAAGAATCGAATTGAATTAAATCGAAGAGAATCGAATCGAATTGAATTGAATCGAAGAGAATCGAATCGAATAGAAAAGAATCAAATCGAAATGAATCGATTTGAAACGAAAAGAATCGAATCGAATCAAATTGAATGAAAAGAATTGAATCGAATCAAAAAGAATTGAATCAAAAAGAATCAATCCGAAACAAAAAGAATCAAACCGAATTGAAAAGAATCTAACTGAATAGAATCGAAAAGAATCGACGTACTGAATCGAATCCAATCGAAAAAAATCTAATCGTATCAAATCGAATCGAAAAGAATTGAAATGAATAGAATAGAAAAGATTCGAATCAAATGAAAAACAATCAAATCGAGTAATATCGAATCGAAAAGAATCGAATGGAAAAGAATCGAATCGAATGGAAAAGAATTGAATTGAATCAAAAAGAATTGATTCAAATCAAAAAGAATCGAATCGATTCGAATCGAAAAGACTCGAATCGAAAAGAATCGAAAAGAATCGAATCGAATCCAAAAGGATCGAATCGCAAAGAATCGAATCTAAAGAAAAGGAATCGAATCGAATCGAAACGAATAGAATCGAAAAGAATCGATTTGAATCGAAATGAAAAGAATCGTATCGAATCAAATCGAAAAAAATCAAATGGAATCGAATCGAATCGTATCGAAAAGAATGAAATCAAATGAAAAGAATCGAATCGAATAGAAAAGAATCGAATTGATTGGAATCGACTCGAAAACAATCTAATTGAATTGAAAGGAATCGAATCAAATTTAATGGAATCGACAAGAATCGTATCAAATCAAAAAGATCGAATCGAAATGAATCAATTCGAAAAGAATCAAATCGAGTCGAATCGAAAAGAATCGAATCGAAAAGAATTGAATTGAAAAGAATCGAATTGAATCGAATTGAAAAGACTCGAATCGAATTAAAATAATCGAATCGAATCGAAAAGAATCGAATCGAATCGGAAAGAATTGAATTGGAATGAATCGATTTGAATCGAATTGAAAAGAATCGAATCGAAAAAATCGAATCGAAAAGAACTGAGTTGAGTTGAATCGAATCGAAAAGATTCGAATCGAATCGTGTCGAATCAAAAAGATGGAATCGAAACGAATCGAATCGAATCGAATCGAAAAGAATCGAATAGATAGCAAAGAATCAAATCGAATAGAAAAGAATTTGAATCGAATTGAAACGATTCGAAAAAATCGAAACTAATCGAATCATCGAATGGAAAAGAATCGAATCGAATCAAAAAGAATCGAAACGAACTGAATCGAAAGAATCGAATCGAACAGAATCGAAAAGAATTGAATCGTAATGTAACAAATCGAATCCAAATGATCGAATCAAGCCAAGTCGAAAAGAATTGAATCGAAAAGAATCGAATCAAAATGAAAAGAATCGAATAGAATCGAATTGAAAAGAATCGAATTGAACCGAATCAAATAGAATAGAATCGAACAGAATTGAATCGAATGAAAAGAATCTTATCGAATCGATTCGAAAAGAATTGAATCGAATCGAATGGAGAAGAATCAAATCAAATGGAATCGAAAAGAATCGAATCAAAGAGAATCTAATCGAAACGAAAAGAATCAATCGAATCGAAAAGAATCGAATCGAAACGAAAAGTGTCGAATCGAATCGAATCGAAAAGAATCGAATCGAACCGAAAAGAATCAAATCGAATCGAAAAGAATCGAATTGAATTGAATCGTAATGAAAAGAATCGAATCGAATCGAAAGAATCAAATCGAATCGAAAACAATTGAATCGAATGCAATCAAATCGAAAAGAATCGAATCGAATTGAAAAGAATCAAATCGAATTGATTGAATCGAAAAGAATCGAATCGAATCGAATCGCATCGAATCGAAAATAATAGATATGAATAAAAATAATCGAATCGAATTGAGAATAATTGGAATTGAATTGAATCGATAATCGAATCGAATCAAATCGAGTCGAATCGAAACTAATCGAATCGAATCAAATCGATTCGAAAAAATCGAATCAGATTGCAACGAATCGAATCATATTGAATTGATTTGAATTGAAATGAATCGAATCTAATCAAATCAAAAAGAATCGAATCCAAAGAATCGAATTGTAGAAAATCAAATCAAAACAAAAAGATTCAAATCGAAACGAATCAAATTGAAAAGAATCGAATCGAATCGAATCGAAAAGAATCGAATCGAATCGAAAAGAATCGAATAGAAAAGAATCGTATCGAATCAAATCTAAAAGAATCGAATCGAATCGAATAAAAAAGAATCGAATCGAAGTGATTCGCATCGAAAAGAATCGAATCGTATCGAATCGAAAAGAATCGAATCTATTCGAATCGAATGGAATTGAATCAAAAAGAATCGAATCGAATTGAAACGAAAAGAATCGAATAGATTCGAATTGAAACAAATCGAAAAAAATCAAAACGAATCAAATCACATCGAGTGGAAAAGAATCGAATCAAATAGAAAAGAATCGAATTGAATTGAACTGAATCGAAAAGAATCGAATAGATCAAATCAAAAAGAATCGAATCGATTCGAGATGAACCGAGTAGAATCGAGTCGAAGTGAAAAGAATTGAATCGAATCGAATCGAAAAGAATCTAATCGAAACGAAAAGAATCGAATCGAAGAGAATCTAATCGAAATGAAAAGAATCAAATCGAATCGAAAAGAATCGAATCGAAACGAAAATGTCGAATCGAATCGAATCGAAAAGAATCGAGTTGAATTGAAAAGAATTGAATCGAATAAAATCGATAAGATTTGAATCAAATCCAATAGAATCGAAAAGATTCGAATCGAATTGAAAAGAAACGAACCGAAGTGAAAAGAATCGAATCGAATCGAAAAGAATCAAATCGAAAAAAAAATCGAATCGAAATTAAAAGAATCGAATCGAATCAAAGCATAAAGAATCGAATCTAATTGAATTGAAAGAATCGATTGAATCAAATAGAGAAGAATCTAATGGTAAGGAATCGAATCGAAAAGAATCCAATTGTATTGAATCGAATCGAAAAGAAATGAATTGAATAGATTATAAAAGAATCGAATCGAAAGGAATCGACTCGAAACGTAAAGAATCGAATCGAAAAAATTGAATAGATCGAAGAATTGAATAGAAATGAATCGAATCGAAATGAAAAGAATTGAATCGAATCGAATCGAAAACAATCGAATCAAAAAGAATCGAATTGAAACAAAAGAATCGCATTGTATTTAATCGAATCAAAAAAATCTAATTGAATCGAATCGAAAAGAATCGATTTGAAATGAAAAGAATCTAATCGAATTGATAGAAAATTGAATCGAATCGAAAACAATCGAAAAGAATCGAATTGTATGGAAACGAATCGAAAAGAATCTAATTGAGTAGAAAAGAATCAAATCAAATTTAATGGAATCGAAAAGAACCGAATAGCATCGAATTGAATCGAATCGAAAAGAATCGAAACGAATTGAATCGAAAAGCATTGAGTCGAATCAAATCGAAAAGAATCGAATCGTATCAAATTGAAAAGAATCGAATCGATCTGAAAAGAATTGAATCGAACTGAATCGAATCGAAAAGAATCAAATTGAAACGAAAAGAATCAAATCGAATAGCAAAGAATCGAATCGAAACGAATCGATTTGAAAAGAGCCGAATCGAATCGAATTGAATGACATATTCGAATCGAATCGAAAAGAATCTAATCTAATGAAATCCAAAAGAATCAAATCGAAACAAATAGAATCAAACCGAATGGAATTGAATCGAAAAGAGTCGATTCGAATCAAATTGGAATGAAAAGAATTGAATCGAATCGAATAAAAAACAAGTGAATCGAATAGAATAGAAAAGAATAGAATCGAAACGAAAAGAATCAAATTGAATCGAAAGGAATCGAATCGAAAAGAATCGAATCAAAGAGAAAAGACTCGAATCGAATGGAAAAGAATAGAATCAAAAAGAATCGAATTGAAACAAAAAGAATCGAATTGAATTGAAACGAAAAGAATCGAATGGAATCGAATCGAAAAGAATCGAATTGAATTAAATCGAAGAGAATCGAATCGAATTGAATTGAATCGAAGAGAATCGAATCGAATAGAAAAGAATCAAATCGAAATGAATCGATTTGAAACGAAAAGAATCGAATCGAATCAAATTGAATGAAAAGAATTGAATCGAATCAAAAAGAATTGAATCAAAAAGAATCAAACCGAAACAAAAAGAATCAAACCGAATTGAAAAGAATCTAACTGAATAGAATCGAAAAGAATCGACGTACCGAATCGAATCCAATCGTATCAAATCGAATCGAAAAGAATTGAAATGAATAGAATAGAAAAGATTCGAATCAAATGAAAAACAATCAAATCGAGTAATATCGAATCGAAAAGAATCGAATGGAAAAGAATCGAATCGAATGGAAAAGAATTGAATTGAATCAAAAAGAATTGATTCAAATCAAAAAGAATCGAATCGATTCGAATCGAAAAGACTCGAATCGAAAAGAATCGAAAAGAATCGAATCGAATCAAAAAGGATCGAATCGCAAAGAATCGAATCTAAAGAAAAGGAATCGAATCGAATCGAAACGAATAGAATCGAAAAGAATCGATTTGAATCGAAATGAAAAGAATCGTATCGAATCAAATCGAAAAAAATCAAATGGAATCGAATCGAATCGTATCGAAAAGAATCAAATCAAATGAAAAGAATCGAATCGAATAGAAAAGAATCGAATTGATTGGAATCGACTCGAAAACAATCTAATTGAATTGAAAGGAATCGAATCAAATTTAATGGAATCGACAAGAATCGTATCAAATCAAAAAGATCGAATCGAAATGAATCAATTCGAAAAGAATCAAATCGAGTCGAATCGAAAAGAATCGAATCGAAAAGAATTGAATTGAAAAGAATCGAATTGAATCGAATTGAAAAGACTCGAATCGAATTAAAAGAATCGAATCGAATCGAAAAGAATCGAATCGAATCGGAAAGAATTGAATTGGAATGAATCGATTTGAATCGAATTGAAAAGAATCGAATCGAAAAAATCGAATCGAAAAGAACTGAGTTGAGTTGAATCGAATCGAAAAGATTCGAATCCAATCGTGTCGAATCAAAAAGATGGAATCGAAACGAATCGAATCGAATCGAATCGAAAAGAATCGAATAGATAGCAAAGAATCAAATCGAATAGAAAAGAATTTGAATCGAATTGAAACGATTCGAAAAAATCGAAACTAATCGAATCATCGAATGGAAAAGAATCGAATCGAATCAAAAAGAATCGAAACGAACTGAATCGAAAGAATCGAATCGAACAGAATCGAAAAGAATTGAATCGTAATGTAACAAATCGAATCCAAATGATCGAATCAAGCCAAGTCGAAAAGAATTGAATCGAAAAGAATCGAATCAAAATGAAAAGAATCGAATAGAATCGAATTGAAAAGAATCGAATTGAACCGAATCAAATAGAATAGAATCGAACAGAATTGAATCGAATGAAAAGAATCTTATCGAATCGATTCGAAAAGAATTGAATCGAATCGAATGGAGAAGAATCAAATCAAATGGAATCGAAAAGAATCGAATCAAAGAGAATCTAATCGAAACGAAAAGAATCAATCGAATCGAAAAGAATCGAATCGAAACGAAAAGTGTCGAATCGAATCGAATCGAAAAGAATCGAATCGAACCGAAAAGAATCAAATCGAATCGAAAAGAATCGAATTGAATTGAATCGTAATGAAAAGAATCGAATCGAATCGAAAGAATCAAATCGAATCGAAAACAATTGAATCGAATGCAATCAAATCGAAAAGAATCGAATCGAATTGAAAAGAATCAAATCGAATTGATTGAATCGAAAAGAATCGAATCGAATCGCATCGAATCGAAAATAATAGAATTGAATAAAAATAATCGAATCGAATTGAGAATAATTGGAATTGAATTGAATCGATAATCGAATCGAATCAAATCGAGTCGAATCGAAACTAATCGAATCGAATCAAATCGATTCGAAAAAATCGAATCAGATTGCAACGAATCGAATCATATTGAATTGATTTGAATTGAAATGAATCGAATCTAATCAAATCAAAAAGAATCGAATCCAAAGAATCGAATTGTAGAAAATCAAATCAAAACAAAAAGATTCAAATCGAAACGAATCAAATTGAAAAGAATCGAATCGAATCGAATCGAATCGAAAAGAATCGAATCGAAAAGAATCGAATAGAAAAGAATCGTATCGAATCAAATCTAAAAGAATCGAATCGAATCGAATAAAAAAGAATCGAATCGAATTGATTCGCATCGAAAAGAATCGAATCGTATCGAATCGAAAAGAATCGAATCTATTCGAATCGAATGGAATTGAATCAAAAAGAATCGAATCGAATTGAAACGAAAAGAATCGAATAGATTCGAATTGAAACAAATCGAAAAAAATCAAAACGAATCAAATCACATCGAGTGGAAAAGAATCGAATCAAATAGAAAAGAATCGAATTGAATCGAACTGAATCGAAAAGAATCGAATAGATCAAATCAAAAAGAATCGAATCGATTCGAGATGAACCGAGTAGAATCGAGTCGAAGTGAAAAGAATTGAATCGAATCGAATCGAAAAGAATCGAATCGAAACGAAAAGAATCGAATCGAAGAGAATCTAATCGAAATGAAAAGAATCAAATCGAATCGAAAAGAATCGAATCGAAACGAAAACTGTCGAATCGAATCGAATCGAAAAGAATCGAGTTGAATAGAAAAGAATTGAATCGAATAAAATCGATAAGATTTGAATCAAATCCAATAGAATCGAAAAGATTCGAATCGAATTGAAAAGAAATGAACCGAAGTGAAAAGAATCGAATCGAATCGAAAGAATCAAATCGAAAAAAAAATCGAATCGAAATTAAAAGAATCGAATCGAATCAAAGCATAAAGAATCGAATCTAATTGAATCGAAAGAATCGATTGAATCAAATAGAGAAGAATCTAATGGTAAGGAATCGAATCGAAAAGAATCCAATTGTATTGAATCGAATCGAAAAGAAATGAATTGAATAGATTATAAAAGAATCGAATCGAAAGGAATCGACTCGAAACGTAAAGAATCGAATCGAAAAAATTGAATAGATCGAAGAATTGAATAGAAATGAATCGAATCGAAATGAAAAGAATTGAATCGAATCGAATCGAAAACAATCGAATCAAAAAGAATCGAATTGAAACAAAAGAATCGCATTGTATTTAATCGAATCAAAAAAATCTAATTGAATCGAATCGAAAAGAATCGATTTGAAATGAAAAGAATCTAATTGAATTGATAGAAAATTGAATCGAATCGAAAACAATCGAATCGAATCGAAAAGAATCGAATTGTATGGAAACGAATCGAAAAGAATCTAATTGAGTAGAAAAGAATCAAATCAAATTTAATGGAATCGAAAAGAACCGAATAGCATCGAATTGAATCGAATCGAAAAGAATCGAAACGAATTGAATCGAAAGGCATTGAGTCGAATCAAATCGAAAAGAATCGAATCGTATCAAATTGAAAAGAATCGAATCGATCTGAAAAGAATTGAATCGAATTGAATCGAATCGAAAAGAATCAAATTGAAACGAAAAGAATCAAATCGAATAGCAAAGAATCGAATCGAAACGAATCGATTTGAAACGAGCCGAATCGAATCGAATTGAATGAAATATTCGAATCGAATCGAATCGAAAAGAATCTAATCTAATGAAATCCAAAAGAATCAAATCGAAACAAATAGAATCAAACCGAATGGAATTGAATCGAAAAGAGTCGATTCGAATCAAATTGGAATGAAAAGAATTGAATCGAATCGAATAAAAAACAAGTGAATCGAATAGAATAGAAAAGAATAGAATCGAAACGAAAAGAATCAAATTGAATCGAAAGGAATCGAATCGAAAAGAATCGAATCAAAGAGAAAAGACTCGAATCGAATGGAAAAGAATAGAATCAAAAAGAATCGAATTGAAACAAAAAGAATCGAATTGAATTGAATCGAAAAGAATCGAATGGAATCGAATCGAAAAGAATCGAATTGAATTAAATCGAAGAGAATCGAATCGAATTGAATTGAATCGAAGAGAATCGAATCGAATAGAAAAGAATCAAATCGAAATGAATCGATTTGAAACGAAAAGAATCGAATCGAATCAAAATGAATGAAAAGAATTGAATCGAATCAAAAAGAATTGAATCAAAAAGAATCAATCCGAAACAAAAAGAATCAAACCGAATTGAAAAGAATCTAACTGAATAGAATCGAAAAGAATCGACGTACCGAATTGAATCCAATCGAAAAAAATCTAATCGTATCAAATCGAATCGAAATGAATTGAAATGAATAGAATAGAAAAGATTCGAATCAAATGAAAAACAATCAAATCGAGTAATATCGAATCGAAAAGAATCGAATCGAAAAAGTCGAATCGAAAAGAATTGATTTGAAAAGAATCGAATTGAATCGAATTGAAAAGACTCGAATCGAATTAAAAGAATCGAATCGAATCGAAAAGAATCGAATCGAATCGGAAAGAATTGAATTGGAATGAATCGATTTGAATCGAATTGAAAAGAATCGAATCGAAAAAATCGAATCGAAAAGAACTGAGTTGAGTTGAATCGAATCGAAAAGATTCGAATCGAATCGTGTCGAATCAAAAAGATGGAATCGAAACGAATCGAATCGAATCGAATCGAAAAGAATCGAATAGATAGCAAAGAATCAAATCGAATAGAAAAGAATTTGAATCGAATTGAAACGATTCGAAAAAATCGAAACTAATCGAATCATCGAATGGAAAAGAATCGAATCGAATCAAAAAGAATCGAAACGAACTGAATCGAAAGAATCGAATCGAACAGAATCGAAAAGAATTGAATCGTAATGTAACAAATCGAATCCAAATGATCGAATCAAGCCAAGTCGAAAAGAATTGAATCGAAAAGAATCGAATCAAAATGAAAAGAATCGAATAGAATCGAATTGAAAAGAATCGAATTGAACCGAATCAAATAGAATAGAATCGAACAGAATTGAATCGAATGAAAAGAATCTTATCGAATCGATTCGAAAAGAATTGAATCGAATCGAATGGAGAAGAATCAAATCAAATGGAATCGAAAAGAATCGAATCAAAGAGAATCTAATCGAAACGAAAAGAATCAATCGAATCGAAAAGAATCGAATCGAAACGAAAAGTGTCGAATCGAATCGAAAAGAATCGAATCGAACCGAAAAGAATCAAATCGAATCGAAAAGAATCGAATTGAATTGAATCGTAATGAAAAGAATCGAATCGAATCGAAAGAATCAAATCGAATCGAAAACAATTGAATCGAATGCAATCAAATCGAAAAGAATCGAATCGAATTGAAAAGAATCAAATCGAATTGATTGAATCTAAAAGAATCGAATGAATCGAATCGCATCGAATCGAAAATAATAGAATTGAATAAAAATAATTAAATCGAATCGAATTGAGAATAATTGGAATTGAATTGAATCGATAATCGAATCGAATCAAATCGAGTCGAAAAAATCGAATCAGATTGCAACGAATCGAATCATATTCAATTGATTTGAATTGAAATGAATCGAATCTAATCAAATCAAAAAGAATCGAATCCAAAGAATCGAATTGTAGAAAATCAAATCAAAACAAAATGATTCAAATCGAAACGAATCAAATTGAAAAGAATCGAATCGAATCGAATCAAAAAGAATCGAATCGAATCGAAAAGAATCGAATAGAAAAGAATCGTATCGAATCAAATCTAAAAGAATCGAATCGAATCGAATAAAAAAGAATCGAATCGAATTGATTCGCATCGAAAAGAATCGAATCGTATCGAATCGAAAACAATCGAATCTATTCGAATCGAATGGAATTGAATCAAAAAGAATCGAATCGAATTGAATCGAAAACAATCGAATAGATTCGAATTGAAACAAATCGAAAAAAATCAAAACGCATCAAATCACATCGAGTGGAAAAGAATCGAATCAAATAGAAAAGAATCGAATTGAATCGAACTGAATCGAAAAGAATCGAATAGATCAAATCAAAAAGAATCGAATCGATTCGAAATGAATCGAGTAGAATTGAGTCGAAGTGAAAAGAATTGAATCGAATCGAATCGAAAAGAATCGAATCGAAACGAAAAGAATCGAATCGAAGAGAATCTAATCGAAATGAAAAGAATCAAATCGAATCGAAAAGAATCGAATCGAAATGAAAACTGTCGAATCGAATCGAATCGAAAAGAATCGAGTTGAATTGAATAGAAAAGAATCGAATCGAATAAAATCGATAAGAATTGAATCAAATCCAATTGAATCGAAAAGATTCGAATCGAATTGAAAAGAAACGAACCGAAGTGAAAAGAATCGAATCGAATCGAAAGAATCAAATCGAAAAAAAAATCGAATCGAAATTAAAAGAATCGAATCGAATCAAAGCATAAAGAATCGAATCTAATTGAAACGAAAAGAATCGAATTGAATCGAATAGAGAAGAATCTAATGGTAAGGAATCGAATCGAAAAGAATCCAATTGTATTGAATCGAAGCGAAAAGAAATGAATTGAATAGATTATAAAAGAATCGAATCGAAAGGAATCGACTCGAAACGTAAAGAATCGAATCGAAAAAATTGAATAGAATCGAAAAGAATTGAATAGAAATGAATCGAATCGAAATGAAAAGAATTGAATCGAATCGAATCGAAAACAATCGAATGAAAAACAATCGAATTGAAACAAAAGAATGGCATTGTGTTTAATCGAATCAAAAAATCTAATTGAATCGAATCGAAAAGAATCGATTTGAAATGAAAAGAATCTAATCGAATTGATAGAAAATTGAATCGAATCGAAAACAATCGAATCGAATCGAAAAGAATCGAATTGTATGGAAACGAATCGAAAAGAATCTAATTGAGTAGAAAAGAATCAAATCAAATTTAATGGAATCGAAAAGAACCGAATAGAATCGAATTGAATCGAATCGAAAAGAATCGAAACGAATTGAATCGAAAAGCATTGAATCGAATCAAATCGAAAAGAATCGAATCGTATCAAATTGAAAAGAATCGAATCGATCTGAAAAGAATTGAATCGAATTGAATCGAATCGAAAAGAATCAAATTGAAACGAAAAGAATCAAATCGAATAGCAAAGAATCGAATCGAAACGAATCGATTTGAAACGAGCAGAATCGAATCGAATTGAATGAAATATTCGAATCGAATCGAAAAGAATCTAATCTAATGAAATCCAAAAGAATCTAATCGAAACAAATAGAATCAAACCGAATGGTATTGAATCGAAAAGAGTCGATTCGAATCAAATTGGAATGAAAAGAATTGAATCGAATCAAAAAGAATTGAATCAAAAAGAATCAAACCGAATTGAAAAGAATCTAACTGAATAGAATCAAAAAGAATCAAATCGTACTGAATCGAATCCAATCGAAAAGAATCTAATCGTATCGAATCGAATCGAAAAGAATTGAAATGAATAGAATAGAAAAGATTCGAATCAAATCAAAAACAATCAAATCGAGTAATATCGAATCGAAATGAATCGAATCGAAAATAATCGAATCGAATGGAAAAGAATTGAATTGAATCAAAAAGAATTGATTCAAATCAAAAAGAATCGAATCGATTCGAATCGAAAAGACTCGAATCGAATCGAATCGAAAAGAATCGAATCGAATCTAAAAGGATCGAATCGCAAAGAATCGAATCTAAAGAAAAGGAATCGAATCGAATCGAAACAAATAGAATCGTTAAGAATCGATTTGAATCGAAATGAAAAGAATCGTATCGAAACAAATCGAAAAAAATCAAATGGAATCGAATCGAATCGTATCGAAAAGAATCAAATCAAATGAAAAGAATCGAATCGAATAGAAAAGAATCGAATTGATTGGAATCGACTCGAAAATAACCTAATTGAATTGAAAGGAATCGAATCAAATTAAATGGAATCGACAAGAATCGTATCAAATCAAAAAGATCGAATCGAAATGAATCAATTCGAAAAGAATCAAATTGAATCGAATCGAAAAGAATTGAATCGAAAAGAATCGAATCGAATGGAAAAGAATTGAATTGAATCAAAAAGAATTGATTCAAATCAAAAAGAATCGAATCGATTCGAATCGAAAAGACTGAAATCGAATCGAATCGAAAAGAATCGAATCGAATCAAAAAGGATCGAATCGCAAAGAATCGAATCTAAAGAAAAGGAATCGAATCGAATCGAAACGAATAGAATCGAAAAGAATCGATTTGAATCCAAATGAAAAGAATCGTATCGAATCAATTCGAAAAAAATCAAATGAAATCGAATCGAATCGTATCGAAAAGAATCAAATCAAATGAAAAGAATCGAATCGAATAGAAAAGAATCGAATTGATTGGAATCGACTCGAAAATAACCTAATTGAATTGAAAGGAATCAAATCAAATTTAAGGGAATCGAGAAGAATCGTATCAAATCAAAAAGATCGAATCAATTCGAAAAGAATCAAATCGAATCGAATCGAAAAGAATCGAATCGAAAAGAATTGAATTGAAAAGAATCAAATTGAATCGAATTGAAAAGACTCGAATCGTATTAAAAGAATCGAATCGAATCGAAAAGAATCGAATCGAATCGGAAAGAATTGAATTGAAATGAATCGATTTGAATCGAATTGAAAAGAATCGAATCGAAAAAATCGAATCGAAAAGAACTGAGTTGAGTTGAATCGAATCGAAAAGATTCGAATCGAATCGTGTCGAATCAAAAAGATGGAATCGAAACGAATCGAATCGAATCGAATCGAAAAGAATCGAATAGATAGCAAAGAATCAAATCGAATAGAAAAGAATTTGAATCGAATTGAAACGATTCGAAAAAATCGAAACTAATCGAATCATCGAATGGAAAAGAATCGAATCGAATCAAAAAGAATCGAAACGAACTGAATCGAAAGAATCGAATCGAACAGAATCGAAAAGAATTGAATCGTAATGTAACAAATCGAATCCAAATGATCGAATCAAGCCAAGTCGAAAAGAATTGAATCGAAAAGAATCGAATCAAAATGAAAAGAATCGAATAGAATCGAATTGAAAAGAATCGAATTGAACCGAATCAAATAGAATAGAATCGAACAGAATTGAATCGAATGAAAAGAATCTTATCGAATCGATTCGAAAAGAATTGAATCGAATCGAATGGAGAAGAATCAAATCAAATGGAATCGAAAAGAATCGAATCAAAGAGAATCTAATCGAAACGAAAAGAATCAATCGAATCGAAAAGAATCGAATCGAAACGAAAAGTGTCGAATCGAATCGAATCGAAAAGAATCGAATCGAACCGAAAAGAATCAAATCGAATCGAAAAGAATCGAATTGAATTGAATCGTAATGAAAAGAATCGAATCGAATCGAAAGAATCAAATCGAATCGAAAACAATTGAATCGAATGCAATCAAATCGAAAAGAATCGAATCGAATTGAAAAGAATCAAATCGAATTGATTGAATCGAAAAGAATCGAATCGAATCGCATCGCATCGAATCGAAAATAATAGAATTGAATAAAAATAATCGAATCGAATTGAGAATAATTGGAATTGAATTGAATCGATAATCGAATCGAATCAAATCGAGTCGAATCGAAACTAATCGAATCGAATCAAATCGATTCGAAAAAATCGAATCAGATTGCAACGAATCGAATCATATTGAATTGATTTGAATTGAAATGAATCGAATCTAATCAAATCAAAAAGAATCGAATCCAAAGAATCGAATTGTAGAAAATCAAATCAAAACAAAAAGATTCAAATCGAAACGAATCAAATTGAAAAGAATCGAATCGAATCGAATCGAATCGAAAAGAATCGAATCGAATCGAAAAGAATCGAATAGAAAAGAATCGTATCGAATCAAATCTAAAAGAATCGAATCGAATCGAATAAAAAAGAATCGAATCGAATTGATTCGCATCGAAAAGAATCGAATCGTATCGAATCGAAAAGAATCGAATCTATTCGAATCGAATGGAATTGAATCAAAAAGAATCGAATCGAATTGAAACGAAAAGAATCGAATAGATTCGAATTGAAACAAATCGAAAAAAATCAAAACGAATCAAATCACATCGAGTGGAAAAGAATCGAATCAAATAGAAAAGAATCGAATTGAATCGAACTGAATCGAAAAGAATCGAATAGATCAAATCAAAAAGAATCGAATCGATTCGAGATGAACCGAGTAGAATCGAGTCGAAGTGAAAAGAATTGAATCGAATCGAATCGAAAAGAATCGAATCGAAACGAAAAGAATCGAATCGAAGAGAATCTAATCGAAATGAAAAGAATCAAATCGAATCGAAAAGAATCGAATCGAAACGAAAACTGTCGAATCGAATCGAATCGAAAAGAATCGAGTTGAATAGAAAAGAATTGAATCGAATAAAATCGATAAGATTTGAATCAAATCCAATAGAATCGAAAAGATTCGAATCGAATTGAAAAGAAATGAACCGAAGTGAAAAGAATCGAATCGAATCGAAAGAATCAAATCGAAAAAAAAATCGAATCGAAATTAAAAGAATCGAATCGAATCAAAGCATAAAGAATCGAATCTAATTGAATCGAAAGAATCGATTGAATCAAATAGAGAAGAATCTAATGGTAAGGAATCGAATCGAAAAGAATCCAATTGTATTGAATCGAATCGAAAAGAAATGAATTGAATAGATTATAAAAGAATCGAATCGAAAGGAATCGACTCGAAACGTAAAGAATCGAATCGAAAAAATTGAATAGATCGAAGAATTGAATAGAAATGAATCGAATCGAAATGAAAAGAATTGAATCGAATCGAATCGAAAACAATCGAATCAAAAAGAATCGAATTGAAACAAAAGAATCGCATTGTATTTAATCGAATCAAAAAAATCTAATTGAATCGAATCGAAAAGAATCGATTTGAAATGAAAAGAATCTAATTGAATTGATAGAAAATTGAATCGAATCGAAAACAATCGAATCGAATCGAAAAGAATCGAATTGTATGGAAACGAATCGAAAAGAATCTAATTGAGTAGAAAAGAATCAAATCAAATTTAATGGAATCGAAAAGAACCGAATAGCATCGAATTGAATCGAATCGAAAAGAATCGAAACGAATTGAATCGAAAGGCATTGAGTCGAATCAAATCGAAAAGAATCGAATCGTATCAAATTGAAAAGAATCGAATCGATCTGAAAAGAATTGAATCGAATTGAATCGAATCGA
Source organism: Canis lupus baileyi (assembly GCF_048164855.1). Classification (NCBI taxonomy): domain Eukaryota; kingdom Metazoa; phylum Chordata; class Mammalia; order Carnivora; family Canidae; genus Canis; species Canis lupus. The sequence continues at coordinate 31,842,071 of NC_132871.1, read as the reverse complement.
AAAGAATCAAATTGAAACGAAAAGAATCAAATCGAATAGCAAAGAATCGAATCGAAACGAATCGATTTGAAACGAGCCGAATCGAATCGAATTGAATGAAATATTCGAATCGAATCGAATCGAAAAGAATCTAATCTAATGAAATCCAAAAGAATCAAATCGAAACAAATAGAATCAAACCGAATGGAATTGAATCGAAAAGAGTCGATTCGAATCAAATTGGAATGAAAAGAATTGAATCGAATCGAATAAAAAACAAGTGAATCGAATAGAATAGAAAAGAATAGAATCGAAACGAAAAGAATCAAATTGAATCGAAAGGAATCGAATCGAAAAGAATCGAATCAAAGAGAAAAGACTCGAATCGAATGGAAAAGAATAGAATCAAAAAGAATCGAATTGAAACAAAAAGAATCGAATTGAATTGAATCGAAAAGAATCGAATGGAATCGAATCGAAAAGAATCGAATTGAATTAAATCGAAGAGAATCGAATCGAATTGAATTGAATCGAAGAGAATCGAATCGAATAGAAAAGAATCAAATCGAAATGAATCGATTTGAAACGAAAAGAATCGAATCGAATCAAATTGAATGAAAAGAATTGAATCGAATCAAAAAGAATTGAATCAAAAAGAATCAAACCGAAACAAAAAGAATCAAACCGAATTGAAAAGAATCTAACTGAATAGAATCGAAAAGAATCGACGTACCGAATCGAATCCAATCGTATCAAATCGAATCGAAAAGAATTGAAATGAATAGAATAGAAAAGATTCGAATCAAATGAAAAACAATCAAATCGAGTAATATCGAATCGAAAAGAATCGAATGGAAAAGAATCGAATCGAATGGAAAAGAATTGAATTGAATCAAAAAGAATTGATTCAAATCAAAAAGAATCGAATCGATTCGAATCGAAAAGACTCGAATCGAAAAGAATCGAAAAGAATCGAATCGAATCCAAAAGGATCGAATCGCAAAGAATCGAATCTAAAGAAAAGGAATCGAATCGAATCGAAACGAATAGAATCGAAAAGAATCGATTTGAATCGAAATGAAAAGAATCGTATCGAATCAAATCGAAAAAAATCAAATGGAATCGAATCGAATCGTATCGAAAAGAATCAAATCAAATGAAAAGAATCGAATCGAATAGAAAAGAATCGAATTGATTGGAATCGACTCGAAAACAGTCTAATTGAATTGAAAGGAATCGAATCAAATTTAATGGAATCGACAAGAATCGTATCAAATCAAAAAGATCGAATCGAAATGAATCAATTCGAAAAGAATCAAATCGAGTCGAATCGAAAAGAATCGAATCGAAAAGAATTGAATTGAAAAGAATCGAATTGAATCGAATTGAAAAGACTCGAATCGAATTAAAAGAATCGAATCGAATCGAAAAGAATCGAATCGAATCGGAAAGAATTGAATTGGAATGAATCGATTTGAATCGAATTGAAAAGAATCGAATCGAAAAAATCGAATCGAAAAGAACTGAGTTGAGTTGAATCGAATCGAAAAGATTCGAATCGAATCGTGTCGAATCAAAAAGATGGAATCGAAACGAATCGAATCGAATCGAATCGAAAAGAATCGAATAGATAGCAAAGAATCAAATCGAATAGAAAAGAATTTGAATCGAATTGAAACGATTCGAAAAAATCGAAACTAATCGAATCATCGAATGGAAAAGAATCGAATCGAATCAAAAAGAATCGAAACGAACTGAATCGAAAGAATCGAATCGAACAGAATCGAAAAGAATTGAATCGTAATGTAACAAATCGAATCCAAATGATCGAATCAAGCCAAGTCGAAAAGAATTGAATCGAAAAGAATCGAATCAAAATGAAAAGAATCGAATAGAATCGAATTGAAAAGAATCGAATTGAACCGAATCAAATAGAATAGAATCGAACAGAATTGAATCGAATGAAAAGAATCTTATCGAATCGATTCGAAAAGAATTGAATCGAATCGAATGGAGAAGAATCAAATCAAATGGAATCGAAAAGAATCGAATCAAAGAGAATCTAATCGAAACGAAAAGAATCAATCGAATCGAAAAGAATCGAATCGAAACGAAAAGTGTCGAATCGAATCGAATCGAAAAGAATCGAATCGAACCGAAAAGAATCAAATCGAATCGAAAAGAATCGAATTGAATTGAATCGTAATGAAAAGAATCGAATCGAATCGAAAGAATCAAATCGAATCGAAAACAATTGAATCGAATGCAATCAAATCGAAAAGAATCGAATCGAATTGAAAAGAATCAAATCGAATTGATTGAATCGAAAAGAATCGAATCGCATCGCATCGAATCGAAAATAATAGAATTGAATAAAAATAATCGAATCGAATTGAGAATAATTGGAATTGAATTGAATCGATAATCGAATCGAATCAAATCGAGTCGAATCGAAACTAATCGAATCGAATCAAATCGATTCGAAAAAATCGAATCAGATTGCAACGAATCGAATCATATTGAATTGATTTGAATTGAAATGAATCGAATCTAATCAAATCAAAAAGAATCGAATCCAAAGAATCGAATTGTAGAAAATCAAATCAAAACAAAAAGATTCAAATCGAAACGAATCAAATTGAAAAGAATCGAATCGAATCGAATCGAATCGAAAAGAATCGAATCGAATCGAAAAGAATCGAATAGAAAAGAATCGTATCGAATCAAATCTAAAAGAATCGAATCGAATCGAATAAAAAAGAATCGAATCGAATTGATTCGCATCGAAAAGAATCGAATCGTATCGAATCGAAAAGAATCGAATCTATTCGAATCGAATGGAATTGAATCAAAAAGAATCGAATCGAATTGAAACGAAAAGAATCGAATAGATTCGAATTGAAACAAATCGAAAAAAATCAAAACGAATCAAATCACATCGAGTGGAAAAGAATCGAATCAAATAGAAAAGAATCGAATTGAATCGAACTGAATCGAAAAGAATCGAATAGATCAAATCAAAAAGAATCGAATCGATTCGAGATGAACCGAGTAGAATCGAGTCGAAGTGAAAAGAATTGAATCGAATCGAATCGAAAAGAATCGAATCGAAACGAAAAGAATCGAATCGAAGAGAATCTAATCGAAATGAAAAGAATCAAATCGAATCGAAAAGAATCGAATCGAAACGAAAACTGTCGAATCGAATCGAATCGAAAAGAATCGAGTTGAATAGAAAAGAATTGAATCGAATAAAATCGATAAGATTTGAATCAAATCCAATAGAATCGAAAAGATTCGAATCGAATTGAAAAGAAACGAACCGAAGTGAAAAGAATCGAATCGAATCGAATCGAAAGAATCAAATCGAAAAAAAAATCGAATCGAAATTAAAAGAATCGAATCGAATCAAAGCATAAAGAATCGAATCTAATTGAATCGAAAGAATCGATTGAATCAAATAGAGAAGAATCTAATGGTAAGGAATCGAATCGAAAAGAATCCAATTGTATTGAATCGAATCGAAAAGAAATGAATTGAATAGATTATAAAAGAATCGAATCGAAAGGAATCGACTCGAAACGTAAAGAATCGAATCGAAAAAATTGAATAGATCGAAGAATTGAATAGAAATGAATCGAATCGAAATGAAAAGAATTGAATCGAATCGAATCGAAAACAATCGAATCAAAAAGAATCGAATTGAAACAAAAGAATCGCATTGTATTTAATCGAATCAAAAAAATCTAATTGAATCGAATCGAAAAGAATCGATTTGAAATGAAAAGAATCTAATTGAATTGATAGAAAATTGAATCGAATCGAAAACAATCGAATCGAATCGAAAAGAATCGAATTGTATGGAAACGAATCGAAAAGAATCTAATTGAGTAGAAAAGAATCAAATCAAATTTAATGGAATCGAAAAGAACCGAATAGCATCGAATTGAATCGAATCGAAAAGAATCGAAACGAATTGAATCGAAAGGCATTGAGTCGAATCAAATCGAAAAGAATCGAATCGTATCAAATTGAAAAGAATCGAATCGATCTGAAAAGAATTGAATCGAATTGAATCGAATCGAAAAGAATCAAATTGAAACGAAAAGAATCAAATCGAATAGCAAAGAATCGAATCGAAACGAATCGATTTGAAACGAGCCGAATCGAATCGAATTGAATGAAATATTCGAATCGAATCGAATCGAAAAGAATCTAATCTAATGAAATCCAAAAGAATCAAATCGAAACAAATAGAATCAAACCGAATGGAATTGAATCGAAAAGAGTCGATTCGAATCAAATTGGAATGAAAAGAATTGAATCGAATCGAATAAAAAACAAGTGAATCGAATAGAATAGAAAAGAATAGAATCGAAACGAAAAGAATCAAATTGAATCGAAAGGAATCGAATCGAAAAGAATCGAATCAAAGAGAAAAGACTCGAATCGAATGGAAAAGAATAGAATCAAAAAGAATCGAATTGAAACAAAAAGAATCGAATTGAATTGAATCGAAAAGAATCGAATGGAATCGAATCGAAAAGAATCGAATTGAATTAAATCGAAGAGAATCGAATCGAATTGAATTGAATCGAAGAGAATCGAATCGAATAGAAAAGAATCAAATCGAAATGAATCGATTTGAAACGAAAAGAATCGAATCGAATCAAATTGAATGAAAAGAATTGAATCGAATCAAAAAGAATTGAATCAAAAAGAATCAAACCGAAACAAAAAGAATCAAACCGAATTGAAAAGAATCTAACTGAATAGAATCGAAAAGAATCGACGTACCGAATCGAATCCAATCGTATCAAATCGAATCGAAAAGAATTGAAATGAATAGAATAGAAAAGATTCGAATCAAATGAAAAACAATCAAATCGAGTAATATCGAATCGAAAAGAATCGAATGGAAAAGAATCGAATCGAATGGAAAAGAATTGAATTGAATCAAAAAGAATTGATTCAAATCAAAAAGAATCGAATCGATTCGAATCGAAAAGACTCGAATCGAAAAGAATCGAAAAGAATCGAATCGAATCCAAAAGGATCGAATCGCAAAGAATCGAATCTAAAGAAAAGGAATCGAATCGAATCGAAACGAATAGAATGAAAAGAATCGATTTGAATCGAAATGAAAAGAATCGTATCGAATCAAATCGAAAAAAATCAAATGGAATCGAATCGAATCGTATCGAAAAGAATCAAATCAAATGAAAAGAATCGAATCGAATAGAAAAGAATCGAATTGATTGGAATCGACTCGAAAACAGTCTAATTGAATTGAAAGGAATCGAATCAAATTTAATGGAATCGACAAGAATCGTATCAAATCAAAAAGATCGAATCGAAATGAATCAATTCGAAAAGAATCAAATCGAGTCGAATCGAAAAGAATCGAATCGAAAAGAATTGAATTGAAAAGAATCGAATTGAATCGAATTGAAAAGACTCGAATCGAATTAAAAGAATCGAATCGAATCGAAAAGAATCGAATCGAATCGGAAAGAATTGAATTGGAATGAATCGATTTGAATCGAATTGAAAAGAATCGAATCGAAAAAATCGAATCGAAAAGAACTGAGTTGAGTTGAATCGAATCGAAAAGATTCGAATCGAATCGTGTCGAATCAAAAAGATGGAATCGAAACGAATCGAATCGAATCGAATCGAAAAGAATCGAATAGATAGCAAAGAATCAAATCGAATAGAAAAGAATTTGAATCGAATTGAAACGATTCGAAAAAATCGAAACTAATCGAATCATCGAATGGAAAAGAATCGAATCGAATCAAAAAGAATCGAAACGAACTGAATCGAAAGAATCGAATCGAACAGAATCGAAAAGAATTGAATCGTAATGTAACAAATCGAATCCAAATGATCGAATCAAGCCAAGTCGAAAAGAATTGAATCGAAAAGAATCGAATCAAAATGAAAAGAATCGAATAGAATCGAATTGAAAAGAATCGAATTGAACCGAATCAAATAGAATAGAATCGAACAGAATTGAATCGAATGAAAAGAATCTTATCGAATCGATTCGAAAAGAATTGAATCGAATCGAATGGAGAAGAATCAAATCAAATGGAATCGAAAAGAATCGAATCAAAGAGAATCTAATCGAAACGAAAAGAATCAATCGAATCGAAAAGAATCGAATCGAAACGAAAAGTGTCGAATCGAATCGAATCGAAAAGAATCGAATCGAACCGAAAAGAATCAAATCGAATCGAAAAGAATCGAATTGAATTGAATCGTAATGAAAAGAATCGAATCGAATCGAAAGAATCAAATCGAATCGAAAACAATTGAATCGAATGCAATCAAATCGAAAAGAATCGAATCGAATTGAAAAGAATCAAATCGAATTGATTGAATCGAAAAGAATCGAATCGAATCGCATCGCATCGAATCGAAAATAATAGAATTGAATAAAAATAATCGAATCGAATTGAGAATAATTGGAATTGAATTGAATCGATAATCGAATCGAATCAAATCGAGTCGAATCGAAACTAATCGAATCGAATCAAATCGATTCGAAAAAATCGAATCAGATTGCAACGAATCGAATCATATTGAATTGATTTGAATTGAAATGAATCGAATCTAATCAAATCAAAAAGAATCGAATCCAAAGAATCGAATTGTAGAAAATCAAATCAAAACAAAAAGATTCAAATCGAAACGAATCAAATTGAAAAGAATCGAATCGAATCGAATCGAATCGAAAAGAATCGAATCGAATCGAAAAGAATCGAATAGAAAAGAATCGTATCGAATCAAATCTAAAAGAATCGAATCGAATCGAATAAAAAAGAATCGAATCGAATTGATTCGCATCGAAAAGAATCGAATCGTATCGAATCGAAAAGAATCGAATCTATTCGAATCGAATGGAATTGAATCAAAAAGAATCGAATCGAATTGAAACGAAAAGAATCGAATAGATTCGAATTGAAACAAATCGAAAAAAATCAAAACGAATCAAATCACATCGAGTGGAAAAGAATCGAATCAAATAGAAAAGAATCGAATTGAATCGAACTGAATCGAAAAGAATCGAATAGATCAAATCAAAAAGAATCGAATCGATTCGAGATGAACCGAGTAGAATCGAGTCGAAGTGAAAAGAATTGAATCGAATCGAATCGAAAAGAATCGAATCGAAACGAAAAGAATCGAATCGAAGAGAATCTAATCGAAATGAAAAGAATCAAATCGAATCGAAAAGAATCGAATCGAAACGAAAACTGTCGAATCGAATCGAATCGAAAAGAATCGAGTTGAATAGAAAAGAATTGAATCGAATAAAATCGATAAGATTTGAATCAAATCCAATAGAATCGAAAAGATTCGAATCGAATTGAAAAGAAATGAACCGAAGTGAAAAGAATCGAATCGAATCGAAAGAATCAAATCGAAAAAAAAATCGAATCGAAATTAAAAGAATCGAATCGAATCAAAGCATAAAGAATCGAATCTAATTGAATCGAAAGAATCGATTGAATCAAATAGAGAAGAATCTAATGGTAAGGAATCGAATCGAAAAGAATCCAATTGTATTGAATCGAATCGAAAAGAAATGAATTGAATAGATTATAAAAGAATCGAATCGAAAGGAATCGACTCGAAACGTAAAGAATCGAATCGAAAAAATTGAATAGATCGAAGAATTGAATAGAAATGAATCGAATCGAAATGAAAAGAATTGAATCGAATCGAATCGAAAACAATCGAATCAAAAAGAATCGAATTGAAACAAAAGAATCGCATTGTATTTAATCGAATCAAAAAAATCTAATTGAATCGAATCGAAAAGAATCGATTTGAAATGAAAAGAATCTAATTGAATTGATAGAAAATTGAATCGAATCGAAAACAATCGAATCGAATCGAAAAGAATCGAATTGTATGGAAACGAATCGAAAAGAATCTAATTGAGTAGAAAAGAATCAAATCAAATTTAATGGAATCGAAAAGAACCGAATAGCATCGAATTGAATCGAATCGAAAAGAATCGAAACGAATTGAATCGAAAGGCATTGAGTCGAATCAAATCGAAAAGAATCGAATCGTATCAAATTGAAAAGAATCGAATCGATCTGAAAAGAATTGAATCGAATTGAATCGAATCGAAAAGAATCAAATTGAAACGAAAAGAATCAAATCGAATAGCAAAGAATCGAATCGAAACGAATCGATTTGAAACGAGCCGAATCGAATCGAATTGAATGAAATATTCGAATCGAATCGAATCGAAAAGAATCTAATCTAATGAAATCCAAAAGAATCAAATCGAAACAAATAGAATCAAACCGAATGGAATTGAATCGAAAAGAGTCGATTCGAATCAAATTGGAATGAAAAGAATTGAATCGAATCGAATAAAAAACAAGTGAATCGAATAGAATAGAAAAGAATAGAATCGAAACGAAAAGAATCAAATTGAATCGAAAGGAATCGAATCGAAAAGAATCGAATCAAAGAGAAAAGACTCGAATCGAATGGAAAAGAATAGAATCAAAAAGAATCGAATTGAAACAAAAAGAATCGAATTGAATTGAATCGAAAAGAATCGAATGGAATCGAATCGAAAAGAATCGAATTGAATTAAATCGAAGAGAATCGAATCGAATTGAATTGAATCGAAGAGAATCGAATCGAATAGAAAAGAATCAAATCGAAATGAATCGATTTGAAACGAAAAGAATCGAATCGAATCAAAATGAATGAAAAGAATTGAATCGAATCAAAAAGAATTGAATCAAAAAGAATCAATCCGAAACAAAAAGAATCAAACCGAATTGAAAAGAATCTAACTGAATAGAATCGAAAAGAATCGACGTACCGAATTGAATCCAATCGAAAAAAATCTAATCGTATCAAATCGAATCGAAATGAATTGAAATGAATAGAATAGAAAAGATTCGAATCAAATGAAAAACAATCAAATCGAGTAATATCGAATCGAAAAGAATCGAATCGAAAAAGTCGAATCGAAAAGAATTGATTTGAAAAGAATCGAATTGAATCGAATTGAAAAGACTCGAATCGAATTAAAAGAATCGAATCGAATGGAAAAGAATCGAATCGAATCGGAAAGAATTGAATTGGAATGAATCGATTTGAATCGAATTGAAAAGAATCGAATCGAAAAAATCGAATCGAAAAGAACTGAGTTGAGTTGAATCGAATCGAAAAGATTCGAATCGAATCGTGTCGAATCAAAAAGATGGAATCGAAACGAATCGAATCGAATCGAATCGAAAAGAATCGAATAGATAGCAAAGAATCAAATCGAATAGAAAAGAATTTGAATCGAATTGAAACGATTCGAAAAAATCGAAACTAATCGAATCATCGAATGGAAAAGAATCGAATCGAATCAAAAAGAATCGAAACGAACTGAATCGAAAGAATCGAATCGAACAGAATCGAAAAGAATTGAATCGTAATGTAACAAATCGAATCCAAATGATCGAATCAAGCCAAGTCGAAAAGAATTGAATCGAAAAGAATCGAATCAAAATGAAAAGAATCGAATTGAAAAGAATCGAATTGAACCGAATCAAATAGAATAGAATCGAACAGAATTGAATCGAATGAAAAGAATCTTATCGAATCGATTCGAAAAGAATTGAATCGAATCGAATGGAGAAGAATCAAATCAAATGGAATCGAAAAGAATCGAATCAAAGAGAATCTAATCGAAACGAAAAGAATCAATCGAATCGAAAAGAATCGAATCGAAACGAAAAGTGTCGAATCGAATCGAATCGAAAAGAATAGAATCGAACCGAAAAGAATCAAATCGAATCGAAAAGAATCGAATTGAATTGAATCGTAATGAAAAGAATCGAATCGAATCGAAAGAATCAAATCGAATCGAAAACAATTGAATCGAATGCAATCAAATCGAAAAGAATCGAATCGAATTGAAAAGAATCAAATCGAATTGATTGAATCGAAAAGAATCGAATCGAATCGCATCGCATCGAATCGAAAATAATAGAATTGAATAAAAATAATCGAATCGAATTGAGAATAATTGGAATTGAATTGAATCGATAATCGAATCGAATCAAATCGAGTCGAATCGAAACTAATCGAATCGAATCAAATCGATTCGAAAAAATCGAATCAGATTGCAACGAATCGAATCATATTGAATTGATTTGAATTGAAATGAATCGAATCTAATCAAATCAAAAAGAATCGAATCCAAAGAATCGAATTGTAGAAAATCAAATCAAAACAAAAAGATTCAAATCGAAACGAATCAAATTGAAAAGAATCGAATCGAATCGAATCGAAAAGAATCGAATCGAATCGAAAAGAATCGAATAGAAAAGAATCGTATCGAATCAAATCTAAAAGAATCGAATCGAATCGAATAAAAAAGAATCGAATCGAATTGATTCGCATCGAAAAGAATCGAATCGTATCGAATCGAAAAGAATCGAATCTATTCGAATCGAATGGAATTGAATCAAAAAGAATCGAATCGAATTGAAACGAAAAGAATCGAATAGATTCGAATTGAAACAAATCGAAAAAAATCAAAACGAATCAAATCACATCGAGTGGAAAAGAATCGAATCAAATAGAAAAGAATCGAATTGAATCGAACTGAATCGAAAAGAATCGAATAGATCAAATCAAAAAGAATCGAATCGATTCGAGATGAACCGAGTAGAATCGAGTCGAAGTGAAAAGAATTGAATCGAATCGAATCGAAAAGAATCGAATCGAAACGAAAAGAATCGAATCGAAGAGAATCTAATCGAAATGAAAAGAATCAAATCGAATCGAAAAGAATCGAATCGAAACGAAAACTGTCGAATCGAATCGAATCGAAAAGAATCGAGTTGAATAGAAAAGAATTGAATCGAATAAAATCGATAAGATTTGAATCAAATCCAATAGAATCGAAAAGATTCGAATCGAATTGAAAAGAAATGAACCGAAGTGAAAAGAATCGAATCGAATCGAAAGAATCAAATCGAAAAAAAAATCGAATCGAAATTAAAAGAATCGAATCGAATCAAAGCATAAAGAATCGAATCTAATTGAATCGAAAGAATCGATTGAATCAAATAGAGAAGAATCTAATGGTAAGGAATCGAATCGAAAAGAATCCAATTGTATTGAATCGAATCGAAAAGAAATGAATTGAATAGATTATAAAAGAATCGAATCGAAAGGAATCGACTCGAAACGTAAAGAATCGAATCGAAAAAATTGAATAGATCGAAGAATTGAATAGAAATGAATCGAATCGAAATGAAAAGAATTGAATCGAATCGAATCGAAAACAATCGAATCAAAAAGAATCGAATTGAAACAAAAGAATCGCATTGTATTTAATCGAATCAAAAAAATCTAATTGAATCGAATCGAAAAGAATCGATTTGAAATGAAAAGAATCTAATTGAATTGATAGAAAATTGAATCGAATCGAAAACAATCGAATCGAATCGAAAAGAATCGAATTGTATGGAAACGAATCGAAAAGAATCTAATTGAGTAGAAAAGAATCAAATCAAATTTAATGGAATCGAAAAGAACCGAATAGCATCGAATTGAATCGAATCGAAAAGAATCGAAACGAATTGAATCGAAAGGCATTGAGTCGAATCAAATCGAAAAGAATCGAATCGTATCAAATTGAAAAGAATCGAATCGATCTGAAAAGAATTGAATCGAATTGAATCGAATCGAAAAGAATCAAATTGAAACGAAAAGAATCAAATCGAATAGCAAAGAATCGAATCGAAACGAATCGATTTGAAACGAGCAGAATCGAATCGAATTGAATGAAATATTCGAATCGAATCGAAAAGAATCTAATCTAATGAAATCCAAAAGAATCAAATCGAAACAAATAGAATCAAACCGAATGGAATTGAATCGAAAAGAGTCGATTCGAATCAAATTGGAATGAAAAGAATTGAATCGAATCGAATAAAAAACAAGTGAATCGAATAGAATAGAAAAGAATAGAATCGAAACGAAAAGAATCAAATTGAATCGAAAGGAATCGAATCGAAAAGAATCGAATCAAAGAGAAAAGACGAATCGAATGGAAAAGAATAGAATCAAAAAGAATCGAATTGAAACAAAAAGAATCGAATTGAATTGAATCGAAAAGAATCGAATGGAATCGAATCGAAAAGAATCGAATTGAATTAAATCGAAGAGAATCGAATTGAATTGAATCGAATCGAATAGAAAAGAATCAAATCGAAATGAATCGATTTGAAACGAAAAGAATCGAATCGAATCAAATTGAATGAAAAGAATTGAATCGAATCAAAAAGAATTGAATCAAAAAGAATCAAACCGAAACAAAAAGAATCAAACCGAATTGAAAAGAATCTAACTGAATAGAATCGAAAAGAATCGAACCGTACTGAATCGAATCTAATCGAAAAGAATCTAATCGTATCGAATCGAATCGAAAAGAATTGAAATGAATAGAATAGAAAAGATTCGAGTCAAATCAAAAACAATCAAATCGAGTAATATCGAATCGAAAAGAATCGAATCGAAAAGAATCGAATCGAATGGAAAAGAATTGAATTGAATCAAAAAGAATTGATTCAAATCAAAAAGAATCGAATCGATTCGAATCGAAAAGACTCGAATCAAAAAGAATCGAAAAGAATCGAATCGAATCAAAAAGGATCGAATCGCAAAGAATCGAATCTAAAGAAAAGGAATCGAATCGAATCGAAACGAATAGAATCGAAAAGAATCGATTTGAATCGAAATGAAAAGAATCGTATCGAATCAAATCGAAAAAATCAAATGGAATCGAATCGAATCGTATCGAAAAGAATCAAATCAAATGAAAAGAATCGAATCGAATAGAAAAGAATCGAATTGATTGGAATCGACTCGAAAACAGTCTAATTGAATTGAAAGGAATCGAATCAAATTAAATGGAATCGACAAGAATCGTATCAAATCAAAAAGATCGAATCGAAATGAATCAATTCGAAAAGAATCAAATCGAATCGAATCGAAAAGAATCGAATCGAAAAGAATTGAATTGAAAAGAATCGAAATGAATCGAATTGAAAAGACTCGAATCGAATTAAAAGAATCGAATCGAATCGAAAAGAATCGAATCGAATCGGAAAGAATTGAATTGGAATGAATCGATTTGAATCGAATTGAAAAGAATCGAATCGAAAAAATCGAATCGAAAAGAACTGAGTTGAGTTGAATCGAATCGAAAAGATTCGAATCGAATCGTGTCGAATCAAAAAGATCGAATTGAAACGAATCGAATCGAATCGAATCGAAAAGAATCGAATCAAAAAGAATCGAATCGAAAAGAATCGAATCGAATCATATCGATTGAAAAGATCAAATCAAAAAAATCAAAGAGAATCGAAATGAATCAAAACGAATCGAATCGAATAGAAAAGAATCGTATCGAATCAAATCTAAAAGAATCGAATCGAATCGAATAAAAAAGAATCGAATCGAATTGATTCGCATCGAAAAGAATCGAATCGTATCGAATCGAAAAGAATCGAATCTATTCGAATCGAATGGAATTGAATCAAAAAGAATCGAATCGAATTGAATCGAAAACAATCGAATAGATTCGAATTGAAACAAATCGAAAAAAATCAAAACGAATCAAATCACATCGAGTGGAAAAGAATCGAATCAAATAGAAAAGAATCGAATTGAATCGAACTGAATCGAAAAGAATCTAATAGATCAAATCAAAAAGAATCGAATCGATTCGAAATGAATCGAGTAGAATCGAGTCGAAGTGAAAAGAATTGAATCGAATCGAATCGAAAAGAATCGAATCGAAACGAAAAGAATCGAATCGAAGAGAATCTAATCGAAATGAAATAATCAAATCGAATCGAAAAGAATCGAATCGAAACGAAAAGTGTCGATTCGAATCGAATCGAAAAGAATCGAGTTGAATAGAAAAGAATCGATTCGAATAAAATCGATAAGAATTGAATCAAATCCAATAGAATCGAAAAGATTCGAATCGAATTGAAAAGAAACGAACCGAATTGAAAAGAATCAAATCGAATCGAAAAGAATCAAATCGAAAAAAAAATCGAATCGAAATTAAAAGAATCGAATCGAATCAAAGCATAAAGAATCAAATCTAATTGAATCGAAAAGAATCGATTGAATCGAATAGAGAAGGATCTAATGGTAAGGAATCGAATCGAAAAGAATCCATTTGTATTGAATCGAATCGAAAAAAATCGAATTGAATAGAATATAAAAGAATCGAATCGAAAGGAATCGACTCGAAACGAAAAGAATCGAATCGAAAAAATTGAATAGAATCGAAAAGAATTGAATAGAAATGAATCGAATCGAAATGAAAAGAATTGAATCGAATCGAATCGAAAACAATCGAATCAAAAAGAATCGAATTGAAACAAAAGAATTGCATTGTATTTAATCGAATCAAAAAAATCTAATTGAATCGAATCGAAAAGAATCGATTTGAAATGAAAAGAATCTAATCGAATTGATAGAAAATTGAATCGAATCGAAAACAATCGAATCGAATCGAAAAGAATCGAATTGTATGGAAACGAATCGAAAAGAATCTAATTGAGTAGAAAAGAATCAAATCAAATTTAATGGAATCGAAAAGAACCGAATAGCATCGAATTGAATCAAATCGAAAAGAATCGAAACGAATTGAATCGAAAAGCATTGAATCCAATCAAATCGAAAAGAATCGAATCGTATCAAATTGAAAAGAATCGAATCGATCTGAAAAGAATTGAATCGAATTGAATCGAATCGAAAAGAATCAAATTGAAACGAAAAGAATCAAATCGAATAGCAAAGAATCGAATCGAATCGATTTGAAAAGAGCCGAATCGAATCGAATTGAATGAAATATTCGAATCGAATCGAAAAGAATCTAATCTAATGAAATCCAAAAGAATCAAATCGAAACAAATAGAGTCAAACCGAATGGAATTGAATCGAAAAGAGTCGATTCGAATCAAATTGGAATGAAAAGAATTGAATCGAATCAAAAAGAATTGAATCAAAAAGAATCAAACCGAAACAAAAAGAATCAAACCGAATTGAAAAGAATCTAACTGAATAGAATCGAAAAGAATCGAACCGTACTGAATCGAATCTAATCGAAAAGAATCTAATCGTATCGAATCGAATCGAAAAGAATTGAAATGAATAGAATAGAAAAGATTCGAGTCAAATCAAAAACAATCAAATCGAGTAATATCGAATCGAAAAGAATCGAATCGAAAAGAATCGAATCGAATGGAAAAGAATTGAATTGAATCAAAAAGAATTGATTCAAATCAAAAAGAATCGAATCGATTCGAATCGAAAAGACTCGAATCGAATCAAATCGAATTGAATCGAATCGAATCAAAAAGGATCGAATCGCAAAGAATCGAATCTAAAGAAAAGGAATCGAATCGAATCGAAATGAATAGAATCGAAAAGAATCGATTTGAATCGAAATGAAAAGAATCGTATCGAATCAAATCGAAAAAAATCAAATGGAATCGAATCGAATCGTATCGAAAAGAATCAAATCAAATGAAAAGAATCGAATCGAATAGAAAAGAATCGAATTGATTTCAATCGACTCGAAAATAACCTAATTGAATTGAAAGGAATCGAATCAAATTTAATGGAATCGACAAGAATCGTATCAAATCAAAAAGATCGAATCGAAACAAATCAATTCGAAAAGAATCAAATCGAATCGAATCGAAAAGAATCGAATCGAAAAGAATTGAATTGAAAAGAATCGAATTGAATCGAATTGAAAAGACTCGAATCGAATTAAAAGAATCGAATCGAATCGAAAAGAATCGAATCGAATCGGAAAGAATTGAATTGAAATGAATCGATTTGAATCGAATTGAAAAGAATCGAATCGAAAAAATCGAATCGAAAAGAACTGAGTTGAGTTGAATCGAATCGAAAAGATTCGAATCGAATCGGGTCGAATCAAAAAGATCGAATCGAAACGAATTAAATCGAATGGAAAAGAATCGAATCGAATCTAAAAGAATCAAATCGAATAGAAAAGAATTTGAATCGAATTGAAACGATTCGAAAAATCGAAACTAATCGAATCATCGAATGGAAAAGAATCGAATCGAATCAAAAAGAATCGAAACGAACTGAATCGAAAGAATCGAATCGAACAGAATCGAAAAGAATTGAATCGTACTGTAACAAATCAAATCCAAATGATCGAATCAAGCCAAGACGAAAAGAATTGAATCGAAAAGAATCGAATCAAAATGAAAAGAATCGAATAGAATCGAATTGAAAAGAATCGAAATGAACCGAATCAAATAGAATAGAATCGAACAGAATTGAATCGAATGAAAAGATTCTTATCGAATCGATTCGAAAAGAATTGAATCGAATCGAATGGAGAAGAATCAAATCAAATGGAATCGAAAAGAATCGAATCAAAGAGAATCTAATCGAAACGAAAAGAATCAATCGAATCGAAAAGAATCGAATCGAAACGAAAAGTGTCGAATCGAATCGAATCGAATCGAAAAGAATCGAATCGAACCGAAAAGAATCAAATCGAATCGAAAAGAATCGAATTGAATTGAATCGTAATGAAAAGAATCGAATCGAATCGAAAGAATCAAATCGAATCGAAAACAATTGAATCGAATGCAATCAAATCGAAAAGAATCGAATCGAATTGAAAAGAATCAAATCGAATTGATTGAATCGAAAAGAATCGAATCGAATCGAATCGCATCGAATCGAAAATAATAGAATTGAATAAAAATAATCAAATCGAATCGAATTGAGAATAATTGGAATTGAATTGAATGGATAATCGAATCGAATCAAATCGAGTCGAATCGAAACTAATCGAATCGAATCAAATCGATTCGAAAAAATCGAATCAGATTGCAACGAATCGAATCATATTGAATTGATTTGAATTGAAATGAATCGAATCTAATCAAATCAAAAAGAATCGAATCCAAAGAATCGAATTGTAGAAAATCAAATCAAAACAAAAAGATTCAAATCGAAACGAATCAAATTGAAAAGAATCGAATCGAATCGAATCGAAAAGAATCGAATCGAATTGAATCGAAAAGAATCGAATCGAAAAGAATCGAATCGAATCATATCGATTGAAAAGATCAAATCCAAAAAATCAAAGAGAATCGAAATGAATCAAAACGAATCGAATCGAATAGAAAAGAATCGTATCGAATCAAATCTAAAAGAATCGAATCGAATCGAATAAAAAAGAATCGAATCGAATTGATTCGCATCGAAAAGAATCGAATCGTATCGAATCGAAAACAATCGAATCTATTCGAATCGAATGGAATTGAATCAAAAAGAATCGAATCGAATTGAATCGAAAACAATCGAATAGATTCGAATTGAAACAAATCGAAAAAAATCAAAACGCATCAAATCACATCGAGTGGAAAAGAATCGAATCAAATAGAAAAGAATCGAATTGAATCGAACTGAATCGAATAGATCAAATCAAAAAGAATCGAATCGATTCGAGATGAATCGAGTAGAATCGAGTCGAAGTGAAAAGCATTGAATCGAATCGAATCGAAAAGAATCGAATCGAAACGAAAAGAATCGAATCGAAGAGAATCTAATCGAAATGAAAAGAATCGAATCGAATCGAAAAGAATCGAGTTGAATAGAAAAGAATCGAATCGAATAAAATCGATAAGAATTGAATCAAATCCAATAGAATCGAAAAGATTCGAATCGAATTGAAAAGAAACGAACCGAATTAAAAGAATCAAATCGAATCGAAAAGAATCAAATCGAAAAAAAAAATCGAATCGAAATTAAAAGAATCGAATCGAATCAAAGCATAAAGAATCAAATCTAATTGAATCGAAAAGAATCGATTGAATCGAATAGAGAAGGATCTAATGGTAAGGAATCGAATCGAAAAGAATCCATTTGTATTGAATCGAATCGATAGAATCGAATTGAATAGAATATAAAAGAATCGAATCGAAAGGAATCGACTCGAAACGAAAAGAATCGAATCGAAAAAATTGAATAGAATCGAAAAGAATTGAATAGAAATGAATCGAATCGAAATGAAAAGAATTGAATCGAATCGAATCGAAAACAATCGAATCAAAAAGAATCGAATTGAAACAAAAGAATCGCATTGTATTTAATCGAATCAAAAAAATCTAATTGAATCGAATCGAAAAGAATCGATTTGAAATGAAAAGAATCTAATCGAATTGATAGAAAATTGAATCGAATCGAAAACAATCGAATCGAATCGAAAAGAATCGAATTGTATGGAAACGAATCGAAAAGAATCTAATTGAGTAGAAAAGAATCAAATCAAATTTAATGGAATCGAAAAGAACCGAATAGCATCGAATTGAATCAAATCGAAAAGAATCGAAACGAATTGAATCGAAAAGCATTGAATCCAATCAAATCGAAAAGAATCGAATCGTATCAAATTGAAAAGAATCGAATCGATCTAAAAAGAATTGAATCGAATTGAATCGAATCGAAAAGAATCAAATTGAAACGAAAAGAATCAAATCGAATAGCAAAGAATCGAATCGAATCGATTTGAAAAGAGCCGAATCGAATCGAATTGAATGAAATATTCGAATCGAATCGAAAAGAATCTAATCTAATGAAATCCAAAAGAATCAAATCGAAACAAATAGAGTCAAACCGAATGGAATTGAATCGAAAAGAGTCGATTCGAATCAAATTGGAATGAAAAGAATTGAATCGAATCGAATAAAAAACAAGTGAATCGAATAGAATAGAAAAGAAGAGAATCGAAACGAAAAGAATCAAATTGAATCGAAAGGAATCGAATCGAAAAGAATCGAATCAAAGAGAAAAGACTCGAATCGAATGGAAAAGAATAGAATCAAAAAGAATCGAATTGAAACAAAAAGAATCGAATTGAATTGAAACGAAAAGAATCGAATGGAATCGAATCGAAAAGAATCGAATTGAATTAAATCGAAGAGAATCGAATCGAATTGAATTGAATCGAAGAGAATCGAATCGAATAGAAAAGAATCAAATCGAAATGAATCGATTTGAAACGAAAAGAATCGAATCGAATCAAATTGAATGAAAAGAATTGAATCGAATCAAAAAGAATTGAATCAAAAAGAATCAATCCGAAACAAAAAGAATCAAACCGAATTGAAAAGAATCTAACTGAATAGAATCGAAAAGAATCGACGTACCGAATCGAATCCAATCGAAAAAAATCTAATCGTATCAAATCGAATCGAAAAGAATTGAAATGAATAGAATAGAAAAGATTCGAATCAAATGAAAAACAATCAAATCGAGTAATATCGAATCGAAAAGAATCGAATGGAAAAGAATCGAATCGAATGGAAAAGAATTGAATTGAATCAAAAAGAATTGATTCAAATCAAAAAGAATCGAATCGATTCGAATCGAAAAGACTCGAATCGAAAAGAATCGAAAAGAATCGAATCGAATCAAAAAGGATCGAATCGCAAAGAATCGAATCTAAAGAAAAGGAATCGAATCGAATCGAAACGAATAGAATCGAAAAGAATCGATTTGAATCGAAATGAAAAGAATCGTATCGAATCAAATCGAAAAAAATCAAATGGAATCAAATCGAATCGTATCGAAAAGAATCAAATCAAATGAAAAGAATCGAATCGAATAGAAAAGAATCGAATTGATTGGTATCGACTCGAAAACAATCTAATTGAATTGAAAGGAATCGAATCAAATTTAATGGAATCGACAAGAATCGTATCAAATCAAAAAGATCGAATCGAAATGAATCAATTCGAAAAGAATCAAATCGAATCGAATCGAAAACAATCGAATCGAAAAGAATTGAATTGAAAAGAATCGAATTGAATCGAATTGAAAAGACTCGAATCGAATTAAAAGAATCGAATCGAATCGAAAAGAATCGAATCGAATCGGAAAGAATTGAATTGGAATGAATCGATTTGAATCGAATTGAAAAGAATCGAATCGAAAAAATCGAATCGAAAAGAACTGAGTTGAGTTGAATCGAATCGAAAAGATTCGAATCGAATCGTGTCGAATCAAAAAGATGGAATCGAAACGAATCGAATCGAATCGAATCGAAAAGAATCGAATAGATAGCAAAGAATCAAATCGAATAGAAAAGAATTTGAATCGAATTGAAACGATTCGAAAAAATCGAAACTAATCGAATCATCGAATGGAAAAGAATCGAATCGAATCAAAAAGAATCGAAACGAACTGAATCGAAAGAATCGAATCGAACAGAATCGAAAAGAATTGAATCGTAATGTAACAAATCGAATCCAAATGATCGAATCAAGCCAAGTCGAAAAGAATTGAATCGAAAAGAATCGAATCAAAATGAAAAGAATCGAATAGAATCGAATTGAAAAGAATCGAATTGAACCGAATCAAATAGAATAGAATCGAACAGAATTGAATCGAATGAAAAGAATCTTATCGAATCGATTCGAAAAGAATTGAATCGAATCGAATGGAGAAGAATCAAATCAAATGGAATCGAAAAGAATCGAATCAAAGAGAATCTAATCGAAACGAAAAGAATCAATCGAATCGAAAAGAATCGAATCGAAACGAAAAGTGTCGAATCGAATCGAATCGAAAAGAATCGAATCGAACCGAAAAGAATCAAATCGAATCGAAAAGAATCGAATTGAATTGAATCGTAATGAAAAGAATCGAATCGAATCGAAAGAATCAAATCGAATCGAAAACAATTGAATCGAATGCAATCAAATCGAAAAGAATCGAATCGAATTGAAAAGAATCAAATCGAATTGATTGAATCGAAAAGAATCGAATCGAATCGCATCGCATCGAATCGAAAATAATAGAATTGAATAAAAATAATCGAATCGAATTGAGAATAATTGGAATTGAATTGAATCGATAATCGAATCGAATCAAATCGAGTCGAATCGAAACTAATCGAATCGAATCAAATCGATTCGAAAAAATCGAATCAGATTGCAACGAATCGAATCATATTGAATTGATTTGAATTGAAATGAATCGAATCTAATCAAATCAAAAAGAATCGAATCCAAAGAATCGAATTGTAGAAAATCAAATCAAAACAAAAAGATTCAAATCGAAACGAATCAAATTGAAAAGAATCGAATCGAATCGAATCGAAAAGAATCGAATCGAATCGAAAAGAATCGAATAGAAAAGAATCGTATCGAATCAAATCTAAAAGAATCGAATCGAATCGAATAAAAAAGAATCGAATCGAAGTGATTCGCATCGAAAAGAATCGAATCGTATCGAATCGAAAAGAATCGAATCTATTCGAATCGAATGGAATTGAATCAAAAAGAATCGAATCGAATTGAAACGAAAAGAATCGAATAGATTCGAATTGAAACAAATCGAAAAAAATCAAAACGAATCAAATCACATCGAGTGGAAAAGAATCGAATCAAATAGAAAAGAATCGAATTGAATCGAACTGAATCGAAAAGAATCGAATAGATCAAATCAAAAAGAATCGAATCGATTCGAGATGAACCGAGTAGAATCGAGTCGAAGTGAAAAGAATTGAATCGAATCGAATCGAAAAGAATCGAATCGAAACGAAAAGAATCGAATCGAAGAGAATCTAATCGAAATGAAAAGAATCAAATCGAATCGAAAAGAATCGAATCGAAACGAAAACTGTCGAATCGAATCGAATCGAAAAGAATCGAGTTGAATAGAAAAGAATTAAATCGAATAAAATCGATAAGATTTGAATCAAATCCAATAGAATCGAAAAGATTCGAATCGAATTGAAAAGAAACGAACCGAAGTGAAAAGAATCGAATCGAATCGAAAGAATCAAATCGAAAAAAAAATCGAATCGAAATTAAAAGAATCGAATCGAATCAAAGCATAAAGAATCGAATCTAATTGAATCGAAAGAATCGATTGAATCAAATAGAGAAGAATCTAATGGTAAGGAATCGAATCGGAAAGAATCCAATTGTATTGAATCGAATCGAAAAGAAATGAATTGAATAGATTATAAAAGAATCGAATCGAAAGGAATCGACTCGAAACGTAAAGAATCGAATCGAAAAAATTGAATGGATCGAAGAATTGAATAGAAATGAATCGAATCGAAATGAAAAGAATTGAATCGAATCGAATCGAAAACAATCGAATCAAAAAGAATCGAATTGAAACAAAAGAATCGCATTGTATTTAATCGAATCAAAAAAATCTAATTGAATCGAATCGAAAAGAATCGATTTGAAATGAAAAGAATCTAATTGAATTGATAGAAAATTGAATCGAATCGAAAACAATCGAATCGAATCGAAAAGAATCGAATTGTATGGAAACGAATCGAAAAGAATCTAATTGAGTAGAAAAGAATCAAATCAAATTTAATGGAATCGAAAAGAACCGAATAGCCTCGAATTGAATCGAATCGAAAAGAATCGAAACGAATTGAATCGAAAAGCATTGAGTCGAATCAAATCGAAAAGAATCGAATCGTATCAAATTGAAAAGAGTCGAATCGATCTGAAAAGAATTGAATCGAATTAAATCGAATCGAAAAGAATCAAATTGAAACGAAAAGAATCAAATCGAATAGCAAAGAATCGAATCGAAACGAATCGATTTGAAACGAGCCGAATCGAATCGAATTGAATGAAATATTCGAATCGAATCGAAAAGAATCTAATCTAATGAAATCCAAAAGAATCAAATCGAAACAAATAGAATCAAACCGAATGGAATTGAATCGAAAAGAGTCGATTCGAATCAAATTGGAATGAAAAGAATTGAATCGAATCGAATAAAAAACAAGTGAATCGAATAGAATAGAAAAGAATAGAATCGAAACGAAAAGAATCAAATTGAATCGAAAGGAATCGAATCGAAAAGAATCGAATCAAAGAGAAAAGACTCGAATCGAATGGAAAAGAATAGAATCAAAAAGAATCGAATTGAAACAAAAAGAATCGAATTGAATTGAATCGAAAAGAATCGAATGGAATCGAATCGAAAAGAATCGAATTGAATTAAATCGAAGAGAATCGAATCGAATTGAATTGAATCGAAGAGAATCGAATCGAATAGAAAAGAATCAAATCGAAATGAATCGATTTGAAACGAAAAGAATCGAATCGAATCAAATTGAATGAAAAGAATTGAATCGAATCAAAAAGAATTGAATCAAAAAGAATCAAACCGAAACAAAAAGAATCAAACCGAATTGAAAAGAATCTAACTGAATAGAATCGAAAAGAATCGACGTACCGAATCGAATCCAATCGTATCAAATCGAATCGAAAAGAATTGAAATGAATAGAATAGAAAAGATTCGAATCAAATGAAAAACAATCAAATCGAGTAATATCGAATCGAAAAGAATCGAATGGAAAAGAATCGAATCGAATGGAAAAGAATTGAATTGAATCAAAAAGAATTGATTCAAATCAAAAAGAATCGAATCGATTCGAATCGAAAAGACTCGAATCGAAAAGAATCGAAAAGAATCGAATCGAATCCAAAAGGATCGAATCGCAAAGAATCGAATCTAAAGAAAAGGAATCGAATCGAATCGAAACGAATAGAATCGAAAAGAATCGATTTGAATCGAAATGAAAAGAATCGTATCGAATCAAATCGAAAAAATCAAATGGAATCGAATCGAATCGTATCGAAAAGAATGAAATCAAATGAAAAGAATCGAATCGAATAGAAAAGAATCGAATTGATTGGAATCGACTCGAAAACAATCTAATTGAATTGAAAGGAATCGAATCAAATTTAATGGAATCGACAAGAATCGTATCAAATCAAAAAGATCGAATCGAAATGAATCAATTCGAAAAGAATCAAATCGAGTCGAATCGAAAAGAATCGAATCGAAAAGAATTGAATTGAAAAGAATCGAATTGAATCGAATTGAAAAGACTCGAATCGAATTAAAAGAATCGAATCGAATCGAAAAGAATCGAATCGAATCGGAAAGAATTGAATTGGAATGAATCGATTTGAATCGAATTGAAAAGAATCGAATCGAAAAAATCGAATCGAAAAGAACTGAGTTGAGTTGAATCGAATCGAAAAGATTCGAATCGAATCGTGTCGAATCAAAAAGATGGAATCGAAACGAATCGAATCGAATCGAATCGAAAAGAATCGAATAGATAGCAAAGAATCAAATCGAATAGAAAAGAATTTGAATCGAATTGAAACGATTCGAAAAAATCGAAACTAATCGAATCATCGAATGGAAAAGAATCGAATCGAATCAAAAAGAATCGAAACGAACTGAATCGAAAGAATCGAATCGAACAGAATCGAAAAGAATTGAATCGTAATGTAACAAATCGAATCCAAATGATCGAATCAAGCCAAGTCGAAAAGAATTGAATCGAAAAGAATCGAATCAAAATGAAAAGAATCGAATAGAATCGAATTGAAAAGAATCGAATTGAACCGAATCAAATAGAATAGAATCGAACAGAATTGAATCGAATGAAAAGAATCTTATCGAATCGATTCGAAAAGAATTGAATCGAATCGAATGGAGAAGAATCAAATCAAATGGAATCGAAAAGAATCGAATCAAAGAGAATCTAATCGAAACGAAAAGAATCAATCGAATCGAAAAGAATCGAATCGAAACGAAAAGTGTCGAATCGAATCGAATCGAAAAGAATCGAATCGAACCGAAAAGAATCAAATCGAATCGAAAAGAATCGAATTGAATTGAATCGTAATGAAAAGAATCGAATCGAATCGAAAGAATCAAATCGAATCGAAAACAATTGAATCGAATGCAATCAAATCGAAAAGAATCGAATCGAATTGAAAAGAATCAAATCGAATTGATTGAATCGAAAAGAATCGAATCGAATCGCATCGCATCGAATCGAAAATAATAGAATTGAATAAAAATAATCGAATCGAATTGAGAATAATTGGAATTGAATTGAATCGATAATCGAATCGAATCAAATCGAGTCGAATCGAAACTAATCGAATCGAATCAAATCGATTCGAAAAAATCGAATCAGATTGCAACGAATCGAATCATATTGATTTGAATTGAAATGAATCGAATCTAATCAAATCAAAAAGAATCGAATCCAAAGAATCGAATTGTAGAAAATCAAATCAAAACAAAAAGATTCAAATCGAAACGAATCAAATTGAAAAGAATCGAATCGAATCGAATCGAATCGAAAAGAATCGAATCGAATCGAAAAGAATCGAATAGAAAAGAATCGTATCGAATCAAATCTAAAAGAATCGAATCGAATCGAATAAAAAAGAATCGAATCGAAGTGATTCGCATCGAAAAGAATCGAATCGTATCGAATCAAAAAGAATCGAATCTATTCGAATCGAATGGAATTGAATCAAAAAGAATCGAATCGAATTGAAACGAAAAGAATCGAATAGATTCGAATTGAAACAAATCGAAAAAAATCAAAACGAATCAAATCACATCGAGTGGAAAAGAATCGAATCAAATAGAAAAGAATCGAATTGAATCGAACTGAATCGAAAAGAATCGAATAGATCAAATCAAAAAGAATCGAATCGATTCGAGATGAACCGAGTAGAAACGAGTCGAAGTGAAAAGAATTGAATCGAATCGAATCGAAAAGAATCTAATCGAAACGAAAAGAATCGAATCGAAGAGAATCTAATCGAAATGAAAAGAATCAAATCGAATCGAAAAGAATCGAATCGAAACGAAAACTGTCGAATCGAATCGAATCGAAAAGAATCGAGTTGAATAGAAAAGAATTGAATCGAATAAAATCGATAAGATTTGAATCAAATCCAATAGAATCGAAAAGATTCGAATCGAATTGAAAAGAAACGAACCGAAGTGAAAAGAATCGAATCGAATCGAATCGAAAGAATCAAATCGAAAAAAAAATCGAATCGAAATTAAAAGAATCGAATCGAATCAAAGCATAAAGAATCGAATCTAATTGAATCGAAAGAATCGATTGAATCAAATAGAGAAGAATCTAATGGTAAGGAATCGAATCGGAAAGAATCCAATTGTATTGAATCGAATCGAAAAGAAATGAATTGAATAGATTATAAAAGAATCGAATCGAAAGGAATCGACTCGAAACGTAAAGAATCGAATCGAAAAAATTGAATAGATCGAAGAATTGAATAGAAATGAATCGAATCGAAATGAAAAGAATTGAATCGAATCGAATCGAAAACAATCGAATCAAAAAGAATCGAATTGAAACAAAAGAATCGCATTGTATTTAATCGAATCAAAAAAATCTAATTGAATCGAATCGAAAAGAATCGATTTGAAATGAAAAGAATCTAATTGAATTGATAGAAAATTGAATCGAATCGAAAACAATCGAATCGAATCGAAAAGAATCGAATTGTATGGAAACGAATCGAAAAGAATCTAATTGAGTAGAAAAGAATCAAATCAAATTTAATGGAATCGAAAAGAACCGAATAGCATCGAATTGAATCGAATCGAAAAGAATCGAAACGAATTGAATCGAAAGGCATTGAGTCGAATCAAATCGAAAAGAATCGAATCGTATCAAATTGAAAAGAATCGAATCGATCTGAAAAGAATTGAATCGAATTGAATCGAATCGAAAAGAATCAAATTGAAACGAAAAGAATCAAATCGAATAGCAAAGAATCGAATCGAAACGAATCGATTTGAAACGAGCCGAATCGAATCGAATTGAATGAAATATTCGAATCGAATCGAAAAGAATCTAATCTAATGAAATCCAAAAGAATCAAATCGAAACAAATAGAATCAAACCGAATGGAATTGAATCGAAAAGAGTCGATTCGAATCAAATTGGAATGAAAAGAATTGAATCGAATCGAATAAAAAACAAGTGAATCGAATAGAATAGAAAAGAATAGAATCGAAACGAAAAGAATCAAATTGAATCGAAAGGAATCGAATCGAAAAGAATCGAATCAAAGAGAAAAGACTCGAATCGAATGGAAAAGAATAGAATCAAAAAGAATCGAATTGAAACAAAAAGAATCGAATTGAATTGAATCGAAAAGAATCGAATGGAATCGAATCGAAAAGAATCGAATTGAATTAAATCGAAGAGAATCGAATCGAATTGAATTGAATCGAAGAGAATCGAATCGAATAGAAAAGAATCAAATCGAAATGAATCGATTTGAAACGAAAAGAATCGAATCGAATCAAATTGAATGAAAAGAATTGAATCGAATCAAAAAGAATTGAATCAAAAAGAATCAAACCGAAACAAAAAGAATCAAACCGAATTGAAAAGAATCTAACTGAATAGAATCGAAAAGAATCGACGTACCGAATCGAATCCAATCGTATCAAATCGAATCGAAAAGAATTGAAATGAATAGAATAGAAAAGATTCGAATCAAATGAAAAACAATCAAATCGAGTAATATCGAATCGAAAAGAATCGAATGGAAAAGAATCGAATCGAATGGAAAAGAATTGAATTGAATCAAAAAGAATTGATTCAAATCAAAAAGAATCGAATCGATTCGAATCGAAAAGACTCGAATCGAAAAGAATCGAAAAGAATCGAATCGAATCAAAAAGGATCGAATCGCAAAGAATCGAATCTAAAGAAAAGGAATCGAATCGAATCGAAACGAATAGAATCGAAAAGAATCGATTTGAATCGAAATGAAAAGAATCGTATCGAATCAAATCGAAAAAATCAAATGGAATCGAATCGAATCGTATCGAAAAGAATGAAATCAAATGAAAAGAATCGAATCGAATAGAAAAGAATCGAATTGATTGGAATCGACTCGAAAACAATCTAATTGAATTGAAAGGAATCGAATCAAATTTAATGGAATCGACAAGAATCGTATCAAATCAAAAAGATCGAATCGAAATGAATCAATTCGAAAAGAATCAAATCGAGTCGAATCGAAAAGAATCGAATCGAAAAGAATTGAATTGAAAAGAATCGAATTGAATCGAATTGAAAAGACTCGAATCGAATTAAAAGAATCGAATCGAATCGAAAAGAATCGAATCGAATCGGAAAGAATTGAATTGGAATGAATCGATTTGAATCGAATTGAAAAGAATCGAATCGAAAAAATCGAATCGAAAAGAACTGAGTTGAGTTGAATCGAATCGAAAAGATTCGAATCCAATCGTGTCGAATCAAAAAGATGGAATCGAAACGAATCGAATCGAATCGAATCGAAAAGAATCGAATAGATAGCAAAGAATCAAATCGAATAGAAAAGAATTTGAATCGAATTGAAACGATTCGAAAAAATCGAAACTAATCGAATCATCGAATGGAAAAGAATCGAATCGAATCAAAAAGAATCGAAACGAACTGAATCGAAAGAATCGAATCGAACAGAATCGAAAAGAATTGAATCGTAATGTAACAAATCGAATCCAAATGATCGAATCAAGCCAAGTCGAAAAGAATTGAATCGAAAAGAATCGAATCAAAATGAAAAGAATCGAATAGAATCGAATTGAAAAGAATCCAATTGAACCGAATCAAATAGAATAGAATCGAACAGAATTGAATCGAATGAAAAGAATCTTATCGAATCGATTCGAAAAGAATTGAATCGAATCGAATGGAGAAGAATCAAATCAAATGGAATCGAAAAGAATCGAATCAAAGAGAATCTAATCGAAACGAAAAGAATCAATCGAATCGAAAAGAATCGAATCGAAACGAAAAGTGTCGAATCGAATCGAAAAGAATCGAATCGAACCGAAAAGAATCAAATCGAATCGAAAAGAATCGAATTGAATTGAATCGTAATGAAAAGAATCGAATCGAATCGAAAGAATCAAATCGAATCGAAAACAATTGAATCGAATGCAATCAAATCGAAAAGAATCGAATCGAATTGAAAAGAATCAAATCGAATTGATTGAATCGAAAAGAATCGAATCGAATCGAATCGCATCGAATCGAAAATAATAGAATTGAATAAAAATAATCGAATCGAATTGAGAATAATTGGAATTGAATTGAATCGATAATCGAATCGAATCAAATCGAGTCGAATCGAAACTAATCGAATCGAATCAAATCGATTCGAAAAAATCGAATCAGATTGCAACGAATCGAATCATATTGAATTGATTTGAATTGAAATGAATCGAATCTAATCAAATCAAAAAGAATCGAATCCAAAGAATCGAATTGTAGAAAATCAAATCAAAACAAAAAGATTCAAATCGAAACGAATCAAATTGAAAAGAATCGAATCGAATCGAATCGAATCGAAAAGAATCGAATCGAATCGAAAAGAATCGAATAGAAAAGAATCGTATCGAATCAAATCTAAAAGAATCGAATCGAATCGAATAAAAAAGAATCGAATCGAATTGATTCGCATCGAAAAGAATCGAATCGTATCGAATCGAAAAGAATCGAATCTATTCGAATCGAATGGAATTGAATCAAAAAGAATCGAATCGAATTGAAACGAAAAGAATCGAATAGATTCGAATTGAAACAAATCGAAAAAAATCAAAACGAATCAAATCACATCGAGTGGAAAAGAATCGAATCAAATAGAAAAGAATCGAATTGAATCGAACTGAATCGAAAAGAATCGAATAGATCAAATCAAAAAGAATCGAATCGATTCGAGATGAACCGAGTAGAATCGAGTCGAAGTGAAAAGAATTGAATCGAATCGAATCGAAAAGAATCTAATCGAAACGAAAAGAATCGAATCGAAGAGAATCTAATCGAAATGAAAAGAATCAAATCGAATCGAAAAGAATCGAATCGAAACGAAAACTGTCGAATCGAATCGAATCGAAAAGAATCGAGTTGAATAGAAAAGAATTGAATCGAATAAAATCGATAAGATTTGAATCAAATCCAATAGAATCGAAAAGATTCGAATCGAATTGAAAAGAAATGAACCGAAGTGAAAAGAATCGAATCGAATCGAATCGAAAGAATCAAATCGAAAAAAAAATCGAATCGAAATTAAAAGAATCGAATCGAATCAAAGCATAAAGAATCGAATCTAATTGAATCGAAAGAATCGATTGAATCAAATAGAGAAGAATCTAATGGTAAGGAATCGAATCGGAAAGAATCCAATTGTATTGAATCGAATCGAAAAGAAATGAATTGAATAGATTATAAAAGAATCGAATCGAAAGGAATCGACTCGAAACGTAAAGAATCGAATCGAAAAAATTGAATAGATCGAAGAATTGAATAGAAATGAATCGAATCGAAATGAAAAGAATTGAATCGAATCGAATCGAAAACAATCGAATCAAAAAGAATCGAATTGAAACAAAAGAATCGCATTGTATTTAATCGAATCAAAAAAATCTAATTGAATCGAATCGAAAAGAATCGATTTGAAATGAAAAGAATCTAATTGAATTGATAGAAAATTGAATCGAATCGAAAACAATCGAATCGAATCGAAAAGAATCGAATTGTATGGAAACGAATCGAAAAGAATCTAATTGAGTAGAAAAGAATCAAATCAAATTTAATGGAATCGAAAAGAACCGAATAGCATCGAATTGAATCGAATCGAAAAGAATCGAAACGAATTGAATCGAAAGGCATTGAGTCGAATCAAATCGAAAAGAATCGAATCGTATCAAATTGAAAAGAATCGAATCGATCTGAAAAGAATTGAATCGAATTGAATCGAATCGAAAAGAATCAAATTGAAACGAAAAGAATCAAATCGAATAGCAAAGAATCGAATCGAAACGAATCGATTTGAAACGAGCCGAATCGAATCGAATTGAATGAAATATTCGAATCGAATCGAAAAGAATCTAATCTAATGAAATCCAAAAGAATCAAATCGAAACAAATAGAATCAAACCGAATGGAATTGAATCGAAAAGAGTCGATTCGAATCAAATTGGAATGAAAAGAATTGAATCGAATCGAATAAAAAACAAGTGAATCGAATAGAATAGAAAAGAATAGAATCGAAACGAAAAGAATCAAATTGAATCGAAAGGAATCGAATCGAAAAGAATCGAATCAAAGAGAAAAGACTCGAATCGAATGGAAAAGAATAGAATCAAAAAGAATCGAATTGAAACAAAAAGAATCGAATTGAATTGAATCGAAAAGAATCGAATGGAATCGAATCGAAAAGAATCGAATTGAATTAAATCGAAGAGAATCGAATCGAATTGAATTGAATCGAAGAGAATCGAATCGAATAGAAAAGAATCAAATCGAAATGAATCGATTTGAAACGAAAAGAATCGAATCGAATCAAAATGAATGAAAAGAATTGAATCGAATCAAAAAGAATTGAATCAAAAAGAATCAATCCGAAACAAAAAGAATCAAACCGAATTGAAAAGAATCTAACTGAATAGAATCGAAAAGAATCGACGTACCGAATTGAATCCAATCGAAAAAATCTAATCGTATCAAATCGAATCGAAAAGAATTGAAATGAATAGAATAGAAAAGATTCGAATCAAATGAAAAACAATCAAATCGAGTAATATCGAATCGAAAAGAATCGAATCGAAAAAGTCGAATCGAAAAGAATTGATTTGAAAAGAATCGAATTGAATCGAATTGAAAAGACTCGAATCGAATTAAAAGAATCGAATCGAATCGAAAAGAATCGAATCGAATCGGAAAGAATTGAATTGGAATGAATCGATTTGAATCGAATTGAAAAGAATCGAATCGAAAAAATCGAATCGAAAAGAACTGAGTTGAGTTGAATCGAATCGAAAAGATTCGAATCGAATCGTGTCGAATCAAAAAGATGGAATCGAAACGAATCGAATCGAATCGAATCGAAAAGAATCGAATAGATAGCAAAGAATCAAATCGAATAGAAAAGAATTTGAATCGAATTGAAACGATTCGAAAAAATCGAAACTAATCGAATCATCGAATGGAAAAGAATCGAATCGAATCAAAAACAATCGAAACGAACTGAATCGAAAGAATCGAATCGAACAGAATCGAAAAGAATTGAATCGTAATGTAACAAATCGAATCCAAATGATCGAATCAAGCCAAGTCGAAAAGAATTGAATCGAAAAGAATCGAATCAAAATGAAAAGAATCGAATAGAATCGAATTGAAAAGAATCGAATTGAACCGAATCAAATAGAATAGAATCGAACAGAATTGAATCGAATGAAAAGAATCTTATCGAATCGATTCGAAAAGAATTGAATCGAATCGAATGGAGAAGAATCAAATCAAATGGAATCGAAAAGAATCGAATCAAAGAGAATCTAATCGAAACGAAAAGAATCAATCGAATCGAAAAGAATCGAATCGAAACGAAAAGTGTCGAATCGAATCGAAAAGAATCGAATCGAACCGAAAAGAATCAAATCGAATCGAAAAGAATCGAATTGAATTGAATCGTAATGAAAAGAATCGAATCGAATCGAAAGAATCAAATCGAATCGAAAACAATTGAATCGAATGCAATCAAATCGAAAAGAATCGAATCGAATTGAAAAGAATCAAATCGAATTGATTGAATCTAAAAGAATCGAATGAATCGAATCGCATCGAATCGAAAATAATAGAATTGAATAAAAATAATTAAATCGAATCGAATTGAGAATAATTGGAATTGAATTGAATCGATAATCGAATCGAATCAAATCGAGTCGAAAAAATCGAATCAGATTGCAACGAATCGAATCATATTCAATTGATTTGAATTGAAATGAATCGAATCTAATCAAATCAAAAAGAATCGAATCCAAAGAATCGAATTGTAGAAAATCAAATCAAAACAAAATGATTCAAATCGAAACGAATCAAATTGAAAAGAATCGAATCGAATCGAATCAAAAAGAATCGAATCGAATCGAAAAGAATCGAATAGAAAAGAATCGTATCGAATCAAATCTAAAAGAATCGAATCGAATCGAATAAAAAAGAATCGAATCGAATTGATTCGCATCGAAAAGAATCGAATCGTATCGAATCGAAAACAATCGAATCTATTCGAATCGAATGGAATTGAATCAAAAAGAATCGAATCGAATTGAATCGAAAACAATCGAATAGATTCGAATTGAAACAAATCGAAAAAAATCAAAACGCATCAAATCACATCGAGTGGAAAAGAATCGAATCAAATAGAAAAGAATCGAATTGAATCGAACTGAATCGAAAAGAATCGAATAGATCAAATCAAAAAGAATCGAATCGATTCGAAATGAATCGAGTAGAATTGAGTCGAAGTGAAAAGAATTGAATCGAATCGAATCGAAAAGAATCGAATCGAAACGAAAAGAATCGAATCGAAGAGAATCTAATCGAAATGAAAAGAATCAAATCGAATCGAAAAGAATCGAATCGAAATGAAAACTGTCGAATCGAATCGAATCGAAAAGAATCGAGTTGAATTGAATAGAAAAGAATGGAATCGAATAAAATCGATAAGAATTGAATCAAATCCAATTGAATCGAAAAGATTCGAATCGAATTGAAAAGAAACGAACCGAAGTGAAAAGAATCGAATCGAATCGAAAGAATCAAATCGAAAAAAAAATCGAATCGAAATTAAAAGAATCGAATCGAATCAAAGCATAAAGAATCGAATCTAATTGAAACGAAAAGAATCGAATTGAATCGAATAGAGAAGAATCTAATGGTAAGGAATCGAATCGAAAAGAATCCAATTGTATTGAATCGAAGCGAAAAGAAATGAATTGAATAGATTATAAAAGAATCGAATCGAAAGGAATCGACTCGAAACGTAAAGAATCGAATCGAAAAAATTGAATAGAATCGAAAAGAATTGAATAGAAATGAATCGAATCGAAATGAAAAGAATTGAATCGAATCGAATCGAAAACAATCGAATGAAAAACAATCGAATTGAAACAAAAGAATGGCATTGTGTTTAATCGAATCAAAAAATCTAATTGAATCGAATCGAAAAGAATCGATTTGAAATGAAAAGAATCTAATCGAATTGATAGAAAATTGAATCGAATCGAAAACAATCGAATCGAATCGAAAAGAATCGAATTGTATGGAAACGAATCGAAAAGAATCTAATTGAGTAGAAAAGAATCAAATCAAATTTAATGGAATCGAAAAGAACCGAATAGCATCGAATTGAATCGAATCGAAAAGAATCGAAACGAATTGAATCGAAAAGCATTGAATCCAATCAAATCGAAAAGAATCGAATCGTATCAAATTGAAAAGAATCGAATCGATCTGAAAAGAATTGAATCGAATTGAATCGAATCGAAAAGAATCAAATTGAAACGAAAAGAATCAAATCGAATAGCAAAGAATCGAATCGAAACGAATCGATTTGAAACGAGCAGAATCGAATCGAATTGAATGAAATATTCGAATCGAATCGAAAAGAATCTAATCTAATGAAATCCAAAAGAATCTAATCGAAACAAATAGAATCAAACCGAATGGTATTGAATCGAAAAGAGTCGATTCGAATCAAATTGGAATGAAAAGAATTGAATCGAATCAAAAAGAATTGAATCAAAAAGAATCAAACCGAATTGAAAAGAATCTAACTGAATAGAATCAAAAAGAATCAAATCGTACTGAATCGAATCCAATAGAAAAGAATCTAATCGTATCGAATCGAATCGAAAAGAATTGAAATGAATAGAATAGAAAAGATTCGAATCAAATCAAAAACAATCAAATCGAGTAATATCGAATCGAAAAGAATCGAATCGAAAAGAATCGAATCGAATGGAAAAGAATTGAATTGAATCAAAAAGAATTGATTCAAATCAAAAAGAATCGAATCGATTCGAATCGAAAAGACTCGAATCGAATCGAATCGAAAAGAATCGAATCGAATCTAAAAGGATCGAATCGCAAAGAATCGAATCTAAAGAAAAGGAATCGAATCGAATCGAAACAAATAGAATCGTTAAGAATCGATTTGAATCGAAATGAAAAGAATCGTATCGAAACAAATCGAAAAAAATCAAATGGAATCGAATCGAATCGTATCGAAAAGAATCAAATCAAATGAAAAGAATCGAATCGAATAGAAAAGAATCGAATTGATTGGAATCGACTCGAAAATAACCTAATTGAATTGAAAGGAATCGAATCAAATTAAATGGAATCGACAAGAATCGTATCAAATCAAAAAGATCGAATCGAAATGAATCAATTCGAAAAGAATCAAATTGAATCGAATCGAAAAGAATTGAATCGAAAAGAATCGAATCGAATGGAAAAGAATTGAATTGAATCAAAAAGAATTGATTCAAATCAAAAAGAATCGAATCGATTCGAATCGAAAAGACTGAAATCGAATCGAATCGAAAAGAATCGAATCGAATCAAAAAGGATCGAATCGCAAAGAATCGAATCTAAAGAAAAGGAATCGAATCGAATCGAAACGAATAGAATCGAAAAGAATCGATTTGAATCCAAATGAAAAGAATCGTATCGAATCAATTCGAAAAAAATCAAATGAAATCGAATCGAATCGTATCGAAAAGAATCAAATCAAATGAAAAGAATCGAATCGAATAGAAAAGAATCGAATTGATTGGAATCGACTCGAAAATAACCTAATTGAATTGAAAGGAATCAAATCAAATTTAAGGGAATCGAGAAGAATCGTATCAAATCAAAAAGATCGAATCAATTCGAAAAGAATCAAATCGAATCGAATCGAAAAGAATCGAATCGAAAAGAATTGAATTGAAAAGAATCAAATTGAATCGAATTGAAAAGACTCGAATCGTATTAAAAGAATCGAATCGAATCGAAAAGAATCGAATCGAATCGGAAAGAATTGAATTGAAATGAATCGATTTGAATCGAATTGAAAAGAATCGAATCGAAAAAATCGAATCGAAAAGAACTGAGTTGAGTTGAATCGAATCGAAAAGATTCGAATCGAATCGTGTCGAATCAAAAAGATGGAATCGAAACGAATCGAATCGAATCGAATCGAAAAGAATCGAATAGATAGCAAAGAATCAAATCGAATAGAAAAGAATTTGAATCGAATTGAAACGATTCGAAAAAATCGAAACTAATCGAATCATCGAATGGAAAAGAATCGAATCGAATCAAAAAGAATCGAAACGAACTGAATCGAAAGAATCGAATCGAACAGAATCGAAAAGAATTGAATCGTAATGTAACAAATCGAATCCAAATGATCGAATCAAGCCAAGTCGAAAAGAATTGAATCGAAAAGAATCGAATCAAAATGAAAAGAATCGAATAGAATCGAATTGAAAAGAATCGAATTGAACCGAATCAAATAGAATAGAATCGAACAGAATTGAATCGAATGAAAAGAATCTTATCGAATCGATTCGAAAAGAATTGAATCGAATCGAATGGAGAAGAATCAAATCAAATGGAATCGAAAAGAATCGAATCAAAGAGAATCTAATCGAAACGAAAAGAATCAATCGAATCGAAAAGAATCGAATCGAAACGAAAAGTGTCGAATCGAATCGAAAAGAATCGAATCGAACCGAAAAGAATCAAATCGAATCGAAAAGAATCGAATTGAATTGAATCGTAATGAAAAGAATCGAATCGAATCGAAAGAATCAAATCGAATCGAAAACAATTGAATCGAATGCAATCAAATCGAAAAGAATCGAATCGAATTGAAAAGAATCAAATCGAATTGATTGAATCGAAAAGAATCGAATCGAATCGAATCGCATCGAATCGAAAATAATAGAATTGAATAAAAATAATCGAATCGAATTGAGAATAATTGGAATTGAATTGAATCGATAATCGAATCGAATCAAATCGAGTCGAATCGAAACTAATCGAATCGAATCAAATCGATTCGAAAAAATGGAATCAGATTGCAACGAATCGAATCATATTGAATTGATTTGAATTGAAATGAATCGAATCTAATCAAATCAAAAAGAATCGAATCCAAAGAATCGAATTGTAGAAAATCAAATCAAAACAAAAAGATTCAAATCGAAACGAATCAAATTGAAAAGAATCGAATCGAATCGAATCGAAAAGAATCGAATCGAATCGAAAAGAATCGAATAGAAAAGAATCGTATCGAATCAAATCTAAAAGAATCGAATCGAATCGAATAAAAAAGAATCGAATCGAATTGATTCGCATCGAAAAGAATCGAATCGTATCGAATCGAAAAGAATCGAATCTATTCGAATCGAATGGAATTGAATCAAAAAGAATCGAATCGAATTGAAACGAAAAGAATCGAATAGATTCGAATTGAAACAAATCGAAAAAAATCAAAACGAATCAAATCACATCGAGTGGAAAAGAATCGAATCAAATAGAAAAGAATCGAATTGAATCGAACTGAATCGAAAAGAATCGAATAGATCAAATCAAAAAGAATCGAATCGATTCGAAATGAATCGAGTAGAATCGAGTCGAAGTGAAAAGAATTGAATCGAATCGAATCGAAAAGAATCTAATCGAAACGAAAAGAATCGAATCGAAGAGAATCTAATCGAAATGAAAAGAATCAAATCGAATCGAAAAGAATCGAATCGAAACGAAAACTGTCGAATCGAATCGAATCGAAAAGAATCGAGTTGAATTGAAAAGAATTGAATCGAATAAAATCGATAAGATTTGAATCAAATCCAATAGAATCGAAAAGATTCGAATCGAATTGAAAAGAAACGAACCGAAGTGAAAAGAATCGAATCGAATCGAAAGAATCAAATCGAAAAAAAAATCGAATCGAAATTAAAAGAATCGAATCGAATCAAAGCATAAAGAATCGAATCTAATTGAATCGAAAGAATCGATTGAATCAAATAGAGAAGAATCTAATGGTAAGGAATCGAATCGGAAAGAATCCAATTGTATTGAATCGAATCGAAAAGAAATGAATTGAATAGATTATAAAAGAATCGAATCGAAAGGAATCGACTCGAAACGTAAAGAATCGAATCGAAAAAATTGAATAGATCGAAGAATTGAATAGAAATGAATCGAATCGAAATGAAAAGAATTGAATCGAATCGAATCGAAAACAATCGAATCAAAAAGAATCGAATTGAAACAAAAGAATCGCATTGTATTTAATCGAATCAAAAAAATCTAATTGAATCGAATCGAAAAGAATCGATTTGAAATGAAAAGAATCTAATCGAATTGATAGAAAATTGAATCGAATCGAAAACAATCGAATCGAATCGAAAAGAATCGAATTGTATGGAAACGAATCGAAAAGAATCTAATTGAGTAGAAAAGAATCAAATCAAATTTAATGGAATCGAAAAGAACCGAATAGCATCGAATTGAATCGAATCGAAAAGAATCGAAACGAATTGAATCGAAAGGCATTGAGTCGAATCAAATCGAAAAGAATCGAATCGTATCAAATTGAAAAGAATCGAATCGATCTGAAAAGAATTGAATCGAATTGAATCGAATCGAAAAGAATCAAATTGAAACGAAAAGAATCAAATCGAATAGCAAAGAATCGAATCGAAACGAATCGATTTGAAACGAGCCGAATCGAATCGAATTGAATGAAATATTCGAATCGAATCGAAAAGAATCTAATCTAATGAAATCCAAAAGAATCAAATCGAAACAAATAGAATCAAACCGAATGGAATTGAATCGAAAAGAGTCGATTCGAATCAAATTGGAATGAAAAGAATTGAATCGAATCGAATAAAAAACAAGTGAATCGAATAGAATAGAAAAGAATAGAATCGAAACGAAAAGAATCAAATTGAATCGAAAGGAATCGAATCGAAAAGAATCGAATCAAAGAGAAAAGACTCGAATCGAATGGAAAAGAATAGAATCAAAAAGAATCGAATTGAAACAAAAAGAATCGAATTGAATTGAATCGAAAAGAATCGAATGGAATCGAATCGAAAAGAATCGAATTGAATTAAATCGAAGAGAATCGAATCGAATTGAATTGAATCGAAGAGAATCGAATCGAATAGAAAAGAATCAAATCGAAATGAATCGATTTGAAACGAAAAGAATCGAATCGAATCAAATTGAATGAAAAGAATTGAATCGAATCAAAAAGAATTGAATCAAAAAGAATCAATCCGAAACAAAAAGAATCAAACCGAATTGAAAAGAATCTAACTGAATAGAATCGAAAAGAATCGACGTACCGAATCGAATCCAATCGAAAAAAATCTAATCGTATCAAATCGAATCGAAAAGAATTGAAATGAATAGAATAGAAAAGATTCGAATCAAATGAAAAACAATCAAATCGAGTAATATCGAATCGAAAAGAATCGAATCGAAAAAGTCGAATCGAAAAGAATTGATTTGAAAAGAATCGAATTGAATCGAATTGAAAAGACTCGAATCGAATTAAAAGAATCGAATCGAATCGAAAAGAATCGAATCGAATCGGAAAGAATTGAATTGGAATGAATCGATTTGAATCGAATTGAAAAGAATCGAATCGAAAAAATCGAATCGAAAAGAACTGAGTTGAGTTGAATCGAATCGAAAAGATTCGAATCGAATCGTGTCGAATCAAAAAGATGGAATCGAAACGAATCGAATCGAATCGAATCGAAAAGAATCGAATAGATAGCAAAGAATCAAATCGAATAGAAAAGAATTTGAATCGAATTGAAACGATTCGAAAAAATCGAAACTAATCGAATCATCGAATGGAAAAGAATCGAATCGAATCAAAAACAATCGAAACGAACTGAATCGAAAGAATCGAATCGAACAGAATCGAAAAGAATTGAATCGTAATGTAACAAATCGAATCCAAATGATCGAATCAAGCCAAGTCGAAAAGAATTGAATCGAAAAGAATCGAATCAAAATGAAAAGAATCGAATAGAATCGAATTGAAAAGAATCGAATTGAACCGAATCAAATAGAATAGAATCGAACAGAATTGAATCGAATGAAAAGAATCTTATCGAATCGATTCGAAAAGAATTGAATCGAATCGAATGGAGAAGAATCAAATCAAATGGAATCGAAAAGAATCGAATCAAAGAGAATCTAATCGAAACGAAAAGAATCAATCGAATCGAAAAGAATCGAATCGAAACGAAAAGTGTCGAATCGAATCGAAAAGAATCGAATCGAACCGAAAAGAATCAAATCGAATCGAAAAGAATCGAATTGAATTGAATCGTAATGAAAAGAATCGAATCGAATCGAAAGAATCAAATCGAATCGAAAACAATTGAATCGAATGCAATCAAATCGAAAAGAATCGAATCGAATTGAAAAGAATCAAATCGAATTGATTGAATCTAAAAGAATCGAATGAATCGAATCGCATCGAATCGAAAATAATAGAATTGAATAAAAATAATTAAATCGAATCGAATTGAGAATAATTGGAATTGAATTGAATCGATAATCGAATCGAATCAAATCGAGTCGAAAAAATCGAATCAGATTGCAACGAATCGAATCATATTCAATTGATTTGAATTGAAATGAATCGAATCTAATCAAATCAAAAAGAATCGAATCCAAAGAATCGAATTGTAGAAAATCAAATCAAAACAAAATGATTCAAATCGAAACGAATCAAATTGAAAAGAATCGAATCGAATCGAATCAAAAAGAATCGAATCGAATCGAAAAGAATCGAATAGAAAAGAATCGTATCGAATCAAATCTAAAAGAATCGAATCGAATCGAATAAAAAAGAATCGAATCGAATTGATTCGCATCGAAAAGAATCGAATCGTATCGAATCGAAAACAATCGAATCTATTCGAATCGAATGGAATTGAATCAAAAAGAATCGAATCGAATTGAATCGAAAACAATCGAATAGATTCGAATTGAAACAAATCGAAAAAAATCAAAACGCATCAAATCACATCGAGTGGAAAAGAATCGAATCAAATAGAAAAGAATCGAATTGAATCGAACTGAATCGAAAAGAATCGAATAGATCAAATCAAAAAGAATCGAATCGATTCGAAATGAATCGAGTAGAATTGAGTCGAAGTGAAAAGAATTGAATCGAATCGAATCGAAAAGAATCGAATCGAAACGAAAAGAATCGAATCGAAGAGAATCTAATCGAAATGAAAAGAATCAAATCGAATCGAAAAGAATCGAATCGAAATGAAAACTGTCGAATCGAATCGAATCGAAAAGAATCGAGTTGAATTGAATAGAAAAGAATGGAATCGAATAAAATCGATAAGAATTGAATCAAATCCAATTGAATCGAAAAGATTCGAATCGAATTGAAAAGAAACGAACCGAAGTGAAAAGAATCGAATCGAATCGAAAGAATCAAATCGAAAAAAAAATCGAATCGAAATTAAAAGAATCGAATCGAATCAAAGCATAAAGAATCGAATCTAATTGAAACGAAAAGAATCGAATTGAATCGAATAGAGAAGAATCTAATGGTAAGGAATCGAATCGAAAAGAATCCAATTGTATTGAATCGAAGCGAAAAGAAATGAATTGAATAGATTATAAAAGAATCGAATCGAAAGGAATCGACTCGAAACGTAAAGAATCGAATCGAAAAAATTGAATAGAATCGAAAAGAATTGAATAGAAATGAATCGAATCGAAATGAAAAGAATTGAATCGAATCGAATCGAAAACAATCGAATGAAAAACAATCGAATTGAAACAAAAGAATGGCATTGTGTTTAATCGAATCAAAAAATCTAATTGAATCGAATCGAAAAGAATCGATTTGAAATGAAAAGAATCTAATCGAATTGATAGAAAATTGAATCGAATCGAAAACAATCGAATCGAATCGAAAAGAATCGAATTGTATGGAAACGAATCGAAAAGAATCTAATTGAGTAGAAAAGAATCAAATCAAATTTAATGGAATCGAAAAGAACCGAATAGCATCGAATTGAATCGAATCGAAAAGAATCGAAACGAATTGAATCGAAAAGCATTGAATCCAATCAAATCGAAAAGAATCGAATCGTATCAAATTGAAAAGAATCGAATCGATCTGAAAAGAATTGAATCGAATTGAATCGAATCGAAAAGAATCAAATTGAAACGAAAAGAATCAAATCGAATAGCAAAGAATCGAATCGAAACGAATCGATTTGAAACGAGCAGAATCGAATCGAATTGAATGAAATATTCGAATCGAATCGAAAAGAATCTAATCTAATGAAATCCAAAAGAATCTAATCGAAACAAATAGAATCAAACCGAATGGTATTGAATCGAAAAGAGTCGATTCGAATCAAATTGGAATGAAAAGAATTGAATCGAATCAAAAAGAATTGAATCAAAAAGAATCAAACCGAATTGAAAAGAATCTAACTGAATAGAATCAAAAAGAATCAAATCGTACTGAATCGAATCCAATAGAAAAGAATCTAATCGTATCGAATCGAATCGAAAAGAATTGAAATGAATAGAATAGAAAAGATTCGAATCAAATCAAAAACAATCAAATCGAGTAATATCGAATCGAAAAGAATCGAATCGAAAAGAATCGAATCGAATGGAAAAGAATTGAATTGAATCAAAAAGAATTGATTCAAATCAAAAAGAATCGAATCGATTCGAATCGAAAAGACTCGAATCGAATCGAATCGAAAAGAATCGAATCGAATCTAAAAGGATCGAATCGCAAAGAATCGAATCTAAAGAAAAGGAATCGAATCGAATCGAAACAAATAGAATCGTTAAGAATCGATTTGAATCGAAATGAAAAGAATCGTATCGAAACAAATCGAAAAAAATCAAATGGAATCGAATCGAATCGTATCGAAAAGAATCAAATCAAATGAAAAGAATCGAATCGAATAGAAAAGAATCGAATTGATTGGAATCGACTCGAAAATAACCTAATTGAATTGAAAGGAATCGAATCAAATTAAATGGAATCGACAAGAATCGTATCAAATCAAAAAGATCGAATCGAAATGAATCAATTCGAAAAGAATCAAATTGAATCGAATCGAAAAGAATTGAATCGAAAAGAATCGAATCGAATGGAAAAGAATTGAATTGAATCAAAAAGAATTGATTCAAATCAAAAAGAATCGAATCGATTCGAATCGAAAAGACTGAAATCGAATCGAATCGAAAAGAATCGAATCGAATCAAAAAGGATCGAATCGCAAAGAATCGAATCTAAAGAAAAGGAATCGAATCGAATCGAAACGAATAGAATCGAAAAGAATCGATTTGAATCCAAATGAAAAGAATCGTATCGAATCAATTCGAAAAAAATCAAATGAAATCGAATCGAATCGTATCGAAAAGAATCAAATCAAATGAAAAGAATCGAATCGAATAGAAAAGAATCGAATTGATTGGAATCGACTCGAAAATAACCTAATTGAATTGAAAGGAATCAAATCAAATTTAAGGGAATCGAGAAGAATCGTATCAAATCAAAAAGATCGAATCAATTCGAAAAGAATCAAATCGAATCGAATCGAAAAGAATCGAATCGAAAAGAATTGAATTGAAAAGAATCAAATTGAATCGAATTGAAAAGACTCGAATCGTATTAAAAGAATCGAATCGAATCGAAAAGAATCGAATCGAATCGGAAAGAATTGAATTGAAATGAATCGATTTGAATCGAATTGAAAAGAATCGAATCGAAAAAATCGAATCGAAAAGAACTGAGTTGAGTTGAATCGAATCGAAAAGATTCGAATCGAATCGTGTCGAATCAAAAAGATGGAATCGAAACGAATCGAATCGAATCGAATCGAAAAGAATCGAATAGATAGCAAAGAATCAAATCGAATAGAAAAGAATTTGAATCGAATTGAAACGATTCGAAAAAATCGAAACTAATCGAATCATCGAATGGAAAAGAATCGAATCGAATCAAAAAGAATCGAAACGAACTGAATCGAAAGAATCGAATCGAACAGAATCGAAAAGAATTGAATCGTAATGTAACAAATCGAATCCAAATGATCGAATCAAGCCAAGTCGAAAAGAATTGAATCGAAAAGAATCGAATCAAAATGAAAAGAATCGAATAGAATCGAATTGAAAAGAATCGAATTGAACCGAATCAAATAGAATAGAATCGAACAGAATTGAATCGAATGAAAAGAATCTTATCGAATCGATTCGAAAAGAATTGAATCGAATCGAATGGAGAAGAATCAAATCAAATGGAATCGAAAAGAATCGAATCAAAGAGAATCTAATCGAAACGAAAAGAATCAATCGAATCGAAAAGAATCG
Source organism: Canis lupus baileyi (assembly GCF_048164855.1). Lineage (NCBI taxonomy): Eukaryota > Metazoa > Chordata > Mammalia > Carnivora > Canidae > Canis > Canis lupus. The sequence goes on along the minus strand of NC_132871.1, from coordinate 31,797,870 downwards.
AATCGAAACGAAAAGTGTCGAATCGAATCGAAAAGAATCGAATCGAACCGAAAAGAATCAAATCGAATCGAAAAGAATCGAATTGAATTGAATCGTAATGAAAAGAATCGAATCGAATCGAAAGAATCAAATCGAATCGAAAACAATTGAATCGAATGCAATCAAATCGAAAAGAATCGAATCGAATTGAAAAGAATCAAATCGAATTGATTGAATCGAAAAGAATCGAATCGAATCGAATCGCATTGAATCGAAAATAATAGAATTGAATAAAAATAATCGAATCGAATTGAGAATAATTGGAATTGAATTGAATCGATAATCGAATCGAATCAAATCGAGTCGAATCGAAACTAATCGAATCGAATCAAATCGATTCGAAAAAATGGAATCAGATTGCAACGAATCGAATCATATTGAATTGATTTGAATTGAAATGAATCGAATCTAATCAAATCAAAAAGAATCGAATCCAAAGAATCGAATTGTAGAAAATCAAATCAAAACAAAAAGATTCAAATCGAAACGAATCAAATTGAAAAGAATCGAATCGAATCGAATCGAAAAGAATCGAATCGAATCGAAAAGAATCGAATAGAAAAGAATCGTATCGAATCAAATCTAAAAGAATCGAATCGAATCGAATAAAAAAGAATCGAATCGAATTGATTCGCATCGAAAAGAATCGAATCGTATCGAATCGAAAAGAATCGAATCTATTCGAATCGAATGGAATTGAATCAAAAAGAATCGAATCGAATTGAAACGAAAAGAATCGAATAGATTCGAATTGAAACAAATCGAAAAAAATCAAAACGAATCAAATCACATCGAGTGGAAAAGAATCGAATCAAATAGAAAAGAATCGAATTGAATCGAACTGAATCGAAAAGAATCGAATAGATCAAATCAAAAAGAATCGAATCGATTCGAAATGAATCGAGTAGAATCGAGTCGAAGTGAAAAGAATTGAATCGAATCGAATCGAAAAGAATCTAATCGAAACGAAAAGAATCGAATCGAAGAGAATCTAATCGAAATGAAAAGAATCAAATCGAATCGAAAAGAATCGAATCGAAACGAAAACTGTCGAATCGAATCGAATCGAAAAGAATCGAGTTGAATTGAAAAGAATTGAATCGAATAAAATCGATAAGATTTGAATCAAATCCAATAGAATCGAAAAGATTCGAATCGAATTGAAAAGAAACGAACCGAAGTGAAAAGAATCGAATCGAATCGAAAGAATCAAATCGAAAAAAAAATCGAATCGAAATTAAAAGAATCGAATCGAATCAAAGCATAAAGAATCGAATCTAATTGAATCGAAAGAATCGATTGAATCAAATAGAGAAGAATCTAATGGTAAGGAATCGAATCGGAAAGAATCCAATTGTATTGAATCGAATCGAAAAGAAATGAATTGAATAGATTATAAAAGAATCGAATCGAAAGGAATCGACTCGAAACGTAAAGAATCGAATCGAAAAAATTGAATAGATCGAAGAATTGAATAGAAATGAATCGAATCGAAATGAAAAGAATTGAATCGAATCGAATCGAAAACAATCGAATCAAAAAGAATCGAATTGAAACAAAAGAATCGCATTGTATTTAATCGAATCAAAAAAATCTAATTGAATCGAATCGAAAAGAATCGATTTGAAATGAAAAGAATCTAATCGAATTGATAGAAAATTGAATCGAATCGAAAACAATCGAATCGAATCGAAAAGAATCGAATTGTATGGAAACGAATCGAAAAGAATCTAATTGAGTAGAAAAGAATCAAATCAAATTTAATGGAATCGAAAAGAACCGAATAGCATCGAATTGAATCGAATCGAAAAGAATCGAAACGAATTGAATCGAAAGGCATTGAGTCGAATCAAATCGAAAAGAATCGAATCGTATCAAATTGAAAAGAATCGAATCGATCTGAAAAGAATTGAATCGAATTGAATCGAATCGAAAAGAATCAAATTGAAACGAAAAGAATCAAATCGAATAGCAAAGAATCGAATCGAAACGAATCGATTTGAAACGAGCCGAATCGAATCGAATTGAATGAAATATTCGAATCGAATCGAAAAGAATCTAATCTAATGAAATCCAAAAGAATCAAATCGAAACAAATAGAATCAAACCGAATGGAATTGAATCGAAAAGAGTCGATTCGAATCAAATTGGAATGAAAAGAATTGAATCGAATCGAATAAAAAACAAGTGAATCGAATAGAATAGAAAAGAATAGAATCGAAACGAAAAGAATCAAATTGAATCGAAAGGAATCGAATCGAAAAGAATCGAATCAAAGAGAAAAGACTCGAATCGAATGGAAAAGAATAGAATCAAAAAGAATCGAATTGAAACAAAAAGAATCGAATTGAATTGAATCGAAAAGAATCGAATGGAATCGAATCGAAAAGAATCGAATTGAATTAAATCGAAGAGAATCGAATCGAATTGAATTGAATCGAAGAGAATCGAATCGAATAGAAAAGAATCAAATCGAAATGAATCGATTTGAAACGAAAAGAATCGAATCGAATCAAATTGAATGAAAAGAATTGAATCGAATCAAAAAGAATTGAATCAAAAAGAATCAATCCGAAACAAAAAGAATCAAACCGAATTGAAAAGAATCTAACTGAATAGAATCGAAAAGAATCGACGTACCGAATCGAATCCAATCGAAAAAAATCTAATCGTATCAAATCGAATCGAAAAGAATTGAAATGAATAGAATAGAAAAGATTCGAATCAAATGAAAAACAATCAAATCGAGTAATATCGAATCGAAAAGAATCGAATCGAAAAAGTCGAATCGAAAAGAATTGATTTGAAAAGAATCGAATTGAATCGAATTGAAAAGACTCGAATCGAATTAAAAGAATCGAATCGAATCGAAAAGAATCGAATCGAATCGGAAAGAATTGAATTGGAATGAATCGATTTGAATCGAATTGAAAAGAATCGAATCGAAAAAATCGAATCGAAAAGAACTGAGTTGAGTTGAATCGAATCGAAAAGATTCGAATCGAATCGTGTCGAATCAAAAAGATGGAATCGAAACGAATCGAATCGAATCGAATCGAAAAGAATCGAATAGATAGCAAAGAATCAAATCGAATAGAAAAGAATTTGAATCGAATTGAAACGATTCGAAAAAATCGAAACTAATCGAATCATCGAATGGAAAAGAATCGAATCGAATCAAAAACAATCGAAACGAACTGAATCGAAAGAATCGAATCGAACAGAATCGAAAAGAATTGAATCGTAATGTAACAAATCGAATCCAAATGATCGAATCAAGCCAAGTCGAAAAGAATTGAATCGAAAAGAATCGAATCAAAATGAAAAGAATCGAATAGAATAGAATTGAAAAGAATCGAATTGAACCGAATCAAATAGAATAGAATCGAACAGAATTGAATCGAATGAAAAGAATCTTATCGAATCGATTCGAAAAGAATTGAATCGAATCGAATGGAGAAGAATCAAATCAAATGGAATCGAAAAGAATCGAATCAAAGAGAATCTAATCGAAACGAAAAGAATCAATCGAATCGAAAAGAATCGAATCGAAACGAAAAGTGTCGAATCGAATCGAAAAGAATCGAATCGAACCGAAAAGAATCAAATCGAATCGAAAAGAATCGAATTGAATTGAATCGTAATGAAAAGAATCGAATCGAATCGAAAGAATCAAATCGAATCGAAAACAATTGAATCGAATGCAATCAAATCGAAAAGAATCGAATCGAATTGAAAAGAATCAAATCGAATTGATTGAATCTAAAAGAATCGAATGAATCGAATCGCATCGAATCGAAAATAATAGAATTGAATAAAAATAATTAAATCGAATCGAATTGAGAATAATTGGAATTGAATTGAATCGATAATCGAATCGAATCAAATCGAGTCGAAAAAATCGAATCAGATTGCAACGAATCGAATCATATTCAATTGATTTGAATTGAAATGAATCGAATCTAATCAAATCAAAAAGAATCGAATCCAAAGAATCGAATTGTAGAAAATCAAATCAAAACAAAATGATTCAAATCGAAACGAATCAAATTGAAAAGAATCGAATCGAATCGAATCAAAAGAATCGAATCGAATCGAAAAGAATCGAATAGAAAAGAATCGTATCGAATCAAATCTAAAAGAATCGAATCGAATCGAATAAAAAAGAATCGAATCGAATTGATTCGCATCGAAAAGAATCGAATCGTATCGAATCGAAAACAATCGAATCTATTCGAATCGAATGGAATTGAATCAAAAAGAATCGAATCGAATTGAATCGAAAACAATCGAATAGATTCGAATTGAAACAAATCGAAAAAAATCAAAACGCATCAAATCACATCGAGTGGAAAAGAATCGAATCAAATAGAAAAGAATCGAATTGAATCGAACTGAATCGAAAAGAATCGAATAGATCAAATCAAAAAGAATCGAATCGATTCGAAATGAATCGAGTAGAATTGAGTCGAAGTGAAAAGAATTGAATCGAATCGAATCGAAAAGAATCGAATCGAAACGAAAAGAATCGAATCGAAGAGAATCTAATCGAAATGAAAAGAATCAAATCGAATCGAAAAGAATCGAATCGAAATGAAAACTGTCGAATCGAATCGAATCGAAAAGAATCGAGTTGAATTGAATAGAAAAGAATGGAATCGAATAAAATCGATAAGAATTGAATCAAATCCAATAGAATCGAAAAGATTCGAATCGAATTGAAAAGAAACGAACCGAAGTGAAAAGAATCGAATCGAATCGAAAGAATCAAATCGAAAAAAAAATCGAATCGAAATTAAAAGAATCGAATCGAATCAAAGCATAAAGAATCGAATCTAATTGAAACGAAAAGAATCGAATTGAATCGAATAGAGAAGAATCTAATGGTAAGGAATCGAATCGAAAAGAATCCAATTGTATTGAATCGAAGCGAAAAGAAATGAATTGAATAGATTATAAAAGAATCGAATCGAAAGGAATCGACTCGAAACGTAAAGAATCGAATCGAAAAAATTGAATAGAATCGAAAAGAATTGAATAGAAATGAATCGAATCGAAATGAAAAGAATTGAATCGAATCGAATCGAAAACAATCGAATGAAAAACAATCGAATTGAAACAAAAGAATGGCATTGTGTTTAATCGAATCAAAAAATCTAATTGAATCGAATCGAAAAGAATCGATTTGAAATGAAAAGAATCTAATCGAATTGATAGAAAATTGAATCGAATCGAAAACAATCGAATCGAATCGAAAAGAATCGAATTGTATGGAAACGAATCGAAAAGAATCTAATTGAGTAGAAAAGAATCAAATCAAATTTAATGGAATCGAAAAGAACCGAATAGCATCGAATTGAATCGAATCGAAAAGAATCGAAACGAATTGAATCGAAAAGCATTGAATCCAATCAAATCGAAAAGAATCGAATCGTATCAAATTGAAAAGAATCGAATCGATCTGAAAAGAATTGAATCGAATTGAATCGAATCGAAAAGAATCAAATTGAAACGAAAAGAATCAAATCGAATAGCAAAGAATCGAATCGAAACGAATCGATTTGAAACGAGCAGAATCGAATCGAATTGAATGAAATATTCGAATCGAATCGAAAAGAATCTAATCTAATGAAATCCAAAAGAATCTAATCGAAACAAATAGAATCAAACCGAATGGTATTGAATCGAAAAGAGTCGATTCGAATCAAATTGGAATGAAAAGAATTGAATCGAATCAAAAAGAATTGAATCAAAAAGAATCAAACCGAATTGAAAAGAATCTAACTGAATAGAATCAAAAAGAATCAAATCGTACTGAATCGAATCCAATAGAAAAGAATCTAATCGTATCGAATCGAATCGAAAAGAATTGAAATGAATAGAATAGAAAAGATTCGAATCAAATCAAAAACAATCAAATCGAGTAATATCGAATCGAAAAGAATCGAATCGAAAAGAATCGAATCGAATGGAAAAGAATTGAATTGAATCAAAAAGAATTGATTCAAATCAAAAAGAATCGAATCGATTCGAATCGAAAAGACTCGAATCGAATCGAATCGAAAAGAATCGAATCGAATCTAAAAGGATCGAATCGCAAAGAATCGAATCTAAAGAAAAGGAATCGAATCGAATCGAAACAAATAGAATCGTTAAGAATCGATTTGAATCGAAATGAAAAGAATCGTATCGAAACAAATCGAAAAAAATCAAATGGAATCGAATCGAATCGTATCGAAAAGAATCAAATCAAATGAAAAGAATCGAATCGAATAGAAAAGAATCGAATTGATTGGAATCGACTCGAAAATAACCTAATTGAATTGAAAGGAATCGAATCAAATTAAATGGAATCGACAAGAATCGTATCAAATCAAAAAGATCGAATCGAAATGAATCAATTCGAAAAGAATCAAATTGAATCGAATCGAAAAGAATTGAATCGAAAAGAATCGAATCGAATGGAAAAGAATTGAATTGAATCAAAAAGAATTGATTCAAATCAAAAAGAATCGAATCGATTCGAATCGAAAAGACTGAAATCGAATCGAATCGAAAAGAATCGAATCGAATCAAAAAGGATCGAATCGCAAAGAATCGAATCTAAAGAAAAGGAATCGAATCGAATCGAAACGAATAGAATCGAAAAGAATCGATTTGAATCCAAATGAAAAGAATCGTATCGAATCAATTCGAAAAAAATCAAATGAAATCGAATCGAATCGTATCGAAAAGAATCAAATCAAATGAAAAGAATCGAATCGAATAGAAAAGAATCGAATTGATTGGAATCGACTCGAAAATAACCTAATTGAATTGAAAGGAATCAAATCAAATTTAAGGGAATCGAGAAGAATCGTATCAAATCAAAAAGATCGAATCAATTCGAAAAGAATCAAATCGAATCGAATCGAAAAGAATCGAATCGAAAAGAATTGAATTGAAAAGAATCAAATTGAATCGAATTGAAAAGACTCGAATCGTATTAAAAGAATCGAATCGAATCGAAAAGAATCGAATCGAATCGGAAAGAATTGAATTGAAATGAATCGATTTGAATCGAATTGAAAAGAATCGAATCGAAAAAATCGAATCGAAAAGAACTGAGTTGAGTTGAATCGAATCGAAAAGATTCGAATCGAATCGTGTCGAATCAAAAAGATGGAATCGAAACGAATCGAATCGAATCGAATCGAAAAGAATCGAATAGATAGCAAAGAATCAAATCGAATAGAAAAGAATTTGAATCGAATTGAAACGATTCGAAAAAATCGAAACTAATCGAATCATCGAATGGAAAAGAATCGAATCGAATCAAAAAGAATCGAAACGAACTGAATCGAAAGAATCGAATCGAACAGAATCGAAAAGAATTGAATCGTAATGTAACAAATCGAATCCAAATGATCGAATCAAGCCAAGTCGAAAAGAATTGAATCGAAAAGAATCGAATCAAAATGAAAAGAATCGAATAGAATCGAATTGAAAAGAATCGAATTGAACCGAATCAAATAGAATAGAATCGAACAGAATTGAATCGAATGAAAAGAATCTTATCGAATCGATTCGAAAAGAATTGAATCGAATCGAATGGAGAAGAATCAAATCAAATGGAATCGAAAAGAATCGAATCAAAGAGAATCTAATCGAAACGAAAAGAATCAATCGAATCGAAAAGAATCGAATCGAAACGAAAAGTGTCGAATCGAATCGAAAAGAATCGAATCGAACCGAAAAGAATCAAATCGAATCGAAAAGAATCGAATTGAATTGAATCGTAATGAAAAGAATCGAATCGAATCGAAAGAATCAAATCGAATCGAAAACAATTGAATCGAATGCAATCAAATCGAAAAGAATCGAATCGAATTGAAAAGAATCAAATCGAATTGATTGAATCGAAAAGAATCGAATCGAATCGAATCGCATCGAATCGAAAATAATAGAATTGAATAAAAATAATCGAATCGAATTGAGAATAATTGGAATTGAATTGAATCGATAATCGAATCGAATCAAATCGAGTCGAATCGAAACTAATCGAATCGAATCAAATCGATTCGAAAAAATGGAATCAGATTGCAACGAATCGAATCATATTGAATTGATTTGAATTGAAATGAATCGAATCTAATCAAATCAAAAAGAATCGAATCCAAAGAATCGAATTGTAGAAAATCAAATCAAAACAAAAAGATTCAAATCGAAACGAATCAAATTGAAAAGAATCGAATCGAATCGAATCGAAAAGAATCGAATCGAATCGAAAAGAATCGAATAGAAAAGAATCGTATCGAATCAAATCTAAAAGAATCGAATCGAATCGAATAAAAAAGAATCGAATCGAATTGATTCGCATCGAAAAGAATCGAATCGTATCGAATCGAAAAGAATCGAATCTATTCGAATCGAATGGAATTGAATCAAAAAGAATCGAATCGAATTGAAACGAAAAGAATCGAATAGATTCGAATTGAAACAAATCGAAAAAAATGAAAACGAATCAAATCACATCGAGTGGAAAAGAATCGAATCAAATAGAAAAGAATCGAATTGAATCGAACTGAATCGAAAAGAATCGAATAGATCAAATCAAAAAGAATCGAATCGATTCGAAATGAATCGAGTAGAATCGAGTCGAAGTGAAAAGAATTGAATCGAATCGAATCGAAAAGAATCTAATCGAAACGAAAAGAATCGAATCGAAGAGAATCTAATCGAAATGAAAAGAATCAAATCGAATCGAAAAGAATCGAATCGAAACGAAAACTGTCGAATCGAATCGAATCGAAAAGAATCGAGTTGAATAGAAAAGAATTGAATCGAATAAAATCGATAAGATTTGAATCAAATCCAATAGAATCGAAAAGATTCGAATCGAATTGAAAAGAAACGAACCGAAGTGAAAAGAATCGAATCGAATCGAAAGAATCAAATCGAAAAAAAAATCGAATCGAAATTAAAAGAATCGAATCGAATCAAAGCATAAAGAATCGAATCTAATTGAATCGAAAGAATCGATTGAATCAAATAGAGAAGAATCTAATGGTAAGGAATCGAATCGGAAAGAATCCAATTGTATTGAATCGAATCGAAAAGAAATGAATTGAATAGATTATAAAAGAATCGAATCGAAAGGAATCGACTCGAAACGTAAAGAATCGAATCGAAAAAATTGAATAGATCGAAGAATTGAATAGAAATGAATCGAATCGAAATGAAAAGAATTGAATCGAATCGAATCGAAAACAATCGAATCAAAAAGAATCGAATTGAAACAAAAGAATCGCATTGTATTTAATCGAATCAAAAAAATCTAATTGAATCGAATCGAAAAGAATCGATTTGAAATGAAAAGAATCTAATCGAATTGATAGAAAATTGAATCGAATCGAAAACAATCGAATCGAATCGAAAAGAATCGAATTGTATGGAAACGAATCGAAAAGAATCTAATTGAGTAGAAAAGAATCAAATCAAATTTAATGGAATCGAAAAGAACCGAATAGCATCGAATTGAATCGAATCGAAAAGAATCGAAACGAATTGAATCGAAAGGCATTGAGTCGAATCAAATCGAAAAGAATCGAATCGTATCAAATTGAAAAGAATCGAATCGATCTGAAAAGAATTGAATCGAATTGAATCGAATCGAAAAGAATCAAATTGAAACGAAAAGAATCAAATCGAATAGCAAAGAATCGAATCGAAACGAATCGATTTGAAACGAGCCGAATCGAATCGAATTGAATGAAATATTCGAATCGAATCGAAAAGAATCTAATCTAATGAAATCCAAAAGAATCAAATCGAAACAAATAGAATCAAACCGAATGGAATTGAATCGAAAAGAGTCGATTCGAATCAAATTGGAATGAAAAGAATTGAATCGAATCGAATAAAAAACAAGTGAATCGAATAGAATAGAAAAGAATAGAATCGAAACGAAAAGAATCAAATTGAATCGAAAGGAATCGAATCGAAAAGAATCGAATCAAAGAGAAAAGACTCGAATCGAATGGAAAAGAATAGAATCAAAAAGAATCGAATTGAAACAAAAAGAATCGAATTGAATTGAATCGAAAAGAATCGAATGGAATCGAATCGAAAAGAATCGAATTGAATTAAATCGAAGAGAATCGAATCGAATTGAATTGAATCGAAGAGAATCGAATCGAATAGAAAAGAATCAAATCGAAATGAATCGATTTGAAACGAAAAGAATCGAATCGAATCAAATTGAATGAAAAGAATTGAATCGAATCAAAAAGAATTGAATCAAAAAGAATCAATCCGAAACAAAAAGAATCAAACCGAATTGAAAAGAATCTAACTGAATAGAATCGAAAAGAATCGACGTACCGAATCGAATCCAATCGAAAAAAATCTAATCGTATCAAATCGAATCGAAAAGAATTGAAATGAATAGAATAGAAAAGATTCGAATCAAATGAAAAACAATCAAATCGAGTAATATCGAATCGAAAAGAATCGAATCGAAAAAGTCGAATCGAAAAGAATTGATTTGAAAAGAATCGAATTGAATCGAATTGAAAAGACTCGAATCGAATTAAAAGAATCGAATCGAATCGAAAAGAATCGAATCGAATCGGAAAGAATTGAATTGGAATGAATCGATTTGAATCGAATTGAAAAGAATCGAATCGAAAAAATCGAATCGAAAAGAACTGAGTTGAGTTGAATCGAATCGAAAAGATTCGAATCGAATCGTGTCGAATCAAAAAGATGGAATCGAAACGAATCGAATCGAATCGAATCGAAAAGAATCGAATAGATAGCAAAGAATCAAATCGAATAGAAAAGAATTTGAATCGAATTGAAACGATTCGAAAAAATCGAAACTAATCGAATCATCGAATGGAAAAGAATCGAATCGAATCAAAAAGAATCGAAACGAACTGAATCGAAAGAATCGAATCGAACAGAATCGAAAAGAATTGAATCGTAATGTAACAAATCGAATCCAAATGATCGAATCAAGCCAAGTCGAAAAGAATTGAATCGAAAAGAATCGAATCAAAATGAAAAGAATCGAATAGAATCGAATTGAAAAGAATCGAATTGAACCGAATCAAATAGAATAGAATCGAACAGAATTGAATCGAATGAAAAGAATCTTATCGAATCGATTCGAAAAGAATTGAATCGAATCGAATGGAGAAGAATCAAATCAAATGGAATCGAAAAGAATCGAATCAAAGAGAATCTAATCGAAACGAAAAGAATCAATCGAATCGAAAAGAATCGAATCGAAACGAAAAGTGTCGAATCGAATCGAAAAGAATCGAATCGAACCGAAAAGAATCAAATCGAATCGAAAAGAATCGAATTGAATTGAATCGTAATGAAAAGAATCGAATCGAATCGAAAGAATCAAATCGAATCGAAAACAATTGAATCGAATGCAATCAAATCGAAAAGAATCGAATCGAATTGAAAAGAATCAAATCGAATTGATTGAATCTAAAAGAATCGAATGAATCGAATCGCATCGAATCGAAAATAATAGAATTGAATAAAAATAATTAAATCGAATCGAATTGAGAATAATTGGAATTGAATTGAATCGATAATCGAATCGAATCAAATCGAGTCGAAAAAATCGAATCAGATTGCAACGAATCGAATCATATTCAATTGATTTGAATTGAAATGAATCGAATCTAATCAAATCAAAAAGAATCGAATCCAAAGAATCGAATTGTAGAAAATCAAATCAAAACAAAATGATTCAAATCGAAACGAATCAAATTGAAAAGAATCGAATCGAATCGAATCAAAAAGAATCGAATCGAATCGAAAAGAATCGAATAGAAAAGAATCGTATCGAATCAAATCTAAAAGAATCGAATCGAATCGAATAAAAAAGAATCGAATCGAATTGATTCGCATCGAAAAGAATCGAATCGTATCGAATCGAAAACAATCGAATCTATTCGAATCGAATGGAATTGAATCAAAAAGAATCGAATCGAATTGAATCGAAAACAATCGAATAGATTCGAATTGAAACAAATCGAAAAAAATCAAAACGCATCAAATCACATCGAGTGGAAAAGAATCGAATCAAATAGAAAAGAATCGAATTGAATCGAACTGAATCGAAAAGAATCGAATAGATCAAATCAAAAAGAATCGAATCGATTCGAAATGAATCGAGTAGAATTGAGTCGAAGTGAAAAGAATTGAATCGAATCGAATCGAAAAGAATCGAATCGAAACGAAAAGAATCGAATCGAAGAGAATCTAATCGAAATGAAAAGAATCAAATCGAATCGAAAAGAATCGAATCGAAATGAAAACTGTCGAATCGAATCGAATCGAAAAGAATCGAGTTGAATTGAATAGAAAAGAATGGAATCGAATAAAATCGATAAGAATTGAATCAAATCCAATTGAATCGAAAAGATTCGAATCGAATTGAAAAGAAACGAACCGAAGTGAAAAGAATCGAATCGAATCGAAAGAATCAAATCGAAAAAAAAATCGAATCGAAATTAAAAGAATCGAATCGAATCAAAGCATAAAGAATCGAATCTAATTGAAACGAAAAGAATCGAATTGAATCGAATAGAGAAGAATCTAATGGTAAGGAATCGAATCGAAAAGAATCCAATTGTATTGAATCGAAGCGAAAAGAAATGAATTGAATAGATTATAAAAGAATCGAATCGAAAGGAATCGACTCGAAACGTAAAGAATCGAATCGAAAAAATTGAATAGAATCGAAAAGAATTGAATAGAAATGAATCGAATCGAAATGAAAAGAATTGAATCGAATCGAATCGAAAACAATCGAATGAAAAACAATCGAATTGAAACAAAAGAATGGCATTGTGTTTAATCGAATCAAAAAATCTAATTGAATCGAATCGAAAAGAATCGATTTGAAATGAAAAGAATCTAATCGAATTGATAGAAAATTGAATCGAATCGAAAACAATCGAATCGAATCGAAAAGAATCGAATTGTATGGAAACGAATCGAAAAGAATCTAATTGAGTAGAAAAGAATCAAATCAAATTTAATGGAATCGAAAAGAACCGAATAGCATCGAATTGAATCGAATCGAAAAGAATCGAAACGAATTGAATCGAAAAGCATTGAATCCAATCAAATCGAAAAGAATCGAATCGTATCAAATTGAAAAGAATCGAATCGATCTGAAAAGAATTGAATCGAATTGAATCGAATCGAAAAGAATCAAATTGAAACGAAAAGAATCAAATCGAATAGCAAAGAATCGAATCGAAACGAATCGATTTGAAACGAGCAGAATCGAATCGAATTGAATGAAATATTCGAATCGAATCGAAAAGAATCTAATCTAATGAAATCCAAAAGAATCTAATCGAAACAAATAGAATCAAACCGAATGGTATTGAATCGAAAAGAGTCGATTCGAATCAAATTGGAATGAAAAGAATTGAATCGAATCAAAAAGAATTGAATCAAAAAGAATCAAACCGAATTGAAAAGAATCTAACTGAATAGAATCAAAAAGAATCAAATCGTACTGAATCGAATCCAATAGAAAAGAATCTAATCGTATCGAATCGAATCGAAAAGAATTGAAATGAATAGAATAGAAAAGATTCGAATCAAATCAAAAACAATCAAATCGAGTAATATCGAATCGAAAAGAATCGAATCGAAAAGAATCGAATCGAATGGAAAAGAATTGAATTGAATCAAAAAGAATTGATTCAAATCAAAAAGAATCGAATCGATTCGAATCGAAAAGACTCGAATCGAATCGAATCGAAAAGAATCGAATCGAATCTAAAAGGATCGAATCGCAAAGAATCGAATCTAAAGAAAAGGAATCGAATCGAATCGAAACAAATAGAATCGTTAAGAATCGATTTGAATCGAAATGAAAAGAATCGTATCGAAACAAATCGAAAAAAATCAAATGGAATCGAATCGAATCGTATCGAAAAGAATCAAATCAAATGAAAAGAATCGAATCGAATAGAAAAGAATCGAATTGATTGGAATCGACTCGAAAATAACCTAATTGAATTGAAAGGAATCGAATCAAATTAAATGGAATCGACAAGAATCGTATCAAATCAAAAAGATCGAATCGAAATGAATCAATTCGAAAAGAATCAAATTGAATCGAATCGAAAAGAATTGAATCGAAAAGAATCGAATCGAATGGAAAAGAATTGAATTGAATCAAAAAGAATTGATTCAAATCAAAAAGAATCGAATCGATTCGAATCGAAAAGACTGAAATCGAATCGAATCGAAAAGAATCGAATCGAATCAAAAAGGATCGAATCGCAAAGAATCGAATCTAAAGAAAAGGAATCGAATCGAATCGAAACGAATAGAATCGAAAAGAATCGATTTGAATCCAAATGAAAAGAATCGTATCGAATCAATTCGAAAAAAATCAAATGAAATCGAATCGAATCGTATCGAAAAGAATCAAATCAAATGAAAAGAATCGAATCGAATAGAAAAGAATCGAATTGATTGGAATCGACTCGAAAATAACCTAATTGAATTGAAAGGAATCAAATCAAATTTAAGGGAATCGAGAAGAATCGTATCAAATCAAAAAGATCGAATCAATTCGAAAAGAATCAAATCGAATCGAATCGAAAAGAATCGAATCGAAAAGAATTGAATTGAAAAGAATCAAATTGAATCGAATTGAAAAGACTCGAATCGTATTAAAAGAATCGAATCGAATCGAAAAGAATCGAATCGAATCGGAAAGAATTGAATTGAAATGAATCGATTTGAATCGAATTGAAAAGAATCGAATCGAAAAAATCGAATCGAAAAGAACTGAGTTGAGTTGAATCGAATCGAAAAGATTCGAATCGAATCGTGTCGAATCAAAAAGATGGAATCGAAACGAATCGAATCGAATCGAATCGAAAAGAATCGAATAGATAGCAAAGAATCAAATCGAATAGAAAAGAATTTGAATCGAATTGAAACGATTCGAAAAAATCGAAACTAATCGAATCATCGAATGGAAAAGAATCGAATCGAATCAAAAAGAATCGAAACGAACTGAATCGAAAGAATCGAATCGAACAGAATCGAAAAGAATTGAATCGTAATGTAACAAATCGAATCCAAATGATCGAATCAAGCCAAGTCGAAAAGAATTGAATCGAAAAGAATCGAATCAAAATGAAAAGAATCGAATAGAATCGAATTGAAAAGAATCGAATTGAACCGAATCAAATAGAATAGAATCGAACAGAATTGAATCGAATGAAAAGAATCTTATCGAATCGATTCGAAAAGAATTGAATCGAATCGAATGGAGAAGAATCAAATCAAATGGAATCGAAAAGAATCGAATCAAAGAGAATCTAATCGAAACGAAAAGAATCAATCGAATCGAAAAGAATCGAATCGAAACGAAAAGTGTCGAATCGAATCGAAAAGAATCGAATCGAACCGAAAAGAATCAAATCGAATCGAAAAGAATCGAATTGAATTGAATCGTAATGAAAAGAATCGAATCGAATCGAAAGAATCAAATCGAATCGAAAACAATTGAATCGAATGCAATCAAATCGAAAAGAATCGAATCGAATTGAAAAGAATCAAATCGAATTGATTGAATCGAAAAGAATCGAATCGAATCGAATCGCATCGAATCGAAAATAATAGAATTGAATAAAAATAATCGAATCGAATTGAGAATAATTGGAATTGAATTGAATCGATAATCGAATCGAATCAAATCGAGTCGAATCGAAACTAATCGAATCGAATCAAATCGATTCGAAAAAATGGAATCAGATTGCAACGAATCGAATCATATTGAATTGATTTGAATTGAAATGAATCGAATCTAATCAAATCAAAAAGAATCGAATCCAAAGAATCGAATTGTAGAAAATCAAATCAAAACAAAAAGATTCAAATCGAAACGAATCAAATTGAAAAGAATCGAATCGAATCGAATCGAAAAGAATCGAATCGAATCGAAAAGAATCGAATAGAAAAGAATCGTATCGAATCAAATCTAAAAGAATCGAATCGAATCGAATAAAAAAGAATCGAATCGAATTGATTCGCATCGAAAAGAATCGAATCGTATCGAATCGAAAAGAATCGAATCTATTCGAATCGAATGGAATTGAATCAAAAAGAATCGAATCGAATTGAAACGAAAAGAATCGAATAGATTCGAATTGAAACAAATCGAAAAAAATCAAAACGAATCAAATCACATCGAGTGGAAAAGAATCGAATCAAATAGAAAAGAATCGAATTGAATCGAACTGAATCGAAAAGAATCGAATAGATCAAATCAAAAAGAATCGAATCGATTCGAAATGAATCGAGTAGAATCGAGTCGAAGTGAAAAGAATTGAATCGAATCGAATCGAAAAGAATCTAATCGAAACGAAAAGAATCGAATCGAAGAGAATCTAATCGAAATGAAAAGAATCAAATCGAATCGAAAAGAATCGAATCGAAACGAAAACTGTCGAATCGAATCGAATCGAAAAGAATCGAGTTGAATTGAAAAGAATTGAATCGAATAAAATCGATAAGATTTGAATCAAATCCAATAGAATCGAAAAGATTCGAATCGAATTGAAAAGAAACGAACCGAAGTGAAAAGAATCGAATCGAATCGAAAGAATCAAATCGAAAAAAAAATCGAATCGAAATTAAAAGAATCGAATCGAATCAAAGCATAAAGAATCGAATCTAATTGAATCGAAAGAATCGAATTGAATCAAATAGAGAAGAATCTAATGGTAAGGAATCGAATCGAAAAGAATCCAATTGTATTGAATCGAATCGAAAAGAAATGAATTGAATAGATTATAAAAGAATCGAATCGAAAGGAATCGACTCGAAACGTAAAGAATCGAATCGAAAAAATTGAATAGATTGAAGAATTGAATAGAAATGAATCGAATCGAAATGAAAAGAATTGAATCGAATCGAATCGAAAACAATCGAATCAAAAAGAATCGAATTGAAACAAAAGAATCGCATTGTATTTAATCGAATCAAAAAAATCTAATTGTATCGAATCGAAAAGAATCGATTTGAAATGAAAAGAATCTAATCGAATTGATAGAAAATTGAATCGAATCGAAAACAATCGAATCGAATCGAAAAGAATCGAATTGTATGGAAACGAATCGAAAAGAATCTAATTGAGTAGAAAAGAATCAAATCAAATTTAATGGAATCGAAAAGAACCGAATAGCATCGAATTGAATCGAATCGAAAAGAATCGAAACGAATTGAATCGAAAGGCATTGAGTCGAATCAAATCGAAAAGAATCGAATCGTATCAAATTGAAAAGAATCGAATCGATCTGAAAAGAATTGAATCGAATTGAATCGAATCGAAAAGAATCAAATTGAAACGAAAAGAATCAAATCGAATAGCAAAGAATCGAATCGAAACGAATCGATTTGAAACGAGCAGAATCGAATCGAATTGAATGAAATATTCGAATCGAATCGAAAAGAATCTAATCTAATGAAATCCAAAAGAATCAAATCGAAACAAATAGAATCAAACCGAATGGAATTGAATCGAAAAGAGTCGATTCGAATCAAATTGGAATGAAAAGAATTGAATCGAATCGAATAAAAAACAAGTGAATCGAATAGAATAGAAAAGAATAGAATCGAAACGAAAAGAATCAAATTGAATCGAAAGGAATCGAATCGAAAAGAATCGAATCAAAGAGAAAAGACGAATCGAATGGAAAAGAATAGAATCAAAAAGAATCGAATTGAAACAAAAAGAATCGAATTGAATTGAATCGAAAAGAATCGAATGGAATCGAATCGAAAAGAATCGAATTGAATTAAATCGAAGAGAATCGAATTGAATTGAATCGAATCGAATAGAAAAGAATCAAATCGAAATGAATCGATTTGAAACGAAAAGAATCGAATCGAATCAAATTGAATGAAAAGAATTGAATCGAATCAAAAAGAATTGAATCAAAAAGAATCAAACCGAAACAAAAAGAATCAAACCGAATTGAAAAGAATCTAACTGAATAGAATCGAAAAGAATCGAACCGTACTGAATCGAATCTAATCGAAAAGAATCTAATCGTATCGAATCGAATCGAAAAGAATTGAAATGAATAGAATAGAAAAGATTCGAGTCAAATCAAAAACAATCAAATCGAGTAATATCGAATCGAAAAGAATCGAATCGAAAAGAATCGAATCGAATGGAAAAGAATTGAATTGAATCAAAAAGAATCGATTCAAATCAAAAAGAATCGAATCGATTCGAATCGAAAAGACTCGAATCGAAAAGAATCGAAAAGAATCGAATCGAATCAAAAAGGATCGAATCGCAAAGAATCGAATCTAAAGAAAAGGAATCGAATCGAATCGAAACGAATAGAATCGAAAAGAATCGATTTGAATCGAAATGAAAAGAATCGTATCGAATCAAATCGAAAAAAATCAAATGGAATCGAATCGAATCGTATCGAAAAGAATCAAATCAAATGAAAAGAATCGAATAGAAAAGAATCGAATTGATTGGAATCGACTCGAAAACAGTCTAATTGAATTGAAAGGAATCGAATCAAATTAAATGGAATCGACAAGAATCGTATCAAATCAAAAAGATCGAATCGAAATGAATCAATTCGAAAAGAATCAAATCGAATCGAATCGAAAAGAATCGAATCGAAAAGAATTGAATTGAAAAGAATCGAAATGAATCGAATTGAAAAGACTCGAATCGAATTAAAAGAATCGAATCGAATCGAAAAGAATCGAATCGAATCGGAAAGAATTGAATTGGAATGAATCGATTTGAATCGAATTGAAAAGAATCGAATCGAAAAAATCGAATCGAAAAGAACTGAGTTGAGTTGAATCGAATCGAAAAGATTCGAATCGAATCGTGTCGAATCAAAAAGATCGAATTGAAACGAATCGAATCGAATCGAATCGAAAAGAATCGAATCGAAAAGAATCGAATCGAAAAGAATCGAATCGAATCATATCGATTGAAAAGATCAAATCAAAAAAATCAAAGAGAATCGAAATGAATCAAAACGAATCGAATCGAATAGAAAAGAATCGTATCGAATCAAATCTAAAAGAATCGAATCGAATCGAATAAAAAAGAATCTAATCGAATTGATTCGCATCGAAAAGAATCGAATCGTATCGAATCGAAAAGAATCGAATCTATTCGAATCGAATGGAATTGAATCAAAAAGAATCGAATCGAATTGAATCGAAAACAATCGAATAGATTCGAATTGAAACAAATCGAAAAAAATCAAAACGAATCAAATCACATCGAGTGGAAAAGAATCGAATCAAATAGAAAAGAATCGAATTGAATCGAACTGAATCGAAAAGAATCTAATAGATCAAATCAAAAAGAATCGAATCGATTCGAAATGAATCGAGTAGAATCGAGTCGAAGTGAAAAGAATTGAATCGAATCGAATCGAAAAGAATCGAATCGAAACGAAAAGAATCGAATCGAAGAGAATCTAATCGAAATGAAATAATCAAATCGAATCGAAAAGAATCGAATCGAAACGAAAAGTGTCGATTCGAATCGAATCGAAAAGAATCGAGTTGAATAGAAAAGAATCGAATCGAATAAAATCGATAAGAATTGAATCAAATCCAATAGAATCGAAAAGATTCGAATCGAATTGAAAAGAAACGAACCGAATTGAAAAGAATCAAATCGAATCGAAAAGAATCAAATCGAAAAAAAAAATCGAATCGAAATTAAAAGAATCGAATCGAATCAAAGCATAAAGAATCAAATCTAATTGAATCGAAAAGAATCGATTGAATCGAATAGAGAAGGATCTAATGGTAAGGAATCGAATCGAAAAGAATCCATTTGTATTGAATCGAATCGAAAAGAATCGAATTGAATAGAATATAAAAGAATCGAATCGAAAGGATCGACTCGAAACGAAAAGAATCGAATCGAAAAAATTGAATAGAATCGAAAAGAATTGAATAGAAATGAATCGAATCGAAATGAAAAGAATTGAATCGAATCGAAAACAATCGAATCAAAAAGAATCGAATTGAAACAAAAGAATCGCATTGTATTTAATCGAATCAAAAAAATCTAATTGAATCGAATCGAAAAGAATCGATTTGAAATGAAAAGAATCTAATCGAATTGATAGAAAATTGAATCGAATTGAAAACAATCGAATCGAATCGAAAAGAATCGAATTGTATGGAAACGAATCGAAAAGAATCTAATTGAGTAGAAAAGAATCAAATCAAATTTAATGGAATCGAAAAGAACCGAATAGCATCGAATTGAATCGAATCGAAAAGAATCGAAACGAATTGAATCGAAAAGCATTGAATCCAATCAAATCGAAAAGAATCGAATCGTATCAAATTGAAAAGAATCAAATCGATCTGAAAAGAATTGAATCGAATTGAATCGAATCGAAAAGAATCAAATTGAAACGAAAAGAATCAAATCGAATAGCAAAGAATCGAATCGAATCGATTTGAAAAGAGCCGAATCGAATCGAATTGAATGAAATATTCGAATCGAATCGAAAAGAATCTAATCTAATGAAATCCAAAAGAATCAAATCGAAACAAATAGAGTCAAACCGAATGGAATTGAATCGAAAAGAGTCGATTCGAATCAAATTGGAATGAAAAGAATTGAATCGAATCAAAAAGAATTGAATCAAAAAGAATCAAACCGAAACAAAAAGAATCAAACCGAATTGAAAAGAATCTAACTGAATAGAATCGAAAAGAATCGAACCGTACTGAATCGAATCTAATCGAAAAGAATCTAATCGTATCGAAACGAATCGAAAAGAATTGAAATGAATAGAATAGAAAAGATTCGAGTCAAATCAAAAACAATCAAATCGAGTAATATCGAATCGAAAAGAATCGAATCGAAAAGAATCGAATCGAATGGAAAAGAATTGAATTGAATCAAAAAGAATTGATTCAAATCAAAAAGAATCGAATCGATTCGAATCGAAAAGACTCGAATCGAATCAAATCGAATTGAATCGAATCGAATCAAAAAGGATCGAATCGCAAAGAATCGAATCTAAAGAAAAGGAATCGAATCGAATCGAAATGAATAGAATCGAAAAGAATCGATTTGAATCGAAATGAAAAGAATCGTATCGAATCAAATCGAAAAAAATCAAATGGAATCGAATCGAATCGTATCGAAAAGAATCAAATCAAATGAAAAGAATCGAATCGAATAGAAAAGAATCGAATTGATTTCAATCGACTCGAAAATAACCTAATTGAATTGAAAGGAATCGAATCAAATTTAATGGAATCGACAAGAATCGTATCAAATCAAAAAGATCGAATCGAAACGAATCAATTCGAAAAGAATCAAATCGAATCGAATCGAAAAGAATCGAATCGAAAAGAATTGAATTGAAAAGAATCGAATTGAATCGAATTGAAAAGACTCGAATCGAATTAAAAGAATCGAATCGAATCGAAAAGAATCGAATCGAATCGGAAAGAATTGAATTGAAATGAATCGATTTGAATCGAATTGAAAAGAATCGAATCGAAAAAATCGAATCGAAAAGAACTGAGTTGAGTTGAATCGAATCGAAAAGATTCGAATCGAATCGGGTCGAATCAAAAAGATCGAATCGAAACGAATCGAATCGAATGGAAAAGAATCGAATCGAATCGAAAAGAATCAAATCGAATAGAAAAGAATTTGAATCGAATTGAAACGATTCGAAAAATCGAAACTAATCGAATCATCGAATGGAAAAGAATCGAATCGAATCAAAAAGTATCGAAACGAACTGAATCGAAAGAATCGAATCGAACAGAATCGAAAAGAATTGAATCGTAATGTAACAAATCGAATCCAAATGATCGAATCAAGCCAAGTCGAAAAGAATTGAATCGAAAAGAATCGAATCAAAATGAAAAGAATCGAATAGAATCGAATTGAAAAGAATCGAAATGAACCGAATCAAATAGAATAGAATCGAACAGAATTGAATCGAATGAAAAGATTCTTATCGAATCGATTCGAAAAGAATTGAATCGAATCGAATGGAGAAGAATCAAACCAAATTGAATCGAAAAGAATCGAATCAAAGAGAATCTAATCGAAACGAAAAGAATCAATCGAATCGAAAAGAATCGAATCGAAACGAAAAGTGTCGAATCGAATCGAATCGAAAAGAATCGAATCGAACCGAAAACAATCAAATCGCATCGAAAAGAATCGAATTGAATTGAATCGTAATGAAAAGAATCGAATCGAATCGAAAGAATCAAATCGAATCGAAAACAATTGAATCGAATGCAATCAAATCGAAAAGAATCGAATCGAATTGAAAAGAATCAAATCGAATTGATTGAATCGAAAAGAATCGAATCGAATCGAATCGCATCGAATCGAAAATAATAGAATTGAATAAAAATAATCAAATCGAATCGAATTGAGAATAATTGGAATTGAATTGAATCGATAATCGAATCGAATCAAATCGAGTCGAATCGAAACTAATCGAATCGAATCAAATCGATTCGAAAAAATCGAATCAGATTGCAACGAATCGAATCATATTGAATTGATTTGAATTGAAATGAATCGAATCTAATCAAATCAAAAAGAATCGAATCCAAAGAATCGAATTGTAGAAAATCAAATCAAAACAAAAAGATTCAAATCGAAACGAATCAAATTGAAAAGAATCGAATCGAATCGAATCGAAAAGAATCGAATCGAATTGAATCGAAAAGAATCGAATCGAAAAGAATCGAATCGAATCATATCGATTGAAAAGATCAAATCCAAAAAATCAAAGAGAATCGAAATGAATCAAAACGAATCGAATCGAATAGAAAAGAATCGTATCGAATCAAATCTAAAAGAATCGAATCGAATCGAATAAAAAAGAATCGAATCGAATTGATTCGCATCGAAAAGAATCGAATCGTATCGAATCGAAAAGAATCGAATCTATTCGAATCGAATGGAATTGAATCAAAAAGAATCGAATCGAATTGAATCGAAAACAATCGAATAGATTCGAATTGAAACAAATCGAAAAAAATCAAAACGCATCAAATCACATCGAGTGGAAAAGAATCGAATCAAATAGAAAAGAATCGAATTGAATCGAACTGAATCGAATAGATCAAATCAAAAAGAATCGAATCGATTCGAGATGAATCGAGTAGAATCGAGTCGAAGTGAAAAGCATTGAATCGAATCGAATCGAAAAGAATCGAATCGAAACGAAAAGAATCGAATCGAAGAGAATCTAATCGAAATGAAAAGAATCGAATCGAATCGAAAAGAATCGAGTTGAATAGAAAAGAATCGAATCGAATAAAATCGATAAGAATTGAATCAAATCCAATAGAATCGAAAAGATTCGAATCGAATTGAAAAGAAACGAACCGAATTAAAAGAATCAAATCGAATCGAAAAGAATCAAATCGAAAAAAAAATCGAATCGAAATTAAAAGAATCGAATCGAATCAAAGCATAAAGAATCAAATCTAATTGAATCGAAAAGAATCGATTGAATCGAATAGAGAAGGATCTAATGGTAAGGAATCGAATCGAAAAGAATCCATTTGTATTGAATCGAATCGAAAAGAATCGAATTGAATAGAATATAAAAGAATCGAATCGAAAGGAATCGACTCGAAACGAAAAGAATCGAATCGAAAAAATTGAATAGAATCGAAAAGAATTGAATAGAAATGAATCGAATCGAAATGAAAAGAATTGAATCGAATCGAATCGAAAACAATCGAATCAAAAAGAATCGAATTGAAACAAAAGAATCGCATTGTATTTAATCGAATCAAAAAAATCTAATTGAATCGAATCGAAAAGAATCGATTTGAAATGAAAAGAATCTAATCGAATTGATAGAAAATTGAATCGAATCGAAAACAATCGAATCGAATCGAAAAGAATCGAATTGTATGGAAACGAATCGAAAAGAATCTAATTGAGTAGAAAAGAATCAAATCAAATTTAATGGAATCGAAAAGAACCGAATAGCATCGAATTGAATCGAATCGAAAAGAATCGAAACGAATTGAATCGAAAAGCATTGAGTCGAATCAAATCGAAAAGAATCGAATCGTATCAAATTGAAAAGAATCGAATCGATCTAAAAAGAATTGAATCGAATTGAATCGAATCGAAAAGAATCAAATTGAAACGAAAAGAATCAAATCGAATAGCAAAGAATCGAATCGAATCGATTTGAAAAGAGCCGAATCGAATCGAATTGAATGACATATTCGAATCGAATCGAAAAGAATCTAATCTAATGAAATCCAAAAGAATCAAATCGAAACAAATAGAGTCAAACCGAATGGAATTGAATCGAAAAGAGTCGATTCGAATCAAATTGGAATGAAAAGAATTGAATCGAATCAAAAAGAATTGAATCAAAAAGAATCAAACCGAAACAAAAAGAATCAAACCGAATTGAAAAGAATCTAACTGAATAGAATCGAAAAGAATCGAATCGTACTGAATCGAATCTAATCGAAAAGAATCTAATCGTATCGAATCGAATCGAAAAGAATTGAAATGAATAGAATAGAAAAGATTCGAATCAAATCAAAAACAATCAAATCGAGTAATATCGAATCGAAAAGAATCGAATCGAAAAGAATCAAATCGAATGGAAAAGAATTGAATTGAATCAAAAAGAATTGATTCAAATCAAAAAGAATCGAATCGATTCGAATCGAAAAGACTCGAATCGAAAAGAATCGAAAAGAATCGAATCGAATCAAAAAGGATCGAATCGCAAAGAATCGAATCTAAAGAAAAGGAATCGAATCGAATCGAAACGAATAGAATCGAAAAGAATCGATTTGAATCGAAATGAAAAGAATCGTATCGAATCAAATCGAAAAAAATCAAATGGAATCGAATCGAATCGTATCGAAAAGAATCAAATCAAATGAAAAGAATCGAATCGAATAGAAAAGAATCGAATTGATTGGAATCGACTCGAAAACAGTCTAATTGAATTGAAAGGAATCGAATCAAATTTAATGGAATCGACAAGAATCGTATCAAATCAAAAAGATCGAATCGAAATGAATCAATTCGAAAAGAATCAAATCGAGTCGAATCGAAAAGAATCGAATCGAAAAGAATTGAATTGAAAAGAATCGAATTGAATCGAATTGAAAAGACTCGAATCGAATTAAAAGAATCGAATCGAATCGAAAAGAATCGAATCGAATCGGAAAGAATTGAATTGGAATGAATCGATTTGAATCGAATTGAAAAGAATCGAATCGAAAAAATCGAATCGAAAAGAACTGACTTGAGTTGAATCGAATCGAAAATATTCGAATCGAATCGGGTCGAATCAAAAAGATCGAATTGAAACGAATCGAATCGAATCGAATCGAAAAGAATCGAATCGAAAAGAATCGAATCGAAAAGAATCGAATCGAATCATATCGATTGAAAAGATCAAATCAAAAAAATCAGAGAACCGAAATGAATCAAAACGAATCGAATCGAATAGAAAAGAATCGTATCGAATCAAATCTAAAAGAATCGAATCGAATCGAATAAAAAAGAATCGAATCGAATTGATTCGCATCGAAAAGAATCGAATCGTATCGAATCGAAAACAATCGAATCTATTCGAATCGAATGGAATTGAATCAAAAAGAATCGAATCGAATTGAATCGAAAACAATCGAATAGATTCGAATTGAAACAAATCGAAAAAAATCAAAACGAATCAAATCACATCGAGTGGAAAAGAATCGAATCAAATAGAAAAGAATCGAATTGAATCGAACTGAATCGAGAAGAATCGAATAGATCAAATCAAAAAGAATCGAATCGATTCGAAATGAATCGAGTAGAATCGAGTCGAAGTGAAAAGAATTGAATCGAATCGAATCGAAAAGAATCGAATCGAAACGAAAAGAATCGAATCGAAGAGAATCTAATCGAAATGAAATAATCAAATCGAATCGAAAAGAATCGAATCGAAACGAAAAGTGTCGATTCGAATCGAATCGAAAAGAATCGAGTTGAATAGAAAAGAATCGAATCGAATAAAATTGATAAGAATTGAATCAAATCCAATAGAATCGAAAAGATTCGAATCGAATTGAAAAGAAACGAACCGAAGTGAAAAGAATCAAATCGAATCGAAAAGAATCAAATCGAAAAAAATCGAATCGAAATTAAAAGAATCGAATCGAATCAAAGCATAAAGAATCAAATCTAATTGAATCGAAAAGAATCGATTGAATCGAATAGAGAAGGATCTAATGGTAAGGAATCGAATCGAAAAGAATCCATTTGTATTGAATCGAATCGAAAAGAATCGAATTGAATAGAATATAAAAGAATCGAATCGAAAGGAATCGACTCGAAACGAAAAGAATCGAATCGAAAAAATTGAATAGAATCGAAAAGAATTGAATAGAAATGAATCGAATCGAAATGAAAAGAATTGAATCGAATCGAATCGAAAACAATCGAATCAAAAAGAATCGAATTGAAACAAAAGAATCGCATTGTATTTAATCGAATCAAAAAAATCTAA
The DNA here is from genome assembly GCF_048164855.1 of Canis lupus baileyi. Lineage (NCBI taxonomy): Eukaryota > Metazoa > Chordata > Mammalia > Carnivora > Canidae > Canis > Canis lupus. The sequence goes on along the minus strand of NC_132871.1, from coordinate 31,771,237 downwards.
TTGAATCGAATCGAAAAGAATCGATTTGAAATGAAAAGAATCTAATCGAATTGATAGAAAATTGAATCGAATCGAAAACAATCGAATCGAATCGAAAAGAATCGAATTGTATGGAAACGAATCGAAAAGAATCTAATTGAGTAGAAAAGAATCAAATCAAATTTAATGGAATCGAAAAGAACCGAATAGCATCGAATTGAATCGAATCGAAAAGAATCGAAACGAATTGAATCGAAAAGCATTGAATCCAATCAAATCGAAAAGAATCGAATCGTATCAAATTGAAAAGAATCGAATCGATCTGAAAAGAATTGAATCGAATTGAATCGAATCGAAAAGAATCAAATTGAAACGAAAAGAATCAAATCGAATAGCAAAGAATCGAATCGAAACAAATCGATTTGAAACGAGCAGAATCGAATCGAATTGAATGAAATATTCGAATCGAATCGAAAAGAATCTAATCTAATGAAATCCAAAAGAATCAAATCGAAACAAATAGAATCAAACCGAATGGAATTGAATCGAAAAGAGTCGATTCGAATCAAATTGGAATGAAAAGAATTGAATCGAATCGAATAAAAAACAAGTGAATCGAATAGAATAGAAAAGAATAGAATCGAAACGAAAAGAATCAAATTGAATCGAAAGGAATCGAATCGAAAAGAATCGAATCAAAGAGAAAAGACGAATCGAATGGAAAAGAATAGAATCAAAAAGAATCGAATTGAAACAAAAAGAATCGAATTGAATTGAATCGAAAAGAATCGAATGGAATCGAATCGAAAAGAATCGAATTGAATTAAATCGAAGAGAATCGAATTGAATTGAATCGAATCGAATAGAAAAGAATCAAATCGAAATGAATCGATTTGAAACGAAAAGAATCGAATCGAATCAAATTGAATGAAAAGAATTGAATCGAATCAAAAAGAATTGAATCAAAAAGAATCAAACCGAAACAAAAAGAATCAAACCGAATTGAAAAGAATCTAACTGAATAGAATCGAAAAGAATCGAACCGTACTGAATCGAATCTAATCGAAAAGAATCTAATCGTATCGAATCGAATCGAAAAGAATTGAAATGAATAGAATAGAAAAGATTCGAGTCAAATCAAAAACAATCAAATCGAGTAATATCGAATCGAAAAGAATCGAATCGAAAAGAATCGAATCGAATGGAAAAGAATTGAATTGAATCAAAAAGAATCGATTCAAATCAAAAAGAATCGAATCGATTCGAATCGAAAAGACTCGAATCGAAAAGAATCGAAAAGAATCGAATCGAATCAAAAAGGATCGAATCGCAAAGAATCGAATCTAAAGAAAAGGAATCGAATCGAATCGAAACGAATAGAATCGAAAAGAATCGATTTGAATCGAAATGAAAAGAATCGTATCGAATCAAATCGAAAAAAATCAAATGGAATCGAATCGAATCGTATCGAAAAGAATCAAATCAAATGAAAAGAATCGAATCGAATAGAAAAGAATCGAATTGATTGGAATCGACTCGAAAACAGTCTAATTGAATTGAAAGGAATCGAATCAAATTAAATGGAATCGACAAGAATCGTATCAAATCAAAAAGATCGAATCGAAATGAATCAATTCGAAAAGAATCAAATCGAATCGAATCGAAAAGAATCGAATCGAAAAGAATTGAATTGAAAAGAATCGAATTGAATCGAATTGAAAAGACTCGAATCGAATTAAAAGAATCGAATCGAATCGAAAAGAATCGAATCGAATCGGAAAGAATTGAATTGGAATGAATCGATTTGAATCGAATTGAAAAGAATCGAATCGAAAAAATCGAATCGAAAAGAACTGAGTTGAGTTGAATCGAATCGAAAAGATTCGAATCGAATCGTGTCGAATCAAAAAGATCGAATTGAAACGAATCGAATCGAATCGAATCGAAAAGAATCGAATCGAAAAGAATCGAATAGAAAAGAATCGAATCGAATCATATCGATTGAAAAGATCAAATCAAAAAAATCAAAGAGAATCGAAATGAATCAAAACGAATCGAATCGAATAGAAAAGAATCGTATCGAATCAAATCTAAAAGAATCGAATCGAATCGAATAAAAAAGAATCGAATCGAATTGATTCGCATCGAAAAGAATCGAATCGTATCGAATCGAAAAGAATCGAATCTATTCGAATCGAATGGAATTGAATCAAAAAGAATCGAATCGAATTGAATCGAAAACAATCGAATAGATTCGAATTGAAACAAATCGAAAAAAATCAAAACGAATCAAATCACATCGAGTGGAAAAGAATCGAATCAAATAGAAAAGAATCGAATTGAATCGAACTGAATCGAAAAGAATCTAATAGATCAAATCAAAAAGAATCGAATCGATTCGAAATGAATCGAGTAGAATCGAGTCGAAGTGAAAAGAATTGAATCGAATCGAATCGAAAAGAATCGAATCGAAACGAAAAGAATCGAATCGAAGAGAATCTAATCGAAATGAAATAATCAAATCGAATCGAAAAGAATCGAAACGAAACGAAAAGTGTCGATTCGAATCGAATCGAAAAGAATCGAGTTGAATAGAAAAGAATCGATTCGAATAAAATCGATAAGAATTGAATCAAATCCAATAGAATCGAAAAGATTCGAATCGAATTGAAAAGAAACGAACCGAATTGAAAAGAATCAAATCGAATCGAAAAGAATCAAATCGAAAAAAAAATCGAATCGAAATTAAAAGAATCGAATCGAATCAAAGCATAAAGAATCAAATCTAATTGAATCGAAAAGAATCGATTGAATCGAATAGAGAAGGATCTAATGGTAAGGAATCGAATCGAAAAGAATCCATTTGTATTGAATCGAATCGAAAAAAATCGAATTGAATAGAATATAAAAGAATCGAATCGAAAGGAATCGACTCGAAACGAAAAGAATCGAATCGAAAAAATTGAATAGAATCGAAAAGAATTGAATAGAAATGAATCGAATCGAAATGAAAAGAATTGAATCGAATCGAATCGAAAACAATCGAATCAAAAAGAATCGAATTGAAACAAAAGAATCGCATTGTATTTAATCGAATCAAAAAAATCTAATTGAATCGAATCGAAAAGAATCGATTTGAAATGAAAAGAATCTAATCGAATTGATAGAAAATTGAATCGAATCGAAAACAATCGAATCGAATCGAAAAGAATCGAATTGTATGGAAACGAATCGAAAAGAATCTAATTGAGTAGAAAAGAATCAAATCAAATTTAATGGAATCGAAAAGAACCGAATAGCATCGAATTGAATCGAATCGAAAAGAATCGAAACGAATTGAATCGAAAAGCATTGAATCCAATCAAATCGAAAAGAATCGAATCGTATCAAATTGAAAAGAATCGAATCGATCTGAAAAGAATTGAATCGAATTGAATCGAATCGAAAAGAATCAAATTGAAACGAAAAGAATCAAATCGAATAGCAAAGAATCGAATCGAATCGATTTGAAAAGAGCCGAATCCAATCGAATTGAATGAAATATTCGAATCGAATCGAAAAGAATCTAATCTAATGAAATCCAAAAGAATCAAATCGAAACAAATAGAGTCAAACCGAATGGAATTGAATCGAAAAGAGTCGATTCGAATCAAATTGGAATGAAAAGAATTGAATCGAATCAAAAAGAATTGAATCAAAAAGAATCAAACCGAAACAAAAAGAATCAAACCGAATTGAAAAGAATCTAACTGAATAGAATCGAAAAGAATCGAACCGTACTGAATCGAATCTAATCGAAAAGAATCTAATCGTATCGAATCGAATCGAAAAGAATTGAAATGAATAGAATAGAAAAGATTCGAGTCAAATCAAAAACAATCAAATCGAGTAATATCGAATCGAAAAGAATCGAATCGAAAAGAATCGAATCGAATGGAAAAGAATTGAATTGAATCAAAAAGAATTGATTCAAATCAAAAAGAATCGAATCGATTCGAATCGAAAAGACTCGAATCGAATCAAATCGAATTGAATCGAATCGAATCAAAAAGGATCGAATCGCAAAGAATCGAATCTAAAGAAAAGGAATCGAATCGAATCGAAATGAATAGAATCGAAAAGAATCGATTTGAATCGAAATGAAAAGAATCGTATCGAATCAAATCGAAAAAAATCAAATGGAATCGAATCGAATCGTATCGAAAAGAATCAAATCAAATGAAAAGAATCGAATCGAATAGAAAAGAATCGAATTGATTTCATCGACTCGAAAATAACCTAATTGAATTGAAAGGAATCGAATCAAATTTAATGGAATCGACAAGAATCGTATCAAATCAAAAAGATCGAATCGAAACGAATCAATTCGAAAAGAATCAAATCGAATCGAATCGAAAAGAATCGAATCGAAAAGAATTGAATTGAAAAGAATCGAATTGAATCGAATTGAAAAGACTCGAATCGAATTAAAAGAATCGAATCGAATCGAAAAGAATCGAATCGAATCGGAAAGAATTGAATTGGAATGAATCGATTTGAATCGAATTGAAAAGAATCGAATCGAAAAAATCGAATCGAAAAGAACTGAGTTGAGTTGAATCGAATCGAAAAGATTCGAATCGAATCGTGTCGAATCAAAAAGATCGAATTGAAACGAATCGAATCGAATCGAATCGAAAAGAATCGAATCGAAAAGAATCGAATCGAAAAGAATCGAATCGAATCATATCGATTGAAAAGATCAAATCAAAAAAATCAAAGAGAATCGAAATGAATCAAAACGAATCGAATCGAATAGAAAAGAATCGTATCGAATCAAATCTAAAAGAATCGAATCGAATCGAATAAAAAAGAATCGAATCGAATTGATTCGCATCGAAAAGAATCGAATCGTATCGAATCGAAAAGAATCGAATCTATTCGAATCGAATGGAATTGAATCAAAAAGAATCGAATCGAATTGAATCGAAAACAATCGAATAGATTCGAATTGAAACAAATCGAAAAAAATCAAAACGAATCAAATCACATCGAGTGGAAAAGAATCGAATCAAATAGAAAAGAATCGAATTGAATCGAACTGAATCGAGAAGAATCGAATAGATCAAATCAAAAAGAATCGAATCGATTCGAAATGAATCGAGTAGAATCGAGTCGAAGTGAAAAGAATTGAATCGAATCGAATCGAAAAGAATCGAATCGAAACGAAAAGAATCGAATCGAAGAGAATCTAATCGAAATGAAATAATCAAATCGAATCGAAAAGAATCGAAACGAAACGAAAAGTGTCGATTCGAATCGAATCGAAAAGAATCGAGTTGAATAGAAAAGAATCGATTCGAATAAAATCGATAAGAATTGAATCAAATCCAATAGAATCGAAAAGATTCGAATCGAATTGAAAAGAAACGAACCGAATTAAAAGAATCAAATCGAATCGAAAAGAATCAAATCGAAAAAAAAAATCGAATCGAAATTAAAAGAATCGAATCGAATCAAAGCATAAAGAATCAAATCTAATTGAATCGAAAAGAATCGATTGAATCGAATAGAGAAGGATCTAATGGTAAGGAATCGAATCGAAAAGAATCCATTTGTATTGAATCGAATCGAAAAGAATCGAATTGAATAGAATATAAAAGAATCGAATCGAAAGGAATCGACTCGAAACGAAAAGAATCGAATCGAAAAAATTGAATAGAATCGAAAAGAATTGAATAGAAATGAATCGAATCGAAATGAAAAGAATTGAATCGAATCGAATCGAAAACAATCGAATCAAAAAGAATCGAATTGAAACAAAAGAATCGCATTGTATTTAATCGAATCAAAAAAATCTAATTGAATCGAATCGAAAAGAATCGATTTGAAATGAAAAGAATCTAATCGAATTGATAGAAAATTGAATCGAATCGAAAACAATCGAATCGAATCGAAAAGAATCGAATTGTATGGAAACGAATCGAAAAGAATCTAATTGAGTAGAAAAGAATCAAATCAAATTTAATGGAATCGAAAAGAACCGAATAGCATCGAATTGAATCGAATCGAAAAGAATCGAAACGAATTGAATCGAAAAGCATTGAATCCAATCAAATCGAAAAGAATCGAATCGTATCAAATTGAAAAGAATCGAATCGATCTGAAAAGAATTGAATCGAATTGAATCGAATCGAAAAGAATCAAATTGAAACGAAAAGAATCAAATCGAATAGCAAAGAATCGAATCGAAACAAATCGATTTGAAACGAGCAGAATCGAATCGAATTGAATGAAATATTCGAATCGAATCGAAAAGAATCTAATCTAATGAAATCCAAAAGAATCAAATCGAAACAAATAGAATCAAACCGAATGGAATTGAATCGAAAAGAGTCGATTCGAATCAAATTGGAATGAAAAGAATTGAATCGAATCGAATAAAAAACAAGTGAATCGAATAGAATAGAAAAGAATAGAATCGAAACGAAAAGAATCAAATTGAATCGAAAGGAATCGAATCGAAAAGAATCGAATCAAAGAGAAAAGACTCGAATCGAATGGAAAAGAATAGAATCAAAAAGAATCGAATTGAAACAAAAAGAATCGAATTGAATTGAATCGAAAAGAATCGAATGGAATCGAATCGAAAAGAATCGAATTGAATTAAATCGAAGAGAATCGAATCGAATTGAATTGAATCGAATCGAATAGAAAAGAATCAAATCGAAATGAATCGATTTGAAACGAAAAGAATCGAATCGAATCAAATTGAATGAAAAGAATTGAATCGAATCAAAAAGAATTGAATCAAAAAGAATCAATCCGAAACAAAAAGAATCAAACCGAATTGAAAAGAATCTAACTGAATAGAATCGAAAAGAATCGACGTACCGAATCGAATCCAATCGAAAAAAATCTAATCGTATCAAATCGAATCGAAAAGAATTGAAATGAATAGAATAGAAAAGATTCGAATCAAATGAAAAACAATCAAATCGAGTAATATCGAATCGAAAAGAATCGAATGGAAAAGAATCGAATCGAATGGAAAAGAATTGAATTGAATCAAAAAGAATTGATTCAAATCAAAAAGAATCGAATCGATTCGAATCGAAAAGACTCGAATCGAAAAGAATCGAAAAGAATCGAATCGAATCCAAAAGGATCGAATCGCAAAGAATCGAATCTAAAGAAAAGGAATCGAATCGAATCGAAACGAATAGAATCGAAAAGAATCGATTTGAATCGAAATGAAAAGAATCGTATCGAATCAAATCGAAAAAAATCAAATGGAATCGAATCGAATCGTATCGAAAAGAATGAAATCAAATGAAAAGAATCGAATCGAATAGAAAAGAATCGAATTGATTGGAATCGACTCGAAAACAATCTAATTGAATTGAAAGGAATCGAATCAAATTTAATGGAATCGACAAGAATCGTATCAAATCAAAAAGATCGAATCGAAATGAATCAATTCGAAAAGAATCAAATCGAGTCGAATCGAAAAGAATCGAATCGAAAAGAATTGAATTGAAAAGAATCGAATTGAATCGAATTGAAAAGACTCGAATCGAATTAAAAGAATCGAATCGAATCGAAAAGAATCGAATCGAATCGGAAAGAATTGAATTGGAATGAATCGATTTGAATCGAATTGAAAAGAATCGAATCGAAAAAATCGAATCGAAAAGAACTGAGTTGAGTTGAATCGAATCGAAAAGATTCGAATCCAATCGTGTCGAATCAAAAAGATGGAATCGAAACGAATCGAATCGAATCGAATCGAAAAGAATCGAATAGATAGCAAAGAATCAAATCGAATAGAAAAGAATTTGAATCGAATTGAAACGATTCGAAAAAATCGAAACTAATCGAATCATCGAATGGAAAAGAATCGAATCGAATCAAAAAGAATCGAAACGAACTGAATCGAAAGAATCGAATCGAACAGAATCGAAAAGAATTGAATCGTAATGTAACAAATCGAATCCAAATGATCGAATCAAGCCAAGTCGAAAAGAATTGAATCGAAAAGAATCGAATCAAAATGAAAAGAATCGAATAGAATCGAATTGAAAAGAATCGAATTGAACCGAATCAAATAGAATAGAATCGAACAGAATTGAATCGAATGAAAAGAATCTTATCGAATCGATTCGAAAAGAATTGAATCGAATCGAATGGAGAAGAATCAAATCAAATGGAATCGAAAAGAATCGAATCAAAGAGAATCTAATCGAAACGAAAAGAATCAATCGAATCGAAAAGAATCGAATCGAAACGAAAAGTGTCGAATCGAATCGAATCGAATCGAAAAGAATCGAATCGAACCGAAAAGAATCAAATCGAATCGAAAAGAATCGAATCGAATCGAATCGCATCGAATCGAAAATAATAGAATTGAATAAAAATAATCGAATCGAATTGAGAATAATTGGAATTGAATTGAATCGATAATCGAATCGAATCAAATCGAGTCGAATCGAAACTAATCGAATCGAATCAAATCGATTCGAAAAAATCGAATCAGATTGCAACGAATCGAATCATATTGAATTGATTTGAATTGAAATGAATCGAATCTAATCAAATCAAAAAGAATCGAATCCAAAGAATCGAATTGTAGAAAATCAAATCAAAACAAAAAGATTCAAATCGAAACGAATCAAATTGAAAAGAATCGAATCGAATCGAATCGAAAAGAATCGAATCGAAAAGAATCGAATAGAAAAGAATCGTATCGAATCAAATCTAAAAGAATCGAATCGAATCGAATAAAAAAGAATCGAATCGAATTGATTCGCATCGAAAAGAATCGAATCGTATCGAATCGAAAAGAATCGAATCTATTCGAATCGAATGGAATTGAATCAAAAAGAATCGAATCGAATTGAAACGAAAAGAATCGAATAGATTCGAATTGAAACAAATCGAAAAAAATCAAAACGAATCAAATCACATCGAGTGGAAAAGAATCGAATCAAATAGAAAAGAATCGAATTGAATTGAACTGAATCGAAAAGAATCGAATAGATCAAATCAAAAAGAATCGAATCGATTCGAGATGAACCGAGTAGAATCGAGTCGAAGTGAAAAGAATTGAATCGAATGGAATCGAAAAGAATCTAATCGAAACGAAAAGAATCGAATCGAAGAGAATCTAATCGAAATGAAAAGAATCAAATCGAATCGAAAAGAATCGAATCGAAACGAAAACTGTCGAATCGAATCGAATCGAAAAGAATCGAGTTGAATTGAAAAGAATTGAATCGAATAAAATCGATAAGATTTGAATCAAATCCAATAGAATCGAAAAGATTCGAATCGAATTGAAAAGAAACGAACCGAAGTGAAAAGAATCGAATCGAATCGAAAAGAATCAAATCGAAAAAAAAATCGAATCGAAATTAAAAGAATCGAATCGAATCAAAGCATAAAGAATCGAATCTAATTGAATTGAAAGAATCGATTGAATCAAATAGAGAAGAATCTAATGGTAAGGAATCGAATCGAAAAGAATCCAATTGTATTGAATCGAATCGAAAAGAAATGAATTGAATAGATTATAAAAGAATCGAATCGAAAGGAATCGACTCGAAACGTAAAGAATCGAATCGAAAAAATTGAATAGATCGAAGAATTGAATAGAAATGAATCGAATCGAAATGAAAAGAATTGAATCGAATCGAATCGAAAACAATCGAATCAAAAAGAATCGAATTGAAACAAAAGAATCGCATTGTATTTAATCGAATCAAAAAAATCTAATTGAATCGAATCGAAAAGAATCGATTTGAAATGAAAAGAATCTAATCGAATTGATAGAAAATTGAATCGAATCGAAAACAATCGAATCGAATCGAAAAGAATCGAATTGTATGGAAACGAATCGAAAATAATCTAATTGAGTAGAAAAGAATCAAATCAAATTTAATGGAATCGAAAAGAACCGAATAGCCTCGAATTGAATCGAATCGAAAAGAATCGAAACGAATTGAATCGAAAAGCATTGAGTCGAATCAAATCGAAAAGAATCGAATCGTATCAAATTGAAAAGAGTCGAATCGATCTGAAAAGAATTGAATCGAATTAAATCGAATCGAAAAGAATCAAATTGAAACGAAAAGAATCAAATCGAATAGCAAAGAATCGAATCGAAACGAATCGATTTGAAAAGAGCCGAATCGAATCGAATTGAATGACATATTCGAATCGAATCGAAAAGAATCTAATCTAATGAAATCCAAAAGAATCAAATCGAAACAAATAGAATCAAACCGAATGGAATTGAATCGAAAAGAGTCGATTCGAATCAAATTGGAATGAAAAGAATTGAATCGAATCGAATAAAAAACAAGTGAATCGAATAGAATAGAAAAGAATAGAATCGAAACGAAAAGAATCAAATTGAATCGAAAGGAATCGAATCGAAAAGAATCGAATCAAAGAGAAAAGACTCGAATCGAATGGAAAAGAATAGAATCAAAAAGAATCGAATTGAAACAAAAAGAATCGAATTGAATTGAAACGAAAAGAATCGAATGGAATCGAATCGAAAAGAATCGAATTGAATTAAATCGAAGAGAATCGAATCGAATTGAATTGAATCGAAGAGAATCGAATCGAATAGAAAAGAATCAAATCGAAATGAATCGATTTGAAACGAAAAGAATCGAATCGAATCAAATTGGAATGAAAAGAATTGAATCGAATCAAAAAGAATTGAATCAAAAAGAATCAATCCGAAACAAAAAGAATCAAACCGAATTGAAAAGAATCTAACTGAATAGAATCGAAAAGAATCGACGTACCGAATCGAATCCAATCGAAAAAAATCTAATCGTATCAAATCGAATCGAAAAGAATTGAAATGAATAGAATAGAAAAGATTCGAATCAAATGAAAAACAATCAAATCGAGTAATATCGAATCGAAAAGAATCGAATGGAAAAGAATCGAATCGAATGGAAAAGAATTGAATTGAATCAAAAAGAATTGATTCAAATCAAAAAGAATCGAATCGATTCGAATCGAAAAGACTCGAATCGAAAAGAATCGAAAAGAATCGAATCGAATCCAAAAGGATCGAATCGCAAAGAATCGAATCTAAAGAAAAGGAATCGAATCGAATCGAAACGAATAGAATCGAAAAGAATCGATTTGAATCGAAATGAAAAGAATCGTATCGAATCAAATCGAAAAAAATCAAATGGAATCGAATCGAATCGTATCGAAAAGAATGAAATCAAATGAAAAGAATCGAATCGAATAGAAAAGAATCGAATTGATTGGAATCGACTCGAAAACAATCTAATTGAATTGAAAGGAATCGAATCAAATTTAATGGAATCGACAAGAATCGTATCAAATCAAAAAGATCGAATCGAAATGAATCAATTCGAAAAGAATCAAATCGAGTCGAATCGAAAAGAATCGAATCGAAAAGAATTGAATTGAAAAGAATCGAATTGAATCGAATTGAAAAGACTCGAATCGAATTAAAAGAATCGAATCGAATCGAAAAGAATCGAATCGAATCGGAAAGAATTGAATTGAAATGAATCGATTTGAATCGAATTGAAAAGAATCGAATCGAAAAAATCGAATCGAAAAGAACTGAGTTGAGTTGAATCGAATCGAAAAGATTCGAATCGAATCGGGTCGAATCAAAAAGATCGAATCGAAACGAATCGAATCGAATGGAAAAGAATCGAATCGAATCGAAAAGAATCAAATCGAATAGAAAAGAATTTGAATCGAATTGAAACGATTCGAAAAATCGAAACTAATCGAATCATCGAATGGAAAAGAATCGAATCGAATCAAAAAGAATCGAAACGAACTGAATCGAAAGAATCGAATCGAACAGAATCGAAAAGAATTGAATCGTAATGTAACAAATCGAATCCAAATGATCGAATCAAGCCAAGTCGAAAAGAATTGAATCGAAAAGAATCGAATCAAAATGAAAAGAATCGAATAGAATCGAATTGAAAAGAATCGAAATGAACCGAATCAAATAGAATAGAATCGAACAGAATTGAATCGAATGAAAAGATTCTTATCGAATCGATTCGAAAAGAATTGAATCGAATCGAATGGAGAAGAATCAAACCAAATTGAATCGAAAAGAATCGAATCAAAGAGAATCTAATCGAAACGAAAAGAATCAATCGAATCGAAAAGAATCGAATCGAAACGAAAAGTGTCGAATCGAATCGAATCGAAAAGAATCGAATCGAACCGAAAAGAATCAAATCGCATCGAAAAGAATCGAATTGAATTGAATCGTAATGAAAAGAATCGAATCGAATCGAAAGAATCAAATCGAATCGAAAACAATTGAATCGAATGCAATCAAATCGAAAAGAATCGAATCGAATTGAAAAGAATCAAATCGAATTGATTGAATCGAAAAGAATCGAATCGAATCGAATCGCATCGAATCGAAAATAATAGAATTGAATAAAAATAATCAAATCGAATCGAATTGAGAATAATTGGAATTGAATTGAATCGATAATCGAATCGAATCAAATCGAGTCGAATCGAAACTAATCGAATCGAATCAAATCGATTCGAAAAAATCGAATCAGATTGCAACGAATCGAATCATATTGAATTGATTTGAATTGAAATGAATCGAATCTAATCAAATCAAAAAGAATCGAATCCAAAGAATCGAATTGTAGAAAATCAAATCAAAACAAAAAGATTCAAATCGAAACGAATCAAATTGAAAAGAATCGAATCGAATCGAATCGAAAAGAATCGAATCGAATTGAATCGAAAAGAATCGAATCGAAAAGAATCGAATCGAATCATATCGATTGAAAAGATCAAATCAAAAAAATCAAAGAGAATCGAAATGAATCAAAACGAATCGAATCGAATAGAAAAGAATCGTATCGAATAAAATCTAAAAGAATCGAATCGAATCGAATAAAAAAGAATCGAATCGAATTGATTCGCATCGAAAAGAATCGAATCGTATCGAATCGAAAACAATCGAATCTATTCGAATCGAATGGAATTGAATCAAAAAGAATCGAATCGAATTGAATCGAAAACAATCGAATAGATTCGAATTGAAACAAATCGAAAAAAATCAAAACGAATCAAATCACATCGAGTGGAAAAGAATCGAATCAAATAGAAAAGAATCGAATTGAATCAAACTGAATCGAAAAGAATCTAATAGATCAAATCAAAAAGAATCGAATCGATTCGAAATGAATCGAGTAGAATCGAGTCGAAGTGAAAAGAATTGAATCGAATCGAATCGAAAAGAATCGAATCGAAACGAAAAGAATCGAATCGAAGAGAATCTAATCGAAATGAAATAATCAAATCGAATCGAAAAGAATCGAAACGAAACGAAAAGTGTCGATTCGAATCGAATCGAAAAGAATCGAGTTGAATAGAAAAGAATCGATTCGAATAAAATCGATAAGAATTGAATCAAATCCAATAGAATCGAAAAGATTCGAATCGAATTGAAAAGAAACGAACCGAATTAAAAGAATCAAATCGAATCGAAAAGAATCAAATCGAAAAAAAAAATCGAATCGAAATTAAAAGAATCGAATCGAATCAAAGCATAAAGAATCAAATCTAATTGAATCGAAAAGAATCGATTGAATCGAATAGAGAAGGATCTAATGGTAAGGAATCGAATCGAAAAGAATCCATTTGTATTGAATCGAATCGAAAAGAATCGAATTGAATAGAATATAAAAGAATCGAATCGAAAGGAATCGACTCGAAACGAAAAGAATCGAATCGAAAAAATTGAATAGAATCGAAAAGAATTGAATAGAAATGAATCGAATCGAAATGAAAAGAATTGAATCGAATCGAATCGAAAACAATCGAATCAAAAAGAATCGAATTGAAACAAAAGAATCGCATTGTATTTAATCGAATCAAAAAAATCTAATTGAATCGAATCGAAAAGAATCGATTTGAAATGAAAAGAATCTAATCGAATTGATAGAAAATTGAATCGAATCGAAAACAATCGAATCGAATCGAAAAGAATCGAATTGTATGGAAACGAATCGAAAAGAATCTAATTGAGTAGAAAAGAATCAAATCAAATTTAATGGAATCGAAAAGAACCGAATAGCATCGAATTGAATCGAATCGAAAAGAATCGAAACGAATTGAATCGAAAAGCATTGAATCCAATCAAATCGAAAAGAATCGAATCGTATCAAATTGAAAAGAATCGAATCGATCTGAAAAGAATTGAATCGAATTGAATCGAATCGAAAAGAATCAAATTGAAACGAAAAGAATCAAATCGAATAGCAAAGAATCGAATCGAAACAAATCGATTTGAAACGAGCAGAATCGAATCGAATTGAATGAAATATTCGAATCGAATCGAAAAGAATCTAATCTAATGAAATCCAAAAGAATCAAATCGAAACAAATAGAATCAAACCGAATGGAATTGAATCGAAAAGAGTCGATTCGAATCAAATTGGAATGAAAAGAATTGAATCGAATCGAATAAAAAACAAGTGAATCGAATAGAATAGAAAAGAATAGAATCGAAACGAAAAGAATCAAATTGAATCGAAAGGAATCGAATCGAAAAGAATCGAATCAAAGAGAAAAGACTCGAATCGAATGGAAAAGAATAGAATCAAAAAGAATCGAATTGAAACAAAAAGAATCGAATTGAATTGAATCGAAAAGAATCGAATGGAATCGAATCGAAAAGAATCGAATTGAATTAAATCGAAGAGAATCGAATCGAATTGAATTGAATCGAATCGAATAGAAAAGAATCAAATCGAAATGAATCGATTTGAAACGAAAAGAATCGAATCGAATCAAATTGAATGAAAAGAATTGAATCGAATCAAAAAGAATTGAATCAAAAAGAATCAATCCGAAACAAAAAGAATCAAACCGAATTGAAAAGAATCTAACTGAATAGAATCGAAAAGAATCGACGTACCGAATCGAATCCAATCGAAAAAAATCTAATCGTATCAAATCGAATCGAAAAGAATTGAAATGAATAGAATAGAAAAGATTCGAATCAAATGAAAAACAATCAAATCGAGTAATATCGAATCGAAAAGAATCGAATGGAAAAGAATCGAATCGAATGGAAAAGAATTGAATTGAATCAAAAAGAATTGATTCAAATCAAAAAGAATCGAATCGATTCGAATCGAAAAGACTCGAATCGAAAAGAATCGAAAAGAATCGAATCGAATCCAAAAGGATCGAATCGCAAAGAATCGAATCTAAAGAAAAGGAATCGAATCGAATCGAAACGAATAGAATCGAAAAGAATCGATTTGAATCGAAATGAAAAGAATCGTATCGAATCAAATCGAAAAAAATCAAATGGAATCGAATCGAATCGTATCGAAAAGAATGAAATCAAATGAAAAGAATCGAATCGAATAGAAAAGAATCGAATTGATTGGAATCGACTCGAAAACAATCTAATTGAATTGAAAGGAATCGAATCAAATTTAATGGAATCGACAAGAATCGTATCAAATCAAAAAGATCGAATCGAAATGAATCAATTCGAAAAGAATCAAATCGAGTCGAATCGAAAAGAATCGAATCGAAAAGAATTGAATTGAAAAGAATCGAATTGAATCGAATTGAAAAGACTCGAATCGAATTAAAAGAATCGAATCGAATCGAAAAGAATCGAATCGAATCGGAAAGAATTGAATTGGAATGAATCGATTTGAATCGAATTGAAAAGAATCGAATCGAAAAAATCGAATCGAAAAGAACTGAGTTGAGTTGAATCGAATCGAAAAGATTCGAATCGAATCGTGTCGAATCAAAAAGATGGAATCGAAACGAATCGAATCGAATCGAATCGAAAAGAATCGAATAGATAGCAAAGAATCAAATCGAATAGAAAAGAATTTGAATCGAATTGAAACGATTCGAAAAAATCGAAACTAATCGAATCATCGAATGGAAAAGAATCGAATCGAATCAAAAACAATCGAAACGAACTGAATCGAAAGAATCGAATCGAACAGAATCGAAAAGAATTGAATCGTAATGTAACAAATCGAATCCAAATGATCGAATCAAGCCAAGTCGAAAAGAATTGAATCGAAAAGAATCGAATCAAAATGAAAAGAATCGAATAGAATCGAATTGAAAAGAATCGAATTGAACCGAATCAAATAGAATAGAATCGAACAGAATTGAATCGAATGAAAAGAATCTTATCGAATCGATTCGAAAAGAATTGAATCGAATCGAATGGAGAAGAATCAAATCAAATGGAATCGAAAAGAATCGAATCAAAGAGAATCTAATCGAAACGAAAAGAATCAATCGAATCGAAAAGAATCGAATCGAAACGAAAAGTGTCGAATCGAATCGAATCGAATCGAAAAGAATCGAATCGAACCGAAAAGAATCAAATCGAATCGAAAAGAATCGAATCGAATCGAATCGCATCGAATCGAAAATAATAGAATTGAATAAAAATAATCGAATCGAATTGAGAATAATTGGAATTGAATTGAATCGATAATCGAATCGAATCAAATCGAGTCGAATCGAAACTAATCGAATCGAATCAAATCGATTCGAAAAAATCGAATCAGATTGCAACGAATCGAATCATATTGAATTGATTTGAATTGAAATGAATCGAATCTAATCAAATCAAAAAGAATCGAATCCAAAGAATCGAATTGTAGAAAATCAAATCAAAACAAAAAGATTCAAATCGAAACGAATCAAATTGAAAAGAATCGAATCGAATCGAATCGAAAAGAATCGAATCGAAAAGAATCGAATAGAAAAGAATCGTATCGAATCAAATCTAAAAGAATCGAATCGAATCGAATAAAAAAGAATCGAATCGAATTGATTCGCATCGAAAAGAATCGAATCGTATCGAATCGAAAAGAATCGAATCTATTCGAATCGAATGGAATTGAATCAAAAAGAATCGAATCGAATTGAAACGAAAAGAATCGAATAGATTCGAATTGAAACAAATCGAAAAAAATCAAAACGAATCAAATCACATCGAGTGGAAAAGAATCGAATCAAATAGAAAAGAATCGAATTGAATTGAACTGAATCGAAAAGAATCGAATAGATCAAATCAAAAAGAATCGAATCGATTCGAGATGAACCGAGTAGAATCGAGTCGAAGTGAAAAGAATTGAATCGAATGGAATCGAAAAGAATCTAATCGAAACGAAAAGAATCGAATCGAAGAGAATCTAATCGAAATGAAAAGAATCAAATCGAATCGAAAAGAATCGAATCGAAACGAAAACTGTCGAATCGAATCGAATCGAAAAGAATCGAGTTGAATTGAAAAGAATTGAATCGAATAAAATCGATAAGATTTGAATCAAATCCAATAGAATCGAAAAGATTCGAATCGAATTGAAAAGAAACGAACCGAAGTGAAAAGAATCGAATCGAATCGAAAAGAATCAAATCGAAAAAAAAATCGAATCGAAATTAAAAGAATCGAATCGAATCAAAGCATAAAGAATCGAATCTAATTGAATTGAAAGAATCGATTGAATCAAATAGAGAAGAATCTAATGGTAAGGAATCGAATCGAAAAGAATCCAATTGTATTGAATCGAATCGAAAAGAAATGAATTGAATAGATTATAAAAGAATCGAATCGAAAGGAATCGACTCGAAACGTAAAGAATCGAATCGAAAAAATTGAATAGATCGAAGAATTGAATAGAAATGAATCGAATCGAAATGAAAAGAATTGAATCGAATCGAATCGAAAACAATCGAATCAAAAAGAATCGAATTGAAACAAAAGAATCGCATTGTATTTAATCGAATCAAAAAAATCTAATTGAATCGAATCGAAAAGAATCGATTTGAAATGAAAAGAATCTAATCGAATTGATAGAAAATTGAATCGAATCGAAAACAATCGAATCGAATCGAAAAGAATCGAATTGTATGGAAACGAATCGAAAATAATCTAATTGAGTAGAAAAGAATCAAATCAAATTTAATGGAATCGAAAAGAACCGAATAGCCTCGAATTGAATCGAATCGAAAAGAATCGAAACGAATTGAATCGAAAAGCATTGAGTCGAATCAAATCGAAAAGAATCGAATCGTATCAAATTGAAAAGAGTCGAATCGATCTGAAAAGAATTGAATCGAATTAAATCGAATCGAAAAGAATCAAATTGAAACGAAAAGAATCAAATCGAATAGCAAAGAATCGAATCGAAACGAATCGATTTGAAAAGAGCCGAATCGAATCGAATTGAATGACATATTCGAATCGAATCGAAAAGAATCTAATCTAATGAAATCCAAAAGAATCAAATCGAAACAAATAGAATCAAACCGAATGGAATTGAATCGAAAAGAGTCGATTCGAATCAAATTGGAATGAAAAGAATTGAATCGAATCGAATAAAAAACAAGTGAATCGAATAGAATAGAAAAGAATAGAATCGAAACGAAAAGAATCAAATTGAATCGAAAGGAATCGAATCGAAAAGAATCGAATCAAAGAGAAAAGACTCGAATCGAATGGAAAAGAATAGAATCAAAAAGAATCGAATTGAAACAAAAAGAATCGAATTGAATTGAAACGAAAAGAATCGAATGGAATCGAATCGAAAAGAATCGAATTGAATTAAATCGAAGAGAATCGAATCGAATTGAATTGAATCGAAGAGAATCGAATCGAATAGAAAAGAATCAAATCGAAATGAATCGATTTGAAACGAAAAGAATCGAATCGAATCAAATTGAATGAAAAGAATTGAATCGAATCAAAAAGAATTGAATCAAAAAGAATCAATCCGAAACAAAAAGAATCAAACCGAATTGAAAAGAATCTAACTGAATAGAATCGAAAAGAATCGACGTACCGAATCGAATCCAATCGAAAAAAATCTAATCGTATCAAATCGAATCGAAAAGAATTGAAATGAATAGAATAGAAAAGATTCGAATCAAATGAAAAACAATCAAATCGAGTAATATCGAATCGAAAAGAATCGAATGGAAAAGAATCGAATCGAATGGAAAAGAATTGAATTGAATCAAAAAGAATTGATTCAAATCAAAAAGAATCGAATCGATTCGAATCGAAAAGACTCGAATCGAAAAGAATCGAAAAGAATCGAATCGAATCCAAAAGGATCGAATCGCAAAGAATCGAATCTAAAGAAAAGGAATCGAATCGAATCGAAACGAATAGAATCGAAAAGAATCGATTTGAATCGAAATGAAAAGAATCGTATCGAATCAAATCGAAAAAAATCAAATGGAATCGAATCGAATCGTATCGAAAAGAATGAAATCAAATGAAAAGAATCGAATCGAATAGAAAAGAATCGAATTGATTGGAATCGACTCGAAAACAATCTAATTGAATTGAAAGGAATCGAATCAAATTTAATGGAATCGACAAGAATCGTATCAAATCAAAAAGATCGAATCGAAATGAATCAATTCGAAAAGAATCAAATCGAGTCGAATCGAAAAGAATCGAATCGAAAAGAATTGAATTGAAAAGAATCGAATTGAATCGAATTGAAAAGACTCGAATCGAATTAAAAGAATCGAATCGAATCGAAAAGAATCGAATCGAATCGGAAAGAATTGAATTGGAATGAATCGATTTGAATCGAATTGAAAAGAATCGAATCGAAAAAATCGAATCGAAAAGAACTGAGTTGAGTTGAATCGAATCGAAAAGATTCGAATCCAATCGTGTCGAATCAAAAAGATGGAATCGAAACGAATCGAATCGAATCGAATCGAATAGATAGCAAAGAATCAAATCGAATAGAAAAGAATTTGAATCGAATTGAAACGATTCGAAAAAATCGAAACTAATCGAATCATCGAATGGAAAAGAATCGAATCGAATCAAAAAGAATCGAAACGAACTGAATCGAAAGAATCGAATCGAACAGAATCGAAAAGAATTGAATCGTAATGTAACAAATCGAATCCAAATGATCGAATCAAGCCAAGTCGAAAAGAATTGAATCGAAAAGAATCGAATCAAAATGAAAAGAATCGAATAGAATCGAATTGAAAAGAATCGATTTGAACCGAATCAAATAGAATAGAATCGAACAGAATTGAATCGAATGAAAAGAATCTTATCGAATCGATTCGAAAAGAATTGAATCGAATCGAATGGAGAAGAATCAAATCAAATGGAATCGAAAAGAATCGAATCAAAGAGAATCTAATCGAAACGAAAAGAATCAATCGAATCGAAAAGAATCGAATCGAAACGAAAAGTGTCGAATCAAATCGAATCGAATCGAAAAGAATCGAATCGAACCGAAAAGAATCAAATCGAATCGAAAAGAATCGAATCGAATCGAATCGCATCGAATCGAAAATAATAGAATTGAATAAAAATAATCGAATCGAATTGAGAATAATTGGAATTGAATTGAATCGATAATCGAATCGAATCAAATCGAGTCGAATCGAAACTAATCGAATCGAATCAAATCGATTCGAAAAAATCGAATCAGATTGCAACGAATCGAATCATATTGAATTGATTTGAATTGAAATGAATCGAATCTAATCAAATCAAAAAGAATCGAATCCAAAGAATCGAATTGTAGAAAATCAAATCAAAACAAAAAGATTCAAATCGAAACGAATCAAATTGAAAAGAATCGAATCGAATCGAATCGAAAAGAATCGAATCGAATCGAAAAGAATCGAATAGAAAAGAATCGTATCGAATCAAATCTAAAAGAATCGAATCGAATCGAATAAAAAAGAATCGAATCGAATTGATTCGCATCGAAAAGAATCGAATCGTATCGAATCGAAAAGAATCGAATCTATTCGAATCGAATGGAATTGAATCAAAAAGAATCGAATCGAATTGAAACGAAAAGAATCGAATAGATTCGAATTGAAACAAATCGAAAAAAATCAAAACGAATCAAATCACATCGAGTGGAAAAGAATCGAATCAAATAGAAAAGAATCGAATTGAATTGAACTGAATCGAAAAGAATCGAATAGATCAAATCAAAAAGAATCGAATCGATTCGAGATGAACCGAGTAGAATCGAGTCGAAGTGAAAAGAATTGAATCGAATGGAATCGAAAAGAATCTAATCGAAACGAAAAGAATCGAATCGAAGAGAATCTAATCGAAATGAAAAGAATCAAATCGAATCGAAAAGAATCGAATCGAAACGAAAACTGTCGAATCGAATCGAATCGAAAAGAATCGAGTTGAATTGAAAAGAATTGAATCGAATAAAATCGATAAGATTTGAATCAAATCCAATAGAATCGAAAAGATTCGAATCGAATTGAAAAGAAACGAACCGAAGTGAAAAGAATCGAATCGAATCGAAAAGAATCAAATCGAAAAAAAAATCGAATCGAAATTAAAAGAATCGAATCGAATCAAAGCATAAAGAATCGAATCTAATTGAATTGAAAGAATCGATTGAATCAAATAGAGAAGAATCTAATGGTAAGGAATCGAATCGAAAAGAATCCAATTGTATTGAATCGAATCGAAAAGAAATGAATTGAATAGATTATAAAAGAATCGAATCGAAAGGAATCGACTCGAAACGTAAAGAATCGAATCGAAAAAATTGAATAGATCGAAGAATTGAATAGAAATGAATCGAATCGAAATGAAAAGAATTGAATCGAATCGAATCGAAAACAATCGAATCAAAAAGAATCGAATTGAAACAAAAGAATCGCATTGTATTTAATCGAATCAAAAAAATCTAATTGAATCGAATCGAAAAGAATCGATTTGAAATGAAAAGAATCTAATCGAATTGATAGAAAATTGAATCGAATCGAAAACAATCGAATCGAATCGAAAAGAATCGAATTGTATGGAAACGAATCGAAAATAATCTAATTGAGTAGAAAAGAATCAAATCAAATTTAATGGAATCGAAAAGAACCGAATAGCCTCGAATTGAATCGAATCGAAAAGAATCGAAACGAATTGAATCGAAAAGCATTGAGTCGAATCAAATCGAAAAGAATCGAATCGTATCAAATTGAAAAGAGTCGAATCGATCTGAAAAGAATTGAATCGAATTAAATCGAATCGAAAAGAATCAAATTGAAACGAAAAGAATCAAATCGAATAGCAAAGAATCGAATCGAAACGAATCGATTTGAAAAGAGCCGAATCGAATCGAATTGAATGACATATTCGAATCGAATCGAAAAGAATCTAATCTAATGAAATCCAAAAGAATCAAATCGAAACAAATAGAATCAAACCGAATGGAATTGAATCGAAAAGAGTCGATTCGAATCAAATTGGAATGAAAAGAATTGAATCGAATCGAATAAAAAACAAGTGAATCGAATAGAATAGAAAAGAATAGAATCGAAACGAAAAGAATCAAATTGAATCGAAAGGAATCGAATCGAAAAGAATCGAATCAAAGAGAAAAGACTCGAATCGAATGGAAAAGAATAGAATCAAAAAGAATCGAATTGAAACAAAAAGAATCGAATTGAATTGAAACGAAAAGAATCGAATGGAATCGAATCGAAAAGAATCGAATTGAATTAAATCGAAGAGAATCGAATCGAATTGAATTGAATCGAAGAGAATCGAATCGAATAGAAAAGAATCAAATCGAAATGAATCGATTTGAAACGAAAAGAATCGAATCGAATCAAATTGGAATGAAAAGAATTGAATCGAATCAAAAAGAATTGAATCAAAAAGAATCAAACCGAATTGAAAAGAATCTAACTGAATAGAATCAAAAAGAATCAAATCGTACTGAATCGAATCCAATCGAAAAGAATCTAATCGTATCGAATCGAATCGAAAAGAATTGAAATGAATAGAATAGAAAAGATTCGAATCAAATCAAAAACAATCAAATCGAGTAATATCGAATCGAAATGAATCGAATCGAAAATAATCGAATCGAATGGAAAAGAATTGAATTGAATCAAAAAGAATTGATTCAAATCAAAAAGAATCGAATCGATTCGAATCGAAAAGACTCGAATCGAATCGAATCGAAAAGAATCGAATCGAATCTAAAAGGATCGAATCGCAAAGAATCGAATCTAAAGAAAAGGAATCGAATCGAATCGAAACAAATAGAATCGAAAAGAATCGATTTGAATCGAAATGAAAAGAATCGTATCGAATCAAATCGAAAAAAATCAAATGGAATCGAATCGAATCGTATCGAAAAGAATGAAATCAAATGAAAAGAATCGAATCGAATAGAAAAGAATCGAATTGATTGGAATCGACTCGAAAATAACCTAATTGAATTGAAAGGAATCGAATCAAATTAAATGGAATCGACAAGAATCGTATCAAATCAAAAAGATCGAATCGAAATGAATCAATTCGAAAAGAATCAAATTGAATCGAATCGAAAAGAATTGAATCGAAAAGAATCGAATCGAATGGAAAAGAATTGAATTGAATCAAAAAGAATTGATTCAAATCAAAAAGAATCGAATCGATTCGAATCGAAAAGACTGAAATCGAATCGAATCGAAAAGAATCGAATCGAATCAAAAAGGATCGAATCGCAAAGAATCGAATCTAAAGAAAAGGAATCGAATCGAATCGAAACGAATAGAATCGAAAAGAATCGATTTGAATCGAAATGAAAAGAATCGTATCGAATCAAATCGAAAAAAATCAAATGGAATCGAATCGAATCGTATCGAAAAGAATCAAATCAAATGAAAAGAATCGAATCGAATAGAAAAGAATCGAATTGATTGGAATCGACTCGAAAACAATCTAATTGAATTGAAAGGAATCGAATCAAATTTAATGGAATCGACAAGAATCGTATCAAATCAAAAAGATCGAATCGAAATGAATCAATTCGAAAAGAATCAAATCGAGTCGAATCGAAAAGAATCGAATCGAAAAGAATTGAATTGAAAAGAATCGAATTGAATCGAATTGAAAAGACTCGAATCGAATTAAAAGAATCGAATCGAATCGAAAAGAATCGAATCGAATCGGAAAGAATTGAATTGGAATGAATCGATTTGAATCGAATTGAAAAGAATCGAATCGAAAAAATCGAATCGAAAAGAACTGAGTTGAGTTGAATCGAATCGAAAAGATTCGAATCGAATCGTGTCGAATCAAAAAGATGGAATCGAAACGAATCGAATCGAATCGAATCGAAAAGAATCGAATAGATAGCAAAGAATCAAATCGAATAGAAAAGAATTTGAATCGAATTGAAACGATTCGAAAAAATCGAAACTAATCGAATCATCGAATGGAAAAGAATCGAATCGAATCAAAAAGAATCGAAACGAACTGAATCGAAAGAATCGAATCGAACAGAATCGAAAAGAATTGAATCGTAATGTAACAAATCGAATCCAAATGATCGAATCAAGCCAAGTCGAAAAGAATTGAATCGAAAAGAATCGAATCAAAATGAAAAGAATCGAATAGAATCGAATTGAAAAGAATCGAATTGAACCGAATCAAATAGAATAGAATCGAACAGAATTGAATCGAATGAAAAGAATCTTATCGAATCGATTCGAAAAGAATTGAATCGAATCGAATGGAGAAGAATCAAATCAAATGGAATCGAAAAGAATCGAATCAAAGAGAATCTAATCGAACGAAAAGAATCAATCGAATCGAAAAGAATCGAATCGAAACGAAAAGTGTCGAATCGAATCGAATCGAAAAGAATCGAATCGAACCGAAAAGAATCAAATCGAATCGAAAAGAATCGAATTGAATTGAATCGTAATGAAAAGAATCGAATCGAATCGAAAGAATCAAATCGAATCGAAAACAATTGAATCGAATGCAATCAAATCGAAAAGAATCGAATCGAATTGAAAAGAATCAAATCGAATTGATTGAATCGAAAAGAATCGAATCGAATCGCATCGCATCGAATCGAAAATAATAGAATTGAATAAAAATAATCGAATCGAATTGAGAATAATTGGAATTGAATTGAATCGATAATCGAATCGAATCAAATCGAGTCGAATCGAAACTAATCGAATCGAATCAAATCGATTCGAAAAAATCGAATCAGATTGCAACGAATCGAATCATATTGAATTGATTTGAATTGAAATGAATCGAATCTAATCAAATCAAAAAGAATCGAATCCAAAGAATCGAATTGTAGAAAATCAAATCAAAACAAAAAGATTCAAATCGAAACGAATCAAATTGAAAAGAATCGAATCGAATCGAATCGAAAAGAATCGAATCGAATCGAATCGAAAAGAATCGAATAGAAAAGAATCGTATCGAATCAAATCTAAAAGAATCGAATCGAATCGAATAAAAAAGAATCGAATCGAATTGATTCGCATCGAAAAGAATCGAATCGTATCGAATCGAAAAGAATCGAATCTATTCGAATCGAATGGAATTGAATCAAAAAGAATCGAATCGAATTGAAACGAAAAGAATCGAATAGATTCGAATTGAAACAAATCGAAAAAAATCAAAACGAATCAAATCACATCGAGTGGAAAAGAATCGAATCAAATAGAAAAGAATCGAATTGAATCGAACTGAATCGAAAAGAATCGAATAGATCAAATCAAAAAGAATCGAATCGATTCGAGATGAACCGAGTAGAATCGAGTCGAAGTGAAAAGAATTGAATCGAATCGAATCGAAAAGAATCGAATCGAAACGAAAAGAATCGAATCGAAGAGAATCTAATCGAAATGAAAAGAATCAAATCGAATCGAAAAGAATCGAATCGAAACGAAAACTGTCGAATCGAATCGAATCGAAAAGAATCGAGTTGAATAGAAAAGAATTGAATCGAATAAAATCGATAAGATTTGAATCAAATCCAATAGAATCGAAAAGATTCGAATCGAATTGAAAAGAAATGAACCGAAGTGAAAAGAATCGAATCGAATCGAATCGAAAGAATCAAATCGAAAAAAAAATCGAATCGAAATTAAAAGAATCGAATCGAATCAAAGCATAAAGAATCGAATCTAATTGAATCGAAAGAATCGATTGAATCAAATAGAGAAGAATCTAATGGTAAGGAATCGAATCGAAAAGAATCCAATTGTATTGAATCGAATCGAAAAGAAATGAATTGAATAGATTATAAAAGAATCGAATCGAAAGGAATCGACTCGAAACGTAAAGAATCGAATCGAAAAAATTGAATAGATCGAAGAATTGAATAGAAATGAATCGAATCGAAATGAAAAGAATTGAATCGAATCGAATCGAAAACAATCGAATCAAAAAGAATCGAATTGAAACAAAAGAATCGCATTGTATTTAATCGAATCAAAAAAATCTAATTGAATCGAATCGAAAAGAATCGATTTGAAATGAAAAGAATCTAATCGAATTGATAGAAAATTGAATCGAATCGAAAACAATCGAAAAGAATCGAATTGTATGGAAACGAATCGAAAAGAATCTAATTGAGTAGAAAAGAATCAAATCAAATTTAATGGAATCGAAAAGAACCGAATAGCATCGAATTGAATCGAATCGAAAAGAATCGAAACGAATTGAATCGAAAGGCATTGAGTCGAATCAAATCGAAAAGAATCGAATCGTATCAAATTGAAAAGAATCGAATCGATCTGAAAAGAATTGAATCGAATTGAATCGAATCGAAAAGAATCAAATTGAAACGAAAAGAATCAAATCGAATAGCAAAGAATCGAATCGAAACGAATCGATTTGAAACGAGCCGAATCGAATCGAATTGAATGAAATATTCGAATCGAATCGAATCGAAAAGAATCTAATCTAATGAAATCCAAAAGAATCAAATCGAAACAAATAGAATCAAACCGAATGGAATTGAATCGAAAAGAGTCGATTCGAATCAAATTGGAATGAAAAGAATTGAATCGAATCGAATAAAAAACAAGTGAATCGAATAGAATAGAAAAGAATAGAATCGAAACGAAAAGAATCAAATTGAATCGAAAGGAATCGAATCGAAAAGAATCGAATCAAAGAGAAAAGACTCGAATCGAATGGAAAAGAATAGAATCAAAAAGAATCGAATTGAAACAAAAAGAATCGAATTGAATTGAATCGAAAAGAATCGAATGGAATCGAATCGAAAAGAATCGAATTGAATTAAATCGAAGAGAATCGAATCGAATTGAATTGAATCGAAGAGAATCGAATCGAATAGAAAAGAATCAAATCGAAATGAATCGATTTGAAACGAAAAGAATCGAATCGAATCAAATTGAATGAAAAGAATTGAATCGAATCAAAAAGAATTGAATCAAAAAGAATCAAACCGAAACAAAAAGAATCAAACCGAATTGAAAAGAATCTAACTGAATAGAATCGAAAAGAATCGACGTACCGAATCGAATCCAATCGTATCAAATCGAATCGAAAAGAATTGAAATGAATAGAATAGAAAAGATTCGAATCAAATGAAAAACAATCAAATCGAGTAATATCGAATCGAAAAGAATCGAATGGAAAAGAATCGAATCGAATGGAAAAGAATTGAATTGAATCAAAAAGAATTGATTCAAATCAAAAAGAATCGAATCGTACCAAATTGAAAAGAATCGAATCGATCTGAAAAGAATTGAATCGAATTGAATCGAATCGAAAAGAATCAAATTGAAACGAAAAGAATCAAATCGAATAGCAAAGAATCGAATCGAAACGAATCGATTTGAAACGAGCCGAATCGAATCGAATTGAATGAAATATTCGAATCGAATCGAATCGAAAAGAATCTAATCTAATGAAATCCAAAAGAATCAAATCGAAACAAATAGAATCAAACCGAATGGAATTGAATCGAAAAGAGTCGATTCGAATCAAATTGGAATGAAAAGAATTGAATCGAATCGAATAAAAAACAAGTGAATCGAATAGAATAGAAAAGAATAGAATCGAAACGAAAAGAATCAAATTGAATCGAAAGGAATCGAATCGAAAAGAATCGAATCAAAGAGAAAAGACTCGAATCGAATGGAAAAGAATAGAATCAAAAAGAATCGAATTGAAACAAAAAGAATCGAATTGAATTGAATCGAAAAGAATCGAATGGAATCGAATCGAAAAGAATCGAATTGAATTAAATCGAAGAGAATCGAATCGAATTGAATTGAATCGAAGAGAATCGAATCGAATAGAAAAGAATCAAATCGAAATGAATCGATTTGAAACGAAAAGAATCGAATCGAATCAAATTGAATGAAAAGAATTGAATCGAATCAAAAAGAATTGAATCAAAAAGAATCAAACCGAAACAAAAAGAATCAAACCGAATTGAAAAGAATCTAACTGAATAGAATCGAAAAGAATCGACGTACCGAATCGAATCCAATCGTATCAAATCGAATCGAAAAGAATTGAAATGAATAGAATAGAAAAGATTCGAATCAAATGAAAAACAATCAAATCGAGTAATATCGAATCGAAAAGAATCGAATGGAAAAGAATCGAATCGAATGGAAAAGAATTGAATTGAATCAAAAAGAATTGATTCAAATCAAAAAGAATCGAATCGATTCGAATCGAAAAGACTCGAATCGAAAAGAATCGAATCGAATCAAAAAGGATCGAATCGCAAAGAATCGAATCTAAAGAAAAGGAATCGAATCGAATCGAAACGAATAGAATCGAAAAGAATCGATTTGAATCGAAATGAAAAGAATCGTATCGAATCAAATCGAAAAAAATCAAATGGAATCGAATCGAATCGTATCGAAAAGAATCAAATCAAATGAAAAGAATCGAATCGAATAGAAAAGAATCGAATTGATTGGAATCGACTCGAAAACAATCTAATTGAATTGAAAGGAATCGAATCAAATTTAATGGAATCGACAAGAATCGTATCAAATCAAAAAGATCGAATCGAAATGAATCAATTCGAAAAGAATCAAATCGAGTCGAATCGAAAAGAATCGAATCGAAAAGAATTGAATTGAAAAGAATCGAATTGAATCGAATTGAAAAGACTCGAATCGAATTAAAAGAATCGAATCGAATCGAAAAGAATCGAATCGAATCGGAAAGAATTGAATTGGAATGAATCGATTTGAATCGAATTGAAAAGAATCGAATCGAAAAAATCGAATCGAAAAGAACTGAGTTGAGTTGAATCGAATCGAAAAGATTCGAATCGAATCGTGTCGAATCAAAAAGATGGAATCGAAACGAATCGAATCGAATCGAATCGAAAAGAATCGAATAGATAGCAAAGAATCAAATCGAATAGAAAAGAATTTGAATCGAATTGAAACGATTCGAAAAAATCGAAACTAATCGAATCATCGAATGGAAAAGAATCGAATCGAATCAAAAAGAATCGAAACGAACTGAATCGAAAGAATCGAATCGAACAGAATCGAAAAGAATTGAATCGTAATGTAACAAATCGAATCCAAATGATCGAATCAAGCCAAGTCGAAAAGAATTGAATCGAAAAGAATCGAATCAAAATGAAAAGAATCGAATAGAATCGAATTGAAAAGAATCGAATTGAACCGAATCAAATAGAATAGAATCGAACAGAATTGAATCGAATGAAAAGAATCTTATCGAATCGATTCGAAAAGAATTGAATCGAATCGAATGGAGAAGAATCAAATCAAATGGAATCGAAAAGAATCGAATCAAAGAGAATCTAATCGAAACGAAAAGAATCAATCGAATCGAAAAGAATCGAATCGAAACGAAAAGTGTCGAATCGAATCGAATCGAAAAGAATCGAATCGAACCGAAAAGAATCAAATCGAATCGAAAAGAATCGAATTGAATTGAATCGTAATGAAAAGAATCGAATCGAATCGAAAGAATCAAATCGAATCGAAAACAATTGAATCGAATGCAATCAAATCGAAAAGAATCGAATCGAATTGAAAAGAATCAAATCGAATTGATTGAATCGAAAAGAATCGAATCGAATCGCATCGCATCGAATCGAAAATAATAGAATTGAATAAAAATAATCGAATCGAATTGAGAATAATTGGAATTGAATTGAATCGATAATCGAATCGAATCAAATCGAGTCGAATCGAAACTAATCGAATCGAATCAAATCGATTCGAAAAAATCGAATCAGATTGCAACGAATCGAATCATATTGAATTGATTTGAATTGAAATGAATCGAATCTAATCAAATCAAAAAGAATCGAATCCAAAGAATCGAATTGTAGAAAATCAAATCAAAACAAAAAGATTCAAATCGAAACGAATCAAATTGAAAAGAATCGAATCGAATCGAATCGAATCGAAAAGAATCGAATCGAATCGAAAAGAATCGAATAGAAAAGAATCGTATCGAATCAAATCTAAAAGAATCGAATCGAATCGAATAAAAAAGAATCGAATCGAATTGATTCGCATCGAAAAGAATCGAATCGTATCGAATCGAAAAGAATCGAATCTATTCGAATCGAATGGAATTGAATCAAAAAGAATCGAATCGAATTGAAACGAAAAGAATCGAATAGATTCGAATTGAAACAAATCGAAAAAAATCAAAACGAATCAAATCACATCGAGTGGAAAAGAATCGAATCAAATAGAAAAGAATCGAATTGAATCGAACTGAATCGAAAAGAATCGAATAGATCAAATCAAAAAGAATCGAATCGATTCGAGATGAACCGAGTAGAATCGAGTCGAAGTGAAAAGAATTGAATCGAATCGAATCGAAAAGAATCGAATCGAAACGAAAAGAATCGAATCGAAGAGAATCTAATCGAAATGAAAAGAAACAAATCGAATCGAAAAGAATCGAATCGAAACGAAAACTGTCGAATCGAATCGAATCGAAAAGAATCGAGTTGAATAGAAAAGAATTGAATCGAATAAAATCGATAAGATTTGAATCAAATCCAATAGAATCGAAAAGATTCGAATCGAATTGAAAAGAAACGAACCGAAGTGAAAAGAATCGAATCGAATCGAAAGAATCAAATCGAAAAAAAAATCGAATCGAAATTAAAAGAATCGAATCGAATCAAAGCATAAAGAATCGAATCTAATTGAATCGAAAGAATCGATTGAATCAAATAGAGAAGGATCTAATGGTAAGGAATCGAATCGAAAAGAATCCATTTGTATTGAATCGAATCGAAAAGAATCGAATTGAATAGAATATAAAAGAATCGAATCGAAAGGAATCGACTCGAAACGAAAAGAATCGAATCGAAAAAATTGAATAGATCGAAGAATTGAATAGAAATGAATCGAATCGAAATGAAAAGAATTGAATCGAATCGAATCGAAAACAATCGAATCAAAAAGAATCGAATTGAAACAAAAGAATCGCATTGTATTTAATCGAATCAAAAAAATCTAATTGAATCGAATCGAAAAGAATCGATTTGAAATGAAAAGAATCTAATTGAATTGATAGAAAATTGAATCGAATCGAAAACAATCGAATCGAATCGAAAAGAATCGAATTGTATGGAAACGAATCGAAAAGAATCTAATTGAGTAGAAAAGAATCAAATCAAATTTAATGGAATCGAAAAGAACCGAATAGCATCGAATTGAATCGAATCGAAAAGAATCGAAACGAATTGAATCGAAAGGCATTGAGTCGAATCAAATCGAAAAGAATCGAATCGTATCAAATTGAAAAGAATCGAATCGATCTGAAAAGAATTGAATCGAATCGAAAAGAATCAAATTGAAACGAAAAGAATCAAATCGAATAGCAAAGAATCGAATCGAAACGAATCGATTTGAAACGAGCCGAATCGAATCGAATTGAATGAAATATTCGAATCGAATCGAAAAGAATCTAATCTAATGAAATCCAAAAGAATCAAATCGAAACAAATAGAATCAAACCGAATGGAATTGAATCGAAAAGAGTCGATTCGAATCAAATTGGAATGAAAAGAATTGAATCGAATCGAATAAAAAACAAGTGAATCGAATAGAATAGAAAAGAATAGAATCGAAACGAAAAGAATCAAATTGAATCGAAAGGAATCGAATCGAAAAGAATCGAATCAAAGAGAAAAGACTCGAATCGAATGGAAAAGAATAGAATCAAAAAGAATCGAATTGAAACAAAAAGAATCGAATTGAATTGAATCGAAAAGAATCGAATGGAATCGAATCGAAAAGAATCGAATTGAATTAAATCGAAGAGAATCGAATCGAATTGAATTGAATCGAAGAGAATCGAATCGAATAGAAAAGAATCAAATCGAAATGAATCGATTTGAAACGAAAAGAATCGAATCGAATCAAAATGAATGAAAAGAATTGAATCGAATCAAAAAGAATTGAATCAAAAAGAATCAATCCGAAACAAAAAGAATCAAACCGAATTGAAAAGAATCTAACTGAATAGAATCGAAAAGAATCGACGTACCGAATTGAATCCAATCGAAAAAAATCTAATCGTATCAAATCGAATCGAAAAGAATTGAAATGAATAGAATAGAAAAGATTCGAATCAAATGAAAAACAATCAAATCGAGTAATATCGAATCGAAAAGAATCGAATCGAAAAAGTCGAATCGAAAAGAATTGAATTGAAAAGAATCGAATTGAATCGAATTGAAAAGACTCGAATCGAATTAAAAGAATCGAATCGAATCGAAAAGAATCGAATCGAATCGGAAAGAATTGAATTGGAATGAATCGATTTGAATCGAATTGAAAAGAATCGAATCGAAAAAATCGAATCGAAAAGAACTGAGTTGAGTTGAATCGAATCGAAAAGATTCGAATCGAATCGTGTCGAATCAAAAAGATGGAATCGAAACGAATCGAATCGAATCGAATCGAAAAGAATCGAATAGATAGCAAAGAATCAAATCGAATAGAAAAGAATTTGAATCGAATTGAAACGATTCGAAAAAATCGAAACTAATCGAATCATCGAATGGAAAAGAATCGAATCGAATCAAAAAGAATCGAAACGAACTGAATCGAAAGAATCGAATCGAACAGAATCGAAAAGAATTGAATCGTAATGTAACAAATCGAATCCAAATGATCGAATCAAGCCAAGTCGAAAAGAATTGAATCGAAAAGAATCGAATCAAAATGAAAAGAATCGAATAGAATCGAATTGAAAAGAATCGAATTGAACCGAATCAAATAGAATAGAATCGAACAGAATTGAATCGAATGAAAAGAATCTTATCGAATCGATTCGAAAAGAATTGAATCGAATCGAATGGAGAAGAATCAAATCAAATGGAATCGAAAAGAATCGAATCAAAGAGAATCTAATCGAAACGAAAAGAATCAATCGAATCGAAAAGAATCGAATCGAAACGAAAAGTGTCGAATCGAATCGAAAAGAATCGAATCGAACCGAAAAGAATCAAATCGAATCGAAAAGAATCGAATTGAATTGAATCGTAATGAAAAGAATCGAATCGAATCGAAAGAATCAAATCGAATCGAAAACAATTGAATCGAATGCAATCAAATCGAAAAGAATCGAATCGAATTGAAAAGAATCAAATCGAATTGATTGAATCGAAAAGAATCGAATGAATCGAATCGCATCGAATCGAAAATAATAGAATTGAATAAAAATAATTAAATCGAATCGAATTGAGAATAATTGGAATTGAATTGAATCGATAATCGAATCGAATCAAATCGAGTCGAAAAAATCGAATCAGATTGCAACGAATCGAATCATATTCAATTGATTTGAATTGAAATGAATCGAATCTAATCAAATCAAAAAGAATCGAATCCAAAGAATCGAATTGTAGAAAATCAAATCAAAACAAAATGATTCAAATCGAAACGAATCAAATTGAAAAGAATCGAATCGAATCGAATCAAAAAGAATCGAATCGAATCGAAAAGAATCGAATAGAAAAGAATCGTATCGAATCAAATCTAAAAGAATCGAATCGAATCGAATAAAAAAGAATCGAATCGAATTGATTCGCATCGAAAAGAATCGAATCGTATCGAATCGAAAACAATCGAATCTATTCGAATCGAATGGAATTGAATCAAAAAGAATCGAATCGAATTGAATCGAAAACAATCGAATAGATTCGAATTGAAACAAATCGAAAAAAATCAAAACGCATCAAATCACATCGAGTGGAAAAGAATCGAATCAAATAGAAAAGAATCGAATTGAATCGAACTGAATCGAAAAGAATCGAATAGATCAAATCAAAAAGAATCGAATCGATTCGAAATGAATCGAGTAGAATTGAGTCGAAGTGAAAAGAATTGAATCGAATCGAATCGAAAAGAATCGAATCGAAACGAAAAGAATCGAATCGAAGAGAATCTAATCGAAATGAAAAGAATCAAATCGAATCGAAAAGAATCGAATCGAAATGAAAACTGTCGAATCGAATCGAATCGAAAAGAATCGAGTTGAATTGAATAGAAAAGAATCGAATCGAATAAAATCGATAAGAATTGAATCAAATCCAATTGAATCGAAAAGATTCGAATCGAATTGAAAAGAAACGAACAGAAGTGAAAAGAATCGAATCGAATCGAAAGAATCAAATCGAAAAAAAAATCGAATCGAAATTAAAAGAATCGAATCGAATCAAAGCATAAAGAATCGAATCTAATTGAAACGAAAAGAATCGAATTGAATCGAATAGAGAAGAATCTAATGGTAAGGAATCGAATCGAAAAGAATCCAATTGTATTGAATCGAAGCGAAAAGAAATGAATTGAATAGATTATAAAAGAATCGAATCGAAAGGAATCGACTCGAAACGTAAAGAATCGAATCGAAAAAATTGAATAGAATCGAAAAGAATTGAATAGAAATGAATCGAATCGAAATGAAAAGAATTGAATCGAATCGAATCGAAAACAATCGAATGAAAAACAATCGAATTGAAACAAAAGAATGGCATTGTGTTTAATCGAATCAAAAAATCTAATTGAATCGAATCGAAAAGAATCGATTTGAAATGAAAAGAATCTAATCGAATTGATAGAAAATTGAATCGAATCGAAAACAATCGAATCGAATCGAAAAGAATCGAATTGTATGGAAACGAATCGAAAATAATCTAATTGAGTAGAAAAGAATCAAATCAAATTTAATGGAATCGAAAAGAACCGAATAGAATCGAATTGAATCGAATCGAAAAGAATCGAAACGAATTGAATCGAAAAGCATTGAATCGAATCCAATCGAAAAGAATTGAATCGTATCAAATTGAAAAGAATCGAATCGATCTGAAAAGAATTGAATCGAATTGAATCGAATCGAAAAGAATCAAATTGAAACGAAAAGAATCAAATCGAATAGCAAAGAATCGAATCGAAACGAATCGATTTGAAACGAGCAGAATCGAATCGAATTGAATGAAATATTCGAATCGAATCGAAAAGAATCTAATCTAATGAAATCCAAAAGAATCTAATCGAAACAAATAGAATCAAACCGAATGGTATTGAATCGAAAAGAGTCGATTCGAATCAAATTGGAATGAAAAGAATTGAATCGAATCAAAAAGAATTGAATCAAAAAGAATCAAACCGAATTGAAAAGAATCTAACTGAATAGAATCAAAAAGAATCAAATCGTACTGAATCGAATCCAATCGAAAAGAATCTAATCGTATCGAATCGAATCGAAAAGAATTGAAATGAATAGAATAGAAAAGATTCGAATCAAATCAAAAACAATCAAATCGAGTAATATCGAATCGAAATGAATCGAATCGAAAATAATCGAATCGAATGGAAAAGAATTGAATTGAATCAAAAAGAATTGATTCAAATCAAAAAGAATCGAATCGATTCGAATCGAAAAGACTCGAATCGAATCGAATCGAAAAGAATCGAATCGAATCTAAAAGGATCGAATCGCAAAGAATCGAATCTAAAGAAAAGGAATCGAAT
Source organism: Canis lupus baileyi (assembly GCF_048164855.1). Lineage (NCBI taxonomy): Eukaryota > Metazoa > Chordata > Mammalia > Carnivora > Canidae > Canis > Canis lupus. The sequence continues at coordinate 31,735,414 of NC_132871.1, read as the reverse complement.
CGAATCGAAACAAATAGAATCGTTAAGAATCGATTTGAATCGAAATGAAAAGAATCGTATCGAAACAAATCGAAAAAAATCAAATGGAATCGAATCGAATCGTATCGAAAAGAATCAAATCAAATGAAAAGAATCGAATCGAATAGAAAAGAATCGAATTGATTGGAATCGACTCGAAAATAACCTAATTGAATTGAAAGGAATCGAATCAAATTAAATGGAATCGACAAGAATCGTATCAAATCAAAAAGATCGAATCGAAATGAATCAATTCGAAAAGAATCAAATTGAATCGAATCGAAAAGAATTGAATCGAAAAGAATCGAATCGAATGGAAAAGAATTGAATTGAATCAAAAAGAATTGATTCAAATCAAAAAGAATCGAATCGATTCGAATCGAAAAGACTGAAATCGAATCGAATCGAAAAGAATCGAATCGAATCAAAAAGGATCGAATCGCAAAGAATCGAATCTAAAGAAAAGGAATCGAATCGAATCGAAACGAATAGAATCGAAAAGAATCGATTTGAATCCAAATGAAAAGAATCGTATCGAATCAATTCGAAAAAAATCAAATGAAATCGAATCGAATCGTATCGAAAAGAATCAAATCAAATGAAAAGAATCGAATCGAATAGAAAAGAATCGAATTGATTTCAATCGACTCGAAAATAACCTAATTGAATTGAAAGGAATCGAATCAAATTAAATGGAATCGACAAGAATCGTATCAAATCAAAAAGATCGAATCGAAATGAATCAATTCGAAAAGAATCAAATTGAATCGAATCGAAAAGAATTGAATCGAAAAGAATCGAATCGAATGGAAAAGAATTGAATTGAATCAAAAAGAATTGATTCAAATCAAAAAGAATCGAATCGATTCGAATCGAAAAGACTGAAATCGAATCGAATCGAAAAGAATCGAATCGAATCAAAAAGGATCGAATCGCAAAGAATCGAATCTAAAGAAAAGGAATCGAATCGAATCGAAACGAATAGAATCGAAAAGAATCGATTTGAATCCAAATGAAAAGAATCGTATCGAATCAATTCGAAAAAAATCAAATGAAATCGAATCGAATCGTATCGAAAAGAATCAAATCAAATGAAAAGAATCGAATCGAATAGAAAACAATCGAATTGATTGGAATCGACTCGAAAATAACCTAATTGAATTGAAAGGAATCGAATCAAATTTAAGGGAATCGAGAAGAATCGTATCAAATCAAAAAGATCGAATCAATTCGAAAAGAATCAAATCGAATCGAATCGAAAAGAATCGAATCGAAAAGAATTGAATTGAAAAGAATCGAATTGAATCGAATTGAAAAGACTCGAATCGAATTAAAAGAATCGAATCGAATCGAAAAGAATCGAATCGAATCGGAAAGAATTGAATTGGAATGAATCGATTTGAATCGAATTGAAAAGAATCGAATCGAAAAAATCGAATCGAAAAGAACTGAGTTGAGTTGAATCGAATCGAAAAGATTCGAATCGAATCGTGTCGAATCAAAAAGATGGAATCGAAACGAATCGAATCGAATCGAATCGAAAAGAATCGAATAGATAGCAAAGAATCAAATCGAATAGAAAAGAATTTGAATCGAATTGAAACGATTCGAAAAAATCGAAACTAATCGAATCATCGAATGGAAAAGAATCGAATCGAATCAAAAAGAATCGAAACGAACTGAATCGAAAGAATCGAATCGAACAGAATCGAAAAGAATTGAATCGTAATGTAACAAATCGAATCCAAATGATCGAATCAAGCCAAGTCGAAAAGAATTGAATCGAAAAGAATCGAATCAAAATGAAAAGAATCGAATAGAATCGAATTGAAAAGAATCGAATTGAACCGAATCAAATAGAATAGAATCGAACAGAATTGAATCGAATGAAAAGAATCTTATCGAATCGATTCGAAAAGAATTGAATCGAATCGAATGGAGAAGAATCAAATCAAATGGAATCGAAAAGAATCGAATCAAAGAGAATCTAATCGAAACGAAAAGAATCAATCGAATCGAAAAGAATCGAATCGAAACGAAAAGTGTCGAATCGAATCGAAAAGAATCGAATCGAACCGAAAAGAATCAAATCGAATCGAAAAGAATCGAATTGAATTGAATCGTAATGAAAAGAATCGAATCGAATCGAAAGAATCAAATCGAATCGAAAACAATTGAATCGAATGCAATCAAATCGAAAAGAATCGAATCGAATTGAAAAGAATCAAATCGAATTGATTGAATCGAAAAGAATCGAATCGAATCGAATCGCATCGAATCGAAAATAATAGAATTGAATAAAAATAATCGAATCGAATTGAGAATAATTGGAATTGAATTGAATCGATAATCGAATCGAATCAAATCGAGTCGAATCGAAACTAATCGAATCGAATCAAATCGATTCGAAAAAATGGAATCAGATTGCAACGAATCGAATCATATTGAATTGATTTGAATTGAAATGAATCGAATCTAATCAAATCAAAAAGAATCGAATCCAAAGAATCGAATTGTAGAAAATCAAATCAAAACAAAATGATTCAAATCGAAACGAATCAAATTGAAAAGAATCGAATCGAATCGAATCGAAAAGAATCGAATCGAATCGAAAAGAATCGAATAGAAAAGAATCGTATCGAATCAAATCTAAAAGAATCGAATCGAATCGAATAAAAAAGAATCGAATCGAATTGATTCGCATCGAAAAGAATCGAATCGTATCGAATCGAAAACAATCGAATCTATTCGAATCGAATGGAATTGAATCAAAAAGAATCGAATCGAATTGAATCGAAAACAATCGAATAGATTCGAATTGAAACAAATCGAAAAAAATCAAAACGCATCAAATCACATCGAGTGGAAAAGAATCGAATCAAATAGAAAAGAATCGAATTGAATCGAACTGAATCGAAAAGAATCGAATAGATCAAATCAAAAAGAATCGAATCGATTCGAAATGAATCGAGTAGAATTGAGTCGAAGTGAAAAGAATTGAATCGAATCGAATCGAAAAGAATCGAATCGAAACGAAAAGAATCGAATCGAAGAGAATCTAATCGAAATGAAAAGAATCAAATCGAATCGAAAAGAATCGAATCGAAATGAAAACTGTCGAATCGAATCAAATCGAAAAGAATCGAGTTGAATTGAATAGAAAAGAATCGAATCGAATAAAATCGATAAGAATTGAATCAAATCCAATTGAATCGAAAAGATTCGAATCGAATTGAAAAGAAACGAACAGAAGTGAAAAGAATCGAATCGAATCGAAAGAATCAAATCGAAAAAAAAATCGAATCGAAATTAAAAGAATCGAATCGAATCAAAGCATAAAGAATCGAATCTAATTGAAACGAAAAGAATCGAATTGAATCGAATAGAGAAGAATCTAATGGTAAGGAATCGAATCGAAAAGAATCCAATTGTATTGAATCGAAGCGAAAAGAAATGAATTGAATAGATTATAAAAGAATCGAATCGAAAGGAATCGACTCGAAACGTAAAGAATCGAATCGAAAAAATTGAATAGAATCGAAAAGAATTGAATAGAAATGAATCGAATCGAAATGAAAAGAATTGAATCGAATCGAATCGAAAACAATCGAATGAAAAACAATCGAATTGAAACAAAAGAATGGCATTGTGTTTAATCGAATCAAAAAATCTAATTGAATCGAATCGAAAAGAATCGATTTGAAATGAAAAGAATCTAATCGAATTGATAGAAAATTGAATCGAATCGAAAACAATCGAATCGAATCGAAAAGAATCAAATTGTATGGAAACGAATCGAAAATAATCTAATTGAGTAGAAAAGAATCAAATCAAATTTAATGGAATCGAAAAGAACCGAATAGAATCGAATTGAATCGAATCGAAAAGAATCGAAACGAATTGAATCGAAAAGCATTGAATCGAATCCAATCGAAAAGAATTGAATCGTATCAAATTGAAAAGAATCGAATCGATCTGAAAAGAATTGAATCGAATTGAATCGAATCGAAAAGAATCAAATTGAAACGAAAAGAATCAAATCGAATAGCAAAGAATCGAATCGAAACGAATCGATTTGAAACGAGCAGAATCGAATCGAATTGAATGAAATATTCGAATCGAATCGAAAAGAATCTAATCTAATGAAATCCAAAAGAATCTAATCGAAACAAATAGAATCAAACCGAATGGTATTGAATCGAAAAGAGTCGATTCGAATCAAATTGGAATGAAAAGAATTGAATCGAATCAAAAAGAATTGAATCAAAAAGAATCAAACCGAATTGAAAAGAATCTAACTGAATAGAATCAAAAAGAATCAAATCGTACTGAATCGAATCCAATCGAAAAGAATCTAATCGTATCGAATCGAATCGAAAAGAATTGAAATGAATAGAATAGAAAAGATTCGAATCAAATCAAAAACAATCAAATCGAGTAATATCGAATCGAAATGAATCGAATCGAAAATAATCGAATCGAATGGAAAAGAATTGAATTGAATCAAAAAGAATTGATTCAAATCAAAAAGAATCGAATCGATTCGAATCGAAAAGACTCAAATCGAATCGAATCGAAAAGAATCGAATCGAATCTAAAAGGATCGAATCGCAAAGAATCGAATCTAAAGAAAAGGAATCGAATCGAATCGAAACAAATAGAATCGTTAAGAATCGATTTGAATCGAAATGAAAAGAATCGTATCGAAACAAATCGAAAAAAATCAAATGGAATCGAATCGAATCGTATCGAAAAGAATCAAATCAAATGAAAAGAATCGAATCGAATAGAAAAGAATCGAATTGATTGGAATCGACTCGAAAATAACCTAATTGAATTGAAAGGAATCGAATCAAATTAAATGGAATCGACAAGAATCGTATCAAATCAAAAAGATCGAATCGAAATGAATCAATTCGAAAAGAATCAAATTGAATCGAATCGAAAAGAATTGAATCGAAAAGAATCGAATCGAATGGAAAAGAATTGAATTGAATCAAAAAGAATTGATTCAAATCAAAAAGAATCGAATCGATTCGAATCGAAAAGACTGAAATCGAATCGAATCGAAAAGAATCGAATCGAATCAAAAAGGATCGAATCGCAAAGAATCGAATCTAAAGAAAAGGAATCGAATCGAATCGAAACGAATAGAATCGAAAAGAATCGATTTGAATCCAAATGAAAAGAATCGTATCGAATCAATTCGAAAAAAATCAAATGAAATCGAATCGAATCGTATCGAAAAGAATCAAATCAAATGAAAAGAATCGAATCGAATAGAAAAGAATCGAATTGATTTCAATCGACTCGAAAATAACCTAATTGAATTGAAAGGAATCGAATCAAATTAAATGGAATCGACAAGAATCGTATCAAATCAAAAAGATCGAATCGAAATGAATCAATTCGAAAAGAATCAAATTGAATCGAATCGAAAAGAATTGAATCGAAAAGAATCGAATCGAATGGAAAAGAATTGAATTGAATCAAAAAGAATTGATTCAAATCAAAAAGAATCGAATCGATTCGAATCGAAAAGACTGAAATCGAATCGAATCGAAAAGAATCGAATCGAATCAAAAAGGATCGAATCGCAAAGAATCGAATCTAAAGAAAAGGAATCGAATCGAATCGAAACGAATAGAATCGAAAAGAATCGATTTGAATCCAAATGAAAAGAATCGTATCGAATCAATTCGAAAAAAATCAAATGAAATCGAATCGAATCGTATCGAAAAGAATCAAATCAAATGAAAAGAATCGAATCGAATAGAAAACAATCGAATTGATTGGAATCGACTCGAAAATAACCTAATTGAATTGAAAGGAATCGAATCAAATTTAAGGGAATCGAGAAGAATCGTATCAAATCAAAAAGATCGAATCAATTCGAAAAGAATCAAATCGAATCGAATCGAAAAGAATCGAATCGAAAAGAATTGAATTGAAAAGAATCGAATTGAATCGAATTGAAAAGACTCGAATCGAATTAAAAGAATCGAATCGAATCGAAAAGAATCGAATCGAATCGGAAAGAATTGAATTGGAATGAATCGATTTGAATCGAATTGAAAAGAATCGAATCGAAAAAATCGAATCGAAAAGAACTGAGTTGAGTTGAATCGAATCGAAAAGATTCGAATCGAATCGTGTCGAATCAAAAAGATGGAATCGAAACGAATCGAATCGAATCGAATCGAAAAGAATCGAATAGATAGCAAAGAATCAAATCGAATAGAAAAGAATTTGAATCGAATTGAAACGATTCGAAAAAATCGAAACTAATCGAATCATCGAATGGAAAAGAATCGAATCGAATCAAAAAGAATCGAAACGAACTGAATCGAAAGAATCGAATCGAACAGAATCGAAAAGAATTGAATCGTAATGTAACAAATCGAATCCAAATGATCGAATCAAGCCAAGTCGAAAAGAATTGAATCGAAAAGAATCGAATCAAAATGAAAAGAATCGAATAGAATCGAATTGAAAAGAATCGAATTGAACCGAATCAAATAGAATAGAATCGAACAGAATTGAATCGAATGAAAAGAATCTTATCGAATCGATTCGAAAAGAATTGAATCGAATCGAATGGAGAAGAATCAAATCAAATGGAATCGAAAAGAATCGAATCAAAGAGAATCTAATCGAAACGAAAAGAATCAATCGAATCGAAAAGAATCGAATCGAAACGAAAAGTGTCGAATCGAATCGAAAAGAATCGAATCGAACCGAAAAGAATCAAATCGAATCGAAAAGAATCGAATTGAATTGAATCGTAATGAAAAGAATCGAATCGAATCGAAAGAATCAAATCGAATCGAAAACAATTGAATCGAATGCAATCAAATCGAAAAGAATCGAATCGAATTGAAAAGAATCAAATCGAATTGATTGAATCGAAAAGAATCGAATCGAATCGAATCGCATCGAATCGAAAATAATAGAATTGAATAAAAATAATCGAATCGAATTGAGAATAATTGGAATTGAATTGAATCGATAATCGAATCGAATCAAATCGAGTCGAATCGAAACTAATCGAATCGAATCAAATCGATTCGAAAAAATGGAATCAGATTGCAACGAATCGAATCATATTGAATTGATTTGAATTGAAATGAATCGAATCTAATCAAATCAAAAAGAATCGAATCCAAAGAATCGAATTGTAGAAAATCAAATCAAAACAAAATGATTCAAATCGAAACGAATCAAATTGAAAAGAATCGAATCGAATCGAATCGAAAAGAATCGAATCGAATCGAAAAGAATCGAATAGAAAAGAATCGTATCGAATCAAATCTAAAAGAATCGAATCGAATCGAATAAAAAAGAATCGAATCGAATTGATTCGCATCGAAAAGAATCGAATCGTATCGAATCGAAAACAATCGAATCTATTCGAATCGAATGGAATTGAATCAAAAAGAATCGAATCGAATTGAATCGAAAACAATCGAATAGATTCGAATTGAAACAAATCGAAAAAAATCAAAACGCATCAAATCACATCGAGTGGAAAAGAATCGAATCAAATAGAAAAGAATCGAATTGAATCGAACTGAATCGAAAAGAATCGAATAGATCAAATCAAAAAGAATCGAATCGATTCGAAATGAATCGAGTAGAATTGAGTCGAAGTGAAAAGAATTGAATCGAATCGAATCGAAAAGAATCGAATCGAAACGAAAAGAATCGAATCGAAGAGAATCTAATCGAAATGAAAAGAATCAAATCGAATCGAAAAGAATCGAATCGAAATGAAAACTGTCGAATCGAATCAAATCGAAAAGAATCGAGTTGAATTGAATAGAAAAGAATCGAATCGAATAAAATCGATAAGAATTGAATCAAATCCAATTGAATCGAAAAGATTCGAATCGAATTGAAAAGAAACGAACAGAAGTGAAAAGAATCGAATCGAATCGAAAGAATCAAATCGAAAAAAAAATCGAATCGAAATTAAAAGAATCGAATCGAATCAAAGCATAAAGAATCGAATCTAATTGAAACGAAAAGAATCGAATTGAATCGAATAGAGAAGAATCTAATGGTAAGGAATCGAATCGAAAAGAATCCAATTGTATTGAATCGAAGCGAAAAGAAATGAATTGAATAGATTATAAAAGAATCGAATCGAAAGGAATCGACTCGAAACGTAAAGAATCGAATCGAAAAAATTGAATAGAATCGAAAAGAATTGAATAGAAATGAATCGAATCGAAATGAAAAGAATTGAATCGAATCGAATCGAAAACAATCGAATGAAAAACAATCGAATTGAAACAAAAGAATGGCATTGTGTTTAATCGAATCAAAAAATCTAATTGAATCGAATCGAAAAGAATCGATTTGAAATGAAAAGAATCTAATCGAATTGATAGAAAATTGAATCGAATCGAAAACAATCGAATCGAATCGAAAAGAATCAAATTGTATGGAAACGAATCGAAAATAATCTAATTGAGTAGAAAAGAATCAAATCAAATTTAATGGAATCGAAAAGAACCGAATAGAATCGAATTGAATCGAATCGAAAAGAATCGAAACGAATTGAATCGAAAAGCATTGAATCGAATCCAATCGAAAAGAATTGAATCGTATCAAATTGAAAAGAATCGAATCGATCTGAAAAGAATTGAATCGAATTGAATCGAATCGAAAAGAATCAAATTGAAACGAAAAGAATCAAATCGAATAGCAAAGAATCGAATCGAAACGAATCGATTTGAAACGAGCAGAATCGAATCGAATTGAATGAAATATTCGAATCGAATCGAAAAGAATCTAATCTAATGAAATCCAAAAGAATCTAATCGAAACAAATAGAATCAAACCGAATGGTATTGAATCGAAAAGAGTCGATTCGAATCAAATTGGAATGAAAAGAATTGAATCGAATCAAAAAGAATTGAATCAAAAAGAATCAAACCGAATTGAAAAGAATCTAACTGAATAGAATCAAAAAGAATCAAATCGTACTGAATCGAATCCAATCGAAAAGAATCTAATCGTATCGAATCGAATCGAAAAGAATTGAAATGAATAGAATAGAAAAGATTCGAATCAAATCAAAAACAATCAAATCGAGTAATATCGAATCGAAATGAATCGAATCGAAAATAATCGAATCGAATGGAAAAGAATTGAATTGAATCAAAAAGAATTGATTCAAATCAAAAAGAATCGAATCGATTCGAATCGAAAAGACTCAAATCGAATCGAATCGAAAAGAATCGAATCGAATCTAAAAGGATCGAATCGCAAAGAATCGAATCTAAAGAAAAGGAATCGAATCGAATCGAAACAAATAGAATCGTTAAGAATCGATTTGAATCGAAATGAAAAGAATCGTATCGAAACAAATCGAAAAAAATCAAATGGAATCGAATCGAATCGTATCGAAAAGAATCAAATCAAATGAAAAGAATCGAATCGAATAGAAAAGAATCGAATTGATTGGAATCGACTCGAAAATAACCTAATTGAATTGAAAGGAATCGAATCAAATTAAATGGAATCGACAAGAATCGTATCAAATCAAAAAGATCGAATCGAAATGAATCAATTCGAAAAGAATCAAATTGAATCGAATCGAAAAGAATTGAATCGAAAAGAATCGAATCGAATGGAAAAGAATTGAATTGAATCAAAAAGAATTGATTCAAATCAAAAAGAATCGAATCGATTCGAATCGAAAAGACTGAAATCGAATCGAATCGAAAAGAATCGAATCGAATCAAAAAGGATCGAATCGCAAAGAATCGAATCTAAAGAAAAGGAATCGAATCGAATCGAAACGAATAGAATCGAAAAGAATCGATTTGAATCCAAATGAAAAGAATCGTATCGAATCAATTCGAAAAAAATCAAATGAAATCGAATCGAATCGTATCGAAAAGAATCAAATCAAATGAAAAGAATCGAATCGAATAGAAAAGAATCGAATTGATTTCAATCGACTCGAAAATAACCTAATTGAATTGAAAGGAATCGAATCAAATTAAATGGAATCGACAAGAATCGTATCAAATCAAAAAGATCGAATCGAAATGAATCAATTCGAAAAGAATCAAATTGAATCGAATCGAAAAGAATTGAATCGAAAAGAATCGAATCGAATGGAAAAGAATTGAATTGAATCAAAAAGAATTGATTCAAATCAAAAAGAATCGAATCGATTCGAATCGAAAAGACTGAAATCGAATCGAATCGAAAAGAATCGAATCGAATCAAAAAGGATCGAATCGCAAAGAATCGAATCTAAAGAAAAGGAATCGAATCGAATCGAAACGAATAGAATCGAAAAGAATCGATTTGAATCCAAATGAAAAGAATCGTATCGAATCAATTCGAAAAAAATCAAATGAAATCGAATCGAATCGTATCGAAAAGAATCAAATCAAATGAAAAGAATCGAATCGAATAGAAAAGAATCGAATTGATTGGAATCGACTCGAAAATAACCTAATTGAATTGAAAGGAATCGAATCAAATTTAAGGGAATCGAGAAGAATCGTATCAAATCAAAAAGATCGAATCAATTCGAAAAGAATCAAATCGAATCGAATCGAAAAGAATCGAATCGAAAAGAATTGAATTGAAAAGAATCGAATTGAATCGAATTGAAAAGACTCGAATCGTATTAAAAGAATCGAATCGAATCGAAAAGAATCGAATCGAATCGGAAAGAATTGAATTGAAATGAATCGATTTGAATCGAATTGAAAAGAATCGAATCGAAAAAATCGAATCGAAAAGAACTGAGTTGAGTTGAATCGAATCGAAAAGATTCGAATCGAATCGTGTCGAATCAAAAAGATGGAATCGAAACGAATCGAATCGAATCGAATCGAAAAGAATCGAATAGATAGCAAAGAATCAAATCGAATAGAAAAGAATTTGAATCGAATTGAAACGATTCGAAAAAATCGAAACTAATCGAATCATCGAATGGAAAAGAATCGAATCGAATCAAAAAGAATCGAAACGAACTGAATCGAAAGAATCGAATCGAACAGAATCGAAAAGAATTGAATCGTAATGTAACAAATCGAATCCAAATGATCGAATCAAGCCAAGTCGAAAAGAATTGAATCGAAAAGAATCGAATCAAAATGAAAAGAATCGAATAGAATCGAATTGAAAAGAATCGAATTGAACCGAATCAAATAGAATAGAATCGAACAGAATTGAATCGAATGAAAAGAATCTTATCGAATCGATTCGAAAAGAATTGAATCGAATCGAATGGAGAAGAATCAAATCAAATGGAATCGAAAAGAATCGAATCAAAGAGAATCTAATCGAAACGAAAAGAATCAATCGAATCGAAAAGAATCGAATCGAAACGAAAAGTGTCGAATCGAATCGAAAAGAATCGAATCGAACCGAAAAGAATCAAATCGAATCGAAAAGAATCGAATTGAATTGAATCGTAATGAAAAGAATCGAATCGAATCGAAAGAATCAAATCGAATCGAAAACAATTGAATCGAATGCAATCAAATCGAAAAGAATCGAATCGAATTGAAAAGAATCAAATCGAATTGATTGAATCGAAAAGAATCGAATCGAATCGAATCGCATCGAATCGAAAATAATAGAATTGAATAAAAATAATTAAATCGAATCGAATTGAGAATAATTGGAATTGAATTGAATCGATAATCGAATCGAATCAAATCGATTCGAAAAAATCGAATCAGATTGCAACGAATCGAATCATATTCAATTGATTTGAATTGAAATGAATCGAATCTAATCAAATCAAAAAGAATCGAATCCAAAGAATCGAATTGTAGAAAATCAAATCAAAACAAAATGATTCAAATCGAAACGAATCAAATTGAAAAGAATCGAATCAAATCGAATCAAAAAGAATCGAATCGAATCGAAAAGAATCGAATAGAAAAGAATCGTATCGAATCAAATCTAAAAGAATCGAATCGAATCGAATAAAAAAGAATCGAATCGAATTGATTCGCATCGAAAAGAATCGAATCGTATCGAATCGAAAACAATCGAATCTATTCGAATCGAATGGAATTGAATCAAAAAGAATCGAATCGAATTGAATCGAAAACAATCGAATAGATTCGAATTGAAACAAATCGAAAAAAATCAAAACGCATCAAATCACATCGAGTGGAAAAGAATCGAATCAAATAGAAAAGAATCGAATTGAATCGAACTGAATCGAGAAGAATCGAATAGATCAAATCAAAAAGAATCGAATCGATTCGAAATGAATCGAGTAGAATTGAGTCGAAGTGAAAAGAATTGAATCGAATCGAATCGAAAAGAATCGAATCGAAACGAAAAGAATCGAATCGAAGAGAATCTAATCGAAATGAAAAGAATCAAATCGAATCGAAAAGAATCGAATCGAAACGAAAACTGTCGAATCGAATCGAATCGAAAAGAATCGAGTTGAATTGAAAAGAATTGAATCGAATAAAATCGATAAGATTTGAATCAAATCCAATAGAATCGAAAAGATTCGAATCGAATTGAAAAGAAACGAACCGAAGTGAAAAGAATCGAATCGAATCGAAAGAATCAAATCGAAAAAAAAATCGAATCGAAATTAAAAGAATCGAATCGAATCAAAGCATAAAGAATCGAATCTAATTGAATCGAAAGAATCGAATTGAATCAAATAGAGAAGAATCTAATGGTAAGGAATCGAATCGAAAAGAATCCAATTGTATTGAATCGAATCGAAAAGAAATGAATTGAATAGATTATAAAAGAATCGAATCGAAAGGAATCGACTCGAAACGTAAAGAATCGAATCGAAAAAATTGAATAGATTGAAGAATTGAATAGAAATGAATCGAATCGAAATGAAAAGAATTGAATCGAATCGAATCGAAAACAATCGAATCAAAAAGAATCGAATTGAAACAAAAGAATCGCATTGTATTTAATCGAATCAAAAAAATCTAATTGTATCGAATCGAAAAGAATCGATTTGAAATGAAAAGAATCTAATCGAATTGATTGAAAATTGAATCGAATCGAAAACAATCGAATCGAATCGAAAAGAATCGAATTGTATGGAAACGAATCGAAAAGAATCTAATTGAGTAGAAAAGAATCAAATCAAATTTAATGGAATCGAAAAGAACCGAACAGCATCGAATTGAATCGAATCGAAAAGAATCGAAACGAATTGAATCGAAAGGCATTGAGTCGAATCAAATCGAAAAGAATCGAATCGTATCAAATTGAAAAGAATCGAATCGATCTGAAAAGAATTGAATCGAATTGAATCGAATCGAAAAGAATCAAATTGAAACGAAAAGAATCAAATCGAATAGCAAAGAATCGAATCGAAACGAATCGATTTGAAACGAGCCGAATCGAATCGAATTGAATGAAATATTCGAATCGAATCGAAAAGAATCTAATCTAATGAAATCCAAAAGAATCAAATCGAAACAAATAGAATCAAACCGAATGGAATTGAATCGAAAAGAGTCGATTCGAATCAAATTGGAATGAAAAGAATTGAATCGAATCGAATAAAAAACAAGTGAATCGAATAGAATAGAAAAGAATAGAATCGAAACGAAAAGAATCAAATTGAATCGAAAGGAATCGAATCGAAAAGAATCGAATCAAAGAGAAAAGACTCGAATCGAATGGAAAAGAATAGAATCAAAAAGAATCGAATTGAAACAAAAAGAATCGAATTGAATTGAATCGAAAAGAATCGAATGGAATCGAATCGAAAAGAATCGAATTGAATTAAATCGAAGAGAATCGAATCGAATTGAATTGAATCGAAGAGAATCGAATCGAATAGAAAAGAATCAAATCGAAATGAATCGATTTGAAACGAAAAGAATCGAATCGAATCAAAATGAATGAAAAGAATTGAATCGAATCAAAAAGTATTGAATCAAAAAGAATCAATCCGAAACAAAAAGAATCAAACCGAATTGAAAAGAATCTAACTGAATAGAATCGAAAAGAATCGACGTACCGAATTGAATCCAATCGAAAAAAATCTAATCGTATCAAATCGAATCGAAAAGAATTGAAATGAATAGAATAGAAAAGATTCGAATCAAATGAAAAACAATCAAATCGAGTAATATCGAATCGAAAAGAATCGAATCGAAAAAGTCGAATCGAAAAGAATTGATTTGAAAAGAATCGAATTGAATCGAATTGAAAAGACTCGAATCGAATTAAAAGAATCGAATCGAATCGAAAAGAATCGAATCGAATCGGAAAGAATTGAATTGGAATGAATCTATTTGAATCGAATTGAAAAGAATCGAATCGAAAAAATCGAATCGAAAAGAACTGAGTTGAGTTGAATCGAATCGAAAAGATTCGAATCGAATCGTGTCGAATCAAAAAGATGGAATCGAAACGAATCGAATCGAATCGAATCGAAAAGAATCGAATAGATAGCAAAGAATCAAATCGAATAGAAAAGAATTTGAATCGAATTGAAACGATTCGAAAAAATCGAAACTAATCGAATCATCGAATGGAAAAGAATCGAATCGAATCAAAAAGAATCGAAACGAACTGAATCGAAAGAATCGAATCGAACAGAATCGAAAAGAATTGAATCGTAATGTAACAAATCGAATCCAAATGATCGAATCAAGCCAAGTCGAAAAGAATTGAATCGAAAAGAATCGAATCAAAATGAAAAGAATCGAATAGAATCGAATTGAAAAGAATCGAATTGAACCGAATCAAATAGAATAGAATCGAACAGAATTGAATCGAATGAAAAGAATCTTATCGAATCGATTCGAAAAGAATCGAATCGAATCGAATGGAGAAGAATCAAATCAAATGGAATCGAAAAGAATCGAATCAAAGAGAATCTAATCGAAACGAAAAGAATCAATCGAATCGAAAAGAATCGAATCGAAACGAAAAGTGTCGAATCGAATCGAAAAGAATCGAATCGAACCGAAAAGAATCAAATCGAATCGAAAAGAATCGAATTGAATTGAATCGTAATGAAAAGAATCGAATCGAATCGAAAGAATCAAATCGAATCGAAAACAATTGAATCGAATGCAATCAAATCGAAAAGAATCGAATCGAATTGAAAAGAATCAAATCGAATTGATTGAATCTAAAAGAATCGAATGAATCGAATCGCATCGAATCGAAAATAATAGAATTGAATAAAAATAATTAAATCGAATCGAATTGAGAATAATTGGAATTGAATTGAATCGATAATCGAATCGAATCAAATCGATTCGAAAAAATCGAATCAGATTGCAACGAATCGAATCATATTCAATTGATTTGAATTGAAATGAATCGAATCTAATCAAATCAAAAAGAATCGAATCCAAAGAATCGAATTGTAGAAAATCAAATCAAAACAAAATGATTCAAATCGAAACGAATCAAATTGAAAAGAATCGAATCAAATCGAATCAAAAAGAATCGAATCGAATCGAAAAGAATCGAATAGAAAAGAATCGTATCGAATCAAATCTAAAAGAATCGAATCGAATCGAATAAAAAAGAATCGAATCGAATTGATTCGCATCGAAAAGAATCGAATCGTATCGAATCGAAAACAATCGAATCTATTCGAATCGAATGGAATTGAATCAAAAAGAATCGAATCGAATTGAATCGAAAACAATCGAATAGATTCGAATTGAAACAAATCGAAAAAAATCAAAACGCATCAAATCACATCGAGTGGAAAAGAATCGAATCAAATAGAAAAGAATCGAATTGAATCGAACTGAATCGAGAAGAATCGAATAGATCAAATCAAAAAGAATCGAATCGATTCGAAATGAATCGAGTAGAATTGAGTCGAAGTGAAAAGAATTGAATCGAATCGAATCGAAAAGAATCGAATCGAAACGAAAAGAATCGAATCGAAGAGAATCTAATCGAAATGAAAAGAATCAAATCGAATCGAAAAGAATCGAATCGAAATGAAAACTGTCGAATCGAATCGAATCGAAAAGAATCGAGTTGAATTGAATAGAAAAGAATCGAATCGAATAAAATCGATAAGAATTGAATCAAATCCAATTGAATCGAAAAGATTCGAATCGAATTGAAAAGAAACTAACAGAAGTGAAAAGAATCGAATCGAATCGAAAGAATCAAATCGAAAAAAAAATCGAATCGAAATTAAAAGAATCGAATCGAATCAAAGCATAAAGAATCGAATCTAATTGAAACGAAAAGAATCGAATTGAATCGAATAGAGAAGAATCTAATGGTAAGGAATCGAATCGAAAAGAATCCAATTGTATTGAATCCAAGCGAAAAGAAATGAATTGAATAGATTATAAAAGAATCGAATCGAAAGGAATCGACTCGAAACGTAAAGAATCGAATCGAAAAAATTGAATAGAATCGAAAAGAATTGAATAGAAATGAATCGAATCGAAATGAAAAGAATTGAATCGAATCGAATCGAAAACAATCGAATGAAAAACAATCGAATTGAAACAAAAGAATGGCATTGTGTTTAATCGAATCAAAAAATCTAATTGAATCGAATCGAAAAGAATCGATTTGAAATGAAAAGAATCTAATCGAATTGATAGAAAATTGAATCGAATCGAAAACAATCGAATCGAATCGAAAAGAATCGAATTGTATGGAAACGAATCGAAAATAATCTAATTGAGTAGAAAAGAATCAAATCAAATTTAATGGAATCGAAAAGAACCGAATAGAATCGAATTGAATCGAATCGAAAAGAATCGAAACGAATTGAATCGAAAAGCATTGAATCGAATCCAATCGAAAAGAATTGAATCGTATCAAATTGAAAAGAATCGAATCGATCTGAAAAGAATTGAATCGAATTGAATCGAATCGAAAAGAATCAAATTGAAACGAAAAGAATCAAATCGAATAGCAAAGAATCGAATCGAAACGAATCGATTTGAAACGAGCAGAATCGAATCGAATTGAATGAAATATTCGAATCGAATCGAAAAGAATCTAATCTAATGAAATCCAAAAGAATCTAATCGAAACAAATAGAATCAAACCGAATGGTATTGAATCGAAAAGAGTCGATTCGAATCAAATTGGAATGAAAAGAATTGAATCGAATCAAAAAGAATTGAATCAAAAAGAATCAAACCGAATTGAAAAGAATCTAACTGAATAGAATCAAAAAGAATCAAATCGTACTGAATCGAATCCAATCGAAAAGAATCTAATCGTATCGAATCGAATCGAAAAGAATTGAAATGAATAGAATAGAAAAGATTCGAATCAAATCAAAAACAATCAAATCGAGTAATATCGAATCGAAATGAATCGAATCGAAAATAATCGAATCGAATGGAAAAGAATTGAATTGAATCAAAAAGAATTGATTCAAATCAAAAAGAATCGAATCGATTCGAATCGAAAAGACTCGAATCGAATCGAATCGAAAAGAATCGAATCGAATCTAAAAGGATCGAATCGCAAAGAATCGAATCTAAAGAAAAGGAATCGAATCGAATCGAAACAAATAGAATCGTTAAGAATCGATTTGAATCGAAATGAAAAGAATCGTATCGAAACAAATCGAAAAAAATCAAATGGAATCGAATCGAATCGTATCGAAAAGAATCAAATCAAATGAAAAGAATCGAATCGAATAGAAAAGAATCGAATTGATTGGAATCGACTCGAAAATAACCTAATTGAATTGAAAGGAATCGAATCAAATTAAATGGAATCGACAAGAATCGTATCAAATCAAAAAGATCGAATCGAAATGAATCAATTCGAAAAGAATCAAATTGAATCGAATCGAAAAGAATTGAATCGAAAAGAATCGAATCGAATGGAAAAGAATTGAATTGAATCAAAAAGAATTGATTCAAATCAAAAAGAATCGAATCGATTCGAATCGAAAAGACTGAAATCGAATCGAATCGAAAAGAATCGAATCGAATCAAAAAGGATCGAATCGCAAAGAATCGAATCTAAAGAAAAGGAATCGAATCGAATCGAAACGAATAGAATCGAAAAGAATCGATTTGAATCCAAATGAAAAGAATCGTATCGAATCAATTCGAAAAAAATCAAATGAAATCGAATCGAATCGTATCGAAAAGAATCAAATCAAATGAAAAGAATCGAATCGAATAGAAAAGAATCGAATTGATTTCAATCGACTCGAAAATAACCTAATTGAATTGAAAGGAATCGAATCAAATTAAATGGAATCGACAAGAATCGTATCAAATCAAAAAGATCGAATCGAAATGAATCAATTCGAAAAGAATCAAATTGAATCGAATCGAAAAGAATTGAATCGAAAAGAATCGAATCGAATGGAAAAGAATTGAATTGAATCAAAAAGAATTGATTCAAATCAAAAAGAATCGAATCGATTCGAATCGAAAAGACTGAAATCGAATCGAATCGAAAAGAATCGAATCGAATCAAAAAGGATCGAATCGCAAAGAATCGAATCTAAAGAAAAGGAATCGAATCGAATCGAAACGAATAGAATCGAAAAGAATCGATTTGAATCCAAATGAAAAGAATCGTATCGAATCAATTCGAAAAAAATCAAATGAAATCGAATCGAATCGTATCGAAAAGAATCAAATCAAATGAAAAGAATCGAATCGAATAGAAAAGAATCGAATTGATTGGAATCGACTCGAAAATAACCTAATTGAATTGAAAGGAATCGAATCAAATTTAAGGGAATCGAGAAGAATCGTATCAAATCAAAAAGATCGAATCAATTCGAAAAGAATCAAATCGAATCGAATCGAAAAGAATCGAATCGAAAAGAATTGAATTGAAAAGAATCGAATTGAATCGAATTGAAAAGACTCGAATCGTATTAAAAGAATCGAATCGAATCGAAAAGAATCGAATCGAATCGGAAAGAATTGAATTGAAATGAATCGATTTGAATCGAATTGAAAAGAATCGAATCGAAAAAATCGAATCGAAAAGAACTGAGTTGAGTTGAATCGAATCGAAAAGATTCGAATCGAATCGTGTCGAATCAAAAAGATGGAATCGAAACGAATCGAATCGAATCGAATCGAAAAGAATCGAATAGATAGCAAAGAATCAAATCGAATAGAAAAGAATTTGAATCGAATTGAAACGATTCGAAAAAATCGAAACTAATCGAATCATCGAATGGAAAAGAATCGAATCGAATCAAAAAGAATCGAAACGAACTGAATCGAAAGAATCGAATCGAACAGAATCGAAAAGAATTGAATCGTAATGTAACAAATCGAATCCAAATGATCGAATCAAGCCAAGTCGAAAAGAATTGAATCGAAAAGAATCGAATCAAAATGAAAAGAATCGAATAGAATCGAATTGAAAAGAATCGAATTGAACCGAATCAAATAGAATAGAATCGAACAGAATTGAATCGAATGAAAAGAATCTTATCGAATCGATTCGAAAAGAATTGAATCGAATCGAATGGAGAAGAATCAAATCAAATGGAATCGAAAAGAATCGAATCAAAGAGAATCTAATCGAAACGAAAAGAATCAATCGAATCGAAAAGAATCGAATCGAAACGAAAAGTGTCGAATCGAATCGAAAAGAATCGAATCGAACCGAAAAGAATCAAATCGAATCGAAAAGAATCGAATTGAATTGAATCGTAATGAAAAGAATCGAATCGAATCGAAAGAATCAAATCGAATCGAAAACAATTGAATCGAATGCAATCAAATCGAAAAGAATCGAATCGAATTGAAAAGAATCAAATCGAATTGATTGAATCGAAAAGAATCGAATCGAATCGAATCGCATCGAATCGAAAATAATAGAATTGAATAAAAATAATTAAATCGAATCGAATTGAGAATAATTGGAATTGAATTGAATCGATAATCGAATCGAATCAAATCGATTCGAAAAAATCGAATCAGATTGCAACGAATCGAATCATATTCAATTGATTTGAATTGAAATGAATCGAATCTAATCAAATCAAAAAGAATCGAATCCAAAGAATCGAATTGTAGAAAATCAAATCAAAACAAAATGATTCAAATCGAAACGAATCAAATTGAAAAGAATCGAATCAAATCGAATCAAAAAGAATCGAATCGAATCGAAAAGAATCGAATAGAAAAGAATCGTATCGAATCAAATCTAAAAGAATCGAATCGAATCGAATAAAAAAGAATCGAATCGAATTGATTCGCATCGAAAAGAATCGAATCGTATCGAATCGAAAACAATCGAATCTATTCGAATCGAATGGAATTGAATCAAAAAGAATCGAATCGAATTGAATCGAAAACAATCGAATAGATTCGAATTGAAACAAATCGAAAAAAATCAAAACGCATCAAATCACATCGAGTGGAAAAGAATCGAATCAAATAGAAAAGAATCGAATTGAATCGAACTGAATCGAGAAGAATCGAATAGATCAAATCAAAAAGAATCGAATCGATTCGAAATGAATCGAGTAGAATTGAGTCGAAGTGAAAAGAATTGAATCGAATCGAATCGAAAAGAATCGAATCGAAACGAAAAGAATCGAATCGAAGAGAATCTAATCGAAATGAAAAGAATCAAATCGAATCGAAAAGAATCGAATCGAAACGAAAACTGTCGAATCGAATCGAATCGAAAAGAATCGAGTTGAATTGAAAAGAATTGAATCGAATAAAATCGATAAGATTTGAATCAAATCCAATAGAATCGAAAAGATTCGAATCGAATTGAAAAGAAACGAACCGAAGTGAAAAGAATCGAATCGAATCGAAAGAATCAAATCGAAAAAAAAATCGAATCGAAATTAAAAGAATCGAATCGAATCAAAGCATAAAGAATCGAATCTAATTGAATCGAAAGAATCGAATTGAATCAAATAGAGAAGAATCTAATGGTAAGGAATCGAATCGAAAAGAATCCAATTGTATTGAATCGAATCGAAAAGAAATGAATTGAATAGATTATAAAAGAATCGAATCGAAAGGAATCGACTCGAAACGTAAAGAATCGAATCGAAAAAATTGAATAGATTGAAGAATTGAATAGAAATGAATCGAATCGAAATGAAAAGAATTGAATCGAATCGAATCGAAAACAATCGAATCAAAAAGAATCGAATTGAAACAAAAGAATCGCATTGTATTTAATCGAATCAAAAAAATCTAATTGTATCGAATCGAAAAGAATCGATTTGAAATGAAAAGAATCTAATCGAATTGATTGAAAATTGAATCGAATCGAAAACAATCGAATCGAATCGAAAAGAATCGAATTGTATGGAAACGAATCGAAAAGAATCTAATTGAGTAGAAAAGAATCAAATCAAATTTAATGGAATCGAAAAGAACCGAACAGCATCGAATTGAATCGAATCGAAAAGAATCGAAACGAATTGAATCGAAAGGCATTGAGTCGAATCAAATCGAAAAGAATCGAATCGTATCAAATTGAAAAGAATCGAATCGATCTGAAAAGAATTGAATCGAATTGAATCGAATCGAAAAGAATCAAATTGAAACGAAAAGAATCAAATCGAATAGCAAAGAATCGAATCGAAACGAATCGATTTGAAACGAGCCGAATCGAATCGAATTGAATGAAATATTCGAATCGAATCGAAAAGAATCTAATCTAATGAAATCCAAAAGAATCAAATCGAAACAAATAGAATCAAACCGAATGGAATTGAATCGAAAAGAGTCGATTCGAATCAAATTGGAATGAAAAGAATTGAATCGAATCGAATAAAAAACAAGTGAATCGAATAGAATAGAAAAGAATAGAATCGAAACGAAAAGAATCAAATTGAATCGAAAGGAATCGAATCGAAAAGAATCGAATCAAAGAGAAAAGACTCGAATCGAATGGAAAAGAATAGAATCAAAAAGAATCGAATTGAAACAAAAAGAATCGAATTGAATTGAATCGAAAAGAATCGAATGGAATCGAATCGAAAAGAATCGAATTGAATTAAATCGAAGAGAATCGAATCGAATTGAATTGAATCGAAGAGAATCGAATCGAATAGAAAAGAATCAAATCGAAATGAATCGATTTGAAACGAAAAGAATCGAATCGAATCAAAATGAATGAAAAGAATTGAATCGAATCAAAAAGAATTGAATCAAAAAGAATCAATCCGAAACAAAAAGAATCAAACCGAATTGAAAAGAATCTAACTGAATAGAATCGAAAAGAATCGACGTACCGAATTGAATCCAATCGAAAAAAATCTAATCGTATCAAATCGAATCGAAAAGAATTGAAATGAATAGAATAGAAAAGATTCGAATCAAATGAAAAACAATCAAATCGAGTAATATCGAATCGAAAAGAATCGAATCGAAAAAGTCGAATCGAAAAGAATTGATTTGAAAAGAATCGAATTGAATCGAATTGAAAAGACTCGAATCGAATTAAAAGAATCGAATCGAATCGAAAAGAATCGAATCGAATCGGAAAGAATTGAATTGGAATGAATCTATTTGAATCGAATTGAAAAGAATCGAATCGAAAAAATCGAATCGAAAAGAACTGAGTTGAGTTGAATCGAATCGAAAAGATTCGAATCAAATCGTGTCGAATCAAAAAGATGGAATCGAAACGAATCGAATCGAATCGAATTGAAAAGAATCGAATAGATAGCAAAGAATCAAATCGAATAGAAAAGAATTTGAATCGAATTGAAACGATTCGAAAAAATCGAAACTAATCGAATCATCGAATGGAAAAGAATCGAATCGAATCAAAAAGAATCGAAACGAACTGAATCGAAAGAATCGAATCGAACAGAATCGAAAAGAATTGAATCGTAATGTAACAAATCGAATCCAAATGATCGAATCAAGCCAAGTCGAAAAGAATTGAATCGAAAAGAATCGAATCAAAATGAAAAGAATCGAATAGAATCGAATTGAAAAGAATCGAATTGAACCGAATCAAATAGAATAGAATCGAACAGAATTGAATCGAATGAAAAGAATCTTATCGAATCGATTCGAAAAGAATTGAATCGAATCGAATGGAGAAGAATCAAATCAAATGGAATCGAAAAGAATCGAATCAAAGAGAATCTAATCGAAACGAAAAGAATCAATCGAATCGAAAAGAATCGAATCGAAACGAAAAGTGTCGAATCGAATCGAAAAGAATCGAATCGAACCGAAAAGAATCAAATCGAATCGAAAAGAATCGAATTGAATTGAATCGTAATGAAAAGAATCGAATCGAATCGAAAGAATCAAATCGAATCGAAAACAATTGAATCGAATGCAATCAAATCGAAAAGAATCGAATCGAATTGAAAAGAATCAAATCGAATTGATTGAATCTAAAAGAATCGAATGAATCGAATCGCATCGAATCGAAAATAATAGAATTGAATAAAAATAATTAAATCGAATCGAATTGAGAATAATTGGAATTGAATTGAATCGATAATCGAATCGAATCAAATCGATTCGAAAAAATCGAATCAGATTGCAACGAATCGAATCATATTCAATTGATTTGAATTGAAATGAATCGAATCTAATCAAATCAAAAAGAATCGAATCCAAAGAATCGAATTGTAGAAAATCAAATCAAAACAAAATGATTCAAATCGAAACGAATCAAATTGAAAAGAATCGAATCAAATCGAATCAAAAAGAATCGAATCGAATCGAAAAGAATCGAATAGAAAAGAATCGTATCGAATCAAATCTAAAAGAATCGAATCGAATCGAATAAAAAAGAATCGAATCGAATTGATTCGCATCGAAAAGAATCGAATCGTATCGAATCGAAAACAATCGAATCTATTCGAATCGAATGGAATTGAATCAAAAAGAATCGAATCGAATTGAATCGAAAACAATCGAATAGATTCGAATTGAAACAAATCGAAAAAAATCAAAACGCATCAAATCACATCGAGTGGAAAAGAATCGAATCAAATAGAAAAGAATCGAATTGAATCGAACTGAATCGAGAAGAATCGAATAGATCAAATCAAAAAGAATCGAATCGATTCGAAATGAATCGAGTAGAATTGAGTCGAAGTGAAAAGAATTGAATCGAATCGAATCGAAAAGAATCGAATCGAAACGAAAAGAATCGAATCGAAGAGAATCTAATCGAAATGAAAAGAATCAAATCGAATCGAAAAGAATCGAATCGAAATGAAAACTGTCGAATCGAATCGAATCGAAAAGAATCGAGTTGAATTGAATAGAAAAGAATCGAATCGAATAAAATCGATAAGAATTGAATCAAATCCAATTGAATCGAAAAGATTCGAATCGAATTGAAAAGAAACGAACAGAAGTGAAAAGAATCGAATCGAATCGAAAGAATCAAATCGAAAAAAAAATCGAATCGAAATTAAAAGAATCGAATCGAATCAAAGCATAAAGAATCGAATCTAATTGAAACGAAAAGAATCGAATTGAATCGAATAGAGAAGAATCTAATGGTAAGGAATCGAATCGAAAAGAATCCAATTGTATTGAATCCAAGCGAAAAGAAATGAATTGAATAGATTATAAAAGAATCGAATCGAAAGGAATCGACTCGAAACGTAAAGAATCGAATCGAAAAAATTGAATAGAATCGAAAAGAATTGAATAGAAATGAATCGAATCGAAATGAAAAGAATTGAATCGAATCGAATCGAAAACAATCGAATGAAAAACAATCGAATTGAAACAAAAGAATGGCATTGTGTTTAATCGAATCAAAAAATCTAATTGAATCGAATCGAAAAGAATCGATTTGAAATGAAAAGAATCTAATCGAATTGATAGAAAATTGAATCGAATCGAAAACAATCGAATCGAATCGAAAAGAATCGAATTGTATGGAAACGAATCGAAAATAATCTAATTGAGTAGAAAAGAATCAAATCAAATTTAATGGAATCGAAAAGAACCGAATAGAATCGAATTGAATCGAATCGAAAAGAATCGAAACGAATTGAATCGAAAAGCATTGAATCGAATCCAATCGAAAAGAATTGAATCGTATCAAATTGAAAAGAATCGAATCGATCTGAAAAGAATTGAATCGAATTGAATCGAATCGAAAAGAATCAAATTGAAACGAAAAGAATCAAATCGAATAGCAAAGAATCGAATCGAAACGAATCGATTTGAAACGAGCAGAATCGAATCGAATTGAATGAAATATTCGAATCGAATCGAAAAGAATCTAATCTAATGAAATCCAAAAGAATCTAATCGAAACAAATAGAATCAAACCGAATGGTATTGAATCGAAAAGAGTCGATTCGAATCAAATTGGAATGAAAAGAATTGAATCGAATCAAAAAGAATTGAATGAAAAAGAATCAAACCGAATTGAAAAGAATCTAACTGAATAGAATCAAAAAGAATCAAATCGTACTGAATCGAATCCAATCGAAAAGAATCTAATCGTATCGAATCGAATCGAAAAGAATTGAAATGAATAGAATAGAAAAGATTCGAATCAAATCAAAAACAATCAAATCGAGTAATATCGAATCGAAATGAATCGAATCGAAAATAATCGAATCGAATGGAAAAGAATTGAATTGAATCAAAAAGAATTGATTCAAATCAAAAAGAATCGAATCGATTCGAATCGAAAAGACTCGAATCGAATCGAATCGAAAAGAATCGAATCGAATCTAAAAGGATCGAATCGCAAAGAATCGAATCTAAAGAAAAGGAATCGAATCGAATCGAAACAAATAGAATCGTTAAGAATCGATTTGAATCGAAATGAAAAGAATCGTATCGAAACAAATCGAAAAAAATCAAATGGAATCGAATCGAATCGTATCGAAAAGAATCAAATCAAATGAAAAGAATCGAATCGAATAGAAAAGAATCGAATTGATTGGAATCGACTCGAAAATAACCTAATTGAATTGAAAGGAATCGAATCAAATTAAATGGAATCGACAAGAATCGTATCAAATCAAAAAGATCGAATCGAAATGAATCAATTCGAAAAGAATCAAATTGAATCGAATCGAAAAGAATTGAATCGAAAAGAATCGAATCGAATGGAAAAGAATTGAATTGAATCAAAAAGAATTGATTCAAATCAAAAAGAATCGAATCGATTCGAATCGAAAAGACTGAAATCGAATCGAATCGAAAAGAATCGAATCGAATCAAAAAGGATCGAATCGCAAAGAATCGAATCTAAAGAAAAGGAATCGAATCGAATCGAAACGAATAGAATCGAAAAGAATCGATTTGAATCCAAATGAAAAGAATCGTATCGAATCAATTCGAAAAAAATCAAATGAAATCGAATCGAATCGTATCGAAAAGAATCAAATCAAATGAAAAGAATCGAATCGAATAGAAAAGAATCGAATTGATTGGAATCGACTCGAAAATAACCTAATTGAATTGAAAGGAATCGAATCAAATTTAAGGGAATCGAGAAGAATCGTATCAAATCAAAAAGATCGAATCAATTCGAAAAGAATCAAATCGAATCGAATCGAAAAGAATCGAATCGAAAAGAATTGAATTGAAAAGAATCGAATTGAATCGAATTGAAAAGACTCGAATCGTATTAAAAGAATCGAATCGAATCGAAAAGAATCGAATCGAATCGGAAAGAATTGAATTGAAATGAATCGATTTGAATCGAATTGAAAAGAATCGAATCGAAAAAATCGAATCGAAAAGAACTGAGTTGAGTTGAATCGAATCGAAAAGATTCGAATCGAATCGTGTCGAATCAAAAAGATGGAATCGAAACGAATCGAATCGAATCGAATCGAAAAGAATCGAATAGATAGCAAAGAATCAAATCGAATAGAAAAGAATTTGAATCGAATTGAAACGATTCGAAAAAATCGAAACTAATCGAATCATCGAATGGAAAAGAATCGAATCGAATCAAAAAGAATCGAAACGAACTGAATCGAAAGAATCGAATCGAACAGAATCGAAAAGAATTGAATCGTAATGTAACAAATCGAATCCAAATGATCGAATCAAGCCAAGTCGAAAAGAATTGAATCGAAAAGAATCGAATCAAAATGAAAAGAATCGAATAGAATCGAATTGAAAAGAATCGAATTGAACCGAATCAAATAGAATAGAATCGAACAGAATTGAATCGAATGAAAAGAATCTTATCGAATCGATTCGAAAAGAATTGAATCGAATCGAATGGAGAAGAATCAAATCAAATGGAATCGAAAAGAATCGAATCAAAGAGAATCTAATCGAAACGAAAAGAATCAATCGAATCGAAAAGAATCGAATCGAAACGAAAAGTGTCGAATCGAATCGAAAAGAATCGAATCGAACCGAAAAGAATCAAATCGAATCGAAAAGAATCGAATTGAATTGAATCGTAATGAAAAGAATCGAATCGAATCGAAAGAATCAAATCGAATCGAAAACAATTGAATCGAATGCAATCAAATCGAAAAGAATCGAATCGAATTGAAAAGAATCAAATCGAATTGATTGAATCGAAAAGAATCGAATCGAATCGAATCGCATCGAATCGAAAATAATAGAATTGAATAAAAATAATCGAATCGAATTGAGAATAATTGGAATTGAATTGAATCGATAATCGAATCGAATCAAATCGAGTCGAATCGAAACTAATCGAATCGAATCAAATCGATTCGAAAAAATGGAATCAGATTGCAACGAATCGAATCATATTGAATTGATTTGAATTGAAATGAATCGAATCTAATCAAATCAAAAAGAATCGAATCCAAAGAATCGAATTGTAGAAAATCAAATCAAAACAAAAAGATTCAAATCGAAACGAATCAAATTGAAAAGAATCGAATCGAATCGAATCGAAAAGAATCGAATCGAATCGAAAAGAATCGAATAGAAAAGAATCGTATCGAATCAAATCTAAAAGAATCGAATCGAATCGAATAAAAAAAAATCGAATCGAATTGATTCGCATCGAAAAGAATCGAATCGTATCGAATCGAAAAGAATCGAATCTATTCGAATCGAATGGAATTGAATCAAAAAGAATCGAATCGAATTGAAACGAAAAGAATCGAATAGATTCGAATTGAAACAAATCGAAAAAAATGAAAACGAATCAAATCACATCGAGTGGAAAAGAATCGAATCAAATAGAAAAGAATCGAATTGAATCGAACTGAATCGAAAAGAATCGAATAGATCAAATCAAAAAGAATCGAATCGATTCGAAATGAATCGAGTAGAATCGAGTCGAAGTGAAAAGAATTGAATCGAATCGAATCGAAAAGAATCTAATCGAAACGAAAAGAATCGAATCGAAGAGAATCTAATCGAAATGAAAAGAATCAAATCGAATCGAAAAGAATCGAATCGAAACGAAAACTGTCGAATCGAATCGAATCGAAAAGAATCGAGTTGAATTGAAAAGAATTGAATCGAATAAAATCGATAAGATTTGAATCAAATCCAATAGAATCGAAAAGATTCGAATCGAATTGAAAAGAAACGAACCGAAGTGAAAAGAATCGAATCGAATCGAAAGAATCAAATCGAAAAAAAAATCGAATCGAAATTAAAAGAATCGAATCGAATCAAAGCATAAAGAATCGAATCTAATTGAATCGAAAGAATCGATTGAATCAAATAGAGAAGAATCTAATGGTAAGGAATCGAATCGAAAAGAATCCAATTGTATTGAATCGAATCGAAAAGAAATGAATTGAATAGATTATAAAAGAATCGAATCGAAAGGAATCGACTCGAAGCGTAAAGAATCGAATCGAAAAAATTGAATAGATTGAAGAATTGAATAGAAATGAATCGAATCGAAATGAAAAGAATTGAATCGAATCGAATCGAAAACAATCGAATCAAAAAGAATCGAATTGAAACAAAAGAATCGCATTGTATTTAATCGAATCAAAAAAATCTAATTGTATCGAATCGAAAAGAATCGATTTGAAATGAAAAGAATCTAATCGAATTGATAGAAAATTGAATCGAATCGAAAACAATCAAATCGAATCGAAAAGAATCGAATTGTATGGAAACGAATCGAAAAGAATCTAATTGAGTAGAAAAGAATCAAATCAAATTTAATGGAATCGAAAAGAACCGAACAGCATCGAATTGAATCGAATCGAAAAGAATCGAAACGAATTGAATCGAAAGGCATTGAGTCGAATCAAATCGAAAAGAATCGAATCGTATCAAATTGAAAAGAATCGAATCGATCTGAAAAGAATTGAATCGAATTGAATCGAATCGAAAAGAATCAAATTGAAACGAAAAGAATCAAATCGAATAGCAAAGAATCGAATCGAAACGAATCGATTTGAAACGAGCCGAATCGAATCGAATTGAATGAAATATTCGAATCGAATCGAAAAGAATCTAATCTAATGAAATCCAAAAGAATCAAATCGAAACAAATAGAATCAAACCGAATGGAATTGAATCGAAAAGAGTCGATTCGAATCAAATTGGAATGAAAAGAATTGAATCGAATCGAATAAAAAACAAGTGAATCGAATAGAATAGAAAAGAATAGAATCGAAACGAAAAGAATCAAATTGAATCGAAAGGAATCGAATCGAAAAGAATCGAATCAAAGAGAAAAGACTCGAATCGAATGGAAAAGAATAGAATCAAAAAGAATCGAATTGAAACAAAAAGAATCGAATTGAATTGAATCGAAAAGAATCGAATGGAATCGAATCGAAAAGAATCGAATTGAATTAAATCGAAGAGAATCGAATCGAATTGAATTGAATCGAAGAGAATCGAATCGAATAGAAAAGAATCAAATCGAAATGAATCGATTTGAAACGAAAAGAATCGAATCGAATCAAAATGAATGAAAAGAATTGAATCGAATCAAAAAGAATTGAATCAAAAAGAATCAATCCGAAACAAAAAGAATCAAACCGAATTGAAAAGAATCTAACTGAATAGAATCGAAAAGAATCGACGTACCGAATTGAATCCAATCGAAAAAAATCTAATCGTATCAAATCGAATCGAAAAGAATTGAAATGAATAGAATAGAAAAGATTCGAATCAAATGAAAAACAATCAAATCGAGTAATATCGAATCGAAAAGAATCGAATCGAAAAAGTCGAATCGAAAAGAATTGATTTGAAAAGAATCGAATTGAATCGAATTGAAAAGACTCGAATCGAATTAAAAGAATCGAATCGAATCGAAAAGAATCGAATCGAATCGGAAAGAATTGAATTGGAATGAATCTATTTGAATCGAATTGAAAAGAATCGAATCGAAAAAATCGAATCGAAAAGAACTGAGTTGAGTTGAATCGAATCGAAAAGATTCGAATCAAATCGTGTCGAATCAAAAAGATGGAATCGAAACGAATCGAATCGAATCGAATTGAAAAGAATCGAATAGATAGCAAAGAATCAAATCGAATAGAAAAGAATTTGAATCGAATTGAAACGATTCGAAAAAATCGAAACTAATCGAATCATCGAATGGAAAAGAATCGAATCGAATCAAAAAGAATCGAAACGAACTGAATCGAAAGAATCGAATCGAACAGAATCGAAAAGAATTGAATCGTAATGTAACAAATCGAATCCAAATGATCGAATCAAGCCAAGTCGAAAAGAATTGAATCGAAAAGAATCGAATCAAAATGAAAAGAATCGAATAGAATCGAATTGAAAAGAATCGAATTGAACCGAATCAAATAGAATAGAATCGAACAGAATTGAATCGAATGAAAAGAATCTTATCGAATCGATTCGAAAAGAATTGAATCGAATCGAATGGAGAAGAATCAAATCAAATGGAATCGAAAAGAATCGAATCAAAGAGAATCTAATCGAAACGAAAAGAATCAATCGAATCGAAAAGAATCGAATCGAAACGAAAAGTGTCGAATCGAATCGAAAAGAATCGAATCGAACCGAAAAGAATCAAATCGAATCGAAAAGAATCGAATTGAATTGAATCGTAATGAAAAGAATCGAATCGAATCGAAAGAATCAAATCGAATCGAAAACAATTGAATCGAATGCAATCAAATCGAAAAGAATCGAATCGAATTGAAAAGAATCAAATCGAATTGATTGAATCTAAAAGAATCGAATGAATCGAATCGCATCGAATCGAAAATAATAGAATTGAATAAAAATAATTAAATCGAATCGAATTGAGAATAATTGGAATTGAATTGAATCGATAATCGAATCGAATCAAATCGATTCGAAAAAATCGAATCAGATTGCAACGAATCGAATCATATTCAATTGATTTGAATTGAAATGAATCGAATCTAATCAAATCAAAAAGAATCGAATCCAAAGAATCGAATTGTAGAAAATCAAATCAAAACAAAATGATTCAAATCGAAACGAATCAAATTGAAAAGAATCGAATCAAATCGAATCAAAAAGAATCGAATCGAATCGAAAAGAATCGAATAGAAAAGAATCGTATCGAATCAAATCTAAAAGAATCGAATCGAATCGAATAAAAAAGAATCGAATCGAATTGATTCGCATCGAAAAGAATCGAATCGTATCGAATCGAAAACAATCGAATCTATTCGAATCGAATGGAATTGAATCAAAAAGAATCGAATCGAATTGAATCGAAAACAATCGAATAGATTCGAATTGAAACAAATCGAAAAAAATCAAAACGCATCAAATCACATCGAGTGGAAAAGAATCGAATCAAATAGAAAAGAATCGAATTGAATCGAACTGAATCGAGAAGAATCGAATAGATCAAATCAAAAAGAATCGAATCGATTCGAAATGAATCGAGTAGAATTGAGTCGAAGTGAAAAGAATTGAATCGAATCGAATCGAAAAGAATCGAATCGAAACGAAAAGAATCGAATCGAAGAGAATCTAATCGAAATGAAAAGAATCAAATCGAATCGAAAAGAATCGAATCGAAATGAAAACTGTCGAATCGAATCGAATCGAAAAGAATCGAGTTGAATTGAATAGAAAAGAATCGAATCGAATAAAATCGATAAGAATTGAATCAAATCCAATTGAATCGAAAAGATTCGAATCGAATTGAAAAGAAACGAACAGAAGTGAAAAGAATCGAATCGAATCGAAAGAATCAAATCGAAAAAAAAATCGAATCGAAATTAAAAGAATCGAATCGAATCAAAGCATAAAGAATCGAATCTAATTGAAACGAAAAGAATCGAATTGAATCGAATAGAGAAGAATCTAATGGTAAGGAATCGAATCGAAAAGAATCCAATTGTATTGAATCCAAGCGAAAAGAAATGAATTGAATAGATTATAAAAGAATCGAATCGAAAGGAATCGACTCGAAACGTAAAGAATCGAATCGAAAAAATTGAATAGAATCGAAAAGAATTGAATAGAAATGAATCGAATCGAAATGAAAAGAATTGAATCGAATCGAATCGAAAACAATCGAATGAAAAACAATCGAATTGAAACAAAAGAATGGCATTGTGTTTAATCGAATCAAAAAATCTAATTGAATCGAATCGAAAAGAATCGATTTGAAATGAAAAGAATCTAATCGAATTGATAGAAAATTGAATCGAATCGAAAACAATCGAATCGAATCGAAAAGAATCGAATTGTATGGAAACGAATCGAAAATAATCTAATTGAGTAGAAAAGAATCAAATCAAATTTAATGGAATCGAAAAGAACCGAATAGAATCGAATTGAATCGAATCGAAAAGAATCGAAACGAATTGAATCGAAAAGCATTGAATCGAATCCAATCGAAAAGAATTGAATCGTATCAAATTGAAAAGAATCGAATCGATCTGAAAAGAATTGAATCGAATTGAATCGAATCGAAAAGAATCAAATTGAAACGAAAAGAATCAAATCGAATAGCAAAGAATCGAATCGAAACGAATCGATTTGAAACGAGCAGAATCGAATCGAATTGAATGAAATATTCGAATCGAATCGAAAAGAATCTAATCTAATGAAATCCAAAAGAATCTAATCGAAACAAATAGAATCAAACCGAATGGTATTGAATCGAAAAGAGTCGATTCGAATCAAATTGGAATGAAAAGAATTGAATCGAATCAAAAAGAATTGAATGAAAAAGAATCAAACCGAATTGAAAAGAATCTAACTGAATAGAATCAAAAAGAATCAAATCGTACTGAATCGAATCCAATCGAAAAGAATCTAATCGTATCGAATCGAATCGAAAAGAATTGAAATGAATAGAATAGAAAAGATTCGAATCAAATCAAAAACAATCAAATCGAGTAATATCGAATCGAAATGAATCGAATCGAAAATAATCGAATCGAATGGAAAAGAATTGAATTGAATCAAAAAGAATTGATTCAAATCAAAAAGAATCGAATCGATTCGAATCGAAAAGACTCGAATCGAATCGAATCGAAAAGAATCGAATCGAATCTAAAAGGATCGAATCGCAAAGAATCGAATCTAAAGAAAAGGAATCGAATCGAATCGAAACAAATAGAATCGTTAAGAATCGATTTGAATCGAAATGAAAAGAATCGTATCGAAACAAATCGAAAAAAATCAAATGGAATCGAATCGAATCGTATCGAAAAGAATCAAATCAAATGAAAAGAATCGAATCGAATAGAAAAGAATCGAATTGATTGGAATCGACTCGAAAATAACCTAATTGAATTGAAAGGAATCGAATCAAATTAAATGGAATCGACAAGAATCGTATCAAATCAAAAAGATCGAATCGAAATGAATCAATTCGAAAAGAATCAAATTGAATCGAATCGAAAAGAATTGAATCGAAAAGAATCGAATCGAATGGAAAAGAATTGAATTGAATCAAAAAGAATTGATTCAAATCAAAAAGAATCGAATCGATTCGAATCGAAAAGACTGAAATCGAATCGAATCGAAAAGAATCGAATCGAATCAAAAAGGATCGAATCGCAAAGAATCGAATCTAAAGAAAAGGAATCGAATCGAATCGAAACGAATAGAATCGAAAAGAATCGATTTGAATCCAAATGAAAAGAATCGTATCGAATCAATTCGAAAAAAATCAAATGAAATCGAATCGAATCGTATCGAAAAGAATCAAATCAAATGAAAAGAATCGAATCGAATAGAAAAGAATCGAATTGATTGGAATCGACTCGAAAATAACCTAATTGAATTGAAAGGAATCGAATCAAATTTAAGGGAATCGAGAAGAATCGTATCAAATCAAAAAGATCGAATCAATTCGAAAAGAATCAAATCGAATCGAATCGAAAAGAATCGAATCGAAAAGAATTGAATTGAAAAGAATCGAATTGAATCGAATTGAAAAGACTCGAATCGTATTAAAAGAATCGAATCGAATCGAAAAGAATCGAATCGAATCGGAAAGAATTGAATTGAAATGAATCGATTTGAATCGAATTGAAAAGAATCGAATCGAAAAAATCGAATCGAAAAGAACTGAGTTGAGTTGAATCGAATCGAAAAGATTCGAATCGAATCGTGTCGAATCAAAAAGATGGAATCGAAACGAATCGAATCGAATCGAATCGAAAAGAATCGAATAGATAGCAAAGAATCAAATCGAATAGAAAAGAATTTGAATCGAATTGAAACGATTCGAAAAAATCGAAACTAATCGAATCATCGAATGGAAAAGAATCGAATCGAATCAAAAAGAATCGAAACGAACTGAATCGAAAGAATCGAATCGAACAGAATCGAAAAGAATTGAATCGTAATGTAACAAATCGAATCCAAATGATCGAATCAAGCCAAGTCGAAAAGAATTGAATCGAAAAGAATCGAATCAAAATGAAAAGAATCGAATAGAATCGAATTGAAAAGAATCGAATTGAACCGAATCAAATAGAATAGAATCGAACAGAATTGAATCGAATGAAAAGAATCTTATCGAATCGATTCGAAAAGAATTGAATCGAATCGAATGGAGAAGAATCAAATCAAATGGAATCGAAAAGAATCGAATCAAAGAGAATCTAATCGAAACGAAAAGAATCAATCGAATCGAAAAGAATCGAATCGAAACGAAAAGTGTCGAATCGAATCGAAAAGAATCGAATCGAACCGAAAAGAATCAAATCGAATCGAAAAGAATCGAATTGAATTGAATCGTAATGAAAAGAATCGAATCGAATCGAAAGAATCAAATCGAATCGAAAACAATTGAATCGAATGCAATCAAATCGAAAAGAATCGAATCGAATTGAAAAGAATCAAATCGAATTGATTGAATCGAAAAGAATCGAATCGAATCGAATCGCATCGAATCGAAAATAATAGAATTGAATAAAAATAATCGAATCGAATTGAGAATAATTGGAATTGAATTGAATCGATAATCGAATCGAATCAAATCGAGTCGAATCGAAACTAATCGAATCGAATCAAATCGATTCGAAAAAATGGAATCAGATTGCAACGAATCGAATCATATTGAATTGATTTGAATTGAAATGAATCGAATCTAATCAAATCAAAAAGAATCGAATCCAAAGAATCGAATTGTAGAAAATCAAATCAAAACAAAAAGATTCAAATCGAAACGAATCAAATTGAAAAGAATCGAATCGAATCGAATCGAAAAGAATCGAATCGAATCGAAAAGAATCGAATAGAAAAGAATCGTATCGAATCAAATCTAAAAGAATCGAATCGAATCGAATAAAAAAAAATCGAATCGAATTGATTCGCATCGAAAAGAATCGAATCGTATCGAATCGAAAAGAATCGAATCTATTCGAATCGAATGGAATTGAATCAAAAAGAATCGAATCGAATTGAAACGAAAAGAATCGAATAGATTCGAATTGAAACAAATCGAAAAAAATGAAAACGAATCAAATCACATCGAGTGGAAAAGAATCGAATCAAATAGAAAAGAATCGAATTGAATCGAACTGAATCGAAAAGAATCGAATAGATCAAATCAAAAAGAATCGAATCGATTCGAAATGAATCGAGTAGAATCGAGTCGAAGTGAAAAGAATTGAATCGAATCGAATCGAAAAGAATCTAATCGAAACGAAAAGAATCGAATCGAAGAGAATCTAATCGAAATGAAAAGAATCAAATCGAATCGAAAAGAATCGAATCGAAACGAAAACTGTCGAATCGAATCGAATCGAAAAGAATCGAGTTGAATTGAAAAGAATTGAATCGAATAAAATCGATAAGATTTGAATCAAATCCAATAGAATCGAAAAGATTCGAATCGAATTGAAAAGAAACGAACCGAAGTGAAAAGAATCGAATCGAATCGAAAGAATCAAATCGAAAAAAAAATCGAATCGAAATTAAAAGAATCGAATCGAATCAAAGCATAAAGAATCGAATCTAATTGAATCGAAAGAATCGATTGAATCAAATAGAGAAGAATCTAATGGTAAGGAATCGAATCGAAAAGAATCCAATTGTATTGAATCGAATCGAAAAGAAATGAATTGAATAGATTATAAAAGAATCGAATCGAAAGGAATCGACTCGAAGCGTAAAGAATCGAATCGAAAAAATTGAATAGATTGAAGAATTGAATAGAAATGAATCGAATCGAAATGAAAAGAATTGAATCGAATCGAATCGAAAACAATCGAATCAAAAAGAATCGAATTGAAACAAAAGAATCGCATTGTATTTAATCGAATCAAAAAAATCTAATTGTATCGAATCGAAAAGAATCGATTTGAAATGAAAAGAATCTAATCGAATTGATAGAAAATTGAATCGAATCGAAAACAATCAAATCGAATCGAAAAGAATCGAATTGTATGGAAACGAATCGAAAAGAATCTAATTGAGTAGAAAAGAATCAAATCAAATTTAATGGAATCGAAAAGAACCGAACAGCATCGAATTGAATCGAATCGAAAAGAATCGAAACGAATTGAATCGAAAGGCATTGAGTCGAATCAAATCGAAAAGAATCGAATCGTATCAAATTGAAAAGAATCGAATCGATCTGAAAAGAATTGAATCGAATTGAATCGAATCGAAAAGAATCAAATTGAAACGAAAAGAATCAAATCGAATAGCAAAGAATCGAATCGAAACGAATCGATTAGAAACGAGCAGAATCGAATCGAATTGAATGAAATATTCGAATCGAATCGAAAAGAATCTAATCTAATGAAATCCAAAAGAATCAAATCGAAACAAATAGAATCAAACCGAATGGAATTGAATCGAAAAGAGTCGATTCGAATCAAATTGGAATGAAAAGAATTGAATCGAATCGAATAAAAAACAAGTGAATCGAATAGAATAGAAAAGAATAGAATCGAAACGAAAAGAATCAAATTGAATCGAAAGGAATCGAATCGAAAAGAATCGAATCAAAGAGAAAAGACTCGAATCGAATGGAAAAGAATAGAATCAAAAAGAATCGAATTGAAACAAAAAGAATCGAATTGAATTGAATCGAAAAGAATCGAATGGAATCGAATCGAAAAGAATCGAATTGAATTAAATCGAAGAGAATCGAATTGAATTGAATCGAATCGAATAGAAAAGAATCAAATCGAAATGAATCGATTTGAAACGAAAAGAATCGAATCGAATCAAATTGAATGAAAAGAATTGAATCGAATCAAAAAGAATTGAATCAAAAAGAATCAAACCGAAACAAAAAGAATCAAACCGAATTGAAAAGAATCTAACTGAATAGAATCGAAAAGAATCGAACCGTACTGAATCGAATCTAATCGAAAAGAATCTAATCGTATCGAATCGAATCGAAAAGAATTGAAATGAATAGAATAGAAAAGATTCGAGTCAAATCAAAAACAATCAAATCGAGTAATATCGAATCGAAAAGAATCGAATCGAAAAGAATCGAATCGAATGGAAAAGAATTGAATTGAATCAAAAAGAATTGATTCAAATCAAAAAGAATCGAATCGATTCGAATCGAAAAGACTCGAATCGAAAAGAATCGAAAAGAATCGAATCGAATCAAAAAGGATCGAATCGCAAAGAATCGAATCTAAAGAAAAGGAATCGAATCGAATCGAAACGAATAGAATCGAAAAGAATCGATTTGAATCGAAATGAAAAGAATCGTATCGAATCAAATCGAAAAAAATCAAATGGAATCGAATCGAATCGTATCGAAAAGAATCAAATCAAATGAAAAGAATCGAATCGAATAGAAAAGAATCGAATTGATTGGAATCGACTCGAAAACAGTCTAATTGAATTGAAAGGAATCGAATCAAATTAAATGGAATCGACAAGAATCGTATCAAATCAAAAAGATCGAATCGAAATGAATCAATTCGAAAAGAATCAAATCGAATCGAATCGAAAAGAATCGAATCGAAAAGAATTGAATTGAAAAGAATCGAAATGAATCGAATTGAAAAGACTCGAATCGAATTAAAAGAATCGAATCGAATCGAAAAGAATCGAATCGAATCGGAAAGAATTGAATTGGAATGAATCGATTTGAATCGAATTGAAAAGAATCGAATCGAAAAAATCGAATCGAAAAGAACTGAGTTGAGTTGAATCGAATCGAAAAGATTCGAATCGAATCGTGTCGAATCAAAAAGATCGAATTGAAACGAATCGAATCGAATCGAATCGAAAAGAATCGAATCGAAAAGAATCGAATCGAAAAGAATCGAATCGAATCATATCGATTGAAAAGATCAAATCAAAAAAATCAAAGAGAATCGAAATGAATCAAAACGAATCGAATCGAATAGAAAAGAATCGTATCGAATCAAATCTAAAAGAATCGAATCGAATCGAATAAAAAAAAATCGAATCGAATTGATTCGCATCGAAAAGAATCGAATCGTATCGAATCGAAAAGAATCGAATCTATTCGAATCGAATGGAATTGAATCAAAAAGAATCGAATCGAATTGAATCGAAAACAATCGAATAGATTCGAATTGAAACAAATCGAAAAAAATCAAAACGAATCAAATCACATCGAGTGGAAAAGAATCGAATCAAATAGAAAAGAATCGAATTGAATCGAACTGAATCGAGAAGAATCTAATAGATCAAATCAAAAAGAATCGAATCGATTCGAAATGAATCGAGTAGAATCGAGTCGCAGTGAAAAGAATTGAATCGAATCGAATCGAAAAGAATCGAATCGAAACGAAAAGAATCGAATCGAAGAGAATCTAATCGAAATGAAATAATCAAATCGAATCGAAAAGAATCGAATCGAAACGAAAAGTGTCGATTCGAATCGAATCGAAAAGAATCGAGTTGAATAGAAAAGAATCGAATCGAATAAAATCGATAAGAATTGAATCAAATCCAATAGAATCGAAAAGATTCGAATCGAATTGAAAAGAAACGAACCGAATTGAAAAGAATCAAATCGAATCGAAAAGAATCAAATCGAAAAAAAAAATCGAATCGAAATTAAAAGAATCGAATCGAATCAAAGCATAAAGAATCAAATCTAATTGAATCGAAAAGAATCGATTGAATCGAATAGAGAAGGATCTAATGGTAAGGAATCGAATCGAAAAGAATCCATTTGTATTGAATCGAATCGAAAAGAATCGAATTGAATAGAATATAAAAGAATCGAATCGAAAGGAATCGACTCGAAACGAAAAGAATCGAATCGAAAAAATTGAATAGAATCGAAAAGAATTGAATAGAAATGAATCGAATCGAAATGAAAAGAATTGAATCGAATCGAAAACAATCGAATCAAAAAGAATCGAATTGAAACAAAAGAATCGCATTGTATTTAATCGAATCAAAAAAATCTAATTGAATCGAATCGAAAAGAATCGATTTGAAATGAAAAGAATCTAATCGAATTGATAGAAAATTGAATCGAATCGAAAACAATCGAATCGAATCGAAAAGAATCGAATTGTATGGAAACGAATCGAAAAGAATCTAATTGAGTAGAAAAGAATCAAATCAAATTTAATGGAATCGAAAAGAACCGAATAGCATCGAATTGAATCGAATCGAAAAGAATCGAAACGAATTGAATCGAAAAGCATTGAATCCAATCAAATCGAAAAGAATCGAATCGTATCAAATTGAAAAGAATCGAATCGATCTGAAAAGAATTGAATCGAATTGAATCGAATCGAAAAGAATCAAATTGAAACGAAAAGAATCAAATCGAATAGCAAAGAATCGAATCGAATCGATTTGAAAAGAGCCGAATCGAATCGAATTGAATGAAATATTCGAATCGAATCGAAAAGAATCTAATCTAATGAAATCCAAAAGAATCAAATCGAAACAAATAGAGTCAAACCGAATGGAATTGAATCGAAAAGAGTCGATTCGAATCAAATTGGAATGAAAAGAATTGAATCGAATCAAAAAGAATTGAATCAAAAAGAATCAAACCGAAACAAAAAGAATCAAACCGAATTGAAAAGAATCTAACTGAATAGAATCGAAAAGAATCGAACCGTACTGAATCGAATCTAATCGAAAAGAATCTAATCGTATCGAAACGAATCGAAAAGAATTGAAATGAATAGAATAGAAAAGATTCGAGTCAAATCAAAAACAATCAAATCGAGTAATATCGAATCGAAAAGAATCGAATCGAAAAGAATCGAATCGAATGGAAAAGAATTGAATTGAATCAAAAAGAATTGATTCAAATCAAAAAGAATCGAATCGATTCGAATCGAAAAGACTCGAATCGAATCAAATCGAATTGAATCGAATCGAATCAAAAAGGATCGAATCGCAAAGAATCGAATCTAAAGAAAAGGAATCGAATCGAATCGAAATGAATAGAATCGAAAAGAATCGATTTGAATCGAAATGAAAAGAATCGTATCGAATCAAATCGAAAAAAATCAAATGGAATCGAATCGAATCGTATCGAAAAGAATCAAATCAAATGAAAAGAATCGAATCGAATAGAAAAGAATCGAATTGATTTCAATCGACTCGAAAATAACCTAATTGAATTGAAAGGAATCGAATCAAATTTAATGGAATCGACAAGAATCGTATCAAATCAAAAAGATCGAATCGAAACGAATCAATTCGAAAAGAATCAAATCGAATCGAATCGAAAAGAATCGAATCGAAAAGAATTGAATTGAAAAGAATCGAATTGAATCGAATTGAAAAGACTCGAATCGAATTAAAAGAATCGAATCGAATCGAAAAGAATCGAATCGAATCGGAAAGAATTGAATTGAAATGAATCGATTTGAATCGAATTGAAAAGAATCGAATCGAAAAAATCGAATCGAAAAGAACTGAGTTGAGTTGAATCGAATCGAAAAGATTCGAATCGAATCGGGTCGAATCAAAAAGATCGAATCGAAACGAATCGAATCGAATGGAAAAGAATCGAATCGAATCGAAAAGAATCAAATCGAATAGAAAAGAATTTGAATCGAATTGAAACGATTCGAAAAATCGAAACTAATCGAATCATCGAATGGAAAAGAATCGAATCGAATCAAAAAGAATCGAAACGAACTGAATCGAAAGAATCGAATCGAACAGAATCGAAAAGAATTGAATCGTAATGTAACAAATCGAATCCAAATGATCGAATCAAGCCAAGTCGAAAAGAATTGAATCGAAAAGAATCGAATCAAAATGAAAAGAATCGAATAGAATCGAATTGAAAAGAATCGAAATGAACCGAATCAAATAGAATAGAATCGAACAGAATTGAATCGAATGAAAAGATTCTTATCGAATCGATTCGAAAAGAATTGAATCGAATCGAATGGAGAAGAATCAAACCAAATTGAATCGAAAAGAATCGAATCAAAGAGAATCTAATCGAAACGAAAAGAATCAATCGAATCGAAAAGAATCGAATCGAAACGAAAAGTGTCGAATCGAATCGAATCGAAAAGAATCGAATCGAACCGAAAAGAATCAAATCGCATCGAAAAGAATCGAATTGAATTGAATCGTAATGAAAAGAATCGAATCGAATCGAAAGAATCAAATCGAATCGAAAACAATTGAATCGAATGCAATCAAATCGAAAAGAATCGAATCGAATTGAAAAGAATCAAATCGAATTGATTGAATCGAAAAGAATCGAATCGAATCGAATCGCATCGAATCGAAAATAATAGAATTGAATAAAAATAATCAAATCGAATCGAATTGAGAATAATTGGAATTGAATTGAATCGATAATCGAATCGAATCAAATCGAGTCGAATCGAAACTAATCGAATCGAATCAAATCGATTCGAAAAAATCGAATCAGATTGCAACGAATCGAATCATATTGAATTGATTTGAATTGAAATGAATCGAATCTAATCAAATCAAAAAGAATCGAATCCAAAGAATCGAATTGTAGAAAATCAAATCAAAACAAAAAGATTCAAATCGAAACGAATCAAATTGAAAAGAATCGAATCGAATCGAATCGAAAAGAATCGAATCGAATTGAATCGAACAGAATCGAATCGAAAAGAATCGAATCGAATCATATCGATTGAAAAGATCAAATCCAAAAAATCAAAGAGAATCGAAATGAATCAAAACGAATCGAATCGAATAGAAAAGAATCGTATCGAATCAAATCTAAAAGAATCGAATCGAATCGAATAAAAAAGAATCGAATCGAATTGATTCGCATCGAAAAGAATCGAATCGTATCGAATCGAAAACAATCGAATCTATTCGAATCGAATGGAATTGAATCAAAAAGAATCGAATCGAATTGAATCGAAAACAATCGAATAGATTCGAATTGAAACAAATCGAAAAAAATCAAAACGCATCAAATCACATCGAGTGGAAAAGAATCGAATCAAATAGAAAAGAATCGAATTGAATCGAACTGAATCGAATAGATCAAATCAAAAAGAATCGAATCGATTCGAGATGAATCGAGTAGAATCGAGTCGAAGTGAAAAGCATTGAATCGAATCGAATCGAAAAGAATCGAATCGAAACGAAAAGAATCGAATCGAAGAGAATCTAATCGAAATGAAAAGAATCGAATCGAATCGAAAAGAATCGAGTTGAATAGAAAAGAATCGAATCGAATAAAATCGATAAGAATTGAATCAAATCCAATAGAATCGAAAAGATTCGAATCGAATTGAAAAGAAACGAACCGAATTAAAAGAATCAAATCGAATCGAAAAGAATCAAATCGAAAAAAAAATCGAATCGAAATTAAAAGAATCGAATCGAATCAAAGCATAAAGAATCAAATCTAATTGAATCGAAAAGAATCGATTGAATCGAATAGAGAAGGATCTAATGGTAAGGAATCGAATCGAAAAGAATCCATTTGTATTGAATCGAATCGAAAAGAATCGAATTGAATAGAATATAAAAGAATCGAATCGAAAGGAATCGACTCGAAACGAAAAGAATCGAATCGAAAAAATTGAATAGAATCGAAAAGAATTGAATAGAAATGAATCGAATCGAAATGAAAAGAATTGAATTGAATCGAATCGAAAACAATCGAATCAAAAACAATCGAATTGAAACAAAAGAATCGCATTGTATTTAATCGAATCAAAAAAATCTAATTGAATCGAATCGAAAAGAATCGATTTGAAATGAAAAGAATCTAATCGAATTGATAGAAAATTGAATCGAATCGAAAACAATCGAATCGAATCGAAAAGAATCGAATTGTATGGAAACGAATCGAAAAGAATCTAATTGAGTAGAAAAGAATCAAATCAAATTTAATGGAATCGAAAAGAACCGAATAGCATCGAATTGAATCGAATCGAAAAGAATCGAAACGAATTGAATCGAAAAGCATTGAGTCGAATCAAATCGAAAAGAATCGAATCGTATCAAATTGAAAAGAATCGAATCGATCTAAAAAGAATTGAATCGAATTGAATCGAATCGAAAAGAATCAAATTGAAACGAAAAGAATCAAATCGAATAGCAAAGAATCGAATCGAATCGATTTGAAAAGAGCCGAATCGAATCGAATTGAATGACATATTCGAATCGAATCGAAAAGAATCTAATCTAATGAAATCCAAAAGAATCAAATCGAAACAAATAGAGTCAAACCGAATGGAATTGAATCGAAAAGACTCGATTCGAATCAAATTGGAATGAAAAGAATTGAATCGAATCAAAAAGAATTGAATCAAAAAGAATCAAACCGAAACAAAAAGAATCAAACCGAATTGAAAAGAATCTAACTGAATAGAATCGAAAAGAATCGAATCGTACTGAATCGAATCTAATCGAAAAGAATC
Source organism: Canis lupus baileyi (assembly GCF_048164855.1). Taxonomy (NCBI): domain Eukaryota; kingdom Metazoa; phylum Chordata; class Mammalia; order Carnivora; family Canidae; genus Canis; species Canis lupus. The sequence goes on along the minus strand of NC_132871.1, from coordinate 31,691,277 downwards.
TAATCGTATCGAATCGAATCGAAAAGAATTGAAATGAATAGAATAGAAAAGATTCGAATCAAATCAAAAACAATCAAATCGAGTAATATCGAATCGAAAAGAATGGAATCGAAAAGAATCGAATCGAATGGAAAAGAATTGAATTGAATCAAAAAGAATTGATTCAAATCAAAAAGAATCGAATCGATTCGAATCGAAAAGACTCGAATCGAAAAGAATCGAAAAGAATCGAATCGAATCAAAAAGGATCGAATCGCAAAGAATCGAATCTAAAGAAAAGGAATCGAATCGAATCGAAACGAATAGAATCGAAAAGAATCGATTTGAATCGAAATGAAAAGAATCGTATCGAATCAAATCGAAAAAAATCAAATGGAATCGAATCGAATCGTATCGAAAAGAATCAAATCAAATGAAAAGAATCGAATCGAATAGAAAAGAATCGAATTGATTGGAATCGACTCGAAAACAGTCTAATTGAATTGAAAGGAATCGAATCAAATTTAATGGAATCGACAAGAATCGTATCAAATCAAAAAGATCGAATCGAAATGAATCAATTCGAAAAGAATCAAATCGAGTCGAATCGAAAAGAATCGAATCGAAAAGAATTGAATTGAAAAGAATCGAATTGAATCGAATTGAAAAGACTCGAATCGAATTAAAAGAATCGAATCGAATCGAAAAGAATCGAATCGAATCGGAAAGAATTGAATTGGAATGAATCGATTTGAATCGAATTGAAAAGAATCGAATCGAAAAAATCGAATCGAAAAGAACTGAGTTGAGTTGAATCGAATCGAAAAGATTCGAATCGAATCGTGTCGAATCAAAAAGATCGAATTGAAACGAATCGAATCGAATCGAATCGAAAAGAATCGAATCGAAAAGAATCGAATCGAAAAGAATCGAATCGAATCATATCGATTGAAAAGATCAAATCAAAAAAATCAAAGAGAATCGAAATGAATCAAAACGAATCGAATCGAATAGAAAAGAATCGTATCGAATCAAATCTAAAAGAATCGAATCGAATCGAATAAAAAAGAATCGAATCGAATTGATTCGCATCGAAAAGAATCGAATCGTATCGAATCGAAAAGAATCGAATCTATTCGAATCGAATGGAATTGAATCAAAAAGAATCGAATCGAATTGAATCGAAAACAATCGAATAGATTCGAATTGAAACAAATCGAAAAAAATCAAAACGAATCAAATCACATCGAGTGGAAAAGAATCGAATCAAATAGAAAAGAATCGAATTGAATCGAACTGAATCGAGAAGAATCGAATAGATCAAATCAAAAAGAATCGAATCGATTCGAAATGAATCGAGTAGAATCGAGTCGAAGTGAAAAGAATTGAATCGAATCGAATCGAAAAGAATCGAATCGAAACGAAAAGAATCGAATCGAAGAGAATCTAATCGAAATGAAATAATCAAATCGAATCGAAAAGAATCGAATCGAAACGAAAAGTGTCGATTCGAATCGAATCGAAAAGAATCGAGTTGAATAGAAAAGAATCGAATCGAATAAAATTGATAAGAATTGAATCAAATCCAATAGAATCGAAAAGATTCGAATCGAATTGAAAAGAAACGAACCGAAGTGAAAAGAATCAAATCGAATCGAAAAGAATCAAATCGAAAAAAATCGAATCGAAATTAAAAGAATCGAATCGAATCAAAGCATAAAGAATCAAATCTAATTGAATCGAAAAGAATCGATTGAATCGAATAGAGAAGGATCTAATGGTAAGGAATCGAATCGAAAAGAATCCATTTGTATTGAATCGAATCGAAAAGAATCGAATTGAATAGAATATAAAAGAATCGAATCGAAAGGAATCGACTCGAAACGAAAAGAATCGAATCGAAAAAATTGAATAGAATCGAAAAGAATTGAATAGAAATGAATCGAATCGAAATGAAAAGAATTGAATCGAATCGAATCGAAAACAATCGAATCAAAAAGAATCGAATTGAAACAAAAGAATCGCATTGTATTTAATCGAATCAAAAAAATCTAATTGAATCGAATCGAAAAGAATCGATTTGAAATGAAAAGAATCTAATCGAATTGATAGAAAATTGAATCGAATCGAAAACAATCGAATCGAATCGAAAAGAATCGAATTGTATGGAAACGAATCGAAAAGAATCTAATTGAGTAGAAAAGAATCAAATCAAATTTAATGGAATCGAAAAGAACCGAATAGCATCGAATTGAATCAAATCGAAAAGAATCGAAACGAATTGAATCGAAAAGCATTGAATCCAATCAAATCGAAAAGAATCGAATCGTATCAAATTGAAAAGAATCGAATCGATCTGAAAAGAATTGAATCGAATTGAATCGAATCGAAAAGAATCAAATTGAAACGAAAAGAATCAAATCGAATAGCAAAGAATCGAATCGAAACAAATCGATTTGAAACGAGCAGAATCGAATCGAATTGAATGAAATATTCGAATCGAATCGAAAAGAATCTAATCTAATGAAATCCAAAAGAATCAAATCGAAACAAATAGAATCAAACCGAATGGAATTGAATCGAAAAGAGTCGATTCGAATCAAATTGGAATGAAAAGAATTGAATCGAATCGAATAAAAAACAAGTGAATCGAATAGAATAGAAAAGAATAGAATCGAAACGAAAAGAATCAAATTGAATCGAAAGGAATCGAATCGAAAAGAATCGAATCAAAGAGAAAAGACGAATCGAATGGAAAAGAATAGAATCAAAAAGAATCGAATTGAAACAAAAAGAATCGAATTGAATTGAATCGAAAAGAATCGAATGGAATCGAATCGAAAAGAATCGAATTGAATTAAATCGAAGAGAATCGAATCGAATTGAATTGAATCGAATCGAATAGAAAAGAATCAAATCGAAATGAATCGATTTGAAACGAAAAGAATCGAATCGAATCAAATTGAATGAAAAGAATTGAATCGAATCAAAAAGAATTGAATCAAAAAGAATCAAACCGAAACGAAAAGAATCAAACCGAATTGAAAAGAATCTAACTGAATAGAATCGAAAAGAATCGAACCGTACTGAATCGAATCTAATCGAAAAGAATCTAATCGTATCGAATCGAATCGAAAAGAATTGAAATGAATAGAATAGAAAAGATTCGAGTCAAATCAAAAACAATCAAATCGAGTAATATCGAATCGAAAAGAATCGAATCGAAAAGAATCGAATCGAATGGAAAAGAATTGAATTGAATCAAAAAGAATTGATTCAAATCAAAAAGAATCGAATCGATTCGAATCGAAAAGACTCGAAAAGAATCGAATCGAATCAAAAAGGATCGAATCGCAAAGAATCGAATCTAAAGAAAAGGAATTGAATCGAATCGAAACGAATAGAATCGAAAAGAATCGATTTGAATCGAAATGAAAAGAATCGTATCGAATCAAATCGAAAAAAATCAAATGGAATCGAATCGAATCGTATCGAAAAGAATCAAATCAAATGAAAAGAATCGAATCGAATAGAAAAGAATCGAATTGATTGGAATCGACTCGAAAACAGTCTAATTGAATTGAAAGGAATCGAATCAAATTTAATGGAATCGACAAGAATCGTATCAAATCAAAAAGATCGAATCGAAATGAATCAATTCGAAAAGAATCAAATCGAATCGAATCGAAAAGAATCGAATCGAAAAGAATTGAATTGAAAAGAATCGAAATGAATCGAATTGAAAAGACTCGAATCGAATTAAAAGAATCGAATCGAATCGAAAAGAATCGAATCGAATCGGAAAGAATTGAATTGGAATGAATCGATTTGAATCGAATTGAAAAGAATCGAATCGAAAAAATCGAATCGAAAAGAACTGAGTTGAGTTGAATCGAATCGAAAAGATTCGAATCGAATCGTGTCGAATCAAAAAGATCGAATTGAAACGAATCGAATCGAATCGAATCGAAAAGAATCGAATCAAAAAGAATCGAATCGAAAAGAATCGAATCGAATCATATCGATTGAAAAGATCAAATCAAAAAATCAAAGAGAATCGAAATGAATCAAAACGAATCGAATCGAATAGAAAAGAATCGTATCGAATCAAATCTAAAAGAATCGAATCGAATCGAATAAAAAAGAATCGAATCGAATTGATTCGCATCGAAAAGAATCGAATCGTATCGAATCGAAAAGAATCGAATCTATTCGAATCGAATGGAATTGAATCAAAAAGAATCGAATCGAATTGAATCGAAAACAATCGAATAGATTCGAATTGAAACAAATCGAAAAAAATCAAAACGAATCAAATCACATCGAGTGGAAAAGAATCGAATCAAATAGAAAAGAATCGAATTGAATCGAACTGAATCGAAAAGAATCTAATAGATCAAATCAAAAAGAATCGAATCGATTCGAAATGAATCGAGTAGAATCGAGTCGAAGTGAAAAGAATTGAATCGAATCGAATCGAAAAGAATCGAATCGAAACGAAAAGAATCGAATCGAAGAGAATCTAATCGAAATGAAATAATCAAATCGAATCGAAAAGAATCGAATCGAAACGAAAAGTGTCGATTCGAATCGAATCGAAAAGAATCGAGTTGAATAGAAAAGAATCGATTCGAATAAAATCGATAAGAATTGAATCAAATCCAATAGAATCGAAAAGATTCGAATCGAATTGAAAAGAAACGAACCGAATTGAAAAGAATCAAATCGAATCGAAAAGAATCAAATCGAAAAAAAAATCGAATCGAAATTAAAAGAATCGAATCGAATCAAAGCATAAAGAATCAAATCTAATTGAATCGAAAAGAATCGATTGAATCGAATAGAGAAGGATCTAATGGTAAGGAATCGAATCGAAAAGAATCCATTTGTATTGAATCGAATCGAAAAAAATCGAATTGAATAGAATATAAAAGAATCGAATCGAAAGGAATCGACTCGAAACGAAAAGAATCGAATCGAAAAAATTGAATAGAATCGAAAAGAATTGAATAGAAATGAATCGAATCGAAATGAAAAGAATTGAATCGAATCGAATCGAAAACAATCGAATCAAAAAGAATCGAATTGAAACAAAAGAATTGCATTGTATTTAATCGAATCAAAAAAATCTAATTGAATCGAATCGAAAAGAATCGATTTGAAATGAAAAGAATCTAATCGAATTGATAGAAAATTGAATCGAATCGAAAACAATCGAATCGAATCGAAAAGAATCGAATTGTATGGAAACGAATCGAAAAGAATCTAATTGAGTAGAAAAGAATCAAATCAAATTTAATGGAATCGAAAAGAACCGAATAGCATCGAATTGAATCAAATCGAAAAGAATCGAAACGAATTGAAACGAAAAGCATTGAATCCAATCAAATCGAAAAGAATCGAATCGTATCAAATTGAAAAGAATCGAATCGATCTGAAAAGAATTGAATCGAATTGAATCGAATCGAAAAGAATCAAATTGAAACGAAAAGAATCAAATCGAATAGCAAAGAATCGAATCGAATCGATTTGAAAAGAGCCGAATCGAATCGAATTGAATGAAATATTCGAATCGAATCGAAAAGAATCTAATCTAATGAAATCCAAAAGAATCAAATCGAAACAAATAGAGTCAAACCGAATGGAATTGAATCGAAAAGAGTCGATTCGAATCAAATTGGAATGAAAAGAATTGAATCGAATCAAAAAGAATTGAATCAAAAAGAATCAAACCGAAACAAAAAGAATCAAACCGAATTGAAAAGAATCTAACTGAATAGAATCGAAAAGAATCGAACCGTACTGAATCGAATCTAATCGAAAAGAATCTAATCGTATCGAATCGAATCGAAAAGAATTGAAATGAATAGAATAGAAAAGATTCGAGTCAAATCAAAAACAATCAAATCGAGTAATATCGAATCGAAAAGAATCGAATCGAAAAGAATCGAATCGAATGGAAAAGAATTGAATTGAATCAAAAAGAATTGATTCAAATCAAAAAGAATCGAATCGATTCGAATCGAAAAGACTCGAATCGAATCAAATCGAATTGAATCGAATCGAATCAAAAAGGATCGAATCGCAAAGAATCGAATCTAAAGAAAAGGAATCGAATCGAATCGAAATGAATAGAATCGAAAAGAATCGATTTGAATCGAAATGAAAAGAATCGTATCGAATCAAATCGAAAAAAATCAAATGGAATCGAATCGAATCGTATCGAAAAGAATCAAATCAAATGAAAAGAATCGAATCGAATAGAAAAGAATCGAATTGATTTCAATCGACTCGAAAATAACCTAATTGAATTGAAAGGAATCGAATCAAATTTAATGGAATCGACAAGAATCGTATCAAATCAAAAAGATCGAATCGAAACGAATCAATTCGAAAAGAATCAAATCGAATCGAATCGAAAAGAATCGAATCGAAAAGAATTGAATTGAAAAGAATCGAATTGAATCGAATTGAAAAGACTCGAATCGAATTAAAAGAATCGAATCGAATCGAAAAGAATCGAATCGAATCGGAAAGAATTGAATTGAAATGAATCGATTTGAATCGAATTGAAAAGAATCGAATCGAAAAAATCGAATCGAAAAGAACTGAGTTGAGTTGAATCGAATCGAAAAGATTCGAATCGAATCGGGTCGAATCAAAAAGATCGAATCGAAACGAATCGAATCGAATGGAAAAGAATCGAATCGAATCGAAAAGAATCAAATCGAATAGAAAAGAATTTGAATCGAATTGAAACGATTCGAAAAATCGAAACTAATCGAATCATCGAATGGAAAAGAATCGAATCGAATCAAAAAGAATCGAAACGAACTGAATCGAAAGAATCGAATCGAACAGAATCGAAAAGAATTGAATCGTACTGTAACAAATCAAATCCAAATGATCGAATCAAGCCAAGTCGAAAAGAATTGAATCGAAAAGAATCGAATCAAAATGAAAAGAATCGAATAGAATCGAATTGAAAAGAATCGAAATGAACCGAATCAAATAGAATAGAATCGAACAGAATTGAATCGAATGAAAAGATTCTTATCGAATCGATTCGAAAAGAATTGAATCGAATCGAATGGAGAAGAATCAAACCAAATTGAATCGAAAAGAATCGAATCAAAGAGAATCTAATCGAAACGAAAAGAATCAATCGAATCGAAAAGAATCGAATCGAAACGAAAAGTGTCGAATCGAATCGAATCGAAAAGAATCGAATCGAACCGAAAAGAATCAAATCGCATCGAAAAGAATCGAATTGAATTGAATCGTAATGAAAAGAATCGAATCGAATCGAAAGAATCAAATCGAATCGAAAACAATTGAATCGAATGCAATCAAATCGAAAAGAATCGAATCGAATTGAAAAGAATCAAATCGAATTGATTGAATCGAAAAGAATCGAATCGAATCGAATCGCATCGAATCGAAAATAATAGAATTGAATAAAAATAATCAAATCGAATCGAATTGAGAATAATTGGAATTGAATTGAATCGATAATCGAATCGAATCAAATCGAGTCGAATCGAAACTAATCGAATCGAATCAAATCGATTCGAAAAAATCGAATCAGATTGCAACGAATCGAATCATATTGAATTGATTTGAATTGAAATGAATCGAATCTAATCAAATCAAAAAGAATCGAATCCAAAGAATCGAATTGTAGAAAATCAAATCAAAACAAAAAGATTCAAATCGAAACGAATCAAATTGAAAAGAATCGAATCGAATCGAATCGAAAAGAATCGAATCGAATTGAATCGAAAAGAATCGAATCGAAAAGAATCGAATCGAATCATATCGATTGAAAAGATCAAATCCAAAAAATCAAAGAGAATCGAAATGAATCAAAACGAATCGAATCGAATAGAAAAGAATCGTATCGAATCAAATCTAAAAGAATCGAATCGAATCGAATAAAAAAGAATCGAATCGAATTGATTCGCATCGAAAAGAATCGAATCGTATCGAATCGAAAACAATCGAATCTATTCGAATCGAATGGAATTGAATCAAAAAGAATCGAATCGAATTGAATCGAAAACAATCGAATAGATTCGAATTGAAACAAATCGAAAAAAATCAAAACGCATCAAATCACATCGAGTGGAAAAGAATCGAATCAAATAGAAAAGAATCGAATTGAATCGAACTGAATCGAATAGATCAAATCAAAAAGAATCGAATCGATTCGAGATGAATCGAGTAGAATCGAATCGAAGTGAAAAGCATTGAATCGAATCGAATCGAAAAGAATCGAATCGAAACGAAAAGAATCGAATCGAAGAGAATCTAATCGAAATGAAAAGAATCGAATCGAATCGAAAAGAATCGAGTTGAATAGAAAAGAATCGAATCGAATAAAATCGATAAGAATTGAATCAAATCCAATAGAATCGAAAAGATTCGAATCGAATTGAAAAGAAACGAACCGAATTAAAAGAATCAAATCGAATCGAAAAGAATCAAATCGAAAAAAAAAATCGAATCGAAATTAAAAGAATCGAATCGAATCAAAGCATAAAGAATCAAATCTAATTGAATCGAAAAGAATCGATTGAATCGAATAGAGAAGGATCTAATGGTAAGGAATCGAATCGAAAAGAATCCATTTGTATTGAATCGAATCAAAAAGAATCGAATTGAATAGAATATAAAAGAATCGAATCGAAAGGAATCGACTCGAAACGAAAAGAATCGAATCGAAAAAATTGAATAGAATCGAAAAGAATTGAATAGAAATGAATCGAATCGAAATGAAAAGAATTGAATCGAATCGAATCGAAAACAATCGAATCAAAATCAATCGAATTGAAACAAAAGAATCGCATTGTATTTAATCGAATCAAAAAAATCTAATTGAATCGAATCGAAAAGAATCGATTTGAAATGAAAAGAATCTAATCGAATTGATAGAAAATTGAATCGAATCGAAAACAATCGAATCGAATCGAAAAGAATCGAATTGTATGGAAACGAATCGAAAAGAATCTAATTGAGTAGAAAAGAATCAAATCAAATTTAATGGAATCGAAAAGAACCGAATAGCATCGAATTGAATCGAATCGAAAAGAATCGAAACGAATTGAATCGAAAAGCATTGAGTCGAATCAAATCGAAAAGAATCGAATCGTATCAAATTGAAAAGAATCGAATCGATCTAAAAAGAATTGAATCGAATTGAATCGAATCGAAAAGAATCAAATTGAAACGAAAAGAATCAAATCGAATAGCAAAGAATCGAATCGAATCGATTTGAAAAGAGCCGAATCGAATCGAATTGAATGACATATTCGAATCGAATCGAAAAGAATCTAATCTAATGAAATCCAAAAGAATCAAATCGAAACAAATAGAGTCAAACCGAATGGAATTGAATCGAAAAGACTCGATTCGAATCAAATTGGAATGAAAAGAATTGAATCGAATCAAAAAGAATTGAATCAAAAAGAATCAAACCGAAACAAAAAGAATCAAACCGAATTGAAAAGAATCTAACTGAATAGAATCGAAAAGAATCGAATCGTACTGAATCGAATCTAATCGAAAAGAATCTAATCGTATCGAATCGAATCGAAAAGAATTGAAATGAATAGAATAGAAAAGATTCGAATCAAATCAAAAACAATCAAATCGAGTAATATCGAATCGAAAAGAATCGAATCGAAAAGAATCGAATCGAATGGAAAAGAATTGAATTGAATCAAAAAGAATTGATTCAAATCAAAAAGAATCGAATCGATTCGAATCGAAAAGACTCGAATCGAAAAGAATCGAATCGAATCAAAAAGGATCGAATCGCAAAGAATCGAATCTAAAGAAAAGGAATCGAATCGAATCGAAACGAATAGAATCGAAAAGAATCGATTTGAATCGAAATGAAAAGAATCGTATCGAATCAAATCGAAAAAAATCAAATGGAATCGAATCGAATCGTATCGAAAAGAATCAAATCAAATGAAAAGAATCGAATCGAATAGAAAAGAATCGAATTGATTGGAATCGACTCGAAAACAGTCTAATTGAATTGAAAGGAATCGAATCAAATTTAATGGAATCGACAAGAATCGTATCAAATCAAAAAGATCGAATCGAAATGAATCAATTCGAAAAGAATCAAATCGAGTCGAATCGAAAAGAATCGAATCGAAAAGAATTGAATTGAAAAGAATCGAATTGAATCGAATTGAAAAGACTCGAATCGAATTAAAAGAATCGAATCGAATCGAAAAGAATCGAATCGAATCGGAAAGAATTGAATTGGAATGAATCGATTTGAATCGAATTGAAAAGAATCGAATCGAAAAAATCGAATCGAAAAGAACTGAGTTGAGTTGAATCGAATCGAAAAGATTCGAATCGAATCGGGTCGAATCAAAAAGATCGAATTGAAACGAATCGAATCGAATCGAATCGAAAAGAATCGAATCGAAAAGAATCGAATCGAAAAGAATCGAATCGAATCATATCGATTGAAAAGATCAAATCAAAAAAATCAAAGAGAATCGAAATGAATCAAAACGAATCGAATCGAATAGAAAAGAATCGTATCGAATCAAATCTAAAAGAATCGAATCGAATCGAATAAAAAAGAATCGAATCGAATTGATTCGCATCGAAAAGAATCGAATCGTATCGAATCGAAAAGAATCGAATCTATTCGAATCGAATGGAATTGAATCAAAAAGAATCGAATCGAATTGAATCGAAAACAATCGAATAGATTCGAATTGAAACAAATCGAAAAAAATCTAAACGAATCAAATCACATCGAGTGGAAAAGAATCGAATCAAATAGAAAAGAATCGAATTGAATCGAACTGAATCGAGAAGAATCGAATAGATCAAATCAAAAAGAATCGAATCGATTCGAAATGAATCGAGTAGAATCGAGTCGAAGTGAAAAGAATTGAATCGAATCGAATCGAAAAGAATCGAATCGAAACGAAAAGAATCGAATCGAAGAGAATCTAATCGAAATGAAATAATCAAATCGAATCGAAAAGAATCGAATCGAAACGAAAAGTGTCGATTCGAATCGAATCGAAAAGAATCGAGTTGAATAGAAAAGAATCGAATCGAATAAAATCGATAAGAATTGAATCAAATCCAATAGAATCGAAAAGATTCGAATCGAATTGAAAAGAAACGAACCGAAGTGAAAAGAATCAAATCGAATCGAAAAGAATCAAATCGAAAAAAATCGAATCGAAATTAAAAGAATCGAATCGAATCAAAGCATAAAGAATCAAATCTAATTGAATCGAAAAGAATCGATTGAATCGAATAGAGAAGGATCTAATGGTAAGGAATCGAATCGAAAAGAATCCATTTGTATTGAATCGAATCGAAAAGAATCGAATTGAATAGAATATAAAAGAATCGAATCGAAAGGAATCGACTCGAAACGAAAAGAATCGAATCGAAAAAATTGAATAGAATCGAAAAGAATTGAATAGAAATGAATCGAATCGAAATGAAAAGAATTGAATCGAATCGAATCGAAAACAATCGAATCAAAAAGAATCGAATTGAAACAAAAGAATCGCATTGTATTTAATCGAATCAAAAAAATCTAATTGAATCGAATCGAAAAGAATCGATTTGAAATGAAAAGAATCTAATCGAATTGATAGAAAATTGAATCGAATCGAAAACAATCGAATCGAATCGAAAAGAATCGAATTGTATGGAAACGAATCGAAAAGAATCTAATTGAGTAGAAAAGAATCAAATCAAATTTAATGGAATCGAAAAGAACCGAATAGCATCGAATTGAATCGAATCGAAAAGAATCGAAACGATTTGAATCGAAAAGCATTGAATCCAATCAAATCGAAAAGAATCGAATCGTATCAAATTGAAAAGAATCGAATCGATCTGAAAAGAATTGAATCGAATTGAATCGAATCGAAAAGAATCAAATTGAAACGAAAAGAATCAAATCGAATAGCAAAGAATCGAATCGAAACAAATCGATTTGAAACGAGCAGAATCGAATCGAATTGAATGAAATATTCGAATCGAATCGAAAAGAATCTAATCTAATGAAATCCAAAAGAATCAAATCGAAACAAATAGAATCAAACCGAATGGAATTGAATCGAAAAGAGTCGATTCGAATCAAATTGAAATGAAAAGAATTGAATCGAATCGAATAAAAAACAAGTGAATCGAATAGAATAGAAAAGAATAGAATCGAAACGAAAAGAATCAAATTGAATCGAAAGGAATCGAATCGAAAAGAATCGAATCAAAGAGAAAAGACTCGAATCGAATGGAAAAGAATAGAATCAAAAAGAATCGAATTGAAACAAAAAGAATCGAATTGACTTGAATCGAAAAGAATCGAATGGAATCGAATCGAAAAGAATCGAATTGAATTAAATCGAAGAGAATCGAATCGAATTGAATTGAATCGAATCGAATAGAAAAGAATCAAATCGAAATGAATCGATTTGAAACGAAAAGAATCGAATCGAATCAAATTGAATGAAAAGAATTGAATCGAATCAAAAAGAATTGAATCAAAAAGAATCAAACCGAAACAAAAAGAATCAAACCGAATTGAAAAGAATCTAACTGAATAGAATCGAAAAGAATCGAACCGTACTGAATCGAATCTAATCGAAAAGAATCTAATCGTATCGAATCGAATCGAAAAGAATTGAAATGAATAGAATAGAAAAGATTCGAGTCAAATCAAAAACAATCAAATCGAGTAATATCGAATCGAAAAGAATCGAATCGAAAAGAATCGAATCGAATGGAAAAGAATTGAATTGAATCAAAAAGAATTGATTCAAATCAAAAAGAATCGAATCGATTCGAATCGAAAAGACTCGAATCGAAAAGAATCGAAAAGAATCGAATCGAATCAAAAAGGATCGAATCGCAAAGAATCGAATCTAAAGAAAAGGAATCGAATCGAATCGAAACGAATAGAATCGAAAAGAATTGATTTGAATCGAAATGAAAAGAATCGTATCGAATCAAATCGAAAAAAATCAAATGGAATCGAATCGAATCGTATCGAAAAGAATCAAATCAAATGAAAAGAATCGAATCGAATAGAAAAGAATCGAATTGATTGGAATCGACTCGAAAACAGTCTAATTGAATTGAAAGGAATCGAATCAAATTAAATGGAATCGACAAGAATCGTATCAAATCAAAAAGATCGAATCGAAATGAATCAATTCGAAAAGAATCAAATCGAATCGAATCGAAAAGAATCGAATCGAAAAGAATTGAATTGAAAAGAATCGAATTGAATCGAATTGAAAAGACTCGAATCGAATTAAAAGAATCGAATCGAATCGAAAAGAATCGAATCGAATCGGAAAGAATTGAATTGGAATGAATCGATTTGAATCGAATTGAAAAGAATCGAATCGAAAAAATCGAATCGAAAAGAACTGAGTTGAGTTGAATCGAATCGAAAAGATTCGAATCGAATCGGGTCAAATCAAAAAGATCGAATTGAAACGAATCGAATCGAATCGAATCGAAAAGAATCGAATCGAAAAGAATCGAATCGAAAAGAATCGAATCGAATCATATCGATTGAAAAGATCAAATCAAAAAAATCAAAGAGAATCGAAATGAATCAAAACGAATCGAATCGAATAGAAAAGAATCGTATCGAATCAAATCTAAAAGAATCGAATCGAATCGAATAAAAAAGAATCGAATCGAATTGATTCGCATCGAAAAGAATCGAATCGTATCGAATCGAAAAGAATCGAATCTATTCGAATCGAATGGAATTGAATCAAAAAGAATCGAATCGAATTGAATCGAAAACAATCGAATAGATTCGAATTGAAACAAATCGAAAAAAATCAAAACGAATCAAATCACATCGAATGGAAAAGAATCGAATCAAATAGAAAAGAATCGAATTGAATCGAACTGAATCGAAAAGAATCTAATAGATCAAATCAAAAAGAATCGAATCGATTCGAAATGAATCGAGTAGAATCGAGTCGAAGTGAAAAGAATTGAATCGAATCGAATCGAAAAGAATCGAATCGAAACGAAAAGAATCGAATCGAAGAGAATCTAATCGAAATGAAATAATCAAATCGAATCGAAGAGAATCGAATCGAAACGAAAAGTGTCGATTCGAATCGAATCGAAAAGAATCGAGTTGAATAGAAAAGAATCGATTCGAATAAAATCGATAAGAATTGAATCAAATCCAATAGAATCGAAAAGATTCGAATCGAATTGAAAAGAAACGAACCGAATTGAAAAGAATCAAATCGAATCGAAAAGAATCAAATCGAAAAAAAAATCGAATCGAAATTAAAAGAATCGAATCGAATCAAAGCATAAAGAATCAAATCTAATTGAATCGAAAAGAATCGATTGAATCGAATAGAGAAGGATCTAATGGTAAGGAATCGAATCGAAAAGAATCCATTTGTATTGAATCGAATCGAAAAAAATCGAATTGAATAGAATATAAAAGAATCGAATCGAAAGGAATCGACTCGAAACGAAAAGAATCGAATCGAAAAAATTGAATAGAATCGAAAAGAATTGAATAGAAATGAATCGAATCGAAATGAAAAGAATTGAATCGAATCGAATCGAAAACAATCGAATCAAAAAGAATCGAATTGAAACAAAAGAATTGCATTGTATTTAATCGAATCAAAAAAATCTAATTGAATCGAATCGAAAAGAATCGATTTGAAATGAAAAGAATCTAATCGAATTGATAGAAAATTGAATCGAATCGAAAACAATCGAATCGAATCGAAAAGAATCGAATTGTATGGAAACGAATCGAAAAGAATCTAATTGAGTAGAAAAGAATCAAATCAAATTTAATGGAATCGAAAAGAACCGAATAGCATCGAATTGAATCAAATCGAAAAGAATCGAAACGAATTGAAACGAAAAGCATTGAATCCAATCAAATCGAAAAGAATCGAATCGTATCAAATTGAAAAGAATCGAATCGATCTGAAAAGAATTGAATCGAATTGAATCGAATCGAAAAGAATCAAATTGAAACGAAAAGAATCAAATCGAATAGCAAAGAATCGAATCGAATCGATTTGAAAAGAGCCGAATCGAATCGAATTGAATGAAATATTCGAATCGAATCGAAAAGAATCTAATCTAATGAAATCCAAAAGAATCAAATCGAAACAAATAGAGTCAAACCGAATGGAATTGAATCGAAAAGAGTCGATTCGAATCAAATTGGAATGAAAAGAATTGAATCGAATCAAAAAGAATTGAATCAAAAAGAATCAAACCGAAACAAAAAGAATCAAACCGAATTGAAAAGAATCTAACTGAATAGAATCGAAAAGAATCGAACCGTACTGAATCGAATCTAATCGAAAAGAATCTAATCGTATCGAATCGAATCGAAAAGAATTGAAATGAATAGAATAGAAAAGATTCGAGTCAAATCAAAAACAATCAAATCGAGTAATATCGAATCGAAAAGAATCGAATCGAAAAGAATCGAATCGAATGGAAAAGAATTGAATTGAATCAAAAAGAATTGATTCAAATCAAAAAGAATCGAATCGATTCGAATCGAAAAGACTCGAATCGAATCAAATCGAATTGAATCGAATCGAATCAAAAAGGATCGAATCGCAAAGAATCGAATCTAAAGAAAAGGAATCGAATCGAATCGAAATGAATAGAATCGAAAAGAATCGATTTGAATCGAAATGAAAAGAATCGTATCGAATCAAATCGAAAAAAATCAAATGGAATCGAATCGAATCGTATCGAAAAGAATCAAATCAAATGAAAAGAATCGAATCGAATAGAAAAGAATCGAATTGATTTCAATCGACTCGAAAATAACCTAATTGAATTGAAAGGAATCGAATCAAATTTAATGGAATCGACAAGAATCGTATCAAATCAAAAAGATCGAATCGAAACAAATCAATTCGAAAAGAATCAAATCGAATCGAATCGAAAAGAATCGAATCGAAAAGAATTGAATTGAAAAGAATCGAATTGAATCGAATTGAAAAGACTCGAATCGAATTAAAAGAATCGAATCGAATCGAAAAGAATCGAATCGAATCGGAAAGAATTGAATTGAAATGAATCGATTTGAATCGAATTGAAAAGAATCGAATCGAAAAAATCGAATCGAAAAGAACTGAGTTGAGTTGAATCGAATCGAAAAGATTCGAATCGAATCGGGTCGAATCAAAAAGATCGAATCGAAACGAATTAAATCGAATGGAAAAGAATCGAATCGAATCTAAAAGAATCAAATCGAATAGAAAAGAATTTGAATCGAATTGAAACGATTCGAAAAATCGAAACTAATCGAATCATCGAATGGAAAAGAATCGAATCGAATCAAAAAGAATCGAAACGAACTGAATCGAAAGAATCGAATCGAACAGAATCGAAAAGAATTGAATCGTACTGTAACAAATCAAATCCAAATGATCGAATCAAGCCAAGTCGAAAAGAATTGAATCGAAAAGAATCGAATCAAAATGAAAAGAATCGAATAGAATCGAATTGAAAAGAATCGAAATGAACCGAATCAAATAGAATAGAATCGAACAGAATTGAATCGAATGAAAAGATTCTTATCGAATCGATTCGAAAAGAATTGAATCGAATCGAATGGAGAAGAATCAAATCAAATGGAATCGAAAAGAATCGAATCAAAGAGAATCTAATCGAAACGAAAAGAATCAATCGAATCGAAAAGAATCGAATCGAAACGAAAAGTGTCGAATCGAATCGAATCGAATCGAAAAGAATCGAATCGAACCGAAAAGAATCAAATCGAATCGAAAAGAATCGAATTGAATTGAATCGTAATGAAAAGAATCGAATCGAATCGAAAGAATCAAATTGAATCGAAAACAATTGAATCGAATGCAATCAAATCGAAAAGAATCGAATCGAATTGAAAAGAATCAAATCGAATTGATTGAATCGAAAAGAATCGAATCGAATCGAATCGCATCGAATCGAAAATAATAGAATTGAATAAAAATAATCAAATCGAATCGAATTGAGAATAATTGGAATTGAATTGAATGGATAATCGAATCGAATCAAATCGAGTCGAATCGAAACTAATCGAATCGAATCAAATCGATTCGAAAAAATCGAATCAGATTGCAACGAATCGAATCATATTGAACTGATTTGAATTGAAATGAATCGAATCTAATCAAATCAAAAAGAATCGAATCCAAAGAATCGAATTGTAGAAAATCAAATCAAAACAAAAAGATTCAAATCGAAACGAATCAAATTGAAAAGAATCGAATCGAATCGAATCGAAAAGAATCGAATCGAATTGAATCGAAAAGAATCGAATCGAAAAGAATCGAATCGAATCATATCGATTGAAAAGATCAAATCCAAAAAATCAAAGAGAATCGAAATGAATCAAAACGAATCGAATCGAATAGAAAAGAATCGTATCGAATCAAATCTAAAAGAATCGAATCGAATCGAATAAAAAAGAATCGAATCGAATTGATTCGCATCGAAAAGAATCGAATCGTATCGAATCGAAAACAATCGAATCTATTCGAATCGAATGGAATTGAATCAAAAAGAATCGAATCGAATTGAATCGAAAACAATCGAATAGATTCGAATTGAAACAAATCGAAAAAAATCAAAACGCATCAAATCACATCGAGTGGAAAAGAATCGAATCAAATAGAAAAGAATCGAATTGAATCGAACTGAATCGAATAGATCAAATCAAAAAGAATCGAATCGATTCGAGATGAATCGAGTAGAATCGAGTCGAAGTGAAAAGCATTGAATCGAATCGAATCGAAAAGAATCGAATCGAAACGAAAAGAATCGAATCGAAGAGAATCTAATCGAAATGAAAAGAATCGAATCGAATCGAAAAGAATCGAGTTGAATAGAAAAGAATCGAATCGAATAAAATCGATAAGAATTGAATCAAATCCAATAGAATCGAAAAGATTCGAATCGAATTGAAAAGAAACGAACCGAATTAAAAGAATCAAATCGAATCGAAAAGAATCAAATCGAAAAAAAAATCGAATCGAAATTAAAAGAATCGAATCGAATCAAAGCATAAAGAATCAAATCTAATTGAATCGAAAAGAATCGATTGAATCGAATAGAGAAGGATCTAATGGTAAGGAATCGAATCGAAAAGAATCCATTTGTATTGAATCGAATCGAAAAGAATCGAATTGAATAGAATATAAAAGAATCGAATCGAAAGGAATCGACTCGAAACGAAAAGAATCGAATCGAAAAAATTGAATAGAATCGAAAAGAATTGAATAGAAATGAATCGAATCGAAATGAAAAGAATTGAATCGAATCGAATCGAAAACAATCGAATCAAAAAGAATCGAATTGAAACAAAAGAATCGCATTGTATTTAATCGAATCAAAAAAATCTAATTGAATCGAATCGAAAAGAATCGATTTGAAATGAAAAGAATCTAATCGAATTGATAGAAAATTGAATCGAATCGAAAACAATCGAATCGAATCGAAAAGAATCGAATTGTATGGAAACGAATCGAAAAGAATCTAATTGAGTAGAAAAGAATCAAATCAAATTTAATGGAATCGAAAAGAACCGAATAGCATCGAATTGAATCAAATCGAAAAGAATCGAAACGAATTGAATCGAAAAGCATTGAATCCAATCAAATCGAAAAGAATCGAATCGTATCAAATTGAAAAGAATCGAATCGATCTAAAAAGAATTGAATCGAATTGAATCGAATCGAAAAGAATCAAATTGAAACGAAAAGAATCAAATCGAATAGCAAAGAATCGAATCGAATCGATTTGAAAAGAGCCGAATCGAATCGAATTGAATGAAATATTCGAATCGAATCGAAAAGAATCTAATCTAATGAAATCCAAAAGAATCAAATCGAAACAAATAGAGTCAAACCGAATGGAATTGAATCGAAAAGAGTCGATTCGAATCAAATTGGAATGAAAAGAATTGAATCGAATCGAATAAAAAACAAGTGAATCGAATAGAATAGAAAAGAAGAGAATCGAAACGAAAAGAATCAAATTGAATCGAAAGGAATCGAATCGAAAAGAATCGAATCAAAGAGAAAAGACTCGAATCGAATGGAAAAGAATAGAATCAAAAAGAATCGAATTGAAACAAAAAGAATCGAATTGAATTGAAACGAAAAGAATCGAATGGAATCGAATCGAAAAGAATCGAATTGAATTAAATCGAAGAGAATCGAATCGAATTGAATTGAATCGAAGAGAATCGAATCGAATAGAAAAGAATCAAATCGAAATGAATCGATTTGAAACGAAAAGAATCGAATCGAATCAAATTGAATGAAAAGAATTGAATCGAATCAAAAAGAATTGAATCAAAAAGAATCAATCCGAAACAAAAAGAATCAAACCGAATTGAAAAGAATCTAACTGAATAGAATCGAAAAGAATCGACGTACCGAATCGAATCCAATCGAAAAAAATCTAATCGTATCAAATCGAATCGAAAAGAATTGAAATGAATAGAATAGAAAAGATTCGAATCAAATGAAAAACAATCAAATCGAGTAATATCGAATCGAAAAGAATCGAATGGAAAAGAATCGAATCGAATGGAAAAGAATTGAATTGAATCAAAAAGAATTGATTCAAATCAAAAAGAATCGAATCGATTCGAATCGAAAAGACTCGAATCGAAAAGAATCGAAAAGAATCGAATCGAATCAAAAAGGATCGAATCGCAAAGAATCGAATCTAAAGAAAAGGAATCGAATCGAATCGAAACGAATAGAATCGAAAAGAATCGATTTGAATCTAAATGAAAAGAATCGTATCGAATCAAATCGAAAAAAATCAAATGGAATCGAATCGAATCGTATCGAAAAGAATCAAATCAAATGAAAAGAATCGAATCGAATAGAAAAGAATCGAATTGATTTCAATCGACTCGAAAACAATCTAATTGAATTGAAAGGAATCGAATCAAATTTAATGGAATCGACAAGAATCGTATCAAATCAAAAAGATCGAATCGAAATGAATCAATTCGAAAAGAATCAAATCGAATCGAATCGAAAAGAATCGAATCGAAAAGAATTGAATTGAAAAGAATCGAATTGAATCGAATTGAAAAGACTCGAATCGAATTAAAAGAATCGAATCGAATCGAAAAGAATCGAATCGAATCGGAAAGAATTGAATTGGAATGAATCGATTTGAATCGAATTGAAAAGAATCGAATCGAAAAAATCGAATCGAAAAGAACTGAGTTGAGTTGAATCGAATCGAAAAGATTCGAATCCAATCGTGTCGAATCAAAAAGATGGAATCGAAACGAATCGAATCGAATCGAATCGAAAAGAATCGAATAGATAGCAAAGAATCAAATCGAATAGAAAAGAATTTGAATCGAATTGAAACGATTCGAAAAAATCGAAACTAATCGAATCATCGAATGGAAAAGAATCGAATCGAATCAAAAAGAATCGAAACGAACTGAATCGAAAGAATCGAATCGAACAGAATCGAAAAGAATTGAATCGTAATGTAACAAATCGAATCCAAATGATCGAATCAAGCCAAGTCGAAAAGAATTGAATCGAAAAGAATCGAATCAAAATGAAAAGAATCGAATAGAATCGAATTGAAAAGAATCCAATTGAACCGAATCAAATAGAATAGAATCGAACAGAATTGAATCGAATGAAAAGAATCTTATCGAATCGATTCGAAAAGAATTGAATCGAATCGAATGGAGAAGAATCAAATCAAATGGAATCGAAAAGAATCGAATCAAAGAGAATCTAATCGAAACGAAAAGAATCAATCGAATCGAAAAGAATCGAATCGAAACGAAAAGTGTCGAATCGAATCGAATCGAAAAGAATCGAATCGAACCGAAAAGAATCAAATCGCATCGAAAAGAATCGAATTGAATTGAATCGTAATGAAAAGAATCGAATCGAATCGAAAGAATCAAATCGAATCGAAAACAATTGAATCGAATGCAATCAAATCGAAAAGAATCGAATCGAATTGAAAAGAATCAAATCGAATTGATTGAATCGAAAAGAATCGAATCGAATCGAATCGCATCGAATCGAAAATAATAGAATTGAATAAAAATAATCGAATCGAATTGAGAATAATTGGAATTGAATTGAATGGATAATCGAATCGAATCAAATCGAGTCGAATCGAAACTAATCGAATCGAATCAAATCGATTCGAAAAAATCGAATCAGATTGCAACGAATCGAATCATATTGAATTGATTTGAATTGAAATGAATCGAATCTAATCAAATCAAAAAGAATCGAATCCAAAGAATCGAATTGTAGAAAATCAAATCAAAACAAAAAGATTCAAATCGAAACGAATCAAATTGAAAAGAATCGAATCGAATCGAATCGAAAAGAATCGAATCGAATCGAAAAGAATCGAATAGAAAAGAATCGTATCGAATCAAATCTAAAAGAATCGAATCGAATCGAATAAAAAAGAATCGAATCGAAGTGATTCGCATCGAAAAGAATCGAATCGTATCGAATCAAAAAGAATCGAATCTATTCGAATCGAATGGAATTGAATCAAAAAGAATCGAATCGAATTGAAACGAAAAGAATCGAATAGATTCGAATTGAAACAAATCGAAAAAAATCAAAACGAATCAAATCACATCGAGTGGAAAAGAATCGAATCAAATAGAAAAGAATCGAATTGAATCGAACTGAATCGAAAAGAATCGAATAGATCAAATCAAAAAGAATCGAATCGATTCGAGATGAACCGAGTAGAATCGAGTCGAAGTGAAAAGAATTGAATCGAATCGAATCGAAAAGAATCTAATCGAAACGAAAAGAATCGAATCGAAGAGAATCTAATCGAAATGAAAAGAATCAAATCGAATCGAAAAGAATCGAATCGAAACGAAAACTGTCGAATCGAATCGAATCGAAAAGAATCGAGTTGAATAGAAAAGAATTGAATCGAATAAAATCGATAAGATTTGAATCAAATCCAATAGAATCGAAAAGATTCGAATCGAATTGAAAAGAAACGAACCGAAGTGAAAAGAATCGAATCGAATCGAAAGAATCAAATCGAAAAAAAAATCGAATCGAAATTAAAAGAATCGAATCGAATCAAAGCATAAAGAATCGAATCTAATTGAATCGAAAGAATCGATTGAATCAAATAGAGAAGAATCTAATGGTAAGGAATCGAATCGGAAAGAATCCAATTGTATTGAATCGAATCGAAAAGAAATGAATTGAATAGATTATAAAAGAATCGAATCGAAAGGAATCGACTCGAAACGTAAAGAATCGAATGGAAAAAATTGAATGGATCGAAGAATTGAATAGAAATGAATCGAATCGAAATGAAAAGAATTGAATCGAATCGAATCGAAAACAATCGAATCAAAAAGAATCGAATTGAAACAAAAGAATCGCATTGTATTTAATCGAATCAAAAAAATCTAATTGAATCGAATCGAAAAGAATCGATTTGAAATGAAAAGAATCTAATCGAATTGATAGAAAATTGAATCGAATCGAAAACAATCGAATCGAATCGAAAAGAATCGAATTGTATGGAAACGAATCGAAAAGAATCTAATTGAGTAGAAAAGAATCAAATCAAATTTAATGGAATCGAAAAGAACCGAATAGCCTCGAATTGAATCGAATCGAAAAGAATCGAAACGAATTGAATCGAAAAGCATTGAGTCGAATCAAATCGAAAAGAATCGAATCGTATCAAATTGAAAAGAGTCGAATCGATCTGAAAAGAATTGAATCGAATTAAATCGAATCGAAAAGAATCAAATTGAAACGAAAAGAATCAAATCGAATAGCAAAGAATCGAATCGAAACGAATCGATTTGAAAAGAGCCGAATCGAATCGAATTGAATGACATATTCGAATCGAATCGAAAAGAATCTAATCTAATGAAATCCAAAAGAATCAAATCGAAACAAATAGAATCAAACCGAATGGAATTGAATCGAAAAGAGTCGATTAGAATCAAATTGGAATGAAAAGAATTGAATCGAATCGAATAAAAAACAAGTGAATCGAATAGAATAGAAAAGAATAGAATCGAAACGAAAAGAATCAAATTGAATCGAAAGGAATCGAATCGAAAAGAATCGAATCAAAGAGAAAAGACTCGAATCGAATGGAAAAGAATAGAATCAAAAAGAATCGAATTGAAACAAAAAGAATCGAATTGAATTGAAACGAAAAGAATCGAATGGAATCGAATCGAAAAGAATCGAATTGAATTAAATCGAAGAGAATCGAATCGAATTGAATTGAATCGAAGAGAATCGAATCGAATAGAAAAGAATCAAATCGAAATGAATCGATTTGAAACGAAAAGAATCGAATCGAATCAAATTGAATGAAAAGAATTGAATCGAATCAAAAAGAATTGAATCAAAAAGAATCAATCCGAAACAAAAAGAATCAAACCGAATTGAAAAGAATCTAACTGAATAGAATCGAAAAGAATCGACGTACCGAATCGAATCCAATCGAAAAAAATCTAATCGTATCAAATCGAATCGAAAAGAATTGAAATGAATAGAATAGAAAAGATTCGAATCAAATGAAAAACAATCAAATCGAGTAATATCGAATCGAAAAGAATCGAATGGAAAAGAATCGAATCGAATGGAAAAGAATTGAATTGAATCAAAAAGAATTGATTCAAATCAAAAAGAATCGAATCGATTCGAATCGAAAAGACTCGAATCGAAAAGAATCGAAAAGAATCGAATCGAATCCAAAAGGATCGAATCGCAAAGAATCGAATCTAAAGAAAAGGAATCGAATCGAATCGAAACGAATAGAATCGAAAAGAATCGATTTGAATCGAAATGAAAAGAATCGTATTGAATCAAATCGAAAAAAATCAAATGGAATCGAATCGAATCGTATCGAAAAGAATGAAATCAAATGAAAAGAATCGAATCGAATAGAAAAGAATCGAATTGATTGGAATCGACTCGAAAACAATCTAATTGAATTGAAAGGAATCGAATCAAATTTAATGGAATCGACAAGAATCGTATCAAATCAAAAAGATCGAATCGAAATGAATCAATTCGAAAAGAATCAAATCGAGTCGAATCGAAAAGAATCGAATCGAAAAGAATTGAATTGAAAAGAATCGAATTGAATCGAATTGAAAAGACTCGAATCGAATTAAAAGAATCGAATCGAATTGAAAAGAATCGAATCGAATCGGAAAGAATTGAATTGGAATGAATCGATTTGAATCGAATTGAAAAGAATCGAATCGAAAAAATCGAATCGAAAAGAACTGAGTTGAGTTGAATCGAATCGAAAAGATTCGAATCGAATCGTGTCGAATCAAAAAGATGGAATCGAAACGAATCGAATCGAATCGAATCGAAAAGAATCGAATAGATAGCAAAGAATCAAATCGAATAGAAAAGAATTTGAATCGAATTGAAACGATTCGAAAAAATCGAAACTAATCGAATCATCGAATGGAAAAGAATCGAATCGAATCAAAAAGAATCGAAACGAACTGAATCGAAAGAATCGAATCGAACAGAATCGAAAAGAATTGAATCGTAATGTAACAAATCGAATCCAAATGATCGAATCAAGCCAAGTCGAAAAGAATTGAATCGAAAAGAATCGAATCAAAATGAAAAGAATCGAATAGAATCGAATTGAAAAGAATCGAATTGAACCGAATCAAATAGAATAGAATCGAACAGAATTGAATCGAATGAAAAGAATCTTATCGAATCGATTCGAAAAGAATTGAATCGAATCGAATGGAGAAGAATCAAATCAAATGGAATCGAAAAGAATCGAATCAAAGAGAATCTAATCGAAACGAAAAGAATCAATCGAATCGAAAAGAATCGAATCGAAACGAAAAGTGTCGAATCGAATCGAATCGAAAAGAATCGAATCGAACCGAAAAGAATCAAATCGAATCGAAAAGAATCGAATTGAATTGAATCGTAATGAAAAGAATCGAATCGAATCGAAAGAATCAAATCGAATCGAAAACAATTGAATCGATTGCAATCAAACCGAAAAGAATCGAATCGAATTGAAAAGAATCAAATCGAATTGATTGAATCGAAAAGAATCGAATCGAATCGAATCGCATCGAATCGAAAATAATAGAAATGAATAAAAATAATCGAATCGAATTGAGAATAATTGGAATTGAATTGAATCGATAATCGAATCGAATCAAATCGAGTCGAATCGAAACTAATCGAATCGAATCAAATCGATTCGAAAAAATGGAATCAGATTGCAACGAATCGAATCATATTGAATTGATTTGAATTGAAATGAATCGAATCTAATCAAATCAAAAAGAATCGAATCCAAAGAATCGAATTGTAGAAAATCAAATCAAAACAAAAAGATTCAAATCGAAACGAATCAAATTGAAAAGAATCGAATCGAATCGAATCGAAAAGAATCGAATCGAATCGAAAAGAATCGAATAGAAAAGAATCGTATCGAATCAAATCTAAAAGAATCGAATCGAATCGAATAAAAAAGAATCGAATCGAATTGATTCGCATCGAAAAGAATCGAATCGTATCGAATCGAAAAGAATCGAATCTATTCGAATCGAATGGAATTGAATCAAAAAGAATCGAATCGAATTGAAACGAAAAGAATCGAATAGATTCGAATTGAAACAAATCGAAAAAAATCAAAACGAATCAAATCACATCGAGTGGAAAAGAATCGAATCAAATAGAAAAGAATCGAATTGAATTGAACTGAATCGAAAAGAATCGAATAGATCAAATCAAAAAGAATCGAATCGATTCGAGATGAACCGAGTAGAATCGAGTCGAAGTGAAAAGAATTGAATCGAATGGAATCGAAAAGAATCTAATCGAAACGAAAAGAATCGAATCGAAGAGAATCTAATCGAAATGAAAAGAATCAAATCGAATCGAAAAGAATCGAATCGAAACGAAAACTGTCGAATCGAATCGAATCGAAAAGAAACGAGTTGAATTGAAAAGAATTGAATCGAATAAAATCGATAAGATTTGAATCAAATCCAATAGAATCGAAAAGATTCGAATCGAATTGAAAAGAAACGAACCGAAGTGAAAAGAATCGAATCGAATCGAAAAGAATCAAATCGAAAAAAAAATCGAATCGAAATTAAAAGAATCGAATCGAATCAAAGCATAAAGAATCGAATCTAATTGAATTGAAAGAATCGATTGAATCAAATAGAGAAGAATCTAATGGTAAGGAATCGAATCGAAAAGAATCCAATTGTATTGAATCGAATCGAAAAGAAATGAATTGAATAGATTATAAAAGAATCGAATCGAAAGGAATCGACTCGAAACGTAAAGAATCGAATCGAAAAAATTGAATAGATCGAAGAATTGAATAGAAATGAATCGAATCGAAATGAAAAGAATTGAATCGAATCGAATCGAAAACAATCGAATCAAAAAGAATCGAATTGAAACAAAAGAATCGCATTGTATTTAATCGAATCAAAAAAATCTAATTGAATCGAATCGAAAAGAATCGATTTGAAATGAAAAGAATCTAATCGAATTGATAGAAAATTGAATCGAATCGAAAACAATCGAAAAGAATCGAATTGTATGGAAACGAATCGAAAAGAATCTAATTGAGTAGAAAAGAATCAAATCAAATTTAATGGAATCGAAAAGAACCGAATAGCATCGAATTGAATCGAATCGAAAAGAATCGAAACGAATTGAATCGAAAAGCATTGAGTCGAATCAAATCGAAAAGAATCGAATCGTATCAAATTGAAAAGAATCGAATCGATCTGAAAAGAATTGAATCGAACTGAATCGAACCGAAAAGAATCAAATTGAAACGAAAAGAATGAAATCGAATAGCAAAGAATCGAATCGAAACGAATCGATTTGAAACGAGCCGAATCGAATCGAATTGAATGAAATATTCGAATCGAATCGAAAAGAATCTAATCTAATGAAATCCAAAAGAATCAAATCGAAACAAATAGAATCAAACCGAATGGAATTGAATCGAAAAGAGTCGATTCGAATCAAATTGGAATGAAAAGAATTGAATCGAATCGAATAAAAAACAAGTGAATCGAATAGAATAGAAAAGAATAGAATCGAAACGAAAAGAATCAAATTGAATCGAAAGGAATCGAATCGAAAAGAATCGAATCAAAGAGAAAAGACTCGAATCGAATGGAAAAGAATAGAATCAAAAAGAATCGAATTGAAACAAAAAGAATCGAATTGAATTGAATCGAAAAGAATCGAATGGAATCGAATCGAAAAGAATCGAATTGAATTAAATCGAAGAGAATCGAATCGAATTGAATTGAATCGAAGAGAATCGAATCGAATAGAAAAGAATCAAATCGAAATGAATCGATTTGAAACGAAAAGAATCGAATCGAATCAAATTGAATGAAAAGAATTGAATCGAATCAAAAAGAATTGAATCAAAAAGAATCAAACCGAAACAAAAAGAATCAAACCGAATTGAAAAGAATCTAACTGAATAGAATCGAAAAGAATCGACGTACCGAATCGAATCCAATCGTATCAAATCGAATCGAAAAGAATTGAAATGAATAGAATAGAAAAGATTCGAATCAAATGAAAAACAATCAAATCGAGTAATATCGAATCGAAAAGAATCGAATGGAAAAGAATCGAATCGAATGGAAAAGAATTGAATTGAATCAAAAAGAATTGATTCAAATCAAAAAGAATCGAATCGATTCGAATCGAAAAGAATCGAAAAGAATCGAATCGAATCAAAAAGGATCGAATCGCAAAGAATCGAATCTAAAGAAAAGGAATCGAATCGAATCGAAACGAATAGAATCGAAAAGAATCGATTTGAATCGAAATGAAAAGAATCGTATCGAATCAAATCGAAAAAAATCAAATGGAATCGAATCGAATCGTATCGAAAAGAATCAAATCAAATGAAAAGAATCAAATCGAATAGAAAAGAATCGAATTGATTGGAATCGACTCGAAAACAGTCTAATTGAATTGAAAGGAATCGAATCAAATTAAATGGAATCGACAAGAATCGTATCAAATCAAAAAGATCGAATCGAAATGAATCAATTCGAAAAGAATCAAATCGAATCGAATCGAAAAGAATCGAATCGAAAAGAATTGAATTGAAAAGAATCGAATTGAATCGAATTGAAAAGACTCGAATCGAATTAAAAGAATCGAATCGAATCGAAAAGAATCGAATCGAATCGGAAAGAATTGAATTGGAATGAATCGATTTGAATCGAATTGAAAAGAATCGAATCGAAAAAATCGAATCGAAAAGAACTGAGTTGAGTTGAATCGAATCGAAAAGATTCGAATCGAATCGTGTCGAATCAAAAAGATCGAATTGAAACGAATCGAATCGAATCGAATCGAAAAGAATCGAATCGAAAAGAATCGAATCGAAAAGAATCGAATCGAATCATATCGATTGAAAAGATCAAATCCAAAAAATCAAAGAGAATCGAAATGAATCAAAACGAATCGAATCGAATAGAAAAGAATCGTATCGAATCAAATCTAAAAGAATCGAATCGAATCGAATAAAAAAGAATCGAATCGAATTGATTCGCATCGAAAAGAATCGAATCGTATCGAATCGAAAACAATCGAATCTATTCGAATCGAATGGAATTGAATCAAAAAGAATCGAATCGAATTGAATCGAAAACAATCGAATAGATTCGAATTGAAACAAATCGAAAAAAATCAAAACGCATCAAATCACATCGAGTGGAAAAGAATCGAATCAAATAGAAAAGAATCGAATTGAATCGAACTGAATCGAATAGATCAAATCAAAAAGAATCGAATCGATTCGAGATGAATCGAGTAGAATCGAATCGAAGTGAAAAGCATTGAATCGAATCGAATCGAAAAGAATCGAATCGAAACGAAAAGAATCGAATCGAAGAGAATCTAATCGAAATGAAAAGAATCGAATCGAATCGAAAAGAATCGAGTTGAATAGAAAAGAATCGAATCGAATAAAATCGATAAGAATTGAATCAAATCCAATAGAATCGAAAAGATTCGAATCGAATTGAAAAGAAACGAACCGAATTAAAAGAATCAAATCGAATCGAAAAGAATCAAATCGAAAAAAAAAATCGAATCGAAATTAAAAGAATCGAATCGAATCAAAGCATAAAGAATCAAATCTAATTGAATCGAAAAGAATCGATTGAATCGAATAGAGAAGGATCTAATGGTAAGGAATCGAATCGAAAAGAATCCATTTGTATTGAATCGAATCAAAAAGAATCGAATTGAATAGAATATAAAAGAATCGAATCGAAAGGAATCGACTCGAAACGAAAAGAATCGAATCGAAAAAATTGAATAGAATCGAAAAGAATTGAATAGAAATGAATCGAATCGAAATGAAAAGAATTGAATCGAATCGAATCGAAAACAATCGAATCAAAATCAATCGAATTGAAACAAAAGAATCGCATTGTATTTAATCGAATCAAAAAAATCTAATTGAATCGAATCGAAAAGAATCGATTTGAAATGAAAAGAATCTAATCGAATTGATAGAAAATTGAATCGAATCGAAAACAATCGAATCGAATCGAAAAGAATCGAATTGTATGGAAACGAATCGAAAAGAATCTAATTGAGTAGAAAAGAATCAAATCAAATTTAATGGAATCGAAAAGAACCGAATAGCATCGAATTGAATCGAATCGAAAAGAATCGAAACGAATTGAATCGAAAAGCATTGAGTCGAATCAAATCGAAAAGAATCGAATCGTATCAAATTGAAAAGAATCGAATCGATCTAAAAAGAATTGAATCGAATTGAATCGAATCGAAAAGAATCAAATTGAAACGAAAAGAATCAAATCGAATAGCAAAGAATCGAATCGAATCGATTTGAAAAGAGCCGAATCGAATCGAATTGAATGACATATTCGAATCGAATCGAAAAGAATCTAATCTAATGAAATCCAAAAGAATCAAATCGAAACAAATAGAGTCAAACCGAATGGAATTGAATCGAAAAGACTCGATTCGAATCAAATTGGAATGAAAAGAATTGAATCGAATCAAAAAGAATTGAATCAAAAAGAATCAAACCGAAACAAAAAGAATCAAACCGAATTGAAAAGAATCTAACTGAATAGAATCGAAAAGAATCGAATCGTACTGAATCGAATCTAATCGAAAAGAATCTAATCGTATCGAATCGAATCGAAAAGAATTGAAATGAATAGAATAGAAAAGATTCGAATCAAATCAAAAACAATCAAATCGAGTAATATCGAATCGAAAAGAATCGAATCGAAAAGAATCGAATCGAATGGAAAAGAATTGAATTGAATCAAAAAGAATTGATTCAAATCAAAAAGAATCGAATCGATTCGAATCGAAAAGACTCGAATCGAAAAGAATCGAATCGAATCAAAAAGGATCGAATCGCAAAGAATCGAATCTAAAGAAAAGGAATCGAATCGAATCGAAACGAATAGAATCGAAAAGAATCGATTTGAATCGAAATGAAAAGAATCGTATCGAATCAAATCGAAAAAAATCAAATGGAATCGAATCGAATCGTATCGAAAAGAATCAAATCAAATGAAAAGAATCGAATCGAATAGAAAAGAATCGAATTGATTGGAATCGACTCGAAAACAGTCTAATTGAATTGAAAGGAATCGAATCAAATTTAATGGAATCGACAAGAATCGTATCAAATCAAAAAGATCGAATCGAAATGAATCAATTCGAAAAGAATCAAATCGAGTCGAATCGAAAAGAATCGAATCGAAAAGAATTGAATTGAAAAGAATCGAATTGAATCGAATTGAAAAGACTCGAATCGAATTAAAAGAATCGAATCGAATCGAAAAGAATCGAATCGAATCGGAAAGAATTGAATTGGAATGAATCGATTTGAATCGAATTGAAAAGAATCGAATCGAAAAAATCGAATCGAAAAGAACTGAGTTGAGTTGAATCGAATCGAAAAGATTCGAATCGAATCGGGTCGAATCAAAAAGATCGAATTGAAACGAATCGAATCGAATCGAATCGAAAAGAATCGAATCGAAAAGAATCGAATCGAAAAGAATCGAATCGAATCATATCGATTGAAAAGATCAAATCAAAAAAATCAAAGAGAATCGAAATGAATCAAAACGAATCGAATCGAATAGAAAAGAATCGTATCGAATCAAATCTAAAAGAATCGAATCGAATCGAATAAAAAAGAATCGAATCGAATTGATTCGCATCGAAAAGAATCGAATCGTATCGAATCGAAAAGAATCGAATCTATTCGAATCGAATGGAATTGAATCAAAAAGAATCGAATCGAATTGAATCGAAAACAATCGAATAGATTCGAATTGAAACAAATCGAAAAAAATCTAAACGAATCAAATCACATCGAGTGGAAAAGAATCGAATCAAATAGAAAAGAATCGAATTGAATCGAACTGAATCGAGAAGAATCGAATAGATCAAATCAAAAAGAATCGAATCGATTCGAAATGAATCGAGTAGAATCGAGTCGAAGTGAAAAG
Organism: Canis lupus baileyi; assembly: GCF_048164855.1. Taxonomy (NCBI): domain Eukaryota; kingdom Metazoa; phylum Chordata; class Mammalia; order Carnivora; family Canidae; genus Canis; species Canis lupus. The sequence continues at coordinate 31,659,665 of NC_132871.1, read as the reverse complement.
AATTGAATCGAATCGAATCGAAAAGAATCGAATCGAAACGAAAAGAATCGAATCGAAGAGAATCTAATCGAAATGAAATAATCAAATCGAATCGAAAAGAATCGAATCGAAACGAAAAGTGTCGATTCGAATCGAATCGAAAAGAATCGAGTTGAATAGAAAAGAATCGAATCGAATAAAATCGATAAGAATTGAATCAAATCCAATAGAATCGAAAAGATTCGAATCGAATTGAAAAGAAACGAACCGAAGTGAAAAGAATCAAATCGAATCGAAAAGAATCAAATCGAAAAAAATCGAATCGAAATTAAAAGAATCGAATCGAATCAAAGCATAAAGAATCAAATCTAATTGAATCGAAAAGAATCGATTGAATCGAATAGAGAAGGATCTAATGGTAAGGAATCGAATCGAAAAGAATCCATTTGTATTGAATCGAATCGAAAAGAATCGAATTGAATAGAATATAAAAGAATCGAATCGAAAGGAATCGACTCGAAACGAAAAGAATCGAATCGAAAAAATTGAATAGAATCGAAAAGAATTGAATAGAAATGAATCGAATCGAAATGAAAAGAATTGAATCGAATCGAATCGAAAACAATCGAATCAAAAAGAATCGAATTGAAACAAAAGAATCGCATTGTATTTAATCGAATCAAAAAAATCTAATTGAATCGAATCGAAAAGAATCGATTTGAAATGAAAAGAATCTAATCGAATTGATAGAAAATTGAATCGAATCGAAAACAATCGAATCGAATCGAAAAGAATCGAATTGTATGGAAACGAATCGAAAAGAATCTAATTGAGTAGAAAAGAATCAAATCAAATTTAATGGAATCGAAAAGAACCGAATAGCATCGAATTGAATCGAATCGAAAAGAATCGAAACGATTTGAATCGAAAAGCATTGAATCCAATCAAATCGAAAAGAATCGAATCGTATCAAATTGAAAAGAATCGAATCGATCTGAAAAGAATTGAATCGAATTGAATCGAATCGAAAAGAATCAAATTGAAACGAAAAGAATCAAATCGAATAGCAAAGAATCGAATCGAAACAAATCGATTTGAAACGAGCAGAATCGAATCGAATTGAATGAAATATTCGAATCGAATCGAAAAGAATCTAATCTAATGAAATCCAAAAGAATCAAATCGAAACAAATAGAATCAAACCGAATGGAATTGAATCGAAAAGAGTCGATTCGAATCAAATTGAAATGAAAAGAATTGAATCGAATCGAATAAAAAACAAGTGAATCGAATAGAATAGAAAAGAATAGAATCGAAACGAAAAGAATCAAATTGAATCGAAAGGAATCGAATCGAAAAGAATCGAATCAAAGAGAAAAGACTCGAATCGAATGGAAAAGAATAGAATCAAAAAGAATCGAATTGAAACAAAAAGAATCGAATTGACTTGAATCGAAAAGAATCGAATGGAATCGAATCGAAAAGAATCGAATTGAATTAAATCGAAGAGAATCGAATCGAATTGAATTGAATCGAATCGAATAGAAAAGAATCAAATCGAAATGAATCGATTTGAAACGAAAAGAATCGAATCGAATCAAATTGAATGAAAAGAATTGAATCGAATCAAAAAGAATTGAATCAAAAAGAATCAAACCGAAACAAAAAGAATCAAACCGAATTGAAAAGAATCTAACTGAATAGAATCGAAAAGAATCGAACCGTACTGAATCGAATCTAATCGAAAAGAATCTAATCGTATCGAATCGAATCGAAAAGAATTGAAATGAATAGAATAGAAAAGATTCGAGTCAAATCAAAAACAATCAAATCGAGTAATATCGAATCGAAAAGAATCGAATCGAAAAGAATCGAATCGAATGGAAAAGAATTGAATTGAATCAAAAAGAATTGATTCAAATCAAAAAGAATCGAATCGATTCGAATCGAAAAGACTCGAATCGAAAAGAATCGAAAAGAATCGAATCGAATCAAAAAGGATCGAATCGCAAAGAATCGAATCTAAAGAAAAGGAATCGAATCGAATCGAAACGAATAGAATCGAAAAGAATTGATTTGAATCGAAATGAAAAGAATCGTATCGAATCAAATCGAAAAAAATCAAATGGAATCGAATCGAATCGTATCGAAAAGAATCAAATCAAATGAAAAGAATCGAATCGAATAGAAAAGAATCGAATTGATTGGAATCGACTCGAAAACAGTCTAATTGAATTGAAAGGAATCGAATCAAATTAAATGGAATCGACAAGAATCGTATCAAATCAAAAAGATCGAATCGAAATGAATCAATTCGAAAAGAATCAAATCGAATCGAATCGAAAAGAATCGAATCGAAAAGAATTGAATTGAAAAGAATCGAATTGAATCGAATTGAAAAGACTCGAATCGAATTAAAAGAATCGAATCGAATCGAAAAGAATCGAATCGAATCGGAAAGAATTGAATTGGAATGAATCGATTTGAATCGAATTGAAAAGAATCGAATCGAAAAAATCGAATCGAAAAGAACTGAGTTGAGTTGAATCGAATCGAAAAGATTCGAATCGAATCGGGTCAAATCAAAAAGATCGAATTGAAACGAATCGAATCGAATCGAATCGAAAAGAATCGAATCGAAAAGAATCGAATCGAAAAGAATCGAATCGAATCATATCGATTGAAAAGATCAAATCAAAAAAATCAAAGAGAATCGAAATGAATCAAAACGAATCGAATCGAATAGAAAAGAATCGTATCGAATCAAATCTAAAAGAATCGAATCGAATCGAATAAAAAAGAATCGAATCGAATTGATTCGCATCGAAAAGAATCGAATCGTATCGAATCGAAAAGAATCGAATCTATTCGAATCGAATGGAATTGAATCAAAAAGAATCGAATCGAATTGAATCGAAAACAATCGAATAGATTCGAATTGAAACAAATCGAAAAAAATCAAAACGAATCAAATCACATCGAATGGAAAAGAATCGAATCAAATAGAAAAGAATCGAATTGAATCGAACTGAATCGAAAAGAATCTAATAGATCAAATCAAAAAGAATCGAATCGATTCGAAATGAATCGAGTAGAATCGAGTCGAAGTGAAAAGAATTGAATCGAATCGAATCGAAAAGAATCGAATCGAAACGAAAAGAATCGAATCGAAGAGAATCTAATCGAAATGAAATAATCAAATCGAATCGAAGAGAATCGAATCGAAACGAAAAGTGTCGATTCGAATCGAATCGAAAAGAATCGAGTTGAATAGAAAAGAATCGATTCGAATAAAATCGATAAGAATTGAATCAAATCCAATAGAATCGAAAAGATTCGAATCGAATTGAAAAGAAACGAACCGAATTGAAAAGAATCAAATCGAATCGAAAAGAATCAAATCGAAAAAAAAATCGAATCGAAATTAAAAGAATCGAATCGAATCAAAGCATAAAGAATCAAATCTAATTGAATCGAAAAGAATCGATTGAATCGAATAGAGAAGGATCTAATGGTAAGGAATCGAATCGAAAAGAATCCATTTGTATTGAATCGAATCGAAAAAAATCGAATTGAATAGAATATAAAAGAATCGAATCGAAAGGAATCGACTCGAAACGAAAAGAATCGAATCGAAAAAATTGAATAGAATCGAAAAGAATTGAATAGAAATGAATCGAATCGAAATGAAAAGAATTGAATCGAATCGAATCGAAAACAATCGAATCAAAAAGAATCGAATTGAAACAAAAGAATTGCATTGTATTTAATCGAATCAAAAAAATCTAATTGAATCGAATCGAAAAGAATCGATTTGAAATGAAAAGAATCTAATCGAATTGATAGAAAATTGAATCGAATCGAAAACAATCGAATCGAATCGAAAAGAATCGAATTGTATGGAAACGAATCGAAAAGAATCTAATTGAGTAGAAAAGAATCAAATCAAATTTAATGGAATCGAAAAGAACCGAATAGCATCGAATTGAATCAAATCGAAAAGAATCGAAACGAATTGAAACGAAAAGCATTGAATCCAATCAAATCGAAAAGAATCGAATCGTATCAAATTGAAAAGAATCGAATCGATCTGAAAAGAATTGAATCGAATTGAATCGAATCGAAAAGAATCAAATTGAAACGAAAAGAATCAAATCGAATAGCAAAGAATCGAATCGAATCGATTTGAAAAGAGCCGAATCGAATCGAATTGAATGAAATATTCGAATCGAATCGAAAAGAATCTAATCTAATGAAATCCAAAAGAATCAAATCGAAACAAATAGAGTCAAACCGAATGGAATTGAATCGAAAAGAGTCGATTCGAATCAAATTGGAATGAAAAGAATTGAATCGAATCAAAAAGAATTGAATCAAAAAGAATCAAACCGAAACAAAAAGAATCAAACCGAATTGAAAAGAATCTAACTGAATAGAATCGAAAAGAATCGAACCGTACTGAATCGAATCTAATCGAAAAGAATCTAATCGTATCGAATCGAATCGAAAAGAATTGAAATGAATAGAATAGAAAAGATTCGAGTCAAATCAAAAACAATCAAATCGAGTAATATCGAATCGAAAAGAATCGAATCGAAAAGAATCGAATCGAATGGAAAAGAATTGAATTGAATCAAAAAGAATTGATTCAAATCAAAAAGAATCGAATCGATTCGAATCGAAAAGACTCGAATCGAATCAAATCGAATTGAATCGAATCGAATCAAAAAGGATCGAATCGCAAAGAATCGAATCTAAAGAAAAGGAATCGAATCGAATCGAAATGAATAGAATCGAAAAGAATCGATTTGAATCGAAATGAAAAGAATCGTATCGAATCAAATCGAAAAAAATCAAATGGAATCGAATCGAATCGTATCGAAAAGAATCAAATCAAATGAAAAGAATCGAATCGAATAGAAAAGAATCGAATTGATTTCAATCGACTCGAAAATAACCTAATTGAATTGAAAGGAATCGAATCAAATTTAATGGAATCGACAAGAATCGTATCAAATCAAAAAGATCGAATCGAAACAAATCAATTCGAAAAGAATCAAATCGAATCGAATCGAAAAGAATCGAATCGAAAAGAATTGAATTGAAAAGAATCGAATTGAATCGAATTGAAAAGACTCGAATCGAATTAAAAGAATCGAATCGAATCGAAAAGAATCGAATCGAATCGGAAAGAATTGAATTGAAATGAATCGATTTGAATCGAATTGAAAAGAATCGAATCGAAAAAATCGAATCGAAAAGAACTGAGTTGAGTTGAATCGAATCGAAAAGATTCGAATCGAATCGGGTCGAATCAAAAAGATCGAATCGAAACGAATTAAATCGAATGGAAAAGAATCGAATCGAATCTAAAAGAATCAAATCGAATAGAAAAGAATTTGAATCGAATTGAAACGATTCGAAAAATCGAAACTAATCGAATCATCGAATGGAAAAGAATCGAATCGAATCAAAAAGAATCGAAACGAACTGAATCGAAAGAATCGAATCGAACAGAATCGAAAAGAATTGAATCGTACTGTAACAAATCAAATCCAAATGATCGAATCAAGCCAAGTCGAAAAGAATTGAATCGAAAAGAATCGAATCAAAATGAAAAGAATCGAATAGAATCGAATTGAAAAGAATCGAAATGAACCGAATCAAATAGAATAGAATCGAACAGAATTGAATCGAATGAAAAGATTCTTATCGAATCGATTCGAAAAGAATTGAATCGAATCGAATGGAGAAGAATCAAATCAAATGGAATCGAAAAGAATCGAATCAAAGAGAATCTAATCGAAACGAAAAGAATCAATCGAATCGAAAAGAATCGAATCGAAACGAAAAGTGTCGAATCGAATCGAATCGAATCGAAAAGAATCGAATCGAACCGAAAAGAATCAAATCGAATCGAAAAGAATCGAATTGAATTGAATCGTAATGAAAAGAATCGAATCGAATCGAAAGAATCAAATTGAATCGAAAACAATTGAATCGAATGCAATCAAATCGAAAAGAATCGAATCGAATTGAAAAGAATCAAATCGAATTGATTGAATCGAAAAGAATCGAATCGAATCGAATCGCATCGAATCGAAAATAATAGAATTGAATAAAAATAATCAAATCGAATCGAATTGAGAATAATTGGAATTGAATTGAATGGATAATCGAATCGAATCAAATCGAGTCGAATCGAAACTAATCGAATCGAATCAAATCGATTCGAAAAAATCGAATCAGATTGCAACGAATCGAATCATATTGAACTGATTTGAATTGAAATGAATCGAATCTAATCAAATCAAAAAGAATCGAATCCAAAGAATCGAATTGTAGAAAATCAAATCAAAACAAAAAGATTCAAATCGAAACGAATCAAATTGAAAAGAATCGAATCGAATCGAATCGAAAAGAATCGAATCGAATTGAATCGAAAAGAATCGAATCGAAAAGAATCGAATCGAATCATATCGATTGAAAAGATCAAATCCAAAAAATCAAAGAGAATCGAAATGAATCAAAACGAATCGAATCGAATAGAAAAGAATCGTATCGAATCAAATCTAAAAGAATCGAATCGAATCGAATAAAAAAGAATCGAATCGAATTGATTCGCATCGAAAAGAATCGAATCGTATCGAATCGAAAACAATCGAATCTATTCGAATCGAATGGAATTGAATCAAAAAGAATCGAATCGAATTGAATCGAAAACAATCGAATAGATTCGAATTGAAACAAATCGAAAAAAATCAAAACGCATCAAATCACATCGAGTGGAAAAGAATCGAATCAAATAGAAAAGAATCGAATTGAATCGAACTGAATCGAATAGATCAAATCAAAAAGAATCGAATCGATTCGAGATGAATCGAGTAGAATCGAGTCGAAGTGAAAAGCATTGAATCGAATCGAATCGAAAAGAATCGAATCGAAACGAAAAGAATCGAATCGAAGAGAATCTAATCGAAATGAAAAGAATCGAATCGAATCGAAAAGAATCGAGTTGAATAGAAAAGAATCGAATCGAATAAAATCGATAAGAATTGAATCAAATCCAATAGAATCGAAAAGATTCGAATCGAATTGAAAAGAAACGAACCGAATTAAAAGAATCAAATCGAATCGAAAAGAATCAAATCGAAAAAAAAATCGAATCGAAATTAAAAGAATCGAATCGAATCAAAGCATAAAGAATCAAATCTAATTGAATCGAAAAGAATCGATTGAATCGAATAGAGAAGGATCTAATGGTAAGGAATCGAATCGAAAAGAATCCATTTGTATTGAATCGAATCGAAAAGAATCGAATTGAATAGAATATAAAAGAATCGAATCGAAAGGAATCGACTCGAAACGAAAAGAATCGAATCGAAAAAATTGAATAGAATCGAAAAGAATTGAATAGAAATGAATCGAATCGAAATGAAAAGAATTGAATCGAATCGAATCGAAAACAATCGAATCAAAAAGAATCGAATTGAAACAAAAGAATCGCATTGTATTTAATCGAATCAAAAAAATCTAATTGAATCGAATCGAAAAGAATCGATTTGAAATGAAAAGAATCTAATCGAATTGATAGAAAATTGAATCGAATCGAAAACAATCGAATCGAATCGAAAAGAATCGAATTGTATGGAAACGAATCGAAAAGAATCTAATTGAGTAGAAAAGAATCAAATCAAATTTAATGGAATCGAAAAGAACCGAATAGCATCGAATTGAATCAAATCGAAAAGAATCGAAACGAATTGAATCGAAAAGCATTGAATCCAATCAAATCGAAAAGAATCGAATCGTATCAAATTGAAAAGAATCGAATCGATCTAAAAAGAATTGAATCGAATTGAATCGAATCGAAAAGAATCAAATTGAAACGAAAAGAATCAAATCGAATAGCAAAGAATCGAATCGAATCGATTTGAAAAGAGCCGAATCGAATCGAATTGAATGAAATATTCGAATCGAATCGAAAAGAATCTAATCTAATGAAATCCAAAAGAATCAAATCGAAACAAATAGAGTCAAACCGAATGGAATTGAATCGAAAAGAGTCGATTCGAATCAAATTGGAATGAAAAGAATTGAATCGAATCGAATAAAAAACAAGTGAATCGAATAGAATAGAAAAGAAGAGAATCGAAACGAAAAGAATCAAATTGAATCGAAAGGAATCGAATCGAAAAGAATCGAATCAAAGAGAAAAGACTCGAATCGAATGGAAAAGAATAGAATCAAAAAGAATCGAATTGAAACAAAAAGAATCGAATTGAATTGAAACGAAAAGAATCGAATGGAATCGAATCGAAAAGAATCGAATTGAATTAAATCGAAGAGAATCGAATCGAATTGAATTGAATCGAAGAGAATCGAATCGAATAGAAAAGAATCAAATCGAAATGAATCGATTTGAAACGAAAAGAATCGAATCGAATCAAATTGAATGAAAAGAATTGAATCGAATCAAAAAGAATTGAATCAAAAAGAATCAATCCGAAACAAAAAGAATCAAACCGAATTGAAAAGAATCTAACTGAATAGAATCGAAAAGAATCGACGTACCGAATCGAATCCAATCGAAAAAAATCTAATCGTATCAAATCGAATCGAAAAGAATTGAAATGAATAGAATAGAAAAGATTCGAATCAAATGAAAAACAATCAAATCGAGTAATATCGAATCGAAAAGAATCGAATGGAAAAGAATCGAATCGAATGGAAAAGAATTGAATTGAATCAAAAAGAATTGATTCAAATCAAAAAGAATCGAATCGATTCGAATCGAAAAGACTCGAATCGAAAAGAATCGAAAAGAATCGAATCGAATCCAAAAGGATCGAATTGCAAAGAATCGAATCTAAAGAAAAGGAATCGAATCGAATCGAAACGAATAGAATCGAAAAGAATCGATTTGAATCGAAATGAAAAGAATCGTATCGAATCAAATCGAAAAAAATCAAATGGAATCGAATCGAATCGTATCGAAAAGAATCAAATCAAATGAAAAGAATCGAATCGAATAGAAAAGAATCGAATTGATTGGTATCGACTCGAAAACAATCTAATTGAATTGAAAGGAATCGAATCAAATTTAATGGAATCGACAAGAATCGTATCAAATCAAAAAGATCGAATCGAAATGAATCAATTCGAAAAGAATCAAATCGAATCGAATCGAAAAGAATCGAATCGAAAAGAATTGAATTGAAAAGAATCGAATTGAATCGAATTGAAAAGACTCGAATCGAATTAAAAGAATCGAATCGAATCGAAAAGAATCGAATCGAATCGGAAAGAATTGAATTGGAATGAATCGATTTGAATCGAATTGAAAAGAATCGAATCGAAAAAATCGAATCGAAAAGAACTGAGTTGAGTTGAATCGAATCGAAAAGATTCGAATCCAATCGTGTCGAATCAAAAAGATGGAATCGAAACGAATCGAATCGAATCGAATCGAAAAGAATCGAATAGATAGCAAAGAATCAAATCGAATAGAAAAGAATTTGAATCGAATTGAAACGATTCGAAAAAATCGAAACTAATCGAATCATCGAATGGAAAAGAATCGAATCGAATCAAAAAGAATCGAAACGAACTGAATCGAAAGAATCGAATCGAACAGAATCGAAAAGAATTGAATCGTAATGTAACAAATCGAATCCAAATGATCGAATCAAGCCAAGTCGAAAAGAATTGAATCGAAAAGAATCGAATCAAAATGAAAAGAATCGAATAGAATCGAATTGAAAAGAATCCAATTGAACCGAATCAAATAGAATAGAATCGAACAGAATTGAATCGAATGAAAAGAATCTTATCGAATCGATTCGAAAAGAATTGAATCGAATCGAATGGAGAAGAATCAAATCAAATGGAATCGAAAAGAATCGAATCAAAGAGAATCTAATCGAAACGAAAAGAATCAATCGAATCGAAAAGAATCGAATCGAAACGAAAAGTGTCGAATCGAATCGAATCGAAAAGAATCGAATCGAACCGAAAAGAATCAAATCGCATCGAAAAGAATCGAATTGAATTGAATCGTAATGAAAAGAATCGAATCGAATCGAAAGAATCAAATCGAATCGAAAACAATTGAATCGAATGCAATCAAATCGAAAAGAATCGAATCGAATTGAAAAGAATCAAATCGAATTGATTGAATCGAAAAGAATCGAATCGAATCGAATCGCATCGAATCGAAAATAATAGAATTGAATAAAAATAATCGAATCGAATTGAGAATAATTGGAATTGAATTGAATGGATAATCGAATCGAATCAAATCGAGTCGAATCGAAACTAATCGAATCGAATCAAATCGATTCGAAAAAATCGAATCAGATTGCAACGAATCGAATCATATTGAATTGATTTGAATTGAAATGAATCGAATCTAATCAAATCAAAAAGAATCGAATCCAAAGAATCGAATTGTAGAAAATCAAATCAAAACAAAAAGATTCAAATCGAAACGAATCAAATTGAAAAGAATCGAATCGAATCGAATCGAAAAGAATCGAATCGAATCGAAAAGAATCGAATAGAAAAGAATCGTATCGAATCAAATCTAAAAGAATCGAATCGAATCGAATAAAAAAGAATCGAATCGAAGTGATTCGCATCGAAAAGAATCGAATCGTATCGAATCAAAAAGAATCGAATCTATTCGAATCGAATGGAATTGAATCAAAAAGAATCGAATCGAATTGAAACGAAAAGAATCGAATAGATTCGAATTGAAACAAATCGAAAAAAATCAAAACGAATCAAATCACATCGAGTGGAAAAGAATCGAATCAAATAGAAAAGAATCGAATTGAATCGAACTGAATCGAAAAGAATCGAATAGATCAAATCAAAAAGAATCGAATCGATTCGAGATGAACCGAGTAGAATCGAGTCGAAGTGAAAAGAATTGAATCGAATCGAATCGAAAAGAATCTAATCGAAACGAAAAGAATCGAATCGAAGAGAATCTAATCGAAATGAAAAGAATCAAATCGAATCGAAAAGAATCGAATCGAAACGAAAACTGTCGAATCGAATCGAATCGAAAAGAATCGAGTTGAATAGAAAAGAATTGAATCGAATAAAATCGATAAGATTTGAATCAAATCCAATAGAATCGAAAAGATTCGAATCGAATTGAAAAGAAACGAACCGAAGTGAAAAGAATCGAATCGAATCGAAAGAATCAAATCGAAAAAAAAATCGAATCGAAATTAAAAGAATCGAATCGAATCAAAGCATAAAGAATCGAATCTAATTGAATCGAAAGAATCGATTGAATCAAATAGAGAAGAATCTAATGGTAAGGAATCGAATCGGAAAGAATCCAATTGTATTGAATCGAATCGAAAAGAAATGAATTGAATAGATTATAAAAGAATCGAATCGAAAGGAATCGACTCGAAACGTAAAGAATCGAATGGAAAAAATTGAATGGATCGAAGAATTGAATAGAAATGAATCGAATCGAAATGAAAAGAATTGAATCGAATCGAATCGAAAACAATCGAATCAAAAAGAATCGAATTGAAACAAAAGAATCGCATTGTATTTAATCGAATCAAAAAAATCTAATTGAATCGAATCGAAAAGAATCGATTTGAAATGAAAAGAATCTAATCGAATTGATAGAAAATTGAATCGAATCGAAAACAATCGAATCGAATCGAAAAGAATCGAATTGTATGGAAACGAATCGAAAAGAATCTAATTGAGTAGAAAAGAATCAAATCAAATTTAATGGAATCGAAAAGAACCGAATAGCCTCGAATTGAATCGAATCGAAAAGAATCGAAACGAATTGAATCGAAAAGCATTGAGTCGAATCAAATCGAAAAGAATCGAATCGTATCAAATTGAAAAGAGTCGAATCGATCTGAAAAGAATTGAATCGAATTAAATCGAATCGAAAAGAATCAAATTGAAACGAAAAGAATCAAATCGAATAGCAAAGAATCGAATCGAAACGAATCGATTTGAAAAGAGCCGAATCGAATCGAATTGAATGACATATTCGAATCGAATCGAAAAGAATCTAATCTAATGAAATCCAAAAGAATCAAATCGAAACAAATAGAATCAAACCGAATGGAATTGAATCGAAAAGAGTCGATTAGAATCAAATTGGAATGAAAAGAATTGAATCGAATCGAATAAAAAACAAGTGAATCGAATAGAATAGAAAAGAATAGAATCGAAACGAAAAGAATCAAATTGAATCGAAAGGAATCGAATCGAAAAGAATCGAATCAAAGAGAAAAGACTCGAATCGAATGGAAAAGAATAGAATCAAAAAGAATCGAATTGAAACAAAAAGAATCGAATTGAATTGAAACGAAAAGAATCGAATGGAATCGAATCGAAAAGAATCGAATTGAATTAAATCGAAGAGAATCGAATCGAATTGAATTGAATCGAAGAGAATCGAATCGAATAGAAAAGAATCAAATCGAAATGAATCAATTTGAAACGAAAAGAATCGAATCGAATCAAATTGAATGAAAAGAATTGAATCGAATCAAAAAGAATTGAATCAAAAAGAATCAATCCGAAACAAAAAGAATCAAACCGAATTGAAAAGAATCTAACTGAATAGAATCGAAAAGAATCGACGTACCGAATCGAATCCAATCGAAAAAAATCTAATCGTATCAAATCGAATCGAAAAGAATTGAAATGAATAGAATAGAAAAGATTCGAATCAAATGAAAAACAATCAAATCGAGTAATATCGAATCGAAAAGAATCGAATGGAAAAGAATCGAATCGAATGGAAAAGAATTGAATTGAATCAAAAAGAATTGATTCAAATCAAAAAGAATCGAATCGATTCGAATCGAAAAGACTCGAATCGAAAAGAATCGAAAAGAATCGAATCGAATCCAAAAGGATCGAATCGCAAAGAATCGAATCTAAAGAAAAGGAATCGAATCGAATCGAAACGAATAGAATCGAAAAGAATCGATTTGAATCGAAATGAAAAGAATCGTATTGAATCAAATCGAAAAAAATCAAATGGAATCGAATCGAATCGTATCGAAAAGAATGAAATCAAATGAAAAGAATCGAATCGAATAGAAAAGAATCGAATTGATTGGAATCGACTCGAAAACAATCTAATTGAATTGAAAGGAATCGAATCAAATTTAATGGAATCGACAAGAATCGTATCAAATCAAAAAGATCGAATCGAAATGAATCAATTCGAAAAGAATCAAATCGAGTCGAATCGAAAAGAATCGAATCGAAAAGAATTGAATTGAAAAGAATCGAATTGAATCGAATTGAAAAGACTCGAATCGAATTAAAAGAATCGAATCGAATTGAAAAGAATCGAATCGAATCGGAAAGAATTGAATTGGAATGAATCGATTTGAATCGAATTGAAAAGAATCGAATCGAAAAAATCGAATCGAAAAGAACTGAGTTGAGTTGAATCGAATCGAAAAGATTCGAATCGAATCGTGTCGAATCAAAAAGATGGAATCGAAACGAATCGAATCGAATCGAATCGAAAAGAATCGAATAGATAGCAAAGAATCAAATCGAATAGAAAAGAATTTGAATCGAATTGAAACGATTCGAAAAAATCGAAACTAATCGAATCATCGAATGGAAAAGAATCGAATCGAATCAAAAAGAATCGAAACGAACTGAATCGAAAGAATCGAATCGAACAGAATCGAAAAGAATTGAATCGTAATGTAACAAATCGAATCCAAATGATCGAATCAAGCCAAGTCGAAAAGAATTGAATCGAAAAGAATCGAATCAAAATGAAAAGAATCGAATAGAATCGAATTGAAAAGAATCGAATTGAACCGAATCAAATAGAATAGAATCGAACAGAATTGAATCGAATGAAAAGAATCTTATCGAATCGATTCGAAAAGAATTGAATCGAATCGAATGGAGAAGAATCAAATCAAATGGAATCGAAAAGAATCGAATCAAAGAGAATCTAATCGAAACGAAAAGAATCAATCGAATCGAAAAGAATCGAATCGAAACGAAAAGTGTCGAATCGAATCGAATCGAAAAGAATCGAATCGAACCGAAAAGAATCAAATCGAATCGAAAAGAATCGAATTGAATTGAATCGTAATGAAAAGAATCGAATCGAATCGAAAGAATCAAATCGAATCGAAAACAATTGAATCGATTGCAATCAAACCGAAAAGAATCGAATCGAATTGAAAAGAATCAAATCGAATTGATTGAATCGAAAAGAATCGAATCGAATCGAATCGCATCGAATCAAAAATAATAGAAATGAATAAAAATAATCGAATCGAATTGAGAATAATTGGAATTGAATTGAATCGATAATCGAATCGAATCAAATCGAGTCGAATCGAAACTAATCGAATCGAATCAAATCGATTCGAAAAAATCGAATCAGATTGCAACGAATCGAATCATATTGAATTGATTTGAATTGAAATGAATCGAATCTAATCAAATCAAAAAGAATCGAATCCAAAGAATCGAATTGTAGAAAATCAAATCAAAACAAAAAGATTCAAATCGAAACGAATCAAATTGAAAAGAATCGAATCGAATCGAATCGAAAAGAATCGAATCGAATCGAAAAGAATCGAATAGAAAAGAATCGTATCGAATCAAATCTAAAAGAATCGAATCGAATCGAATAAAAAAGAATCGAATCGAATTGATTCGCATCGAAAAGAATCGAATCGTATCGAATCGAAAAGAATCGAATCTATTCGAATCGAATGGAATTGAATCAAAAAGAATCGAATCGAATTGAAACGAAAAGAATCGAATAGATTCGAATTGAAACAAATCGAAAAAAATCAAAACGAATCAAATCACATCGAGTGGAAAAGAATCGAATCAAATAGAAAAGAATCGAATTGAATTGAACTGAATCGAAAAGAATCGAATAGATCAAATCAAAAAGAATCGAATCGATTCGAGATGAACCGAGTAGAATCGAGTCGAAGTGAAAAGAATTGAATCGAATGGAATCGAAAAGAATCTAATCGAAACGAAAAGAATCGAATCGAAGAGAATCTAATCGAAATGAAAAGAATCAAATCGAATCGAAAAGAATCGAATCGAAACGAAAACTGTCGAATCGAATCGAATCGAAAAGAAACGAGTTGAATTGAAAAGAATTGAATCGAATAAAATCGATAAGATTTGAATCAAATCCAATAGAATCGAAAAGATTCGAATCGAATTGAAAAGAAACGAACCGAAGTGAAAAGAATCGAATCGAATCGAAAAGAATCAAATCGAAAAAAAAATCGAATCGAAATTAAAAGAATCGAATCGAATCAAAGCATAAAGAATCGAATCTAATTGAATTGAAAGAATCGATTGAATCAAATAGAGAAGAATCTAATGGTAAGGAATCGAATCGAAAAGAATCCAATTGTATTGAATCGAATCGAAAAGAAATGAATTGAATAGATTATAAAAGAATCGAATCGAAAGGAATCGACTCGAAACGTAAAGAATCGAATCGAAAAAATTGAATAGATCGAAGAATTGAATAGAAATGAATCGAATCGAAATGAAAAGAATTGAATCGAATCGAATCGAAAACAATCGAATCAAAAAGAATCGAATTGAAACAAAAGAATCGCATTGTATTTAATCGAATCAAAAAAATCTAATTGAATCGAATCGAAAAGAATCGATTTGAAATGAAAAGAATCTAATCGAATTGATAGAAAATTGAATCGAATCGAAAACAATCGAAAAGAATCGAATTGTATGGAAACGAATCGAAAAGAATCTAATTGAGTAGAAAAGAATCAAATCAAATTTAATGGAATCGAAAAGAACCGAATAGCATCGAATTGAATCGAATCGAAAAGAATCGAAACGAATTGAATCGAAAAGCATTGAGTCGAATCAAATCGAAAAGAATCGAATCGTATCAAATTGAAAAGAATCGAATCGATCTGAAAAGAATTGAATCGAACTGAATCGAACCGAAAAGAATCAAATTGAAACGAAAAGAATGAAATCGAATAGCAAAGAATCGAATCGAAACGAATCGATTTGAAACGAGCCGAATCGAATCGAATTGAATGAAATATTCGAATCGAATCGAAAAGAATCTAATCTAATGAAATCCAAAAGAATCAAATCGAAACAAATAGAATCAAACCGAATGGAATTGAATCGAAAAGAGTCGATTCGAATCAAATTGGAATGAAAAGAATTGAATCGAATCGAATAAAAAACAAGTGAATCGAATAGAATAGAAAAGAATAGAATCGAAACGAAAAGAATCAAATTGAATCGAAAGGAATCGAATCGAAAAGAATCGAATCAAAGAGAAAAGACTCGAATCGAATGGAAAAGAATAGAATCAAAAAGAATCGAATTGAAACAAAAAGAATCGAATTGAATTGAATCGAAAAGAATCGAATGGAATCGAATCGAAAAGAATCGAATTGAATTAAATCGAAGAGAATCGAATCGAATTGAATTGAATCGAAGAGAATCGAATCGAATAGAAAAGAATCAAATCGAAATGAATCGATTTGAAACGAAAAGAATCGAATCGAATCAAATTGAATGAAAAGAATTGAATCGAATCAAAAAGAATTGAATCAAAAAGAATCAAACCGAAACAAAAAGAATCAAACCGAATTGAAAAGAATCTAACTGAATAGAATCGAAAAGAATCGACGTACCGAATCGAATCCAATCGTATCAAATCGAATCGAAAAGAATTGAAATGAATAGAATAGAAAAGATTCGAATCAAATGAAAAACAATCAAATCGAGTAATATCGAATCGAAAAGAATCGAATGGAAAAGAATCGAATCGAATGGAAAAGAATTGAATTGAATCAAAAAGAATTGATTCAAATCAAAAAGAATCGAATCGATTCGAATCGAAAAGAATCGAAAAGAATCGAATCGAATCAAAAAGGATCGAATCGCAAAGAATCGAATCTAAAGAAAAGGAATCGAATCGAATCGAAACGAATAGAATCGAAAAGAATCGATTTGAATCGAAATGAAAAGAATCGTATCGAATCAAATCGAAAAAAATCAAATGGAATCGAATCGAATCGTATCGAAAAGAATCAAATCAAATGAAAAGAATCAAATCGAATAGAAAAGAATCGAATTGATTGGAATCGACTCGAAAACAGTCTAATTGAATTGAAAGGAATCGAATCAAATTAAATGGAATCGACAAGAATCGTATCAAATCAAAAAGATCGAATCGAAATGAATCAATTCGAAAAGAATCAAATCGAATCGAATCGAAAAGAATCGAATCGAAAAGAATTGAATTGAAAAGAATCGAATTGAATCGAATTGAAAAGACTCGAATCGAATTAAAAGAATCGAATCGAATCGAAAAGAATCGAATCGAATCGGAAAGAATTGAATTGGAATGAATCGATTTGAATCGAATTGAAAAGAATCGAATCGAAAAAATCGAATCGAAAAGAACTGAGTTGAGTTGAATCGAATCGAAAAGATTCGAATCGAATCGTGTCGAATCAAAAAGATCGAATTGAAACGAATCGAATCGAATCGAATCGAAAAGAATCGAATCGAAAAGAATCGAATCGAAAAGAATCGAATCGAATCATATCGATTGAAAAGATCAAATCAAAAAAATCAAAGAGAATCGAAATGAATCAAAACGAATCGAATCGAATAGAAAAGAATCGTATCGAATCAAATCTAAAAGAATCGAATCGAATCGAATAAAAAAGAATCGAATCGAATTGATTCGCATCGAAAAGAATCGAATCGTATCGAATCGAAAAGAATCGAATCTATTCGAATCGAATGGAATTGAATCAAAAAGAATCGAATCGAATTGAATCGAAAACAATCGAATAGATTCGAATTGAAACAAATCGAAAAAAATCAAAACGAATCAAATCACATCGAGTGGAAAAGAATCAAATAGAAAAGAATCGAATTGAATCGAACTGAATCGAAAAGAATCTAATAGATCAAATCAAAAAGAATCGAATCGATTCGAAATGAATCGAGTAGAATCGAGTCGAAGTGAAAAGAATTGAATCGAATCGAATCGAAAAGAATCGAATCGAAACGAAAAGAATCGAATCGAAGAGAATCTAATCGAAATGAAATAATCAAATCGAATCGAATCGAAACGAAAAGTGTCGATTCGAATCGAATCGAAAAGAATCGAGTTGAATAGAAAAGAATCGATTCGAATAAAATCGATAAGAATTGAATCAAATCCAATAGAATCGAAAAGATTCGAATCGAATTGAAAAGAAACGAACCGAATTGAAAAGAATCAAATCGAATCGAAAAGAATCAAATCGAAAAAAAAATCGAATCGAAATTAAAAGAATCGAATCGAATCAAAGCATAAAGAATCAAATCTAATTGAATCGAAAAGAATCGATTGAATCGAATAGAGAAGGATCTAATGGTAAGGAATCGAATCGAAAAGAATCCATTTGTATTGAATCGAATCGAAAAAAATCGAATTGAATAGAATATAAAAGAATCGAATCGAAAGGAATCGACTCGAAACGAAAAGAATCGAATCGAAAAAATTGAATAGAATCGAAAAGAATTGAATAGAAATGAATCGAATCGAAATGAAAAGAATTGAATCGAATCGAATCGAAAACAATCGAATCAAAAAGAATCGAATTGAAACAAAAGAATTGCATTGTATTTAATCGAATCAAAAAAATCTAATTGAATCGAATCGAAAAGAATCGATTTGAAATGAAAAGAATCTAATCGAATTGATAGAAAATTGAATCGAATCGAAAACAATCGAATCGAATCGAAAAGAATCGAATTGTATGGAAACGAATCGAAAAGAATCTAATTGAGTAGAAAAGAATCAAATCAAATTTAATGGAATCGAAAAGAACCGAATAGCATCGAATTGAATCAAATCGAAAAGAATCGAAACGAATTGAAACGAAAAGCATTGAATCCAATCAAATCGAAAAGAATCGAATCGTATCAAATTGAAAAGAATCGAATCGATCTGAAAAGAATTGAATCGAATTGAATCGAATCGAAAAGAATCAAATTGAAACGAAAAGAATCAAATCGAATAGCAAAGAATCGAATCGAATCGATTTGAAAAGAGCCGAATCGAATCGAATTGAATGAAATATTCGAATCGAATCGAAAAGAATCTAATCTAATGAAATCCAAAAGAATCAAATCGAAACAAATAGAGTCAAACCGAATGGAATTGAATCGAAAAGAGTCGATTCGAATCAAATTGGAATGAAAAGAATTGAATCGAATCAAAAAGAATTGAATCAAAAAGAATCAAACCGAAACAAAAAGAATCAAACCGAATTGAAAAGAATCTAACTGAATAGAATCGAAAAGAATCGAACCGTACTGAATCGAATCTAATCGAAAAGAATCTAATCGTATCGAATCGAATCGAAAAGAATTGAAATGAATAGAATAGAAAAGATTCGAGTCAAATCAAAAACAATCAAATCGAGTAATATCGAATCGAAAAGAATCGAATCGAAAAGAATCGAATTGAATTAAATCGAAGAGAATCGAATCGAATTGAATTGAATCGAATCGAATAGAAAAGAATCAAATCGAAATGAATCGATTTGAAACGAAAAGAATCGAATCGAATCAAATTGAATGAAAAGAATTGAATCGAATCAAAAAGAATTGAATCAAAAAGAATCAAACCGAAACAAAAAGAATCAAACCGAATTGAAAAGAATCTAACTGAATAGAATCGAAAAGAATCGAACCGTACTGAATCGAATCTAATCGAAAAGAATCTAATCGTATCGAATCGAATCGAAAAGAATTGAAATGAATAGAATAGAAAAGATTCGAGTCAAATCAAAAACAATCAAATCGAGTAATATCGAATCGAAAAGAATCGAATCGAAAAGAATCGAATCGAATGGAAAAGAATTGAATTGAATCAAAAAGAATTGATTCAAATCAAAAAGAATCGAATCGATTCGAATCGAAAAGACTCGAATCGAATCAAATCGAATTGAATCGAATCGAATCAAAAAGGATCGAATCGCAAAGAATCGAATCTAAAGAAAAGGAATCGAATCGAATCGAAATGAATAGAATCGAAAAGAATCGATTTGAATCGAAATGAAAAGAATCGTATCGAATCAAATCGAAAAAAATCAAATGGAATCGAATCGAATCGTATCGAAAAGAATCAAATCAAATGAAAAGAATCGAATCGAATAGAAAAGAATCGAATTGATTTCAATCGACTCGAAAATAACCTAATTGAATTGAAAGGAATCGAATCAAATTTAATGGAATCGACAAGAATCGTATCAAATCAAAAAGATCGAATCGAAACGAATCAATTCGAAAAGAATCAAATCGAATCGAATCGAAAAGAATCGAATCGAAAAGAATTGAATTGAAAAGAATCGAATTGAATCGAATTGAAAAGACTCGAATCGAATTAAAAGAATCGAATCGAATCGAAAAGAATCGAATCGAATCGGAAAGAATTGAATTGAAATGAATCGATTTGAATCGAATTGAAAAGAATCGAATCGAAAAAATCGAATCGAAAAGAACTGAGTTGAGTTGAATCGAATCGAAAAGATTCGAATCGAATCGGGTCGAATCAAAAAGATCGAATCGAAACGAATTAAATCGAATGGAAAAGAATCGAATCGAATCTAAAAGAATCAAATCGAATAGAAAAGAATTTGAATTGAATTGAAACGATTCGAAAAATCGAAACTAATCGAATCATCGAATGGAAAAGAATCGAATCGAATCAAAAAGAATCGAAACGAACTGAATCGAAAGAATCGAATCGAACAGAATCGAAAAGAATTGAATCGTACTGTAACAAATCAAATCCAAATGATCGAATCAAGCCAAGTCGAAAAGAATTGAATCGAAAAGAATCGAATCAAAATGAAAAGAATCGAATAGAATCGAATTGAAAAGAATCGAAATGAACCGAATCAAATAGAATAGAATCGAACAGAATTGAATCGAATGAAAAGATTCTTATCGAATCGATTCGAAAAGAATTGAATCGAATCGAATGGAGAAGAATCAAATCAAATGGAATCGAAAAGAATCGAATCAAAGAGAATCTAATCGAAACGAAAAGAATCAATCGAATCGAAAAGAATCGAATCGAAACGAAAAGTGTCGAATCGAATCGAATCGAATCGAAAAGAATCGAATCGAACCGAAAAGAATCAAATCGAATCGAAAAGAATCGAATTGAATTGAATCGTAATGAAAAGAATCGAATCGAATCGAAAGAATCAAATCGAATCGAAAACAATTGAATCGAATGCAATCAAATCGAAAAGAATCGAATCGAATTGAAAAGAATCAAATCGAATTGATTGAATCGAAAAGAATCGAATCGAATCGAATCGCATCGAATCGAAAATAATAGAATTGAATAAAAATAATCGAATCGAATTGAGAATAATTGGAATTGAATTGAATCGATAATCGAATCGAATCAAATCGAGTCGAATCGAAACTAATCGAATCGAATCAAATCGATTCGAAAAAATCGAATCAGATTGCAACGAATCGAATCATATTGAATTGATTTGAATTGAAATGAATCGAATCTAATCAAATCAAAAAGAATCGAATCCAAAGAATCGAATTGTAGAAAATCAAATCAAAACAAAAAGATTCAAATCGAAACGAATCAAATTGAAAAGAATCGAATCGAATCGAATCGAAAAGAATCGAATCGAATTGAATCGAAAAGAATCGAATCGAAAAGAATCGAATCGAATCATATCGATTGAAAAGATCAAATCCAAAAAATCAAAGAGAATCGAAATGAATCAAAACGAATCGAATCGAATAGAAAAGAATCGTATCGAATCAAATCTAAAAGAATCGAATCGAATCGAATAAAAAAGAATCGAATCGAATTGATTCGCATCGAAAAGAATCGAATCGTATCGAATCGAAAACAATCGAATCTATTCGAATCGAATGGAATTGAATCAAAAAGAATCGAATCGAATTGAATCGAAAAGAATCGAATAGATTCGAATTGAAACAAATCGAAATAATCAAAACGCATCAAATCACATCGAGTGGAAAAGAATCGAATCAAATAGAAAAGAATCGAATTGAATCGAACTGAATTGAATAGATGAAATCAAAAAGAATCGAATCGATTCGAGATGAATCGAGTAGAATCGAGTCGAAGTGAAAAGCATTGAATCGAATCGAATCGAAAAGAATCGAATCGAAACGAAAAGAATCGAATCGAAGAGAATCTAATCGAAATGAAAAGAATCGAATCGAATCGAAAAGAATCGAGTTGAATAGAAAAGAATCGAATCGAATAAAATCGATAAGAATTGAATCAAATCCAATAGAATCGAAAAGATTCGAATCGAATTGAAAAGAAACGAACCGAATTAAAAGAATCAAATCGAATCGAAAAGAATCAAATCGAAAAAAAAAATCGAATCGAAATTAAAAGAATCGAATCGAATCAAAGCATAAAGAATCAAATCTAATTGAATCGAAAAGAATCGATTGAATCGAATAGAGAAGGATCTAATGGTAAGGAATCGAATCGAAAAGAATCCATTTGTATTGAATCGAATCGAAAAGAATCGAATTGAATAGAATATAAAAGAATCGAATCGAAAGGAATCGACTCGAAACGAAAAGAATCGAATCGAAAAAATTGAATAGAATCGAAAAGAATTGAATAGAAATGAATCGAATCGAAATGAAAAGAATTGAATCGAATCGAATCGAAAACAATCGAATCAAAAACAATCGAATTGAAACAAAAGAATCGCATTGTATTTAATCGAATCAAAAAAATCTAATTGAATCGAATCGAAAAGAATCGATTTGAAATGAAAAGAATCTAATCGAATTGATAGAAAATTGAATCGAATCGAAAACAATCGAATCGAATCGAAAAGAATCGAATTGTATGGAAACGAATCGAAAAGAATCTAATTGAGTAGAAAAGAATCAAATCAAATTTAATGGAATCGAAAAGAACCGAATAGCATCGAATTGAATCAAATCGAAAAGAATCGAAACGAATTGAATCGAAAAGCATTGAATCCAATCAAATCGAAAAGAATCGAATCGTATCAAATTGAAAAGAATCGAATCGATCTAAAAAGAATTGAATCGAATTGAATCGAATCGAAAAGAATCAAATTGAAACGAAAAGAATCAAATCGAATAGCAAAGAATCGAATCGAATCGATTTGAAAAGAGCCGAATCGAATCGAATTGAATGAAATATTCGAATCGAATCGAAAAGAATCTAATCTAATGAAATCCAAAAGAATCAAATCGAAACAAATAGAGTCAAACCGAATGGAATTGAATCGAAAAGAGTCGATTCGAATCAAATTGGAATGAAAAGAATTGAATCGAATCGAATAAAAAACAAGTGAATCGAATAGAATAGAAAAGAATAGAATCGAAACGAAAAGAATCAAATTGAATCGAAAGGAATCGAATCGAAAAGAATCGAATCAAAGAGAAAAGACTCGAATCGAATGGAAAAGAATAGAATCAAAAAGAATCGAATTGAAACAAAAAGAATCGAATTGAATTGAAACGAAAAGAATCGAATGGAATCGAATCGAAAAGAATCGAATTGAATTAAATCGAAGAGAATCGAATCGAATTGAATTGAATCGAAGAGAATCGAATCGAATAGAAAAGAATCAAATCGAAATGAATCGATTTGAAACGAAAAGAATCGAATCGAATCAAATTGAATGAAAAGAATTGAATCGAATCAAAAAGAATTGAATCAAAAAGAATCAATCCGAAACAAAAAGAATCAAACCGAATTGAAAAGAATCTAACTGAATAGAATCGAAAAGAATCGACGTACCGAATCGAATCCAATCGAAAAAAATCTAATCGTATCAAATCGAATCGAAAAGAATTGAAATGAATAGAATAGAAAAGATTCGAGTCAAATCAAAAACAATCAAATCGAGTAATATCGAATCGAAAAGAATCGAATGGAAAAGAATCGAATCGAATGGAAAAGAATTGAATTGAATCAAAAAGAATTGATTCAAATCAAAAAGAATCGAATCGATTCGAATCGAAAAGACTCGAATCGAAAAGAATCGAAAAGAATCGAATCGAATCCAAAAGGATCGAATCGCAAAGAATCGAATCTAAAGAAAAGGAATCGAATCGAATCGAAACGAATAGAATCGAAAAGAATCGATTTGAATCGAAATGAAAAGAATCGTATCGAATCAAATCGAAAAAAATCAAATGGAATCGAATCGAATCGTATCGAAAAGAATCAAATCAAATGAAAAGAATCGAATCGAATAGAAAAGAATCGAATTGATTGGTATCGACTCGAAAACAATCTAATTGAATTGAAAGGAATCGAATCAAATTTAATGGAATCGACAAGAATCGTATCAAATCAAAAAGATCGAATCGAAATGAATCAATTCGAAAAGAATCAAATCGAATCGAATCGAAAACAATCGAATCGAAAAGAATTGAATTGAAAAGAATCGAATTTAATCGAATTGAAAAGACTCGAATCGAATTAAAAGAATCGAATCGAATCGAAAAGAATCGAATCGAATCGGAAAGAATTGAATTGGAATGAATCGATTTGAATCGAATTGAAAAGAATCGAATCGAAAAAATCGAATCGAAAAGAACTGAGTTGAGTTGAATCGAATCGAAAAGATTCGAATCGAATCGTGTCGAATCAAAAAGATGGAATCGAAACGAATCGAATCGAATCGAATCGAAAAGAATCGAATAGATAGCAAAGAATCAAATCGAATAGAAAAGAATTTGAATCGAATTGAAACGATTCGAAAAAATCGAAACTAATCGAATCATCGAATGGAAAAGAATCGAATCGAATCAAAAAGAATCGAAACGAACTGAATCGAAAGAATCGAATCGAACAGAATCGAAAAGAATTGAATCGTAATGTAACAAATCGAATCCAAATGATCGAATCAAGCCAAGTCGAAAAGAATTGAATCGAAAAGAATCGAATCAAAATGAAAAGAATCGAATAGAATCGAATTGAAAAGAATCGAATTGAACCGAATCAAATAGAATAGAATCGAACAGAATTGAATCGAATGAAAAGAATCTTATCGAATCGATTCGAAAAGAATTGAATCGAATCGAATGGAGAAGAATCAAATCAAATGGAATCGAAAAGAATCGAATCAAAGAGAATCTAATCGAAACGAAAAGAATCAATCGAATCGAAAAGAATCGAATCGAAACGAAAAGTGTCGAATCGAATCGAATCGAAAAGAATCGAATCGAACCGAAAAGAATCAAATCGCATCGAAAAGAATCGAATTGAATTGAATCGTAATGAAAAGAATCGAATCGAATCGAAAGAATCAAATCGAATCGAAAACAATTGAATCGAATGCAATCAAATCGAAAAGAATCGAATCGAATTGAAAAGAATCAAATCGAATTGATTGAATCGAAAAGAATCGAATCGAATCGAATCGCATCGAATCGAAAATAATAGAATTGAATAAAAATAATCGAATCGAATTGAGAATAATTGGAATTGAATTGAATCGATAATCGAATCGAATCAAATCGAGTCGAATCGAAACTAATCGAATCGAATCAAATCGATTCGAAAAAATCGAATCAGATTGCAACGAATCGAATCATATTGAATTGATTTATGAAATCCAAAAGAATCAAATCGAAGCAAATAGAGTCAAACCGAATGGAATTGAATCGAAAAGAGTCGATTCGAATCAAATTGGAATGAAAAGAATTGAATCGAATCAAAAAGAATTGAATCAAAAAGAATCAAACCGAAACAAAAAGAATCAAACCGAATTGAAAAGAATCTAACTGAATAGAATCGAAAAGAATCGAACCGTACTGAATCGAATCTAATCGAAAAGAATCTAATCGTATCGAAACGAATCGAAAAGAATTGAAATGAATAGAATAGAAAAGATTCGAGTCAAATCAAAAACAATCAAATCGAGTAATATCGAATCGAAAAGAATCGAATCGAAAAGAATCGAATCGAATGGAAAAGAATTGAATTGAATCAAAAAGAATTGATTCAAATCAAAAAGAATCGAAAAGACTCGAATCGAATCAAATCGAATTGAATCGAATCGAATCAAAAAGGATCGAATCGCAAAGAATCGAATCTAAAGAAAAGGAATCGAATCGAATCGAAATGAATAGAATCGAAAAGAATCGATTTGAATCGAAATGAAAAGAATCGTATCGAATCAAATCGAAAAAAATCAAATGGAATCGAATCGAATCGTATCGAAAAGAATCAAATCAAATGAAAAGAATCGAATCGAATAGAAAAGAATCGAATTGATTTCAATCGACTCGAAAATAACCTAATTGAATTGAAAGGAATCGAATCAAATTTAATGGAATCGACAAGAATCGTATCAAATCAAAAAGATCGAATCGAAACGAATCAATTCGAAAAGAATCAAATCGAATCGAATCGAAAAGAATCGAATCGAAAAGAATTGAATTGAAAAGAATCGAATTGAATCGAATTGAAAAGACTCGAATCGAATTAAAAGAATCGAATCGAATCGAAAAGAATCGAATCGAATCGGAAAGAATTGAATTGAAATGAATCGATTTGAATCGAATTGAAAAGAATCGAATCGAAAAAATCGAATCGAAAAGAACTGAGTTGAGTTGAATCGAATCGAAAAGATTCGAATCGAATCGGGTCGAATCAAAAAGATCGAATCGAAACGAATCGAATCGAATGGAAAAGAATCGAATCGAATCGAAAAGAATCAAATCGAATAGAAAAGAATTTGAATCGAATTGAAACGATTCGAAAAATCGAAACTAATCGAATCATCGAATGGAAAAGAATCGAATCGAATCAAAAAGAATCGAAACGAACTGAATCGAAAGAATCGAATCGAACAGAATCGAAAAGAATTGAATCGTAATGTAACAAATCGAATCCAAATGATCGAATCAAGCCAAGTCGAAAAGAATTGAATCGAAAAGAATCGAATCAAAATGAAAAGAATCGAATAGAATCGAATTGAAAAGAATCGAAATGAACCGAATCAAATAGAATAGAATCGAACAGAATTGAATCGAATGAAAAGATTCTTATCGAATCGATTCGAAAAGAATTGAATCGAATCGAATGGAGAAGAATCAAACCAAATTGAATCGAAAAGAATCGAATCAAAGAGAATCTAATCGAAACGAAAAGAATCAATCGAATCGAAAAGAATCGAATCGAAACGAAAAGTGTCGAATCGAATCGAATCGAAAAGAATCGAATCGAACCGAAAAGAATCAAATCGAATCGAAAAGAATCGAATTGAATTGAATCGTAATGAAAAGAATCGAATCGAATCGAAAGAATCAAATCGAATCGAAAACAATTGAATCGAATGCAATCAAATCGAAAAGAATCGAATCGAATTGAAAAGAATCAAATCGAATTGATTGAATCGAAAAGAATCGAATCGAATCGCATCGAATCGAAAATAATAGAATTGAATAAAAATAATCGAATCGAATTGAGAATAATTGGAATTGAATTGAATCGATAATCGAATCGAATCAAATCGAGTCGAATCGAAACTAATCGAATCGAATCAAATCGATTCGAAAAAATCGAATCAGATTGCAACGAATCGAATCATATTGAATTGATTTGAATTGAAATGAATCGAATCTAATCAAATCAAAAAGAATCGAATCCAAAGAATCGAATTGTAGAAAATCAAATCAAAACAAAAAGATTCAAATCGAAACGAATCAAATTGAAAAGAATCGAATCGAATCGAATCGAATCGAAAAGAATCGAATCGAAAAGAATCGAATTGTATGGAAACGAATCGAAAAGAATCTAATTGAGTAGAAAAGAATCAAATCAAATTTAATGGAATCGAAAAGAACCGAATAGCCTCGAATTGAATCGAATCGAAAAGAATCGAAACGAATTGAATCGAAAAGCATTGAGTCGAATCAAATCGAAAAGAATCGAATCGTATCAAATTGAAAAGAGTCGAATCGATCTGAAAAGAATTGAATCGAATTGAATCGAATCGAAAAGAATCAAATTGAAACGAAAAGAATCAAATCGAATAGCAAAGAATCGAATCGAAACGAATCGATTTGAAACGAGCCGAATCGAATTGAATTGAATGAAATATTCGAATCGAATCGAAAAGAATCTAATCTAATGAAATCCAAAAGAATCAAATCGAAACAAATAGAATCAAACCGAATGGAATTGAATCGAAAAGAGTCGATTCGAATCAAATTGGAATGAAAAGAATTGAATCGAATCGAATAAAAAACAAGTGAATCGAATAGAATAGAAAAGAAGAGAATCGAAACGAAAAGAATCAAATTGAATCGAAAGGAATCGAATCGAAAAGAATCAAATCAAAGAGAAAAGACTCGAATCGAATGGAAAAGAATAGAATCAAAAAGAATCGAATTGAAACAAAAAGAATCGAATTGAATTGAATCGAAAAGAATCGAATGGAATCGAATCGAAAAGAATCGAATTGAATTAAATCGAAGAGAATCGAATCGAATTGAATTGAATCGAAGAGAATCGAATCGAATAGAAAAGAATCAAATCGAAATGAATCGATTTGAAACGAAAAGAATCGAATCGAATCAAAATGAATGAAAAGAATTGAATCGAATCAAAAAGAATTGAATCAAAAAGAATCAATCCGAAACAAAAAGAATCAAACCGAATTGAAAAGAATCTAACTGAATAGAATCGAAAAGAATCGACGTACCGAATTGAATCCAATCGAAAAAAATCTAATCGTATCAAATCGAATCGAAATGAATTGAAATGAATAGAATAGAAAAGATTCGAATCAAATGAAAAACAATCAAATCGAGTAATATCGAATCGAAAAGAATCGAATCGAAAAAGTCGAATCGAAAAGAATTGATTTGAAAAGAATCGAATTGAATCGAATTGAAAAGACTCGAATCGAATTAAAAGAATCGAATCGAATCGAAAAGAATCGAATCGAATCGGAAAGAATTGAATTGGAATGAATCGATTTGAATCGAATTGAAAAGAATCGAATCGAAAAAATCGAATCGAAAAGAACTGAGTTGAGTTGAATCGAATCGAAAAGATTCGAATCGAATCGTGTCGAATCAAAAAGATGGAATCGAAACGAATCGAATCGAATCGAATCGAAAAGAATCGAATAGATAGCAAAGAATCAAATCGAATAGAAAAGAATTTGAATCGAATTGAAACGATTCGAAAAAATCGAAACTAATCGAATCATCGAATGGAAAAGAATCGAATCGAATCAAAAACAATCGAAACGAACTGAATCGAAAGAATCGAATCGAACAGAATCGAAAAGAATTGAATCGTAATGTAACAAATCGAATCCAAATGATCGAATCAAGCCAAGTCGAAAAGAATTGAATCGAAAAGAATCGAATCAAAATGAAAAGAATCGAATAGAATCGAATTGAAAAGAATCGAATTGAACCGAATCAAATAGAATAGAATCGAACAGAATTGAATCGAATGAAAAGAATCTTATCGAATCGATTCGAAAAGAATTGAATCGAATCGAATGGAGAAGAATCAAATCAAATGGAATCGAAAAGAATCGAATCAAAGAGAATCTAATCGAAACGAAAAGAATCAATCGAATCGAAAAGAATCGAATCGAAACGAAAAGTGTCGAATCGAATCGAAAAGAATCGAATCGAACCGAAAAGAATCAAATCGAATCGAAAAGAATCGAATTGAATTGAATCGTAATGAAAAGAATCGAATCGAATCGAAAGAATCAAATCGAATCGAAAACAATTGAATCGAATGCAATCAAATCGAAAAGAATCGAATCGAATTGAAAAGAATCAAATCGAATTGATTGAATCGAAAAGAATCGAATGAATCGAATCGCATCGAATCGAAAATAATAGAATTGAATAAAAATAATTAAATCGAATCGAATTGAGAATAATTGGAATTGAATTGAATCGATAATCGAATCGAATCAAATCGAGTCGAAAAAATCGAATCAGATTGCAACGAATCGAATCATATTCAATTGATTTGAATTGAAATGAATCGAATCTAATCAAATCAAAAAGAATCGAATCCAAAGAATCGAATTGTAGAAAATCAAATCAAAACAAAATGATTCAAATCGAAACGAATCAAATTGAAAAGAATCGAATCGAATCGAATCAAAAAGAATCGAATCGAATCGAAAAGAATCGAATAGAAAAGAATCGTATCGAATCAAATCTAAAAGAATCGAATCGAATCGAATAAAAAAGAATCGAATCGAATTGATTCGCATCGAAAAGAATCGAATCGTATCGAATCGAAAAGAATCGAATCTATTCGAATCGAATGGAATTGAATCAAAAAGAATCGAATCGAATTGAATCGAAAACAATCGAATAGATTCGAATTGAAACAAATCGAAAAAAATCAAAACGCATCAAATCACATCGAGTGGAAAAGAATCGAATCAAATAGAAAAGAATCGAATTGAATCGAACTGAATCGAAAAGAATCGAATAGATCAAATCAAAAAGAATCGAATCGATTCGAAATGAATCGAGTAGAATTGAGTCGAAGTGAAAAGAATTGAATCGAATCGAATCGAAAAGAATCGAATCGAAACGAAAAGAATCGAATCGAAGAGAATCTAATCGATATGAAAAGAATCAAATCGAATCGAAAAGAATCGAATCGAAATGAAAACTGTCGAATCGAATCGAATCGAAAAGAATCGAGTTGAATTGAATAGAAAAGAATCGAATCGAATAAAATCGATAAGAATTGAATCAAATCCAATTGAATCGAAAAGATTCGAATCGAATTGAAAAGAAACGAACCGAAGTGAAAAGAATCGAATCGAATCGAAAGAATCAAATCGAAAAAAAAATCGAATCGAAATTAAAAGAATCGAATCGAATCAAAGCATAAAGAATCGAATCTAATTGAAACGAAAAGAATCGAATTGAATCGAATAGAGAAGAATCTAATGGTAAGGAATCGAATCGAAAAGAATCCAATTGTATTGAATCGAAGCGAAAAGAAATGAATTGAATAGATTATAAAAGAATCGAATCGAAAGGAATCGACTCGAAACGTAAAGAATCGAATCGAAAAAATTGAATAGAATCGAAAAGAATTGAATAGAAATGAATCGAATCGAAATGAAAAGAATTGAATCGAATCGAATCGAAAACAATCGAATGAAAAACAATCGAATTGAAACAAAAGAATGGCATTGTGTTTAATCGAATCAAAAAATCTAATTGAATCGAATCGAAAAGAATCGATTTGAAATGAAAAGAATCTAATCGAATTGATAGAAAATTGAATCGAATCGAAAACAATCGAATCGAATCGAAAAGAATCGAATTGTATGGAAACGAATCGAAAAGAATCTAATTGAGTAGAAAAGAATCAAATCAAATTTAATGGAATCGAAAAGAACCGAATAGAATCGAATTGAATCGAATCGAAAAGAATCGAAACGAATTGAATCGAAAAGCATTGAATCGAATCAAATCGAAAAGAATCGAATCGTATCAAATTGAAAAGAATCGAATCGATCTGAAAAGAATTGAATCGAATTGAATCGAATCGAAAAGAATCAAATTGAAACGAAAAGAATCAAATCGAATAGCAAAGAATCGAATCGAAACGAATCGATTTGAAACGAGCAGAATCGAATCGAATTGAATGAAATATTCGAATCGAATCGAAAAGAATCTAATCTAATGAAATCCAAAAGAATCTAATCGAAACAAATAGAATCAAACCGAATGGTATTGAATCGAAAAGAGTCGATTCGAATCAAATTGGAATGAAAAGAATTGAATCGAATCAAAAAGAATTGAATCAAAAAGAATCAAACCGAATTGAAAAGAATCTAACTGAATAGAATCAAAAAGAATCAAATCGTACTGAATCGAATCCAATCGAAAAGAATCTAATCGTATCGAATCGAATCGAAAAGAATTGAAATGAATAGAATAGAAAAGATTCGAATCAAATCAAAAACAATCAAATCGAGTAATATCGAATCGAAATGAATCGAATCGAAAATAATCGAATCGAATGGAAAAGAATTGAATTGAATCAAAAAGAATTGATTCAAATCAAAAAGAATCGAATCGATTCGAATCGAAAAGACTCGAATCGAATCGAATCGAAAAGAATCGAATCGAATCTAAAAGGATCGAATCGCAAAGAATCGAATCTAAAGAAAAGGAATCGAATCGAATCGAAACAAATAGAATCGTTAAGAATCGATTTGAATCGAAATGAAAAGAATCGTATCGAAACAAATCGAAAAAAATCAAATGGAATCGAATCGAATCGTATCGAAAAGAATCAAATCAAATGAAAAGAATCGAATCGAATAGAAAAGAATCGAATTGATTGGAATCGACTCGAAAATAACCTAATTGAATTGAAAGGAATCGAATCAAATTAAATGGAATCGACAAGAATCGTATCAAATCAAAAAGATCGAATCGAAATGAATCAATTCGAAAAGAATCAAATTGAATCGAATCGAAAAGAATTGAATCGAAAAGAATCGAATCGAATGGAAAAGAATTGAATTGAATCAAAAAGAATTGATTCAAATCAAAAAGAATCGAATCGATTCGAATCGAAAAGACTGAAATCGAATCGAATCGAAAAGAATCGAATCGAATCAAAAAGGATCGAATCGCAAAGAATCGAATCTAAAGAAAAGGAATCGAATCGAATCGAAACGAATAGAATCGAAAAGAATCGATTTGAATCGAAATGAAAAGAATCGTATCGAATCAAATCGAAAAAAATCAAATGAAATCGAATCGAATCGTATCGAAAAGAATCAAATCAAATGAAAAGAATCGAATCGAATAGAAAAGAATCGAATTGATTGGAATCGACTCGAAAACAATCTAATTGAATTGAAAGGAATCGAATCAAATTTAATGGAATCGACAAGAATCGTATCAAATCAAAAAGATCGAATCGAAATGAATCAATTCGAAAAGAATCAAATCGAGTCGAATCGAAAAGAATCGAATCGAAAAGAATTGAATTGAAAAGAATCGAATTGAATCGAATTGAAAAGACTCGAATCGAATTAAAAGAATCGAATCGAATCGAAAAGAATCGAATCGAATCGGAAAGAATTGAATTGGAATGAATCGATTTGAATCGAATTGAAAAGAATCGAATCGAAAAAATCGAATCGAAAAGAACTGAGTTGAGTTGAATCGAATCGAAAAGATTCGAATCGAATCGTGTCGAATCAAAAAGATGGAATCGAAACGAATCGAATCGAATCGAATCGAAAAGAATCGAATAGATAGCAAAGAATCAAATCGAATAGAAAAGAATTTGAATCGAATTGAAACGATTCGAAAAAATCGAAACTAATCGAATCATCGAATGGAAAAGAATCGAATCGAATCAAAAAGAATCGAAACGAACTGAATCGAAAGAATCGAATCGAACAGAATCGAAAAGAATTGAATCGTAATGTAACAAATCGAATCCAAATGATCGAATCAAGCCAAGTCGAAAAGAATTGAATCGAAAAGAATCGAATCAAAATGAAAAGAATCGAATAGAATCGAATTGAAAAGAATCGAATTGAACCGAATCAAATAGAATAGAATCGAACAGAATTGAATCGAATGAAAAGAATCTTATCGAATCGATTCGAAAAGAATTGAATCGAATCGAATGGAGAAGAATCAAATCAAATGGAATCGAAAAGAATCGAATCAAAGAGAATCTAATCGAAACGAAAAGAATCAATCGAATCGAAAAGAATCGAATCGAAACGAAAAGTGTCGAATCGAATCGAATCGAAAAGAATCGAATCGAACCGAAAAGAATCAAATCGAATCGAAAAGAATCGAATTGAATTGAATCGTAATGAAAAGAATCGAATCGAATCGAAAGAATCAAATCGAATCGAAAACAATTGAATCGAATGCAATCAAATCGAAAAGAATCGAATCGAATTGAAAAGAATCAAATCGAATTGATTGAATCGAAAAGAATCGAATCGAATCGAATCGCATCGAATCGAAAATAATAGAATTGAATAAAAATAATCGAATCGAATTGAGAATAATTGGAATTGAATTGAATCGATAATCGAATCGAATCAAATCGAGTCGAATCGAAACTAATCGAATCGAATCAAATCGATTCGAAAAAATCGAATCAGATTGCAACGAATCGAATCATATTGAATTGATTTGAATTGAAATGAATCGAATCTAATCAAATCAAAAAGAATCGAATCCAAAGAATCGAATTGTAGAAAATCAAATCAAAACAAAAAGATTCAAATCGAAACGAATCAAATTGAAAAGAATCGAATCGAATCGAATCGAATCGAAAAGAATCGAATCGAATCGAAAAGAATCGAATAGAAAAGAATCGTATCGAATCAAATCTAAAAGAATCGAATCGAATCGAATAAAAAAGAATCGAATCGAATTGATTCGCATCGAAAAGAATCGAATCGTATCGAATCGAAAAGAATCGAATCTATTCGAATCGAATGGAATTGAATCAAAAAGAATCGAATCGAATTGAAACGAAAAGAATCGAATAGATTCGAATTGAAACAAATCGAAAAAAATCAAAACGAATCAAATCACATCGAGTGGAAAAGAATCGAATCAAATAGAAAAGAATCGAATTGAATCGAACTGAATCGAAAAGAATCGAATAGATCAAATCAAAAAGAATCGAATCGATTCGAGATGAACCGAGTAGAATCGAGTCGAAGTGAAAAGAATTGAATCGAATCGAATCGAAAAGAATCGAATCGAAACGAAAAGAATCGAATCGAAGAGAATCTAATCGAAATGAAAAGAATCAAATCGAATCGAAAAGAATCGAATCGAAACGAAAACTGTCGAATCGAATCGAATCGAAAAGAATCGAGTTGAATAGAAAAGAATTGAATCGAATAAAATCGATAAGATTTGAATCAAATCCAATAGAATCGAAAAGATTCGAATCGAATTGAAAAGAAATGAACCGAAGTGAAAAGAATCGAATCGAATCGAAAGAATCAAATCGAAAAAAAAATCGAATCGAAATTAAAAGAATCGAATCGAATCAAAGCATAAAGAATCGAATCTAATTGAATCGAAAGAATCGATTGAATCAAATAGAGAAGAATCTAATGGTAAGGAATCGAATCGAAAAGAATCCAATTGTATTGAATCGAATCGAAAAGAAATGAATTGAATAGATTATAAAAGAATCGAATCGAAAGGAATCGACTCGAAACGTAAAGAATCGAATCGAAAAAATTGAATAGATCGAAGAATTGAATAGAAATGAATCGAATCGAAATGAAAAGAATCGAATCGAATCGAATCGAAAACAATCGAATCAAAAAGAATCGAATTGAAACAAAAGAATCGCATTGTATTTAATCGAATCAAAAAAATCTAATTGAATCGAATCGAAAAGAATCGATTTGAAATGAAAAGAATCTAATTGAATTGATAGAAAATTGAATCGAATCGAAAACAATCGAATCGAATCGAAAAGAATCGAATTGTATGGAAACGAATCGAAAAGAATCTAATTGAGTAGAAAAGAATCAAATCAAATTTAATGGAATCGAAAAGAACCGAATAGCATCGAATTGAATCGAATCGAAAAGAATCGAAACGAATTGAATCGAAAGGCATTGAGTCGAATCAAATCGAAAAGAATCGAATCGTATCAAATTGAAAAGAATCGAATCGATCTGAAAAGAATTGAATCGAATTGAATCGAATCGAAAAGAATCAAATTGAAACGAAAAGAATCAAATCGAATAGCAAAGAATCGAATCGAAACGAATCGATTTGAAACGAGCCGAATCGAATCGAATTGAATGAAATATTCGAATCGAATCGAATCGAAAAGAATCTAATCTAATGAAATCCAAAAGAATCAAATCGAAACAAATAGAATCAAACCGAATGGAATTGAATCGAAAAGAGTCGATTCGAATCAAATTGGAATGAAAAGAATTGAATCGAATCGAATAAAAAACAAGTGAATCGAATAGAATAGAAAAGAATAGAATCGAAACGAAAAGAATCAAATTGAATCGAAAGGAATCGAATCGAAAAGATTCGAATCAAAGAGAAAAGACTCGAATCGAATGGAAAAGAATAGAATCAAAAAGAATCGAATTGAAACAAAAAGAATCGAATTGAATTGAATCGAAAAGAATCGAATGGAATCGAATCGAAAAGAATCGAATTGAATTAAATCGAAGAGAATCGAATCGAATTGAATTGAATCGAAGAGAATCGAATCGAATAGAAAAGAATCAAATCGAAATGAATCGATTTGAAACGAAAAGAATCGAATCGAATCAAAATGAATGAAAAGAATTGAATCGAATAAAAAAGAATTGAATCAAAAAGAATCAATCCGAAACAAAAAGAATCAAACCGAATTGAAAAGAATCTAACTGAATAGAATCGAAAAGAATCGACGTACCGAATTGAATCCAATCGAAAAAAATCTAATCGTATCAAATCGAATCGAAAAGAATTGAAATGAATAGAATAGAAAAGATTCGAATCAAATGAAAAACAATCAAATCGAGTAATATCGAATCGAAAAGAATCGAATCGAAAAAGTCGAATCGAAAAGAATTGATTTGAAAAGAATCGAATTGAATCGAATTGAAAAGACTCGAATCGAATTAAAAGAATCGAATCGAATCGAAAAGAATCGAATCGAATCGGAAAGAATTGAATTGGAATGAATCGATTTGAATCGAATTGAAAAGAATCGAATCGAAAAAATCGAATCGAAAAGAACTGAGTTGAGTTGAATCGAATCGAAAAGATTCGAATCGAATCGTGTCGAATCAAAAAGATGGAATCGAAACGAATCGAATCGAATCGAATCGAAAAGAATCGAATAGATAGCAAAGAATCAAATCGAATAGAAAAGAATTTGAATCGAATTGAAACGATTCGAAAAAATCGAAACTAATCGAATCATCGAATGGAAAAGAATCGAATCGAATCAAAAAGAATCGAAACGAACTGAATCGAAAGAATCGAATCGAACAGAATCGAAAAGAATTGAATCGTAATGTAACAAATCGAATCCAAATGATCGAATCAAGCCAAGTCGAAAAGAATTGAATCGAAAAGAATCGAATCAAAATGAAAAGAATCGAATAGAATCGAATTGAAAAGAATCGAATTGAACCGAATCAAATAGAATAGAATCGAACAGAATTGAATCGAATGAAAAGAATCTTATCGAATCGATTCGAAAAGAATTGAATCGAATCGAATGGAGAAGAATCAAATCAAATGGAATCGAAAAGAATCGAATCAAAGAGAATCTAATCGAAACGAAAAGAATCAATCGAATCGAAAAGAATCGAATCGAAACGAAAAGTGTCGAATCGAATCGAATCGAAAAGAATCGAATCGAACCGAAAAGAATCAAATCGAATCGAAAAGAATCGAATTGAATTGAATCGTAATGAAAAGAATCGAATCGAATCGAAAGAATCAAATCGAATCGAAAACAATTGAATCGAATGCAATCAAATCGAAAAGAATCGAATCGAATTGAAAAGAATCAAATCGAATTGATTGAATCGAAAAGAATCGAATCGAATCGCATCGAATCGAAAATAATAGAATTGAATAAAAATAATCGAATCGAATTGAGAATAATTGGAATTGAATTGAATCGATAATCGAATCGAATCAAATCGAGTCGAATCGAAACTAATCGAATCGAATCAAATCGATTCGAAAAAATCGAATCAGATTGCAACGAATCGAATCATATTGAATTGATTTGAATTGAAATGAATCGAATCTAATCAAATCAAAAAGAATCGAATCCAAAGAATCGAATTGTAGAAAATCAAATCAAAACAAAAAGATTCAAATCGAAACGAATCAAATTGAAAAGAATCGAATCGAATCGAATCGAAAAGAATCGAATCGAATCGAAAAGAATCGAATAGAAAAGAATCGTATCGAATCAAATCTAAAAGAATCGAATCGAATCGAATAAAAAAGAATCGAATCGAATTGATTCGCATCGAAAAGAATCGAATCGTATCGAATCGAAAAGAATCGAATCTATTCGAATCGAATGGAATTGAATCAAAAAGAATCGAATCGAATTGAAACGAAAAGAATCGAATAGATTCGAATTGAAACAAATCGAAAAAAATCAAAACGAATCAAATCACATCGAGTGGAAAAGAATCGAATCAAATAGAAAAGAATCGAATTGAATCGAACTGAATCGAAAAGAATCGAATAGATCAAATAAAAAGAATCGAATCGATTCGAAATGAATCGAGTAGAATCGAGTCGAAGTGAAAAGAATTGAATCGAATCGAATCGAAAAGAATCGAATCGAAACGAAAAGAATCGAATCGAAGAGAATCTAATCGAAATGAAAAGAAACAAATCGAATCGAAAAGAATCGAATCGAAACGAAAACTGTCGAATCGAATCGAATCGAAAAGAATCGAGTTGAATTGAAAAGAATTGAATCGAATAAAATCGATAAGATTTGAATCAAATCCAATAGAATCGAAAAGATTCGAATCGAATTGAAAAGAAACGAACCGAAGTGAAAAGAATCGAATCGAATCGAAAGAATCAAATCGAAAAAAAAATCGAATCGAAATTAAAAGAATCGAATCGAATCAAAGCATAAAGAATCGAATCTAATTGAATCGAAAGAATCGAATTGAATCAAATAGAGAAGAATCTAATGGTAAGGAATCGAATCGAAAAGAATCCAATTGTATTGAATCGAATCGAAAAGAAATGAATTGAATAGATTATAAAAGAATCGAATCGAAAGGAATCGACTCGAAACGTAAAGAATCGAATCGAAAAAATTGAATAGATTGAAGAATTGAATAGAAATGAATCGAATCGAAATGAAAAGAATTGAATCGAATCGAATCGAAAACAATCGAATCAAAAAGAATCGAATTGAAACAAAAGAATCGCATTGTATTTAATCGAATCAAAAAAATCTAATTGTATCGAATCGAAAAGAATCGATTTGAAATGAAAAGAATCTAATCGAATTGATAGAAAATTGAATCGAATCGAAAACAATCGAATCGAATCGAAAAGAATCGAATTGTATGGAAACGAATCGAAAAGAATCTAATTGAGTAGAAAAGAATCAAATCAAATTTAATGGAATCGAAAAGAACCGAATAGCATCGAATTGAATCGAATCGAAAAGAATCGAAACGAATTGAATCGAAAGGCATTGAGTCGAATCAAATCGAAAAGAATCGAATCGTATCAAATTGAAAAGAATCGAATCGATCTGAAAAGAATTGAATCGAATTGAATCGAATCGAAAAGAATCAAATTGAAACGAAAAGAATCAAATCGAATAGCAAAGAATCGAATCGAAACGAATCGATTTGAAACGAGCCGAATCGAATCGAATTGAATGAAATATTCGAATCGAATCGAATCGAAAAGAATCTAATCTAATGAAATCCAAAAGAATCAAATCGAAACAAATAGAATCAAACCGAATGGAATTGAATCGAAAAGAGTCGATTCGAATCAAATTGGAATGAAAAGAATTGAATCGAATCGAATAAAAAACAAGTGAATCGAATAGAATAGAAAAGAATAGAATCGAAACGAAAAGAATCAAATTGAATCGAAAGGAATCGAATCGAAAAGAATCGAATCAAAGAGAAAAGACGAATCGAATGGAAAAGAATAGAATCAAAAAGAATCGAATTGAAACAAAAAGAATCGAATTGAATTGAATCGAAAAGAATCGAATGGAATCGAATCGAAAAGAATCGAATTGAATTAAATCGAAGAGAATCGAATTGAATTGAATCGAATCGAATAGAAAAGAATCAAATCGAAATGAATCGATTTGAAACGA
Organism: Canis lupus baileyi; assembly: GCF_048164855.1. Taxonomy (NCBI): domain Eukaryota; kingdom Metazoa; phylum Chordata; class Mammalia; order Carnivora; family Canidae; genus Canis; species Canis lupus. The sequence continues at coordinate 31,619,704 of NC_132871.1, read as the reverse complement.
AAAGAATCGAATCGAATCAAATTGAATGAAAAGAATTGAATCGAATCAAAAAGAATTGAATCAAAAAGAATCAAACCGAAACGAAAAGAATCAAACCGAATTGAAAAGAATCTAACTGAATAGAATCGAAAAGAATCGAACCGTACTGAATCGAATCTAATCGAAAAGAATCTAATCGTATCGAATCGAATCGAAAAGAATTGAAATGAATAGAATAGAAAAGATTCGAGTCAAATCAAAAACAATCAAATCGAGTAATATCGAATCGAAAAGAATCGAATCGAAAAGAATCGAATCGAATGGAAAAGAATTGAATTGAATCAAAAAGAATTGATTCAAATCAAAAAGAATCGAATCGATTCGAATCGAAAAGACTCGAATCGAAAAGAATCGAAAAGAATCGAATCGAATCAAAAAGGATCGAATCGCAAAGAATCGAATCTAAAGAAAAGGAATCGAATCGAATCGAAACGAATAGAATCGAAAAGAATCGATTTGAATCGAAATGAAAAGAATCGTATCGAATCAAATCGAAAAAAATCAAATGGAATCGAATCGAATCGTATCGAAAAGAATCAAATCAAATGAAAAGAATCGAATCGAATAGAAAAGAATCGAATTGATTGGAATCGACTCGAAAACAGTCTAATTGAATTGAAAGGAATCGAATCAAATTAAATGGAATCGACAAGAATCGTATCAAATCAAAAAGATCGAATCGAAATGAATCAATTCGAAAAGAATCAAATCGAATCGAATCGAAAAGAATCGAATCGAAAAGAATTGAATTGAAAAGAATCGAAATGAATCGAATTGAAAAGACTCGAATCGAATTAAAAGAATCGAATCGAATCGAAAAGAATCGAATCGAATCGGAAAGAATTGAATTGGAATGAATCGATTTGAATCGAATTGAAAAGAATCGAATCGAAAAAATCGAATCGAAAAGAACTGAGTTGAGTTGAATCGAATCGAAAAGATTCGAATCGAATCGTGTCGAATCAAAAAGATCGAATTGAAACGAATCGAATCGAATCGAATCGAAAAGAATCGAATCAAAAAGAATCGAATCGAAAAGAATCGAATCGAATCATATCGATTGAAAAGATCAAATCAAAAAAATCAAAGAGAATCGAAATGAATCAAAACGAATCGAATCGAATAGAAAAGAATCGTATCGAATCAAATCTAAAAGAATCGAATCGAATCGAATAAAAAAGAATCGAATCGAATTGATTCGCATCGAAAAGAATCGAATCGTATCGAATCGAAAAGAATCGAATCTATTCGAATCGAATGGAATTGAATCAAAAAGAATCGAATCGAATTGAATCGAAAACAATCGAATAGATTCGAATTGAAACAAATCGAAAAAAATCAAAACGAATCAAATCACATCGAGTGGAAAAGAATCGAATCAAATAGAAAAGAATCGAATTGAATCGAACTGAATCGAAAAGAATCTAATAGATCAAATCAAAAAGAATCGAATCGATTCGAAATGAATCGAGTAGAATCGAGTCGAAGTGAAAAGAATTGAATCGAATCGAATCGAAAAGAATCGAATCGAAACGAAAAGAATCGAATCGAAGAGAATCTAATCGAAATGAAATAATCAAATCGAATCGAAAAGAATCGAATCGAAACGAAAAGTGTCGATTCGAATCGAATCGAAAAGAATCGAGTTGAATAGAAAAGAATCGATTCGAATAAAATCGATAAGAATTGAATCAAATCCAATAGAATCGAAAAGATTCGAATCGAATTGAAAAGAAACGAACCGAATTGAAAAGAATCAAATCGAATCGAAAAGAATCAAATCGAAAAAAAAATCGAATCGAAATTAAAAGAATCGAATCGAATCAAAGCATAAAGAATCAAATCTAATTGAATCGAAAAGAATCGATTGAATCGAATAGAGAAGGATCTAATGGTAAGGAATCGAATCGAAAAGAATCCATTTGTATTGAATCGAATCGAAAAAAATCGAATTGAATAGAATATAAAAGAATCGAATCGAAAGGAATCGACTCGAAACGAAAAGAATCGAATCGAAAAAATTGAATAGAATCGAAAAGAATTGAATAGAAATGAATCGAATCGAAATGAAAAGAATTGAATCGAATCGAATCGAAAACAATCGAATCAAAAAGAATCGAATTGAAACAAAAGAATTGCATTGTATTTAATCGAATCAAAAAAATCTAATTGAATCGAATCGAAAAGAATCGATTTGAAATGAAAAGAATCTAATCGAATTGATAGAAAATTGAATCGAATCGAAAACAATCGAATCGAATCGAAAAGAATCGAATTGTATGGAAACGAATCGAAAAGAATCTAATTGAGTAGAAAAGAATCAAATCAAATTTAATGGAATCGAAAAGAACCGAATAGCATCGAATTGAATCAAATCGAAAAGAATCGAAACGAATTGAAACGAAAAGCATTGAATCCAATCAAATCGAAAAGAATCGAATCGTATCAAATTGAAAAGAATCGAATCGATCTGAAAAGAATTGAATCGAATTGAATCGAATCGAAAAGAATCAAATTGAAACGAAAAGAATCAAATCGAATAGCAAAGAATCGAATCGAATCGATTTGAAAAGAGCCGAATCGAATCGAATTGAATGAAATATTCGAATCGAATCGAAAAGAATCTAATCTAATGAAATCCAAAAGAATCAAATCGAAACAAATAGAGTCAAACCGAATGGAATTGAATCGAAAAGAGTCGATTCGAATCAAATTGGAATGAAAAGAATTGAATCGAATCAAAAAGAATTGAATCAAAAAGAATCAAACCGAAACAAAAAGAATCAAACCGAATTGAAAAGAATCTAACTGAATAGAATCGAAAAGAATCGAACCGTACTGAATCGAATCTAATCGAAAAGAATCTAATCGTATCGAATCGAATCGAAAAGAATTGAAATGAATAGAATAGAAAAGATTCGAGTCAAATCAAAAACAATCAAATCGAGTAATATCGAATCGAAAAGAATCGAATCGAAAAGAATCGAATCGAATGGAAAAGAATTGAATTGAATCAAAAAGAATTGATTCAAATCAAAAAGAATCGAATCGATTCGAATCGAAAAGACTCGAATCGAATCAAATCGAATTGAATTGAATCGAATCGAATCAAAAAGGATCGAATCGCAAAGAATCGAATCTAAAGAAAAGGAATCGAATCGAATCGAAATGAATAGAATCGAAAAGAATCGATTTGAATCGAAATGAAAAGAATCGTATCGAATCAAATCGAAAAAAATCAAATGGAATCGAATCGAATCGTATCGAAAAGAATCAAATCAAATGAAAAGAATCGAATCGAATAGAAAAGAATCGAATTGATTTCAATCGACTCGAAAATAACCTAATTGAATTGAAAGGAATCGAATCAAATTTAATGGAATCGACAAGAATCGTATCAAATCAAAAAGATCGAATCGAAACGAATCAATTCGAAAAGAATCAAATCGAATCGAATCGAAAAGAATCGAATCGAAAAGAATTGAAAAGAATCGAATTGAATCGAATTGAAAAGACTCGAATCGAATTAAAAGAATCAAATCGAATCGAAAAGAATCGAATCGAATCGGAAAGAATTGAATTGAAATGAATCGATTTGAATCGAATTGAAAAGAATCGAATCGAAAAAATCGAATCGAAAAGAACTGAGTTGAGTTGAATCGAATCGAAAAGATTCGAATCGAATCGGGTCGAATCAAAAAGATCGAATCGAAACGAATTAAATCGAATGGAAAAGAATCGAATCGAATCTAAAAGAATCAAATCGAATAGAAAAGAATTTGAATCGAATTGAAACGATTCGAAAAATCGAAACTAATCGAATCATCGAATGGAAAAGAATCGAATCGAATCAAAAAGAATCGAAACGAACTGAATCGAAAGAATCGAATCGAACAGAATCGAAAAGAATTGAATCGTACTGTAACAAATCAAATCCAAATGATCGAATCAAGCCAAGTCGAAAAGAATTGAATCGAAAAGAATCGAATCAAAATGAAAAGAATCGAATAGAATCGAATTGAAAAGAATCGAAATGAACCGAATCAAATAGAATAGAATCGAACAGAATTGAATCGAATGAAAAGATTCTTATCGAATCGATTCGAAAAGAATTGAATCGAATCGAATGGAGAAGAATCAAACCAAATTGAATCGAAAAGAATCGAATCAAAGAGAATCTAATCGAAACGAAAAGAATCAATCGAATCGAAAAGAATCGAATCGAAACGAAAAGTGTCGAATCGAATCGAATCGAAAAGAATCGAATCGAACCGAAAAGAATCAAATCGCATCGAAAAGAATCGAATTGAATTGAATCGTAATGAAAAGAATCGAATCGAATCGAAAGAATCAAATCGAATCGAAAACAATTGAATCGAATGCAATCAAATCGAAAAGAATCGAATCGAATTGAAAAGAATCAAATCGAATTGATTGAATCGAAAAGAATCGAATCGAATCGAATCGCATCGAATCGAAAATAATAGAATTGAATAAAAATAATCAAATCGAATCGAATTGAGAATAATTGGAATTGAATTGAATCGATAATCGAATCGAATCAAATCGAGTCGAATCGAAACTAATCGAATCGAATCAAATCGATTCGAAAAAATCGAATCAGATTGCAACGAATCGAATCATATTGAATTGATTTGAATTGAAATGAATCGAATCTAATCAAATCAAAAAGAATCGAATCCAAAGAATCGAATTGTAGAAAATCAAATCAAAACAAAAAGATTCAAATCGAAACGAATCAAATTGAAAAGAATCGAATCGAATCGAATCGAAAAGAATCGAATCGAATTGAATCGAAAAGAATCGAATCGAAAAGAATCGAATCGAATCATATCGATTGAAAAGATCAAATCCAAAAAATCAAAGAGAATCGAAATGAATCAAAACGAATCGAATCGAATAGAAAAGAATCGTATCGAATCAAATCTAAAAGAATCGAATCGAATCGAATAAAAAAGAATCGAATCGAATTGATTCGCATCGAAAAGAATCGAATCGTATCGAATCGAAAACAATCGAATCTATTCGAATCGAATGGAATTGAATCAAAAAGAATCGAATCGAATTGAATCGAAAACAATCGAATAGATTCGAATTGAAACAAATCGAAAAAAATCAAAACGCATCAAATCACATCGAGTGGAAAAGAATCGAATCAAATAGAAAAGAATCGAATTGAATCGAACTGAATCGAATAGATCAAATCAAAAAGAATCGAATCGATTCGAGATGAATCGAGTAGAATCGAGTCGAAGTGAAAAGCATTGAATCGAATCGAATCGAAAAGAATCGAATCGAAACGAAAAGAATCGAATCGAAGAGAATCTAATCGAAATGAAAAGAATCGAATCGAATCGAAAAGAATCGAGTTGAATAGAAAAGAATCGAATCGAATAAAATCGATAAGAATTGAATCAAATCCAATAGAATCGAAAAGATTCGAATCGAATTGAAAAGAAACGAACCGAATTAAAAGAATCAAATCGAATCGAAAAGAATCAAATCGAAAAAAAAAATCGAATCGAAATTAAAAGAATCGAATCGAATCAAAGCATAAAGAATCAAATCTAATTGAATCGAAAAGAATCGATTGAATCGAATAGAGAAGGATCTAATGGTAAGGAATCGAATCGAAAAGAATCCATTTGTATTGAATCGAATCGAAAAAAATCGAATTGAATAGAATATAAAAGAATCGAATCGAAAGGAATCGACTCGAAACGAAAAGAATCGAATCGAAAAAATTGAATAGAATCGAAAAGAATTGAATAGAAATGAATCGAATCGAAATGAAAAGAATTGAATCGAATCGAATCGAAAACAATCGAATCAAAATCAATCGAATTGAAACAAAAGAATCGCATTGTATTTAATCGAATCAAAAAAATCTAATTGAATCGAATCGAAAAGAATCGATTTGAAATGAAAAGAATCTAATCGAATTGATAGAAAATTGAATCGAATCGAAAACAATCGAATCGAATCGAAAAGAATCGAATTGTATGGAAACGAATCGAAAAGAATCTAATTGAGTAGAAAAGAATCAAATCAAATTTAATGGAATCGAAAAGAACCGAATAGCATCGAATTGAATCGAATCGAAAAGAATCGAAACGAATTGAATCGAAAAGCATTGAGTCGAATCAAATCGAAAAGAATCGAATCGTATCAAATTGAAAAGAATCGAATCGATCTAAAAAGAATTGAATCGAATTGAATCGAATCGAAAAGAATCAAATTGAAACGAAAAGAATCAAATCGAATAGCAAAGAATCGAATCGAATCGATTTGAAAAGAGCCGAATCGAATCGAATTGAATGACATATTCGAATCGAATCGAAAAGAATCTAATCTAATGAAATCCAAAAGAATCAAATCGAAACAAATAGAGTCAAACCGAATGGAATTGAATCGAAAAGACTCGATTCGAATCAAATTGGAATGAAAAGAATTGAATCGAATCAAAAAGAATTGAATCAAAAAGAATCAAACCGAAACAAAAAGAATCAAACCGAATTGAAAAGAATCTAACTGAATAGAATCGAAAAGAATCGAATCGTACTGAATCGAATCTAATCGAAAAGAATCTAATCGTATCGAATCGAATCGAAAAGAATTGAAATGAATAGAATAGAAAAGATTCGAATCAAATCAAAAACAATCAAATCGAGTAATATCGAATCGAAAAGAATCGAATCGAAAAGAATCGAATCGAATGGAAAAGAATTGAATTGAATCAAAAAGAATTGATTCAAATCAAAAAGAATCGAATCGATTCGAATCGAAAAGACTCGAATCGAAAAGAATCGAATCGAATCAAAAAGGATCGAATCGCAAAGAATCGAATCTAAAGAAAAGGAATCGAATCGAATCGAAACGAATAGAATCGAAAAGAATCGATTTGAATCGAAATGAAAAGAATCGTATCGAATCAAATCGAAAAAAATCAAATGGAATCGAATCGAATCGTATCGAAAAGAATCAAATCAAATGAAAAGAATCGAATCGAATAGAAAAGAATCGAATTGATTGGAATCGACTCGAAAACAGTCTAATTGAATTGAAAGGAATCGAATCAAATTTAATGGAATCGACAAGAATCGTATCAAATCAAAAAGATCGAATCGAAATGAATCAATTCGAAAAGAATCAAATCGAGTCGAATCGAAAAGAATCGAATCGAAAAGAATTGAATTGAAAAGAATCGAATTGAATCGAATTGAAAAGACTCGAATCGAATTAAAAGAATCGAATCGAATCGAAAAGAATCGAATCGAATCGGAAAGAATTGAATTGGAATGAATCGATTTGAATCGAATTGAAAAGAATCGAATCGAAAAAATCGAATCGAAAAGAACTGAGTTGAGTTGAATCGAATCGAAAAGATTCGAATCGAATCGGGTCGAATCAAAAAGATCGAATTGAAACGAATCGAATCGAATCGAATCGAAAAGAATCGAATCGAAAAGAATCGAATCGAAAAGAATCGAATCGAATCATATCGATTGAAAAGATCAAATCAAAAAAATCAAAGAGAATCGAAATGAATCAAAACGAATCGAATCGAATAGAAAAGAATCGTATCGAATCAAATCTAAAAGAATCGAATCGAATCGAATAAAAAAGAATCGAATCGAATTGATTCGCATTGAAAAGAATCGAATCGTATCGAATCGAAAAGAATCGAATCTATTCGAATCGAATGGAATTGAATCAAAAAGAATCGAATCGAATTGAATCGAAAACAATCGAATAGATTCGAATTGAAACAAATCGAAAAAAATCAAAACGAATCAAATCACATCGAGTGGAAAAGAATCGAATCAAATAGAAAAGAATCGAATTGAATCGAACTGAATCGAAAAGAATCTAATAGATCAAATCAAAAAGAATCGAATCGATTCGAAATGAATCGAGTAGAATCGAGTCGAAGTGAAAAGAATTGAATCGAATCGAATCGAAAAGAATCGAATCGAAACGAAAAGAATCGAATCGAAGAGAATCTAATCGAAATGAAATAATCAAATCGAATCGAAAAGAATCGAATCGAAACGAAAAGTGTCGATTCGAATCGAATCGAAAAGAATCGAGTTGAATAGAAAAGAATCGAATCGAATAAAATCGATAAGAATTGAATCAAATCCAATAGAATCGAAAAGATTCGAATCGAATTGAAAAGAAACGAACCGAAGTGAAAAGAATCAAATCGAATCGAAAAGAATCAAATCGAAAAAAATCGAATCGAAATTAAAAGAATCGAATCGAATCAAAGCATAAAGAATCAAATCTAATTGAATCGAAAAGAATCGATTGAATCGAATAGAGAAGGATCTAATGGTAAGGAATCGAATCGAAAAGAATCCATTTGTATTGAATCGAATCGAAAAGAATCGAATTGAATAGAATATAAAAGAATCGAATCGAAAGGAATCGACTCGAAACGAAAAGAATCGAATCGAAAAAATTGAATAGAATCGAAAAGAATTGAATAGAAATGAATCGAATCGAAATGAAAAGAATTGAATCGAATCGAATCGAAAACAATCGAATCAAAAAGAATCGAATTGAAACAAAAGAATCGCATTGTATTTAATCGAATCAAAAAAATCTAATTGAATCGAATCGAAAAGAATCGATTTGAAATGAAAAGAATCTAATCGAATTGATAGAAAATTGAATCGAATCGAAAACAATCGAATCGAATCGAAAAGAATCGAATTGTATGGAAACGAATCGAAAAGAATCTAATTGAGTAGAAAAGAATCAAATCAAATTTAATGGAATCGAAAAGAACCGAATAGCATCGAATTGAATCGAATCGAAAAGAATCGAAACGAATTGAATCGAAAAGCATTGAATCCAATCAAATCGAAAAGAATCGAATCGCATCAAATTGAAAAGAATCGAATCGATCTGAAAAGAATTGAATCGAATTGAATCGAATCGAAAAGAATCAAATTGAAACGAAAAGAATCAAATCGAATAGCAAAGAATCGAATCGAAACAAATCGATTTGAAACGAGCAGAATCGAATCGAATTGAATGAAATATTCGAATCGAATCGAAAAGAATCTAATCTAATGAAATCCAAAAGAATCAAATCGAAACAAATAGAATCAAACCGAATGGAATTGAATCGAAAAGAGTCGATTCGAATCAAATTGAAATGAAAAGAATTGAATCGAATCGAATAAAAAACAAGTGAATCGAATAGAATAGAAAAGAATAGAATCGAAACGAAAAGAATCAAATTGAATCGAAAGGAATCGAATCGAAAAGAATCGAATCAAAGAGAAAAGACTCGAATCGAATGGAAAAGAATAGAATCAAAAAGAATCGAATTGAAACAAAAAGAATCGAATTGACTTGAATCGAAAAGAATCGAATGGAATCGAATCGAAAAGAATCGAATTGAATTAAATCGAAGAGAATCGAATCGAATTGAATTGAATCGAATCGAATAGAAAAGAATCAAATCGAAATGAATCGATTTGAAACGAAAAGAATCGAATCGAATCAAATTGAATGAAAAGAATTGAATCGAATCAAAAAGAATTGAATCAAAAAGAATCAAACCGAAACAAAAAGAATCAAACCGAATTGAAAAGAATCTAACTGAATAGAATCGAAAAGAATCGAACCGTACTGAATCGAATCTAATCGAAAAGAATCTAATCGTATCGAATCGAATCGAAAAGAATTGAAATGAATAGAATAGAAAAGATTCGAGTCAAATCAAAAACAATCAAATCGATTAATATCGAATCGAAAAGAATCGAATCGAAAAGAATCGAATCGAATGGAAAAGAATTGAATTGAATCAAAAAGAATTGATTCAAATCAAAAAGAATCCAATCGATTCGAATCGAAAAGACTCGAATCGAAAAGAATCGAAAAGAATCGAATCGAATCAAAAAGGATCGAATCGCAAAGAATCGAATCTAAAGAAAAGGAATCGAATCGAATCGAAACGAATAGAATCGAAAAGAATCGATTTGAATCGAAATGAAAAGAATCGTATCGAATCAAATCGAAAAAAATCAAATGGAATCGAATCGAATCGTATCGAAAAGAATCAAATCAAATGAAAAGAATCGAATCGAATAGAAAAGAATCGAATTGATTGGAATCGACTCGAAAACAGTCTAATTGAATTGAAAGGAATCGAATCAAATTAAATGGAATCGACAAGAATCGTATCAAATCAAAAAGATCGAATCGAAATGAATCAATTCGAAAAGAATCAAATCGAATCGAATCGAAAAGAATCGAATCGAAAAGAATTGAATTGAAAAGAATCGAATTGAATCGAATTGAAAAGACTCGAATCGAATTAAAAGAATCGAATCGAATCGAAAAGAATCGAATCGAATCGGAAAGAATTGAATTGGAATGAATCGATTTGAATCGAATTGAAAAGAATCGAATCGAAAAAATCGAATCGAAAAGAACTGAGTTGAGTTGAATCGAATCGAAAAGATTCGAATCGAATCGGGTCGAATCAAAAAGATCGAATTGAAACGAATCGAATCGAATCGAATCGAAAAGAATCGAATCGAAAAGAATCGAATCGAAAAGAATCGAATCGAATCATATCGATTGAAAAGATCAAATCAAAAAAATCAAAGAGAATCGAAATGAATCAAAACGAATCGAATCGAATAGAAAAGAATCGTATCGAATCAAATCTAAAAGAATCGAATCGAATCGAATAAAAAAGAATCGAATCGAATTGATTCGCATCGAAAAGAATCGAATCGTATCGAATCGAAAAGAATCGAATCTATTCGAATCGAATGGAATTGAATCAAAAAGAATCGAATCGAATTGAATCGAAAACAATCGAATAGATTCGAATTGAAACAAATCGAAAAAAATCAAAACGAATCAAATCACATCGAGTGGAAAAGAATCGAATCAAATAGAAAAGAATCGAATTGAATCGAACTGAATCGAAAAGAATCTAATAGATCAAATCAAAAAGAATCGAATCGATTCGAAATGAATCGAGTAGAATCGAGTCGAAGTGAAAAGAATTGAATCGAATCGAATCGAAAAGAATCGAATCGAAACGAAAAGAATCGAATCGAAGAGAATCTAATCGAAATGAAATAATCAAATCGAATCGAAAAGAATCGAATCGAAACGAAAAGTGTCGATTCGAATCGAATCGAAAAGAATCGAGTTGAATAGAAAAGAATCGATTCGAATAAAATCGATAAGAATTGAATCAAATCCAATAGAATCGAAAAGATTCGAATCGAATTGAAAAGAAACGAACCGAATTGAAAAGAATCAAATCGAATCGAAAAGAATCAAATCGAAAAAAAAATCGAATCGAAATTAAAAGAATCGAATCGAATCAAAGCATAAAGAATCAAATCTAATTGAATCGAAAAGAATCGATTGAATCGAATAGAGAAGGATCTAATGGTAAGGAATCGAATCGAAAAGAATCCATTTGTATTGAATCGAATCGAAAAAAATCGAATTGAATAGAATATAAAAGAATCGAATCGAAAGGAATCGACTCGAAACGAAAAGAATCGAATCGAAAAAATTGAATAGAATCGAAAAGAATTGAATAGAAATGAATCGAATCGAAATGAAAAGAATTGAATCGAATCGAATCGAAAACAATCGAATCAAAAAGAATCGAATTGAAACAAAAGAATTGCATTGTATTTAATCGAATCAAAAAAATCTAATTGAATCGAATCGAAAAGAATCGATTTGAAATGAAAAGAATCTAATCGAATTGATAGAAAATTGAATCGAATCGAAAACAATCGAATCGAATCGAAAAGAATCGAATTGTATGGAAACGAATCGAAAAGAATCTAATTGAGTAGAAAAGAATCAAATCAAATTTAATGGAATCGAAAAGAACCGAATAGCATCGAATTGAATCAAATCGAAAAGAATCGAAACGAATTGAAACGAAAAGCATTGAATCCAATCAAATCGAAAAGAATCGAATCGTATCAAATTGAAAAGAATCGAATCGATCTGAAAAGAATTGAATCGAATTGAATCGAATCGAAAAGAATCAAATTGAAACGAAAAGAATCAAATCGAATAGCAAAGAATCGAATCGAATCGATTTGAAAAGAGCCGAATCGAATCGAATTGAATGAAATATTCGAATCGAATCGAAAAGAATCTAATCTAATGAAATCCAAAAGAATCAAATCGAAACAAATAGAGTCAAACCGAATGGAATTGAATCGAAAAGAGTCGATTCGAATCAAATTGGAATGAAAAGAATTGAATCGAATCAAAAAGAATTGAATCAAAAAGAATCAAACCGAAACAAAAAGAATCAAACCGAATTGAAAAGAATCTAACTGAATAGAATCGAAAAGAATCGAACCGTACTGAATCGAATCTAATCGAAAAGAATCTAATCGTATCGAATCGAATCGAAAAGAATTGAAATGAATAGAATAGAAAAGATTCGAGTCAAATCAAAAACAATCAAATCGAGTAATATCGAATCGAAAAGAATCGAATCGAAAAGAATCGAATCGAATGGAAAAGAATTGAATTGAATCAAAAAGAATTGATTCAAATCAAAAAGAATCGAATCGATTCGAATCGAAAAGACTCGAATCGAATCAAATCGAATTGAATCGAATCGAATCAAAAAGGATCGAATCGCAAAGAATCGAATCTAAAGAAAAGGAATCGAATCGAATCGAAATGAATAGAATCGAAAAGAATCGATTTGAATCGAAATGAAAAGAATCGTATCGAATCAAATCGAAAAAAATCAAATGGAATCGAATCGAATCGTATCGAAAAGAATCAAATCAAATGAAAAGAATCGAATCGAATAGAAAAGAATCGAATTGATTTCAATCGACTCGAAAATAACCTAATTGAATTGAAAGGAATCGAATCAAATTTAATGGAATCGACAAGAATCGTATCAAATCAAAAAGATCGAATCGAAACGAATCAATTCGAAAAGAATCAAATCGAATCGAATCGAAAAGAATCGAATCGAAAAGAATTGAATTGAAAAGAATCGAATTGAATCGAATTGAAAAGACTCGAATCGAATTAAAAGAATCGAATCGAATCGAAAAGAATCGAATCGAATCGGAAAGAATTGAATTGAAATGAATCGATTTGAATCGAATTGAAAAGAATCGAATCGAAAAAATCGAATCGAAAAGAACTGAGTTGAGTTGAATCGAATCGAAAAGATTCGAATCGAATCGGGTCGAATCAAAAAGATCGAATCGAAACGAATTAAATCGAATGGAAAAGAATCGAATCGAATCTAAAAGAATCAAATCGAATAGAAAAGAATTTGAATCGAATTGAAACGATTCGAAAAATCGAAACTAATCGAATCATCGAATGGAAAAGAATCGAATCGAATCAAAAAGAATCGAAACGAACTGAATCGAAAGAATCGAATCGAACAGAATCGAAAAGAATTGAATCGTACTGTAACAAATCAAATCCAAATGATCGAATCAAGCCAAGTCGAAAAGAATTGAATCGAAAAGAATCGAATCAAAATGAAAAGAATCGAATAGAATCGAATTGAAAAGAATCGAAATGAACCGAATCAAATAGAATAGAATCGAAAAGAATTGAATCGAATGAAAAGATTCTTATCGAATCGATTCGAAAAGAATTGAATCGAATCGAATGGAGAAGAATCAAATCAAATGGAATCGAAAAGAATCGAATCAAAGAGAATCTAATCGAAACGAAAAGAATCAATCGAATCGAAAAGAATCGAATCGAAACGAAAAGTGTCGAATCGAATCGAATCGAATCGAAAAGAATCGAATCGAACCGAAAAGAATCAAATCGAATCGAAAAGAATCGAATTGAATTGAATCGTAATGAAAAGAATCGAATCGAATCGAAAGAATCAAATCGAATCGAAAACAATTGAATCGAATGCAATCAAATCGAAAAGAATCGAATCGAATTGAAAAGAATCAAATCGAATTGATTGAATCGAAAAGAATCGAATCGAATCGAATCGCATCGAATCGAAAATAATAGAATTGAATAAAAATAATCAAATCGAATCGAATTGAGAATAATTGGAATTGAATTGAATGGATAATCGAATCGAATCAAATCGAGTCGAATCGAAACTAATCGAATCGAATCAAATCGATTCGAAAAAATCGAATCAGATTGCAACGAATCGAATCATATTGAACTGATTTGAATTGAAATGAATCGAATCTAATCAAATCAAAAAGAATCGAATCCAAAGAATCGAATTGTAGAAAATCAAATCAAAACAAAAAGATTCAAATCGAAACGAATCAAATTGAAAAGAATCGAATCGAATCGAATCGAAAAGAATCGAATCGAATTGAATCGAAAAGAATCGAATCGAAAAGAATCGAATCGAATCATATCGATTGAAAAGATCAAATCCAAAAAATCAAAGAGAATCGAAATGAATCAAAACGAATCGAATCGAATAGAAAAGAATCGTATCGAATCAAATCTAAAAGAATCGAATCGAATCGAATAAAAAAGAATCGAATCGAATTGATTCGCATCGAAAAGAATCGAATCGTATCGAATCGAAAACAATCGAATCTATTCGAATCGAATGGAATTGAATCAAAAAGAATCGAATCGAATTGAATCGAAAACAATCGAATAGATTCGAATTGAAACAAATCGAAAAAAATCAAAACGCATCAAATCACATCGAGTGGAAAAGAATCGAATCAAATAGAAAAGAATCGAATTGAATCGAACTGAATCGAATAGATCAAATCAAAAAGAATCGAATCGATTCGAGATGAATCGAGTAGAATCGAGTCGAAGTGAAAAGCATTGAATCGAATCGAATCGAAAAGAATCGAATCGAAACGAAAAGAATCGAATCGAAGAGAATCTAATCGAAATGAAAAGAATCGAATCGAATCGAAAAGAATCGAGTTGAATAGAAAAGAATCGAATCGAATAAAATCGATAAGAATTGAATCAAATCCAATAGAATCGAAAAGATTCGAATCGAATTGAAAAGAAACGAACCGAATTAAAAGAATCAAATCGAATCGAAAAGAATCAAATCGAAAAAAAAATCGAATCGAAATTAAAAGAATCGAATCGAATCAAAGCATAAAGAATCAAATCTAATTGAATCGAAAAGAATCGATTGAATCGAATAGAGAAGGATCTAATGGTAAGGAATCGAATCGAAAAGAATCCATTTGTATTGAATCGAATCGAAAAGAATCGAATTGAATAGAATATAAAAGAATCGAATCGAAAGGAATCGACTCGAAACGAAAAGAATCGAATCGAAAAAATTGAATAGAATCGAAAAGAATTGAATAGAAATGAATCGAATCGAAATGAAAAGAATTGAATCGAATCGAATCGAAAACAATCGAATCAAAAAGAATCGAATTGAAACAAAAGAATCGCATTGTATTTAATCGAATCAAAAAAATCTAATTGAATCGAATCGAAAAGAATCGATTTCAAATGAAAAGAATCTAATCGAATTGATAGAAAATTGAATCGAATCGAAAACAATCGAATCGAATCGAAAAGAATCGAATTGTATGGAAACGAATCGAAAAGAATCTAATTGAGTAGAAAAGAATCAAATCAAATTTAATGGAATCGAAAAGAACCGAATAGCATCGAATTGAATCAAATCGAAAAGAATCGAAACGAATTGAATCGAAAAGCATTGAATCCAATCAAATCGAAAAGAATCGAATCGTATCAAATTGAAAAGAATCGAATCGATCTAAAAAGAATTGAATCGAATTGAATCGAATCGAAAAGAATCAAATTGAAACGAAAAGAATCAAATCGAATAGCAAAGAATCGAATCGAATCGATTTGAAAAGAGCCGAATCGAATCGAATTGAATGAAATATTCGAATCGAATCGAAAAGAATCTAATCTAATGAAATCCAAAAGAATCAAATCGAAACAAATAGAGTCAAACCGAATGGAATTGAATCGAAAAGAGTCGATTCGAATCAAATTGGAATGAAAAGAATTGAATCGAATCGAATAAAAAACAAGTGAATCGAATAGAATAGAAAAGAAGAGAATCGAAACGAAAAGAATCAAATTGAATCGAAAGGAATCGAATCGAAAAGAATCGAATCAAAGAGAAAAGACTCGAATCGAATGGAAAAGAATAGAATCAAAAAGAATCGAATTGAAACAAAAAGAATCGAATTGAATTGAAACGAAAAGAATCGAATGGAATCGAATCGAAAAGAATCGAATTGAATTAAATCGAAGAGAATCGAATCGAATTGAATTGAATCGAAGAGAATCGAATCGAATAGAAAAGAATCAAATCGAAATGAATCGATTTGAAACGAAAAGAATCGAATCGAATCAAATTGAATGAAAAGAATTGAATCGAATCAAAAAGAATTGAATCAAAAAGAATCAATCCGAAACAAAAAGAATCAAACCGAATTGAAAAGAATCTAACTGAATAGAATCGAAAAGAATCGACGTACCGAATCGAATCCAATCGAAAAAAATCTAATCGTATCAAATCGAATCGAAAAGAATTGAAATGAATAGAATAGAAAAGATTCGAATCAAATGAAAAACAATCAAATCGAGTAATATCGAATCGAAAAGAATCGAATGGAAAAGAATCGAATCGAATGGAAAAGAATTGAATTGAATCAAAAAGAATTGATTCAAATCAAAAAGAATCGAATCGATTCGAATCGAAAAGACTCGAATCGAAAAGAATCGAAAAGAATCGAATCGAATCCAAAAGGATCGAATCGCAAAGAATCGAATCTAAAGAAAAGGAATCGAATCGAATCGAAACGAATAGAATCGAAAAGAATCGATTTGAATCGAAATGAAAAGAATCGTATCGAATCAAATCGAAAAAAATCAAATGGAATCGAATCGAATCGTATCGAAAAGAATCAAATCAAATGAAAAGAATCGAATCGAATAGAAAAGAATCGAATTGATTGGTATCGACTCGAAAACAATCTAATTGAATTGAAAGGAATCGAATCAAATTTAATGGAATCGACAAGAATCGTATCAAATCAAAAAGATCGAATCGAAATGAATCAATTCGAAAAGAATCAAATCGAATCGAATCGAAAAGAATCGAATCGAAAAGAATTGAATTGAAAAGAATCGAATTGAATCGAATTGAAAAGACTCGAATCGAATTAAAAGAATCGAATCGAATCGAAAAGAATCGAATCGAATCGGAAAGAATTGAATTGGAATGAATCGATTTGAATCGAATTGAAAAGAATCGAATCGAAAAAATCGAATCGAAAAGAACTGAGTTGAGTTGAATCGAATCGAAAAGATTCGAATCCAATCGTGTCGAATCAAAAAGATGGAATCGAAACGAATCGAATCGAATCGAATCGAAAAGAATCGAATAGATAGCAAAGAATCAAATCGAATAGAAAAGAATTTGAATCGAATTGAAACGATTCGAAAAAATCGAAACTAATCGAATCATCGAATGGAAAAGAATCGAATCGAATCAAAAAGAATCGAAACGAACTGAATCGAAAGAATCGAATCGAACAGAATCGAAAAGAATTGAATCGTAATGTAACAAATCGAATCCAAATGATCGAATCAAGCCAAGTCGAAAAGAATTGAATCGAAAAGAATCGAATCAAAATGAAAAGAATCGAATAGAATCGAATTGAAAAGAATCCAATTGAACCGAATCAAATAGAATAGAATCGAACAGAATTGAATCGAATGAAAAGAATCTTATCGAATCGATTCGAAAAGAATTGAATCGAATCGAATGGAGAAGAATCAAATCAAATGGAATCGAAAAGAATCGAATCAAAGAGAATCTAATCGAAACGAAAAGAATCAATCGAATCGAAAAGAATCGAATCGAAACGAAAAGTGTCGAATCGAATCGAATCGAAAAGAATCGAATCGAACCGAAAAGAATCAAATCGCATCGAAAAGAATCGAATTGAATTGAATCGTAATGAAAAGAATCGAATCGAATCGAAAGAATCAAATCGAATCGAAAACAATTGAATCGAATGCAATCAAATCGAAAAGAATCGAATCGAATTGAAAAGAATCAAATCGAATTGATTGAATCGAAAAGAATCGAATCGAATCGAATCGCATCGAATCGAAAATAATAGAATTGAATAAAAATAATCGAATCGAATTGAGAATAATTGGAATTGAATTGAATGGATAATCGAATCGAATCAAATCGAGTCGAATCGAAACTAATCGAATCGAATCAAATCGATTCGAAAAAATCGAATCAGATTGCAACGAATCGAATCATATTGAATTGATTTGAATTGAAATGAATCGAATCTAATCAAATCAAAAAGAATCGAATCCAAAGAATCGAATTGTAGAAAATCAAATCAAAACAAAAAGATTCAAATCGAAACGAATCAAATTGAAAAGAATCGAATCGAATCGAATCGAAAAGAATCGAATCGAATCGAAAAGAATCGAATAGAAAAGAATCGTATCGAATCAAATCTAAAAGAATCGAATCGAATCGAATAAAAAAGAATCGAATCGAAGTGATTCGCATCGAAAAGAATCGAATCGTATCGAATCAAAAAGAATCGAATCTATTCGAATCGAATGGAATTGAATCAAAAAGAATCGAATCGAATTGAAACGAAAAGAATCGAATAGATTCGAATTGAAACAAATCGAAAAAAATCAAAACGAATCAAATCACATCGAGTGGAAAAGAATCGAATCAAATAGAAAAGAATCGAATTGAATCGAACTGAATCGAAAAGAATCGAATAGATCAAATCAAAAAGAATCGAATCGATTCGAGATGAACCGAGTAGAATCGAGTCGAAGTGAAAAGAATTGAATCGAATCGAATCGAAAAGAATCTAATCGAAACGAAAAGAATCGAATCGAAGAGAATCTAATCGAAATGAAAAGAATCAAATCGAATCGAAAAGAATCGAATCGAAACGAAAACTGTCGAATCGAATCGAATCGAAAAGAATCGAGTTGAATAGAAAAGAATTGAATCGAATAAAATCGATAAGATTTGAATCAAATCCAATAGAATCGAAAAGATTCGAATCGAATTGAAAAGAAACGAACCGAAGTGAAAAGAATCGAATCGAATCGAAAGAATCAAATCGAAAAAAAAATCGAATCGAAATTAAAAGAATCGAATCGAATCAAAGCATAAAGAATCGAATCTAATTGAATCGAAAGAATCGATTGAATCAAATAGAGAAGAATCTAATGGTAAGGAATCGAATCGGAAAGAATCCAATTGTATTGAATCGAATCGAAAAGAAATGAATTGAATAGATTATAAAAGAATCGAATCGAAAGGAATCGACTCGAAACGTAAAGAATCGAATGGAAAAAATTGAATGGATCGAAGAATTGAATAGAAATGAATCGAATCGAAATGAAAAGAATTGAATCGAATCGAATCGAAAACAATCGAATCAAAAAGAATCGAATTGAAACAAAAGAATCGCATTGTATTTAATCGAATCAAAAAAATCTAATTGAATCGAATCGAAAAGAATCGATTTGAAATGAAAAGAATCTAATCGAATTGATAGAAAATTGAATCGAATCGAAAACAATCGAATCGAATCGAAAAGAATCGAATTGTATGGAAACGAATCGAAAAGAATCTAATTGAGTAGAAAAGAATCAAATCAAATTTAATGGAATCGAAAAGAACCGAATAGCCTCGAATTGAATCGAATCGAAAAGAATCGAAACGAATTGAATCGAAAAGCATTGAGTCGAATCAAATCGAAAAGAATCGAATCGTATCAAATTGAAAAGAGTCGAATCGATCTGAAAAGAATTGAATCGAATTAAATCGAATCGAAAAGAATCAAATTGAAACGAAAAGAATCAAATCGAATAGCAAAGAATCGAATCGAAATGAATCGATTTGAAAAGAGCCGAATCGAATCGAATTGAATGACATATTCGAATCGAATCGAAAAGAATCTAATCTAATGAAATCCAAAAGAATCAAATCGAAACAAATAGAATCAAACCGAATGGAATTGAATCGAAAAGAGTCGATTCGAATCAAATTGGAATGAAAAGAATTGAATCGAATCGAATAAAAAACAAGTGAATCGAATAGAATAGAAAAGAATAGAATCGAAACGAAAAGAATCAAATTGAATCGAAAGGAATCGAATCGAAAAGAATCGAATCAAAGAGAAAAGACTCGAATCGAATGGAAAAGAATAGAATCAAAAAGAATCGAATTGAAACAAAAAGAATCGAATTGAATTGAAACGAAAAGAATCGAATGGAATCGAATCGAAAAGAATCGAATTGAATTAAATCGAAGAGAATCGAATCGAATTGAATTGAATCGAAGAGAATCGAATCGAATAGAAAAGAATCAAATCGAAATGAATCGATTTGAAACGAAAAGAATCGAATCGAATCAAATTGAATGAAAAGAATTGAATCGAATCAAAAAGAATTGAATCAAAAAGAATCAATCCGAAACAAAAAGAATCAAACCGAATTGAAAAGAATCTAACTGAATAGAATCGAAAAGAATCGACGTACCGAATCGAATCCAATCGAAAAAAATCTAATCGTATCAAATCGAATCGAAAAGAATTGAAATGAATAGAATAGAAAAGATTCGAATCAAATGAAAAACAATCAAATCGAGTAATATCGAATCGAAAAGAATCGAATGGAAAAGAATCGAATCGAATGGAAAAGAATTGAATTGAATCAAAAAGAATTGATTCAAATCAAAAAGAATCGAATCGATTCGAATCGAAAAGACTCGAATCGAAAAGAATCGAAAAGAATCGAATCGAATCCAAAAGGATCGAATCGCAAAGAATCGAATCTAAAGAAAAGGAATCGAATCGAATCGAAACGAATAGAATCGAAAAGAATCGATTTGAATCGAAATGAAAAGAATCGTATCGAATCAAATCGAAAAAAATCAAATGGAATCGAATCGAATCGTATCGAAAAGAATGAAATCAAATGAAAAGAATCGAATCGAATAGAAAAGAATCGAATTGATTGGAATCGACTCGAAAACAATCTAATTGAATTGAAAGGAATCGAATCAAATTTAATGGAATCGACAAGAATCGTATCAAATCAAAAAGATCGAATCGAAATGAATCAATTCGAAAAGAATCAAATCGAGTCGAATCGAAAAGAATCGAATCGAAAAGAATTGAATTGAAAAGAATCGAATTGAATCGAATTGAAAAGACTCGAATCGAATTAAAAGAATCGAATCGAATTGAAAAGAATCGAATCGAATCGGAAAGAATTGAATTGGAATGAATCGATTTGAATCGAATTGAAAAGAATCGAATCGAAAAAATCGAATCGAAAAGAACTGAGTTGAGTTGAATCGAATCGAAAAGATTCGAATCGAATCGTGTCGAATCAAAAAGATGGAATCGAAACGAATCGAATCGAATCGAATCGAAAAGAATCGAATAGATAGCAAAGAATCAAATCGAATAGAAAAGAATTTGAATCGAATTGAAACGATTCGAAAAAATCGAAACTAATCGAATCATCGAATGGAAAAGAATCGAATCGAATCAAAAAGAATCGAAACGAACTGAATCGAAAGAATCGAATCGAACAGAATCGAAAAGAATTGAATCGTAATGTAACAAATCGAATCCAAATGATCGAATCAAGCCAAGTCGAAAAGAATTGAATCGAAAAGAATCGAATCAAAATGAAAAGAATCGAATAGAATCGAATTGAAAAGAATCGAATTGAACCGAATCAAATAGAATAGAATCGAACAGAATTGAATCGAATGAAAAGAATCTTATCGAATCGATTCGAAAAGAATTGAATCGAATCGAATGGAGAAGAATCAAATCAAATGGAATCGAAAAGAATCGAATCAAAGAGAATCTAATCGAAACGAAAAGAATCAATCGAATCGAAAAGAATCGAATCGAAACGAAAAGTGTCGAATCGAATCGAATCGAAAAGAATCGAATCGAACCGAAAAGAATCAAATCGAATCGAAAAGAATCGAATTGAATTGAATCGTAATGAAAAGAATCGAATCGAATCGAAAGAATCAAATCGAATCGAAAACAATTGAATCGAATGCAATCAAATCGAAAAGAATCGAATCGAATTGAAAAGAATCAAATCGAATTGATTGAATCGAAAAGAATCGAATCGAATCGAATCGCATCGAATCGAAAATAATAGAAATGAATAAAAATAATCGAATCGAATTGAGAATAATTGGAATTGAATTGAATCGATAATCGAATCGAATCAAATCGAGTCGAATCGAAACTAATCGAATCGAATCAAATCGATTCGAAAAAATCGAATCAGATTGCAACGAATCGAATCATATTGAATTGATTTGAATTGAAATGAATCGAATCTAATCAAATCAAAAAGAATCGAATCCAAAGAATCGAATTGTAGAAAATCAAATCAAAACAAAAAGATTCAAATCGAAACGAATCAAATTGAAAAGAATCGAATCGAATCGAATCGAAAAGAATCGAATCGAATCGAAAAGAATCGAATAGAAAAGAATCGTATCGAATCAAATCTAAAAGAATCGAATCGAATCGAATAAAAAAGAATCGAATCGAATTGATTCGCATCGAAAAGAATCGAATCGTATCGAATCGAAAAGAATCGAATCTATTCGAATCGAATGGAATTGAATCAAAAAGAATCGAATCGAATTGAAACGAAAAGAATCGAATAGATTCGAATTGAAACAAATCGAAAAAAATCAAAACGAATCAAATCACATCGAGTGGAAAAGAATCGAATCAAATAGAAAAGAATCGAATTGAATTGAACTGAATCGAAAAGAATCGAATAGATCAAATCAAAAAGAATCGAATCGATTCGAGATGAACCGAGTAGAATCGAGTCGAAGTGAAAAGAATTGAATCGAATGGAATCGAAAAGAATCTAATCGAAACGAAAAGAATCGAATCGAAGAGAATCTAATCGAAATGAAAAGAATCAAATCGAATCGAAAAGAATCGAATCGAAACGAAAACTGTCGAATCGAATCGAATCGAAAAGAAACGAGTTGAATTGAAAAGAATTGAATCGAATAAAATCGATAAGATTTGAATCAAATCCAATAGAATCGAAAAGATTCGAATCGAATTGAAAAGAAACGAACCGAAGTGAAAAGAATCGAATCGAATCGAAAAGAATCAAATCGAAAAAAAAATCGAATCGAAATTAAAAGAATCGAATCGAATCAAAGCATAAAGAATCGAATCTAATTGAATTGAAAGAATCGATTGAATCAAATAGAGAAGAATCTAATGGTAAGGAATCGAATCGAAAAGAATCCAATTGTATTGAATCGAATCGAAAAGAAATGAATTGAATAGATTATAAAAGAATCGAATCGAAAGGAATCGACTCGAAACGTAAAGAATCGAATCGAAAAAATTGAATAGATCGAAGAATTGAATAGAAATGAATCGAATCGAAATGAAAAGAATTGAATCGAATCGAATCGAAAACAATCGAATCAAAAAGAATCGAATTGAAACAAAAGAATCGCATTGTATTTAATCGAATCAAAAAAATCTAATTGAATCGAATCGAAAAGAATCGATTTGAAATGAAAAGAATCTAATCGAATTGATAGAAAATTGAATCGAATCGAAAACAATCGAAAAGAATCGAATTGTATGGAAACGAATCGAAAAGAATCGAATTGAGTAGAAAAGAATCAAATCAAATTTAATGGAATCGAAAAGAACCGAATAGCATCGAATTGAATCGAATCGAAAAGAATCGAAACGAATTGAATCGAAAAGCATTGAGTCGAATCAAATCGAAAAGAATCGAATCGTATCAAATTGAAAAGAATCGAATCGATCTGAAAAGAATTGAATCGAACTGAATCGAACCGAAAAGAATCAAATTGAAACGAAAAGAATGAAATCGAATAGCAAAGAATCGAATCGAAACGAATCGATTTGAAACGAGCCGAATCGAATCGAATTGAATGAAATATTCGAATCGAATCGAAAAGAATCTAATCTAATGAAATCCAAAAGAATCAAATCGAAACAAATAGAATCAAACCGAATGGAATTGAATCGAAAAGAGTCGATTCGAATCAAATTGGAATGAAAAGAATTGAATCGAATCGAATAAAAAACAAGTGAATCGAATAGAATAGAAAAGAATAGAATCGAAACGAAAAGAATCAAATTGAATCGAAAGGAATCGAATCGAAAAGAATCGAATCAAAGAGAAAAGACTCGAATCGAATGGAAAAGAATAGAATCAAAAAGAATCGAATTGAAACAAAAAGAATCGAATTGAATTGAATCGAAAAGAATCGAATGGAATCGAATCGAAAAGAATCGAATTGAATTAAATCGAAGAGAATCGAATCGAATTGAATTGAATCGAAGAGAATCGAATCGAATAGAAAAGAATCAAATCGAAATGAATCGATTTGAAACGAAAAGAATCGAATCGAATCAAATTGAATGAAAAGAATTGAATCGAATCAAAAAGAATTGAATCAAAAAGAATCAAACCGAAACAAAAAGAATCAAACCGAATTGAAAAGAATCTAACTGAATAGAATCGAAAAGAATCGACGTACCGAATCGAATCCAATCGTATCAAATCGAATCGAAAAGAATTGAAATGAATAGAATAGAAAAGATTCGAATCAAATGAAAAACAATCAAATCGAGTAATATCGAATCGAAAAGAATCGAATGGAAAAGAATCGAATCGAATGGAAAAGAATTGAATTGAATCAAAAAGAATTGATTCAAATCAAAAAGAATCGAATCGATTCGAATCGAAAAGAATCGAAAAGAATCGAATCGAATCAAAAAGGATCGAATCGCAAAGAATCGAATCTAAAGAAAAGGAATCGAATCGAATCGAAACGAATAGAATCGAAAAGAATCGATTTGAATCGAAATGAAAAGAATCGTATCGAATCAAATCGAAAAAAATCAAATGGAATCGAATCGAATCGTATCGAAAAGAATCAAATCAAATGAAAAGAATCGAATCGAATAGAAAAGAATCGAATTGATTGGAATCGACTCGAAAACAGTCTAATTGAATTGAAAGGAATCGAATCAAATTAAATGGAATCGACAAGAATCGTATCAAATCAAAAAGATCGAATCGAAATGAATCAATTCGAAAAGAATCAAATCGAATCGAAAAGAATCGAATCGAAAAGAATTGAATTGAAAAGAATCGAATTGAATCGAATTGAAAAGACTCGAATCGAATTAAAAGAATCGAATCGAATCGAAAAGAATCGAATCGAATCGGAAAGAATTGAATTGGAATGAATCGATTTGAATCGAATTGAAAAGAATCGAATCGAAAAAATCGAATCGAAAAGAACTGAGTTGAGTTGAATCGAATCGAAAAGATTCGAATCGAATCGTGTCGAATCAAAAAGATCGAATTGAAACGAATCGAATCGAATCGAATCGAAAAGAATCGAATCGAAAAGAATCGAATCGAAAAGAATCGAATCGAATCATATCGATTGAAAAGATCAAATCCAAAAAATCAAAGAGAATCGAAATGAATCAAAACGAATCGAATCGAATAGAAAAGAATCGTATCGAATCAAATCTAAAAGAATCGAATCGAATCGAATAAAAAAGAATCGAATCGAATTGATTCGCATCGAAAAGAATCGAATCGTATCGAATCGAAAAGAATCGAATCTATTCGAATCGAATGGAATTGAATCAAAAAGAATCGAATCGAATTGAATCGAAAACAATCGAATAGATTCGAATTGAAACAAATCGAAAAAAATCAAAACGAATCAAATCACATCGAGTGGAAAAGAATCGAATCAAATAGAAAAGAATCGAATTGAATCGAACTGAATCGAAAAGAATCTAATAGATCAAATCAAAAAGAATCGAATCGATTCGAAATGAATCGAGTAGAATCGAGTCGAAGTGAAAAGAATTGAATCGAATCGAATCGAAAAGAATCGAATCGAAACGAAAAGAATCGAATCGAAGAGAATCTAATCGAAATGAAATAATCAAATCGAATCGAAACGAAACGAAAAGTGTCGATTCGAATCGAATCGAAAAGAATCGAGTTGAATAGAAAAGAATCGATTCGAATAAAATCGATAAGAATTGAATCAAATCCAATAGAATCGAAAAGATTCGAATCGAATTGAAAAGAAACGAACCGAATTGAAAAGAATCAAATCGAATCGAAAAGAATCAAATCGAAAAAAAAATCGAATCGAAATTAAAAGAATCGAATCGAATCAAAGCATAAAGAATCAAATCTAATTGAATCGAAAAGAATCGATTGAATCGAATAGAGAAGGATCTAATGGTAAGGAATCGAATCGAAAAGAATCCATTTGTATTGAATCGAATCGAAAAAAATCGAATTGAATAGAATATAAAAGAATCGAATCGAAAGGAATCGACTCGAAACGAAAAGAATCGAATCGAAAAAATTGAATAGAATCGAAAAGAATTGAATAGAAATGAATCGAATCGAAATGAAAAGAATTGAATCGAATCGAATCGAAAACAATCGAATCAAAAAGAATCGAATTGAAACAAAAGAATTGCATTGTATTTAATCGAATCAAAAAAATCTAATTGAATCGAATCGAAAAGAATCGATTTGAAATGAAAAGAATCTAATCGAATTGATAGAAAATTGAATCGAATCGAAAACAATCGAATCGAATCGAAAAGAATCGAATTGTATGGAAACGAATCGAAAAGAATCTAATTGAGTAGAAAAGAATCAAATCAAATTTAATGGAATCGAAAAGAACCGAATAGCATCGAATTGAATCAAATCGAAAAGAATCGAAACGAATTGAAACGAAAAGCATTGAATCCAATCAAATCGAAAAGAATCGAATCGTATCAAATTGAAAAGAATCGAATCGATCTGAAAAGAATTGAATCGAATTGAATCGAATCGAAAAGAATCAAATTGAAACGAAAAGAATCAAATCGAATAGCAAAGAATCGAATCGAATCGATTTGAAAAGAGCCGAATCGAATCGAATTGAATGAAATATTCGAATCGAATCGAAAAGAATCTAATCTAATGAAATCCAAAAGAATCAAATCGAAACAAATAGAGTCAAACCGAATGGAATTGAATCGAAAAGAGTCGATTCGAATCAAATTGGAATGAAAAGAATTGAATCGAATCAAAAAGAATTGAATCAAAAAGAATCAAACCGAAACAAAAAGAATCAAACCGAATTGAAAAGAATCTAACTGAATAGAATCGAAAAGAATCGAACCGTACTGAATCGAATCTAATCGAAAAGAATCTAATCGTATCGAAACGAATCGAAAAGAATTGAAATGAATAGAATAGAAAAGATTCGAGTCAAATCAAAAACAATCAAATCGAGTAATATCGAATCGAAAAGAATCGAATCGAAAAGAATCGAATCGAATGGAAAAGAATTGAATTGAATCAAAAAGAATTGATTCAAATCAAAAAGAATCGAATCGATTCGAATCGAAAAGACTCGAATCGAATCAAATCGAATTGAATCGAATCGAATCAAAAAGGATCGAATCGCAAAGAATCGAATCTAAAGAAAAGGAATCGAATCGAATCGAAATGAATAGAATCGAAAAGAATCGATTTGAATCGAAATGAAAAGAATCGTATCGAATCAAATCGAAAAAAATCAAATGGAATCGAATCGAATCGTATCGAAAAGAATCAAATCAAATGAAAAGAATCGAATCGAATAGAAAAGAATCGAATTGATTTCAATCGACTCGAAAATAACCTAATTGAATTGAAAGGAATCGAATCAAATTTAATGGAATCGACAAGAATCGTATCAAATCAAAAAGATCGAATCGAAACGAATCAATTCGAAAAGAATCAAATCGAATCGAATCGAAAAGAATCGAATCGAAAAGAATTGAATTGAAAAGAATCGAATTGAATCGAATTGAAAAGACTCGAATCGAATTAAAAGAATCGAATCGAATCGAAAAGAATCGAATCGAATCGGAAAGAATTGAATTGAAATGAATCGATTTGAATCGAATTGAAAAGAATCGAATCGAAAAAATCGAATCGAAAAGAACTGAGTTGAGTTGAATCGAATCGAAAAGATTCGAATCGAATCGGGTCGAATCAAAAAGATCGAATCGAAACGAATTAAATCGAATGGAAAAGAATCGAATCGAATCTAAAAGAATCAAATCGAATAGAAAAGAATTTGAATCGAATTGAAACGATTCGAAAAATCGAAACTAATCGAATCATCGAATGGAAAAGAATCGAATCGAATCAAAAAGAATCGAAACGAACTGAATCGAAAGAATCGAATCGAACAGAATCGAAAAGAATTGAATCGTACTGTAACAAATCAAATCCAAATGATCGAATCAAGCCAAGTCGAAAAGAATTGAATCGAAAAGAATCGAATCAAAATGAAAAGAATCGAATAGAATCGAATTGAAAAGAATCGAAATGAACCGAATCAAATAGAATAGAATCGAACAGAATTGAATCGAATGAAAAGATTCTTATCGAATCGATTCGAAAAGAATTGAATCGAATCGAATGGAGAAGAATCAAATCAAATGGAATCGAAAAGAATCGAATCAAAGAGAATCTAATCGAAACGAAAAGAATCAATCGAATCGAAAAGAATCGAATCGAAACGAAAAGTGTCGAATCGAATCGAATCGAATCGAAAAGAATCGAATCGAACCGAAAAGAATCAAATCGAATCGAAAAGAATCGAATTGAATTGAATCGTAATGAAAAGAATCGAATCGAATCGAAAGAATCAAATCGAATCGAAAACAATTGAATCGAATGCAATCAAATCGAAAAGAATCGAATCGAATTGAAAAGAATCAAATCGAATTGATTGAATCGAAAAGAATCGAATCGAATCGAATCGCATCGAATCGAAAATAATAGAATTGAATAAAAATAATCGAATCGAATTGAGAATAATTGGAATTGAATTGAATCGATAATCGAATCGAATCAAATCGAGTCGAATCGAAACTAATCGAATCGAATCAAATCGATTCGAAAAAATCGAATCAGATTGCAACGAATCGAATCATATTGAATTGATTTGAATTGAAATGAATCGAATCTAATCAAATCAAAAAGAATCGAATCCAAAGAATCGAATTGTAGAAAATCAAATCAAAACAAAAAGATTCAAATCGAAACGAATCAAATTGAAAAGAATCGAATCGAATCGAATCGAAAAGAATCGAATCGAATTGAATCGAAAAGAATCGAATCGAAAAGAATCGAATCGAATCATATCGATTGAAAAGATCAAATCCAAAAAATCAAAGAGAATCGAAATGAATCAAAACGAATCGAATCGAATAGAAAAGAATCGTATCGAATCAAATCTAAAAGAATCGAATCGAATCGAATAAAAAAGAATCGAATCGAATTGATTCGCATCGAAAAGAATCGAATCGTATCGAATCGAAAACAATCGAATCTATTCGAATCGAATGGAATTGAATCAAAAAGAATCGAATCGAATTGAATCGAAAAGAATCGAATAGATTCGAATTGAAACAAATCGAAAAAAATCAAAACGCATCAAATCACATCGAGTGGAAAAGAATCGAATCAAATAGAAAAGAATCGAATTGAATCGAACTGAATTGAATAGATGAAATCAAAAAGAATCGAATCGATTCGAGATGAATCGAGTAGAATCGAGTCGAAGTGAAAAGCATTGAATCGAATCGAATCGAAAAGAATCGAATCGAAACGAAAAGAATCGAATCGAAGAGAATCTAATCGAAATGAAAAGAATCGAATCGAATCGAAAAGAATCGAGTTGAATAGAAAAGAATCGAATCGAATAAAATCGATAAGAATTGAATCAAATCCAATAGAATCGAAAAGATTCGAATCGAATTGAAAAGAAACGAACCGAATTAAAAGAATCAAATCGAATCGAAAAGAATCAAATCGAAAAAAAAAATCGAATCGAAATTAAAAGAATCGAATCGAATCAAAGCATAAAGAATCAAATCTAATTGAATCGAAAAGAATCGATTGAATCGAATAGAGAAGGATCTAATGGTAAGGAATCGAATCGAAAAGAATCCATTTGTATTGAATCGAATCGAAAAGAATCGAATTGAATAGAATATAAAAGAATCGAATCGAAAGGAATCGACTCGAAACGAAAAGAATCGAATCGAAAAAATTGAATAGAATCGAAAAGAATTGAATAGAAATGAATCGAATCGAAATGAAAAGAATTGAATCGAATCGAATCGAAAACAATCGAATCAAAAACAATCGAATTGAAACAAAAGAATCGCATTGTATTTAATCGAATCAAAAAAATCTAATTGAATCGAATCGAAAAGAATCGATTTGAAATGAAAAGAATCTAATCGAATTGATAGAAAATTGAATCGAATCGAAAACAATCGAATCGAATCGAAAAGAATCGAATTGTATGGAAACGAATCGAAAAGAATCTAATTGAGTAGAAAAGAATCAAATCAAATGTAATGGAATCGAAAAGAACCGAATAGCATCGAATTGAATCAAATCGAAAAGAATCGAAACGAATTGAATCGAAAAGCATTGAATCCAATCAAATCGAAAAGAATCGAATCGTATCAAATTGAAAAGAATCGAATCGATCTAAAAAGAATTGAATCGAATTGAATCGAATCGAAAAGAATCAAATTGAAACGAAAAGAATCAAATCGAATAGCAAAGAATCGAATCGAATCGATTTGAAAAGAGCCGAATCGAATCGAATTGAATGAAATATTCGAATCGAATCGAAAAGAATCTAATCTAATGAAATCCAAAAGAATCAAATCGAAACAAATAGAGTCAAACCGAATGGAATTGAATCGAAAAGAGTCGATTCGAATCAAATTGGAATGAAAAGAATTGAATCGAATCGAATAAAAAACAAGTGAATCGAATAGAATAGAAAAGAATAGAATCGAAACGAAAAGAATCAAATTGAATCGAAAGGAATCGAATCGAAAAGAATCGAATCAAAGAGAAAAGACTCGAATCGAATGGAAAAGAATAGAATCAAAAAGAATCGAATTGAAACAAAAAGAATCGAATTGAATTGAAACGAAAAGAATCGAATGGAATCGAATCGAAAAGAATCGAATTGAATTAAATCGAAGAGAATCGAATCGAATTGAATTGAATCGAAGAGAATCGAATCGAATAGAAAAGAATCAAATCGAAATGAATCGATTTGAAACGAAAAGAATCGAATCGAATCAAATTGAATGAAAAGAATTGAATCGAATCAAAAAGAATTGAATCAAAAAGAATCAATCCGAAACAAAAAGAATCAAACCGAATTGAAAAGAATCTAACTGAATAGAATCGAAAAGAATCGACGTACCGAATCGAATCCAATCGAAAAAAATCTAATCGTATCAAATCGAATCGAAAAGAATTGAAATGAATAGAATAGAAAAGATTCGAATCAAATGAAAAACAATCAAATCGAGTAATATCGAATCGAAAAGAATCGAATGGAAAAGAATCGAATCGAATGGAAAAGAATTGAATTGAATCAAAAAGAATTGATTCAAATCAAAAAGAATCGAATCGATTCGAATCGAAAAGACTCGAATCGAAAAGAATCGAAAAGAATCGAATCGAATCCAAAAGGATCGAATCGCAAAGAATCGAATCTAAAGAAAAGGAATCGAATCGAATCGAAACGAATAGAATCGAAAAGAATCGATTTGAATCGAAATGAAAAGAATCGTATCGAATCAAATCGAAAAAAATCAAATGGAATCGAATCGAATCGTATCGAAAAGAATCAAATCAAATGAAAAGAATCGAATCGAATAGAAAAGAATCGAATTGATTGGTATCGACTCGAAAACAATCTAATTGAATTGAAAGGAATCGAATCAAATTTAATGGAATCGACAAGAATCGTATCAAATCAAAAAGATCGAATCGAAATGAATCAATTCGAAAAGAATCAAATCGAATCGAATCGAAAACAATCGAATCGAAAAGAATTGAATTGAAAAGAATCGAATTTAATCGAATTGAAAAGACTCGAATCGAATTAAAAGAATCGAATCGAATCGAAAAGAATCGAATCGAATCGGAAAGAATTGAATTGGAATGAATCGATTTGAATCGAATTGAAAAGAATCGAATCGAAAAAATCGAATCGAAAAGAACTGAGTTGAGTTGAATCGAATCGAAAAGATTCGAATCCAATCGTGTCGAATCAAAAAGATGGAATCGAAACGAATCGAATCGAATCGAATCGAAAAGAATCGAATAGATAGCAAAGAATCAAATCGAATAGAAAAGAATTTGAATCGAATTGAAACGATTCGAAAAAATCGAAACTAATCGAATCATCGAATGGAAAAGAATCGAATCGAATCAAAAAGAATCGAAACGAACTGAATCGAAAGAATCGAATCGAACAGAATCGAAAAGAATTGAATCGTAATGTAACAAATCGAATCCAAATGATCGAATCAAGCCAAGTCGAAAAGAATTGAATCGAAAAGAATCGAATCAAAATGAAAAGAATCGAATAGAATCGAATTGAAAAGAATCGAATTGAACCGAATCAAATAGAATAGAATCGAACAGAATTGAATCGAATGAAAAGAATCTTATCGAATCGATTCGAAAAGAATTGAATCGAATCGAATGGAGAAGAATCAAATCAAATGGAATCGAAAAGAATCGAATCAAAGAGAATCTAATCGAAACGAAAAGAATCAATCGAATCGAAAAGAATCGAATCGAAACGAAAAGTGTCGAATCGAATCGAATCGAAAAGAATCGAATCGAACCGAAAAGAATCAAATCGCATCGAAAAGAATCGAATTGAATTGAATCGTAATGAAAAGAATCGAATCGAATCGAAAGAATCAAATCGAATCGAAAACAATTGAATCGAATGCAATCAAATCGAAAAGAATCGAATCGAATTGAAAAGAATCAAATCGAATTGATTGAATCGAAAAGAATCGAATCGAATCGAATTGCATCGAATCGAAAATAATAGAATTGAATAAAAATAATCGAATCGAATTGAGAATAATTGGAATTGAATTGAATCGATAATCGAATCGAATCAAATCGAGTCGAATCGAAACTAATCGAATCGAATCAAATCGATTCGAAAAAATCGAATCAGATTGCAACGAATCGAATCATATTGAATTGATTTATGAAATCCAAAAGAATCAAATCGAAGCAAATAGAGTCAAACCGAATGGAATTGAATCGAAAAGAGTCGATTCGAATCAAATTGGAATGAAAAGAATTGAATCGAATCAAAAAGAATTGAATCAAAAAGAATCAAACCGAAACAAAAAGAATCAAACCGAATTGAAAAGAATCTAACTGAATAGAATCGAAAAGAATCGAACCGTACTGAATCGAATCTAATCGAAAAGAATCTAATCGTATCGAAACGAATCGAAAAGAATTGAAATGAATAGAATAGAAAAGATTCGAGTCAAATCAAAAACAATCAAATCGAGTAATATCGAATCGAAAAGAATCGAATCGAAAAGAATCGAATCGAATGGAAAAGAATTGAATTGAATCAAAAAGAATTGATTCAAATCAAAAAGAATCGAATCGATTCGAATCGAAAAGACTCGAATCGAATCAAATCGAATTGAATCGAATCGAATCAAAAAGGATCGAATCGCAAAGAATCGAATCTAAAGAAAAGGAATCGAATCGAATCGAAATGAATAGAATCGAAAAGAATCGATTTGAATCGAAATGAAAAGAATCGTATCGAATCAAATCGAAAAAAATCAAATGGAATCGAATCGAATCGTATCGAAAAGAATCAAATCAAATGAAAAGAATCGAATCGAATAGAAAAGAATCGAATTGATTTCAATCGACTCGAAAATAACCTAATTGAATTGAAAGGAATCGAATCAAATTTAATGGAATCGACAAGAATCGTATCAAATCAAAAAGATCGAATCGAAACGAATCAATTCGAAAAGAATCAAATCGAATCGAATCGAAAAGAATCGAATCGAAAAGAATTGAATTGAAAAGAATCGAATTGAATCGAATTGAAAAGACTCGAATCGAATTAAAAGAATCGAATCGAATCGAAAAGAATCGAATCGAATCGGAAAGAATTGAATTGAAATGAATCGATTTGAATCGAATTGAAAAGAATCGAATCGAAAAAATCGAATCGAAAAGAACTGAGTTGAGTTGAATCGAATCGAAAAGATTCGAATCGAATCGGGTCGAATCAAAAAGATCGAATCGAAACGAATCGAATCGAATGGAAAAGAATCGAATCGAATCGAAAAGAATCAAATCGAATAGAAAAGAATTTGAATCGAATTGAAACGATTCGAAAAATCGAAACTAATCGAATCATCGAATGGAAAAGAATCGAATCGAATCAAAAAGAATCGAAACGAACTGAATCGAAAGAATCGAATCGAACAGAATCGAAAAGAATTGAATCGTAATGTAACAAATCGAATCCAAATGATCGAATCAAGCCAAGTCGAAAAGAATTGAATCGAAAAGAATCGAATCAAAATGAAAAGAATCGAATAGAATCGAATTGAAAAGAATCGAAATGAACCGAATCAAATAGAATAGAATCGAACAGAATTGAATCGAATGAAAAGATTCTTATCGAATCGATTCGAAAAGAATTGAATCGAATCGAATGGAGAAGAATCAAACCAAATTGAATCGAAAAGAATCGAATCAAAGAGAATCTAATCGAAACGAAAAGAATCAATCGAATCGAAAAGAATCGAATCGAAACGAAAAGTGTCGAATCGAATCGAATCGAAAAGAATCGAATCGAACCGAAAAGAATCAAATCGCATCGAAAAGAATCGAATTGAATTGAATCGTAATGAAAAGAATCGAATCGAATCGAAAGAATCAAATCGAATCGAAAACAATTGAATCGAATGCAATCAAATCGAAAAGAATCGAATCGAATTGAAAAGAATCAAATCGAATTGATTGAATCGAAAAGAATCGAATCGAATCGAATCGCATCGAATCGAAAATAATAGAATTGAATAAAAATAATCAAATCGAATCGAATTGAGAATAATTGGAATTGAATTGAATCGATAATCGAATCGAATCAAATCGAGTCGAATCGAAACTAATCGAATCGAATCAAATCGATTCGAAAAAATCGAATCAGATTGCAACGAATCGAATCATATTGAATTGATTTGAATTGAAATGAATCGAATCTAATCAAATCAAAAAGAATCGAATCCAAAGAATCGAACTGTAGAAAATCAAATCAAAACAAAAAGATTCAAATCGAAACGAATCAAATTGAAAAGAATCGAATCGAATCGAATCGAAAAGAATCGAATCGAATTGAATCGAAAAGAATCGAATCGAAAAGAATCGAATCGAATCATATCGATTGAAAAGATCAAATCCAAAAAATCAAAGAGAATCGAAATGAATCAAAACGAATCGAATCGAATAGAAAAGAATCGTATCGAATCAAATCTAAAAGAATCGAATCGAATCGAATAAAAAAGAATCGAATCGAATTGATTCGCATCGAAAAGAATCGAATCGTATCGAATCGAAAAGAATCGAATCTATTCGAATCGAATGGAATTGAATCAAAAAGAATCGAATCGAATTGAATCGAAAACAATCGAATAGATTCGAATTGAAACAAATCGAAAAAAATCAAAACGCATCAAATCACATCGAGTGGAAAAGAATCGAATCAAATAGAAAAGAATCGAATTGAATCGAACTGAATCGAATAGATCAAATCAAAAAGAATCGAATCGATTCGAGATGAATCGAGTAGAATCGAGTCGAAGTGAAAAGCATTGAATCGAATCGAATCGAAAAGAATCGAATCGAAACGAAAAGAATCGAATCGAAGAGAATCTAATCGAAATGAAAAGAATCGAATCGAATCGAAAAGAATCGAGTTGAATAGAAAAGAATCGAATCGAATAAAATCGATAAGAATTGAATCAAATCCAATAGAATCGAAAAGATTCGAATCGAATTGAAAAGAAACGAACCGAATTAAAAGAATCAAATCGAATCGAAAAGAATCAAATCGAAAAAAAAAATCGAATCGAAATTAAAAGAATCGAATCGAATCAAAGCATAAAGAATCAAATCTAATTGAATCGAAAAGAATCGATTGAATCGAATAGAGAAGGATCTAATGGTAAGGAATCGAATCGAAAAGAATCCATTTGTATTGAATCGAATCGAAAAGAATCGAATTGAATAGAATATAAAAGAATCGAATCGAAAGGAATCGACTCGAAACGAAAAGAATCGAATCGAAAAAATTGAATAGAATCGAAAAGAATTGAATAGAAATGAATCGAATCGAAATGAAAAGAATTGAATCGAATCGAATCGAAAACAATCGAATCAAAATCAATCGAATTGAAACAAAAGAATCGCATTGTATTTAATCGAATCAAAAAAATCTAATTGAATCGAATCGAAAAGAATCGATTTGAAATGAAAAGAATCTAATCGAATTGATAGAAAATTGAATCGAATCGAAAACAATCGAATCGAATCGAAAAGAATCGAATTGTATGGAAACGAATCGAAAAGAATCTAATTGAGTAGAAAAGAATCAAATCAAATTTAATGGAATCGAAAAGAACCGAATAGCATCGAATTGAATCGAATCGAAAAGAATCGAAACGAATTGAATCGAAAAGCATTGAGTCGAATCAAATCGAAAAGAATCGAATCGTATCAAATTGAAAAGAATCGAATCGATCTGAAAAGAATTGAATCGAATTGAATCGAATCGAAAAGAATCAAATTGAAACGAAAAGAATCAAATCGAATAGCAAAGAATCGAATCGAATCGATTTGAAAAGAGCCGAATCGAATCGAATTGAATGACATATTCGAATCGAATCGAAAAGAATCTAATCTAATGAAATCCAAAAGAATCAAATCGAAACAAATAGAGTCAAACCGAATGGAATTGAATCGAAAAGAGTCGATTCGAATCAAATTGGAATGAAAAGAATTGAATCGAATCAAAAAGAATTGAATCAAAAAGAATCAAACCGAAACAAAAAGAATCAAACCGAATTGAAAAGAATCTAACTGAATAGAATCGAAAAGAATCGAATCGTACTGAATCGAATCTAATCGAAAAGAATCTAATCGTATCGAATCGAATCGAAAAGAATTGAAATGAATAGAATAGAAAAGATTCGAATCAAATCAAAAACAATCAAATCGAGTAATATCGAATCGAAAAGAATCGAATCGAAAAGAATCGAATCGAATGGAAAAGAATTGAATTGAATCAAAAAGAATTGATTCAAATCAAAAAGAATCGAATCGATTCGAATCGAAAAGACTCGAATCGAAAAGAATCGAAAAGAATCGAATCGAATCAAAAAGGATCGAATCGCAAAGAATCGAATCTAAAGAAAAGGAATCGAATCGAATCGAAACGAATAGAATCGAAAAGAATCGATTTGAATCGAAATGAAAAGAATCGTATCGAATCAAATCGAAAAAAATCAAATGGAATCGAATCGAATCGTATCGAAAAGAATCAAATCAAATGAAAAGAATCGAATCGAATAGAAAAGAATCGAATTGATTGGAATCGACTCGAAAACAGTCTAATTGAATTGAAAGGAATCGAATCAAATTTAATGGAATCGACAAGAATCGTATCAAATCAAAAAGATCGAATCGAAATGAATCAATTCGAAAAGAATCAAATCGAGTAGAATCGAAAAGAATCGAATCGAAAAGAATTGAATTGAAAAGAATCGAATTGAATCGAATTGAAAAGACTCGAATCGAATTAAAAGAATCGAATCGAATCGAAAAGAATCGAATCGAATCGGAAAGAATTGAATTGGAATGAATCGATTTGAATCGAATTGAAAAGAATCGAATCGAAAAAATCGAATCGAAAAGAACTGACTTGAGTTGAATCGAATCGAAAATATTCGAATCGAATCGGGTCGAATCAAAAAGATCGAATTGAAACGAATCGAATCGAATCGAATCGAAAAGAATCGAATCGAAAAGAATCGAATCGAAAAGAATCGAATCGAATCATATCGATTGAAAAGATCAAATCAAAAAAATCAGAGAATCGAAATGAATCAAAACGAATCGAATCGAATAGAAAAGAATCGTATCGAATCAAATCTAAAAGAATCGAATCGAATCGAATAAAAAAGAATCGAATCGAATTGATTCGCATCGAAAAGAATCGAATCGTATCGAATCGAAAAGAATCGAATCTATTCGAATCGAATGGAATTGAATCAAAAAGAATCGAATCGAATTGAATCGAAAACAATCGAATAGATTCGAATTGAAACAAATCGAAAAAAATCTAAACGAATCAAATCACATCGAGTGGAAAAGAATCGAATCAAATAGAAAAGAATCGAATTGAATCGAACTGAATCGAGAAGAATCGAATAGATCAAATCAAAAAGAATCGAATCGATTCGAAATGAATCGAGTAGAATCGAGTCGAAGTGAAAAGAATTGAATCGAATCGAATCGAAAAGAATCGAATCGAAACGAAAAGAATCGAATCGAAGAGAATCTAATCGAAATGAAATAATCAAATCGAATCGAAAAGAATCGAATCGAATCGAAAAGAATCGAGTTGAATAGAAAAGAATCGAATCGAATAAAATTGATAAGAATTGAATCAAATCCAATAGAATCGAAAAGATTCGAATCGAATTGAAAAGAAACGAACCGAAGTGAAAAGAATCAAATCGAATCGAAAAGAATCAAATCGAAAAAAATCGAATCGAAATTAAAAGAATCGAATCGAATCAAAGCATAAAGAATCAAATCTAATTGAATCGAAAAGAATCGATTGAATCGAATAGAGAAGGATCTAATGGTAAGGAATCGAATCGAAAAGAATCCATTTGTATTGAATCGAATCGAAAAGAATCGAATTGAATAGAATATAAAAGAATCGAATCGAAAGGAATCGACTCGAAACGAAAAGAATCGAATCGAAAAAATTGAATAGAATCGAAAAGAATTGAATAGAAATGAATCGAATCGAAATGAAAAGAATTGAATCGAATCGAATCGAAAACAATCGAATCAAAAAGAATCGAATTGAAACAAAAGAATCGCATTGTATTTAATCGAATCAAAAAAATCTAATTGAATCGAATCGAAAAGAATCGATTTGAAATGAAAAGAATCTAATCGAATTGATAGAAAATTGAATCGAATCGAAAACAATCGAATCGAATCGAAAAGAATCGAATTGTATGGAAACGAATCGAAAAGAATCTAATTGAGTAGAAAAGAATCAAATCAAATTTAATGGAATCGAAAAGAACCGAATAGCATCGAATTGAATCGAATCGAAAAGAATCGAAACGAATTGAATCGAAAAGCATTGAATCCAATCAAATCGAAAAGAATCGAATCGTATCAAATTGAAAAGAATCGAATCGATCTGAAAAGAATTGAATCGAATTGAATCGAATCGAAAAGAATCAAATTGAAACGAAAAGAATCAAATCGAATAGCAAAGAATCGAATCGAAACAAATCGATTTGAAACGAGCAGAATCGAATCGAATTGAATGAAATATTCGAATCGAATCGAAAAGAATCTAATCTAATGAAATCCAAAAGAATCAAATCGAAACAAATAGAATCAAACCGAATGGAATTGAATCGAAAAGAGTCGATTCGAATCAAATTGAAATGAAAAGAATTGAATCGAATCGAATAAAAAACAAGTGAATCGAATAGAATCGAAACGAAAAGAATCAAATTGAATCGAAAGGAATCGAATCGAAAAGAATCGAATCAAAGAGAAAAGACTCGAATCGAATGGAAAAGAATAGAATCAAAAAGAATCGAATTGAAACAAAAAGATTCGAATTGAATTGAATCGAAAAGAATCGAATGGAATCGAATCGAAAAGAATCGAATTGAATTAAATCGAAGAGAATCGAATCGAATTGAATTGAATCGAATCGAATAGAAAAGAATCAAA
Organism: Canis lupus baileyi; assembly: GCF_048164855.1. Lineage (NCBI taxonomy): Eukaryota > Metazoa > Chordata > Mammalia > Carnivora > Canidae > Canis > Canis lupus. The sequence goes on along the minus strand of NC_132871.1, from coordinate 31,579,573 downwards.
TCGAAATGAATCGATTTGAAACGAAAAGAATCGAATCGAATCAAATTGAATGAAAAGAATTGAATCGAATCAAAAAGAATTGAATCAAAAAGAATCAAACCGAAACAAAAAGAATCAAACCGAATTGAAAAGAATCTAACTGAATAGAATCGAAAAGAATCGAACCGTACTGAATCGAATCTAATCGAAAAGAATCTAATCGTATCGAATCGAATCGAAAAGAATTGAAATGAATAGAATAGAAAAGATTCGAGTCAAATCAAAAACAATCAAATCGAGTAATATCGAATCGAAAAGAATCGAATCGAAAAGAATCGAATCGAATGGAAAAGAATTGAATTGAATCAAAAAGAATTGATTCAAATCAAAAAGAATCGAATCGATTCGAATCGAAAAGACTCGAATCGAAAAGAATCGAAAAGAATCGAATCGAATCAAAAAGGATCGAATCGCAAAGAATCGAATCTAAAGAAAAGGAATCGAATCGAATCGAAACGAATAGAATCGAAAAGAATCGATTTGAATCGAAATGAAAAGAATCGTATCGAATCAAATCGAAAAAAATCAAATGGAATCGAATCGAATCGTATCGAAAAGAATCAAATCAAATGAAAAGAATCGAATCGAATAGAAAAGAATCGAATTGATTTCAATCGACTCGAAAATAACCTAATTGAATTGAAAGGAATCGAATCAAATTTAATGGAATCGACAAGAATCGTATCAAATCAAAAAGATCGAATCGAAACGAATCAATTCGAAAAGAATCAAATCGAATCGAATCGAAAAGAATCGAATCGAAAAGAATTGAATTGAAAAGAATCGAATTGAATCGAATTGAAAAGACTCGAATCGAATTAAAAGAATCGAATCGAATCGAAAAGAATCGAATCGAATCGGAAAGAATTGAATTGAAATGAATCGATTTGAATCGAATTGAAAAGAATCGAATCGAAAAAATCGAATCGAAAAGAACTGAGTTGAGTTGAATCGAATCGAAAAGATTCGAATCGAATCGGGTCGAATCAAAAAGATCGAATCGAAACGAATTAAATCGAATGGAAAAGAATCGAATCGAATCTAAAAGAATCAAATCGAATAGAAAAGAATTTGAATCGAATTGAAACGATTCGAAAAAATCGAAACTAATCGAATCATCGAATGGAAAAGAATCGAATCGAATCAAAAAGAATCGAAACGAACTGAATCGAAAGAATCGAATCGAACAGAATCGAAAAGAATTGAATCGTACTGTAACAAATCAAATCCAAATGATCGAATCAAGCCAAGTCGAAAAGAATTGAATCGAAAAGAATCGAATCAAAATGAAAAGAATCGAATAGAATCGAATTGAAAAGAATCGAAATGAACCGAATCAAATAGAATAGAATCGAACAGAATTGAATCGAATGAAAAGAATCTTATCGAATCGATTCGAAAAGAATTGAATCGAATCGAATGGAGAAGAATCAAATCAAATGGAATCGAAAAGAATCGAATCAAAGAGAATCTAATCGAAACGAAAAGAATCAATCGAATCGAAAAGAATCGAATCGAAACGAAAAGTGTCGAATCGAATCGAATCGAATCGAAAAGAATCGAATCGAACCGAAAAGAATCAAATCGAATCGAAAAGAATCGAATTGAATTGAATCGTAATGAAAAGAATCGAATCGAATCGAAAGAATCAAATCGAATCGAAAACAATTGAATCGAATGCAATCAAATCGAAAAGAATCGAATCGAATTGAAAAGAATCAAATCGAATTGATTGAATCGAAAAGAATCGAATCGAATCGAATCGCATCGAATCGAAAATAATAGAATTGAATAAAAATAATCAAATCGAATCGAATTGAGAATAATTGGAATTGAATTGAATCGATAATCGAATCGAATCAAATCGAGTCGAATCGAAACTAATCGAATCGAATCAAATCGATTCGAAAAAATCGAATCAGATTGCAACGAATCGAATCATATTGAATTGATTTGAATTGAAATGAATCGAATCTAATCAAATCAAAAAGAATCGAATCCAAAGAATCGAATTGTAGAAAATCAAATCAAAACAAAAAGATTCAAATCGAAACGAATCAAATTGAAAAGAATCGAATCGAATCGAATCGAAAAGAATCGAATCGAATTGAATCGAAAAGAATCGAATCGAAAAGAATCGAATCGAATCATATCGATTGAAAAGATCAAATCAAAAAAATCAAAGAGAATCGAAATGAATCAAAACGAATCGAATCGAATAGAAAAGAATCGTATCGAATAAAATCTAAAAGAATCGAATCGAATCGAATAAAAAAGAATCGAATCGAATTGATTCGCATCGAAAAGAATCGAATCGTATCGAATCGAAAACAATCGAATCTATTCGAATCGAATGGAATTGAATCAAAAAGAATCGAATCGAATTGAATCGAAAACAATCGAATAGATTCGAATTGAAACAAATCGAAAAAAATCAAAACGAATCAAATCACATCGAGTGGAAAAGAATCGAATCAAATAGAAAAGAATCGAATTGAATCGAACTGAATCGAAAAGAATCTAATAGATCAAATCAAAAAGAATCGAATCGATTCGAAATGAATCGAGTAGAATCGAGTCGAAGTGAAAAGAATTGAATCGAATCGAATCGAAAAGAATCGAATCGAAACGAAAAGAATCGAATCGAAGAGAATCTAATCGAAATGAAATAATCAAATCGAATCGAAAAGAATCGAATCGAAACGAAAAGTGTCGATTCGAATCGAATCGAAAAGAATCGAGTTGAATAGAAAAGAATCGATTCGAATAAAATCGATAAGAATTGAATCAAATCCAATAGAATCGAAAAGATTCGAATCGAATTGAAAAGAAACGAACCGAATTGAAAAGAATCAAATCGAATCGAAAAGAATCAAATCGAAAAAAAAATCGAATCGAAATTAAAAGAATCGAATCGAATCAAAGCATAAAGAATCAAATCTAATTGAATCGAAAAGAATCGATTGAATCGAATAGAGAAGGATCTAATGGTAAGGAATCGAATCGAAAAGAATCCATTTGTATTGAATCGAATCGAAAAAAATCGAATTGAATAGAATATAAAAGAATCGAATCGAAAGGAATCGACTCGAAACGAAAAGAATCGAATCGAAAAAATTGAATAGAATCGAAAAGAATTGAATAGAAATGAATCGAATCGAAATGAAAAGAATTGAATCGAATCGAATCGAAAACAATCGAATCAAAAAGAATCGAATTGAAACAAAAGAATTGCATTGTATTTAATCGAATCAAAAAAATCTAATTGAATCGAATCGAAAAGAATCGATTTGAAATGAAAAGAATCTAATCGAATTGATAGAAAATTGAATCGAATCGAAAACAATCGAATCGAATCGAAAAGAATCGAATTGTATGGAAACGAATCGAAAAGAATCTAATTGAGTAGAAAAGAATCAAATCAAATTTAATGGAATCGAAAAGAACCGAATAGCATCGAATTGAATCGAATCGAAAAGAATCGAAACGAATTGAATCGAAAAGCATTGAATCCAATCAAATCGAAAAGAATCGAATCGTATCAAATTGAAAAGAATCGAATCGATCTGAAAAGAATTGAATCGAATTGAATCGAATCGAAAAGAATCAAATTGAAACGAAAAGAATCAAATCGAATAGCAAAGAATCGAATCGAAACAAATCGATTTGAAACGAGCAGAATCGAATCGAATTGAATGAAATATTCGAATCGAATCGAAAAGAATCTAATCTAATGAAATCCAAAAGAATCAAATCGAAACAAATAGAATCAAACCGAATGGAATTGAATCGAAAAGAGTCGATTCGAATCAAATTGAAATGAAAAGAATTGAATCGAATCGAATAAAAAACAAGTGAATCGAATAGAATAGAAAAGAATAGAATCGAAACGAAAAGAATCAAATTGAATCGAAAGGAATCGAATCGAAAAGAATCGAATCAAAGAGAAAAGACTCGAATCGAATGGAAAAGAATAGAATCAAAAAGAATCGAATTGAAACAAAAAGAATCGAATTGAATTGAATCGAAAAGAATCGAATGGAATCGAATCGAAAAGAATCGAATTGAATTAAATCGAAGAGAATCGAATCGAATTGAATTGAATCGAATCGAATAGAAAAGAATCAAATCGAAATGAATCGATTTGAAACGAAAAGAATCGAATCGAATCAAATTGAATGAAAAGAATTGAATCGAATCAAAAAGAATTGAATCAAAAAGAATCAAACCGAAACAAAAAGAATCAAACCGAATTGAAAAGAATCTAACTGAATAGAATCGAAAAGAATCGAACCGTACTGAATCGAATCTAATCGAAAAGAATCTAATCGTATCGAATCGAATCGAAAAGAATTGAAATGAATAGAATAGAAAAGATTCGAGTCAAATCAAAAACAATCAAATCGAGTAATATCGAATCGAAAAGAATCGAATCGAAAAGAATCGAATCGAATGGAAAAGAATTGAATTGAATCAAAAAGAATTGATTCAAATCAAAAAGAATCCAATCGATTCGAATCGAAAAGACTCGAATCGAAAAGAATCGAAAAGAATCGAATCGAATCAAAAAGGATCGAATCGCAAAGAATCGAATCTAAAGAAAAGGAATCGAATCGAATCGAAACGAATAGAATCGAAAAGAATTGATTTGAATCGAAATGAAAAGAATCGTATCGAATCAAATCGAAAAAAATCAAATGGAATCGAATCGAATCGTATCGAAAAGAATCAAATCAAATGAAAAGAATCGAATCGAATAGAAAAGAATCGAATTGATTGGAATCGACTCGAAAACAGTCTAATTGAATTGAAAGGAATCGAATCAAATTAAATGGAATCGACAAGAATCGTATCAAATCAAAAAGATCGAATCGAAATGAATCAATTCGAAAAGAATCAAATCGAATCGAATCGAAAAGAATCGAATCGAAAAGAATTGAATTGAAAAGAATCGAATTGAATCGAATTGAAAAGACTCGAATCGAATTAAAAGAATCGAATCGAATCGAAAAGAATCGAATCGAATCGGAAAGAATTGAATTGGAATGAATCGATTTGAATCGAATTGAAAAGAATCGAATCGAAAAAATCGAATCGAAAAGAACTGAGTTGAGTTGAATCGAATCGAAAAGATTCGAATCGAATCGTGTCGAATCAAAAAGATCGAATTGAAACGAATCGAATCGAATCGAATCGAAAAGAATCGAATCGAAAAGAATCGAATAGAAAAGAATCGAATCGAATCATATCGATTGAAAAGATCAAATCAAAAAAATCAAAGAGAATCGAAATGAATCAAAACGAATCGAATCGAATAGAAAAGAATCGTATCGAATCAAATCTAAAAGAATCGAATCGAATCGAATAAAAAAGAATCGAATCGAATTGATTCGCATCGAAAAGAATCGAATCGTATCGAATCGAAAAGAATCGAATCTATTCGAATCGAATGGAATTGAATCAAAAAGAATCGAATCGAATTGAATCGAAAACAATCGAATAGATTCGAATTGAAACAAATCGAAAAAAATCAAAACGAATCAAATCACATCGAGTGGAAAAGAATCGAATCAAATAGAAAAGAATCGAATTGAATCGAACTGAATCGAAAAGAATCTAATAGATCAAATCAAAAAGAATCGAATCGATTCGAAATGAATCGAGTAGAATCGAGTCGAAGTGAAAAGAATTGAATCGAATCGAATCGAAAAGAATCGAATCGAAACGAAAAGAATCGAATCGAAGAGAATCTAATCGAAATGAAATAATCAAATCGAATCGAAAAGAATCGAATCGAAACGAAAAGTGTCGATTCGAATCGAATCGAAAAGAATCGAGTTGAATAGAAAAGAATCGATTCGAATAAAATCGATAAGAATTGAATCAAATCCAATAGAATCGAAAAGATTCGAATCGAATTGAAAAGAAACGAACCGAATTGAAAAGAATCAAATCGAATCGAAAAGAATCAAATCGAAAAAAAAATCGAATCGAAATTAAAAGAATCGAATCGAATCAAAGCATAAAGAATCAAATCTAATTGAATCGAAAAGAATCGATTGAATCGAATAGAGAAGGATCTAATGGTAAGGAATCGAATCGAAAAGAATCCATTTGTATTGAATCGAATCGAAAAAAATCGAATTGAATAGAATATAAAAGAATCGAATCGAAAGGAATCGACTCGAAACGAAAAGAATCGAATCGAAAAAATTGAATAGAATCGAAAAGAATTGAATAGAAATGAATCGAATCGAAATGAAAAGAATTGAATCGAATCGAATCGAAAACAATCGAATCAAAAAGAATCGAATTGAAACAAAAGAATTGCATTGTATTTAATCGAATCAAAAAAATCTAATTGAATCGAATCGAAAAGAATCGATTTGAAATGAAAAGAATCTAATCGAATTGATAGAAAATTGAATCGAATCGAAAACAATCGAATCGAATCGAAAAGAATCGAATTGTATGGAAACGAATCGAAAAGAATCTAATTGAGTAGAAAAGAATCAAATCAAATTTAATGGAATCGAAAAGAACCGAATAGCATCGAATTGAATCAAATCGAAAAGAATCGAAACGAATTGAAACGAAAAGCATTGAATCCAATCAAATCGAAAAGAATCGAATCGTATCAAATTGAAAAGAATCGAATCGATCTGAAAAGAATTGAATCGAATTGAATCGAATCGAAAAGAATCAAATTGAAATGAAAAGAATCAAATCGAATAGCAAAGAATCGAATCGAATCGATTTGAAAAGAGCCGAATCGAATCGAATTGAATGAAATATTCGAATCGAATCGAAAAGAATCTAATCTAATGAAATCCAAAAGAATCAAATCGAAACAAATAGAGTCAAACCGAATGGAATTGAATCGAAAAGAGTCGATTCGAATCAAATTGGAATGAAAAGAATTGAATCGAATCAAAAAGAATTGAATCAAAAAGAATCAAACCGAAACAAAAAGAATCAAACCGAATTGAAAAGAATCTAACTGAATAGAATCGAAAAGAATCGAACCGTACTGAATCGAATCTAATCGAAAAGAATCTAATCGTATCGAATCGAATCGAAAAGAATTGAAATGAATAGAATAGAAAAGATTCGAGTCAAATCAAAAACAATCAAATCGAGTAATATCGAATCGAAAAGAATCGAATCGAATGGAAAAGAATTGAATTGAATCAAAAAGAATTGATTCAAATCAAAAAGAATCGAATCGATTCGAATCGAAAAGACTCGAATCGAATCAAATCGAATTGAATCGAATCGAATCAAAAAGGATCGAATCGCAAAGAATCGAATCTAAAGAAAAGGAATCGAATCGAATCGAAATGAATAGAATCGAAAAGAATCGATTTGAATCGAAATGAAAAGAATCGTATCGAATCAAATCGAAAAAAATCAAATGGAATCGAATCGAATCGTATCGAAAAGAATCAAATCAAATGAAAAGAATCGAATCGAATAGAAAAGAATCGAATTGATTTCAATCGACTCGAAAATAACCTAATTGAATTGAAAGGAATCGAATCAAATTTAATGGAATCGACAAGAATCGTATCAAATCAAAAAGATCGAATCGAAACGAATCAATTCGAAAAGAATCAAATCGAATCGAATCGAAAAGAATCGAATCGAAAAGAATTGAATTGAAAAGAATCGAATTGAATCGAATTGAAAAGACTCGAATCGAATTAAAAGAATCGAATCGAATCGAAAAGAATCGAATCGAATCGGAAAGAATTGAATTGAAATGAATCGATTTGAATCGAATTGAAAAGAATCGAATCGAAAAAATCGAATCGAAAAGAACTGAGTTGAGTTGAATCGAATCGAAAAGATTCGAATCGAATCGGGTCGAATCAAAAAGATCGAATCGAAACGAATTAAATCGAATGGAAAAGAATCGAATCGAATCTAAAAGAATCAAATCGAATAGAAAAGAATTTGAATCGAATTGAAACGATTCGAAAAAATCGAAACTAATCGAATCATCGAATGGAAAAGAATCGAATCGAATCAAAAAGAATCGAAACGAACTGAATCGAAAGAATCGAATCGAACAGAATCGAAAAGAATTGAATCGTACTGTAACAAATCGAATCCAAATGATCGAATCAAGCCAAGTCGAAAAGAATTGAATCGAAAAGAATCGAATCAAAATGAAAAGAATCGAATAGAATCGAATTGAAAAGAATCGAAATGAACCGAATCAAATAGAATAGAATCGAACAGAATTGAATCGAATGAAAAGAATCTTATCGAATCGATTCGAAAAGAATTGAATCGAATCGAATGGAGAAGAATCAAATCAAATGGAATCGAAAAGAATCGAATCAAAGAGAATCTAATCGAAACGAAAAGAATCAATCGAATCGAAAAGAATCGAATCGAAACGAAAAGTGTCGAATCGAATCGAAAAGAATCGAATCGAACCGAAAAGAATCAAATCGAATCGAAAAGAATCGAATTGAATTGAATCGTAATGAAAAGAATCGAATCGAATCGAAAGAATCAAATCGAATCGAAAACAATTGAATCGAATGCAATCAAATCGAAAAGAATCGAATCGAATTGAAAAGAATCAAATCGAATTGATTGAATCGAAAAGAATCGAATCGAATCGAATCGCATCGAATCGAAAATAATAGAATTGAATAAAAATAATCAAATCGAATCGAATTGAGAATAATTGGAATTGAATTGAATCGATAATCGAATCGAATCAAATCGAGTCGAATCGAAACTAATCGAATCGAATCAAATCGATTCGAAAAAATCGAATCAGATTGCAACGAATCGAATCATATTGAATTGATTTGAATTGAAATGAATCGAATCTAATCAAATCAAAAAGAATCGAATCCAAAGAATCGAATTGTAGAAAATCAAATCAAAACAAAAAGATTCAAATCGAAACGAATCAAATTGAAAAGAATCGAATCGAATCGAATCGAAAAGAATCGAATCGAATTGAATCGAAAAGAATCGAATCGAAAAGAATCGAATCGAATCATATCGATTGAAAAGATCAAATCAAAAAAATCAAAGAGAATCGAAATGAATCAAAACGAATCGAATCGAATAGAAAAGAATCGTATCGAATAAAATCTAAAAGAATCGAATCGAATCGAATAAAAAAGAATCGAATCGAATTGATTCGCATCGAAAAGAATCGAATCGTATCGAATCGAAAACAATCGAATCTATTCGAATCGAATGGAATTGAATCAAAAAGAATCGAATCGAATTGAATCGAAAACAATCGAATAGATTCGAATTGAAACAAATCGAAAAAAATCAAAACGAATCAAATCACATCGAGTGGAAAAGAATCGAATCAAATAGAAAAGAATCGAATTGAATCGAACTGAATCGAAAAGAATCTAATAGATCAAATCAAAAAGAATCGAATCGATTCGAAATGAATCGAGTAGAATCGAGTCGAAGTGAAAAGAATTGAATCGAATCGAATCGAAAAGAATCGAATCGAAACGAAAAGAATCGAATCGAAGAGAATCTAATCGAAATGAAATAATCAAATCGAATCGAAAAGAATCGAATCGAAACGAAAAGTGTCGATTCGAATCGAATCGAAAAGAATCGAGTTGAATAGAAAAGAATCGATTCGAATAAAATCGATAAGAATTGAATCAAATCCAATAGAATCGAAAAGATTCGAATCGAATTGAAAAGAAACGAACCGAATTGAAAAGAATCAAATCGAATCGAAAAGAATCAAATCGAAAAAAAAATCGAATCGAAATTAAAAGAATCGAATCGAATCAAAGCATAAAGAATCAAATCTAATTGAATCGAAAAGAATCGATTGAATCGAATAGAGAAGGATCTAATGGTAAGGAATCGAATCGAAAAGAATCCATTTGTATTGAATCGAATCGAAAAAAATCGAATTGAATAGAATATAAAAGAATCGAATCGAAAGGAATCGACTCGAAACGAAAAGAATCGAATCGAAAAAATTGAATAGAATCGAAAAGAATTGAATAGAAATGAATCGAATCGAAATGAAAAGAATTGAATCGAATCGAATCGAAAACAATCGAATCAAAAAGAATCGAATTGAAACAAAAGAATTGCATTGTATTTAATCGAATCAAAAAAATCTAATTGAATCGAATCGAAAAGAATCGATTTGAAATGAAAAGAATCTAATCGAATTGATAGAAAATTGAATCGAATCGAAAACAATCGAATCGAATCGAAAAGAATCGAATTGTATGGAAACGAATCGAAAAGAATCTAATTGAGTAGAAAAGAATCAAATCAAATTTAATGGAATCGAAAAGAACCGAATAGCATCGAATTGAATCGAATCGAAAAGAATCGAAACGAATTGAATCGAAAAGCATTGAATCCAATCAAATCGAAAAGAATCGAATCGTATCAAATTGAAAAGAATCGAATCGATCTGAAAAGAATTGAATCGAATTGAATCGAATCGAAAAGAATCAAATTGAAACGAAAAGAATCAAATCGAATAGCAAAGAATCGAATCGAAACAAATCGATTTGAAACGAGCAGAATCGAATCGAATTGAATGAAATATTCGAATCGAATCGAAAAGAATCTAATCTAATGAAATCCAAAAGAATCAAATCGAAACAAATAGAATCAAACCGAATGGAATTGAATCGAAAAGAGTCGATTCGAATCAAATTGAAATGAAAAGAATTGAATCGAATCGAATAAAAAACAAGTGAATCGAATAGAATAGAAAAGAATAGAATCGAAACGAAAAGAATCAAATTGAATCGAAAGGAATCGAATCGAAAAGAATCGAATCAAAGAGAAAAGACTCGAATCGAATGGAAAAGAATAGAATCAAAAAGAATCGAATTGAAACAAAAAGAATCGAATTGAATTGAATCGAAAAGAATCGAATGGAATCGAATCGAAAAGAATCGAATTGAATTAAATCGAAGAGAATCGAATCGAATTGAATTGAATCGAATCGAATAGAAAAGAATCAAATCGAAATGAATCGATTTGAAACGAAAAGAATCGAATCGAATCAAATTGAATGAAAAGAATTGAATCGAATCAAAAAGAATTGAATCAAAAAGAATCAAACCGAAACAAAAAGAATCAAACCGAATTGAAAAGAATCTAACTGAATAGAATCGAAAAGAATCGAACCGTACTGAATCGAATCTAATCGAAAAGAATCTAATCGTATCGAATCGAATCGAAAAGAATTGAAATGAATAGAATAGAAAAGATTCGAGTCAAATCAAAAACAATCAAATCGAGTAATATCGAATCGAAAAGAATCGAATCGAAAAGAATCGAATCGAATGGAAAAGAATTGAATTGAATCAAAAAGAATTGATTCAAATCAAAAAGAATCCAATCGATTCGAATCGAAAAGACTCGAATCGAAAAGAATCGAAAAGAATCGAATCGAATCAAAAAGGATCGAATCGCAAAGAATCGAATCTAAAGAAAAGGAATCGAATCGAATCGAAACGAATAGAATCGAAAAGAATTGATTTGAATCGAAATGAAAAGAATCGTATCGAATCAAATCGAAAAAAATCAAATGGAATCGAATCGAATCGTATCGAAAAGAATCAAATCAAATGAAAAGAATCGAATCGAATAGAAAAGAATCGAATTGATTGGAATCGACTCGAAAACAGTCTAATTGAATTGAAAGGAATCGAATCAAATTAAATGGAATCGACAAGAATCGTATCAAATCAAAAAGATCGAATCGAAATGAATCAATTCCAAAAGAATCAAATCGAATCGAATCGAAAAGAATCGAATCGAAAAGAATTGAATTGAAAAGAATCGAATTGAATCGAATTGAAAAGACTCGAATCGAATTAAAAGAATCGAATCGAATCGAAAAGAATCGAATCGAATCGGAAAGAATTGAATTGGAATGAATCGATTTGAATCGAATTGAAAAGAATCGAATCGAAAAAATCGAATCGAAAAGAACTGAGTTGAGTTGAATCGAATCGAAAAGATTCGAATCGAATCGTGTCGAATCAAAAAGATCGAATTGAAACGAATCGAATCGAATCGAATCGAAAAGAATCGAATCGAAAAGAATCGAATAGAAAAGAATCGAATCGAATCATATCGATTGAAAAGATCAAATCAAAAAAATCAAAGAGAATCGAAATGAATCAAAACGAATCGAATCGAATAGAAAAGAATCGTATCGAATCAAATCTAAAAGAATCGAATCGAATCGAATAAAAAAGAATCGAATCGAATTGATTCGCATCGAAAAGAATCGAATCGTATCGAATCGAAAAGAATCGAATCTATTCGAATCGAATGGAATTGAATCAAAAAGAATCGAATCGAATTGAATCGAAAACAATCGAATAGATTCGAATTGAAACAAATCGAAAAAAATCAAAACGAATCAAATCACATCGAGTGGAAAAGAATCGAATCAAATAGAAAAGAATCGAATTGAATCGAACTGAATCGAAAAGAATCTAATAGATCAAATCAAAAAGAATCGAATCGATTCGAAATGAATCGAGTAGAATCGAGTCGAAGTGAAAAGAATTGAATCGAATCGAATCGAAAAGAATCGAATCGAAACGAAAAGAATCGAATCGAAGAGAATCTAATCGAAATGAAATAATCAAATCGAATCGAAAAGAATCGAAACGAAACGAAAAGTGTCGATTCGAATCGAATCGAAAAGAATCGAGTTGAATAGAAAAGAATCGATTCGAATAAAATCGATAAGAATTGAATCAAATCCAATAGAATCGAAAAGATTCGAATCGAATTGAAAAGAAACGAACCGAATTGAAAAGAATCAAATCGAATCGAAAAGAATCAAATCGAAAAAAAAATCGAATCGAAATTAAAAGAATCGAATCGAATCAAAGCATAAAGAATCAAATCTAATTGAATCGAAAAGAATCGATTGAATCGAATAGAGAAGGATCTAATGGTAAGGAATCGAATCGAAAAGAATCCATTTGTATTGAATCGAATCGAAAAAAATCGAATTGAATAGAATATAAAAGAATCGAATCGAAAGGAATCGACTCGAAACGAAAAGAATCGAATCGAAAAAATTGAATAGAATCGAAAAGAATTGAATAGAAATGAATCGAATCGAAATAAAAAGAATTGAATCGAATCGAATCGAAAACAATCGAATCAAAAAGAATCGAATTGAAACAAAAGAATTGCATTGTATTTAATCGAATCAAAAAAATCTAATTGAATCGAATCGAAAAGAATCGATTTGAAATGAAAAGAATCTAATCGAATTGATAGAAAATTGAATCGAATCGAAAACAATCGAATCGAATCGAAAAGAATCGAATTGTATGGAAACGAATCGAAAAGAATCTAATTGAGTAGAAAAGAATCAAATCAAATTTAATGGAATCGAAAAGAACCGAATAGCATCGAATTGAATCAAATCGAAAAGAATCGAAACGAATTGAAACGAAAAGCATTGAATCCAATCAAATCGAAAAGAATCGAATCGTATCAAATTGAAAAGAATCGAATCGATCTGAAAAGAATTGAATCGAATTGAATCGAATCGAAAAGAATCAAATTGAAACGAAAAGAATCAAATCGAATAGCAAAGAATCGAATCGAATCGATTTGAAAAGAGCCGAATCGAATCGAATTGAATGAAATATTCGAATCGAATCGAATAGAATCTAATCTAATGAAATCCAAAAGAATCAAATCGAAACAAATAGAGTCAAACCGAATGGAATTGAATCGAAAAGAGTCGATTCGAATCAAATTGGAATGAAAAGAATTGAATCGAATCAAAAAGAATTGAATCAAAAAGAATCAAACCGAAACAAAAAGAATCAAACCGAATTGAAAAGAATCTAACTGAATAGAATCGAAAAGAATCGAACCGTACTGAATCGAATCTAATCGAAAAGAATCTAATCGTATCGAATCGAATCGAAAAGAATTGAAATGAATAGAATAGAAAAGATTCGAGTCAAATCAAAAACAATCAAATCGAGTAATATCGAATCGAAAAGAATCGAATCGAATGGAAAAGAATTGAATTGAATCAAAAAGAATTGATTCAAATCAAAAAGAATCGAATCGATTCGAATCGAAAAGACTCGAATCGAATCAAATCGAATTGAATCGAATCGAATCAAAAAGGATCGAATCGCAAAGAATCGAATCTAAAGAAAAGGAATCGAATCGAATCGAAATGAATAGAATCGAAAAGAATCGATTTGAATCGAAATGAAAAGAATCGTATCGAATCAAATCGAAAAAAATCAAATGGAATCGAATCGAATCGTATCGAAAAGAATCAAATCAAATGAAAAGAATCGAATCGAATAGAAAAGAATCGAATTGATTTCAATCGACTCGAAAATAACCTAATTGAATTGAAAGGAATCGAATCAAATTTAATGGAATCGACAAGAATCGTATCAAATCAAAAAGATCGAATCGAAACGAATCAATTCGAAAAGAATCAAATCGAATCGAATCGAAAAGAATCGAATCGAAAAGAATTGAATTGAAAAGAATCGAATTGAATCGAATTGAAAAGACTCGAATCGAATTAAAAGAATCGAATCGAATCGAAAAGAATCGAATCGAATCGGAAAGAATTGAATTGAAATGAATCGATTTGAATCGAATTGAAAAGAATCGAATCGAAAAAATCGAATCGAAAAGAACTGAGTTGAGTTGAATCGAATCGAAAAGATTCGAATCGAATCGGGTCGAATCAAAAAGATCGAATCGAAACGAATTAAATCGAATGGAAAAGAATCGAATCGAATCTAAAAGAATCAAATCGAATAGAAAAGAATTTGAATCGAATTGAAACGATTCGAAAAATCGAAACTAATCGAATCATCGAATGGAAAAGAATCGAATCGAATCAAAAAGAATCGAAACGAACTGAATCGAAAGAATCGAATCGAACAGAATCGAAAAGAATTGAATCGTACTGTAACAAATCAAATCCAAATGATCGAATCAAGCCAAGTCGAAAAGAATTGAATCGAAAAGAATCGAATCAAAATGAAAAGAATCGAATAGAATCGAATTGAAAAGAATCGAAATGAACCGAATCAAATAGAATAGAATCGAACAGAATTGAATCGAATGAAAAGATTCTTATCGAATCGATTCGAAAAGAATTGAATCGAATCGAATGGAGAAGAATCAAATCAAATGGAATCGAAAAGAATCGAATCAAAGAGAATCTAATCGAAACGAAAAGAATCAATCGAATCGAAAAGAATCGAATTGAAACGAAAAGTGTCGAATCGAATCGAATCGAATCGAAAAGAATCGAATCGAACCGAAAAGAATCAAATCGAATCGAAAAGAATCGAATTGAATTGAATCGTAATGAAAAGAATCGAATCGAATCGAAAGAATCAAATCGAATCGAAAACAATTGAATCGAATGCAATCAAATCGAAAAGAATCGAATCGAATTGAAAAGAATCAAATCGAATTGATTGAATCGAAAAGAATCGAATCGAATCGAATCGCATCGAATCGAAAATAATAGAATTGAATAAAAATAATCAAATCGAATCGAATTGAGAATAATTGGAATTGAATTGAATGGATAATCGAATCGAATCAAATCGAGTCGAATCGAAACTAATCGAATCGAATCAAATCGATTCGAAAAAATCGAATCAGATTGCAACGAATCGAATCATATTGAATTGATTTGAATTGAAATGAAACGAATCTAATCAAATCAAAAAGAATCGAATCCAAAGAATCGAATTGTAGAAAATCAAATCAAAACAAAAAGATTCAAATCGAAACGAATCAAATTGAAAAGAATCGAATCGAATCGAATCGAAAAGAATCGAATCGAATTGAATCGAAAAGAATCGAATCGAAAAAAATCGAATCGAATCATATCGATTGAAAAGATCAAATCAAAAAAATCAAAGAGAATCGAAATGAATCAAAACGAATCGAATCGAATAGAAAAGAATCGTATCGAATAAAATCTAAAAGAATCGAATCGAATCGAATAAAAAAGAATCGAATCGAATTGATTCGCATCGAAAAGAATCGAATCGTATCGAATCGAAAACAATCGAATCTATTCGAATCGAATGGAATTGAATCAAAAAGAATCGAATCGAATTGAATCGAAAACAATCGAATAGATTCGAATTGAAACAAATCGAAAAAAATCAAAACGAATCAAATCACATCGAGTGGAAAAGAATCGAATCAAATAGAAAAGAATCGAATTGAATCGAACTGAATCGAAAAGAATCTAATAGATCAAATCAAAAAGAATCGAATCGATTCGAAATGAATCGAGTAGAATCGAGTCGAAGTGAAAAGAATTGAATCGAATCGAATCGAAAAGAATCGAATCGAAACGAAAAGAATCGAATCGAAGAGAATCTAATCGAAATGAAATAATCAAATCGAATCGAAAAGAATCGAAACGAAACGAAAAGTGTCGATTCGAATCGAATCGAAAAGAATCGAGTTGAATAGAAAAGAATCGATTCGAATAAAATCGATAAGAATTGAATCAAATCCAATAGAATCGAAAAGATTCGAATCGAATTGAAAAGAAACGAACCGAATTAAAAGAATCAAATCGAATCGAAAAGAATCAAATCGAAAAAAAAAATCGAATCGAAATTAAAAGAATCGAATCGAATCAAAGCATAAAGAATCAAATCTAATTGAATCGAAAAGAATCGATTGAATCGAATAGAGAAGGATCTAATGGTAAGGAATCGAATCGAAAAGAATCCATTTGTATTGAATCGAATCGAAAAGAATCGAATTGAATAGAATATAAAAGAATCGAATCGAAAGGAATCGACTCGAAACGAAAAGAATCGAATCGAAAAAATTGAATAGAATCGAAAAGAATTGAATAGAAATGAATCGAATCGAAATGAAAAGAATTGAATCGAATCGAATCGAAAACAATCGAATCAAAAACAATCGAATTGAAACAAAAGAATCGCATTGTATTTAATCGAATCAAAAAAATCTAATTGAATCGAATCGAAAAGAATCGATTTGAAATGAAAAGAATCTAATCGAATTGATAGAAAATTGAATCGAATCGAAAACAATCGAATCGAATCGAAAAGAATCGAATTGTATGGAAACGAATCGAAAAGAATCTAATTGAGTAGAAAAGAATCAAATCAAATTTAATGGAATCGAAAAGAACCGAATAGCATCGAATTGAATCAAATCGAAAAGAATCGAAACGAATTGAAACGAAAAGCATTGAATCCAATCAAATCGAAAAGAATCGAATCGTATCAAATTGAAAAGAATCGAATCGATCTGAAAAGAATTGAATCGAATTGAATCGAATCGAAAAGAATCAAATTGAAACGAAAAGAATCAAATCGAATAGCAAAGAATCGAATCGAATCGATTTGAAAAGAGCCGAATCGAATCGAATTGAATGAAATATTCGAATCGAATCGAATAGAATCTAATCTAATGAAATCCAAAAGAATCAAATCGAAACAAATAGAGTCAAACCGAATGGAATTGAATCGAAAAGAGTCGATTCGAATCAAATTGGAATGAAAAGAATTGAATCGAATCAAAAAGAATTGAATCAAAAAGAATCAAACCGAAACAAAAAGAATCAAACCGAATTGAAAAGAATCTAACTGAATAGAATCGAAAAGAATCGAACCGTACTGAATCGAATCTAATCGAAAAGAATCTAATCGTATCGAATCGAATCGAAAAGAATTGAAATGAATAGAATAGAAAAGATTCGAGTCAAATCAAAAACAATCAAATCGAGTAATATCGAATCGAAAAGAATCGAATCGAATGGAAAAGAATTGAATTGAATCAAAAAGAATTGATTCAAATCAAAAAGAATCGAATCGATTCGAATCGAAAAGACTCGAATCGAATCAAATCGAATTGAATCGAATCGAATCAAAAAGGATCGAATCGCAAAGAATCGAATCTAAAGAAAAGGAATCGAATCGAATCGAAATGAATAGAATCGAAAAGAATCGATTTGAATCGAAATGAAAAGAATCGTATCGAATCAAATCGAAAAAAATCAAATGGAATCGAATCGAATCGTATCGAAAAGAATCAAATCAAATGAAAAGAATCGAATCGAATAGAAAAGAATCGAATTGATTTCAATCGACTCGAAAATAACCTAATTGAATTGAAAGGAATCGAATCAAATTTAATGGAATCGACAAGAATCGTATCAAATCAAAAAGATCGAATCGAAACGAATCAATTCGAAAAGAATCAAATCGAATCGAATCGAAAAGAATCGAATCGAAAAGAATTGAATTGAAAAGAATCGAATTGAATCGAATTGAAAAGACTCGAATCGAATTAAAAGAATCGAATCGAATCGAAAAGAATCGAATCGAATCGGAAAGAATTGAATTGAAATGAATCGATTTGAATCGAATTGAAAAGAATCGAATCGAAAAAATCGAATCGAAAAGAACTGAGTTGAGTTGAATCGAATCGAAAAGATTCGAATCGAATCGGGTCGAATCAAAAAGATCGAATCGAAACGAATTAAATCGAATGGAAAAGAATCGAATCGAATCTAAAAGAATCAAATCGAATAGAAAAGAATTTGAATCGAATTGAAACGATTCGAAAAATCGAAACTAATCGAATCATCGAATGGAAAAGAATCGAATCGAATCAAAAAGAATCGAAACGAACTGAATCGAAAGAATCGAATCGAACAGAATCGAAAAGAATTGAATCGTACTGTAACAAATCAAATCCAAATGATCGAATCAAGCCAAGTCGAAAAGAATTGAATCGAAAAGAATCGAATCAAAATGAAAAGAATCGAATAGAATCGAATTGAAAAGAATCGAAATGAACCGAATCAAATAGAATAGAATCGAACAGAATTGAATCGAATGAAAAGATTCTTATCGAATCGATTCGAAAAGAATTGAATCGAATCGAATGGAGAAGAATCAAATCAAATGGAATCGAAAAGAATCGAATCAAAGAGAATCTAATCGAAACGAAAAGAATCAATCGAATCGAAAAGAATCGAATTGAAACGAAAAGTGTCGAATCGAATCGAATCGAATCGAAAAGAATCGAATCGAACCGAAAAGAATCAAATCGAATCGAAAAGAATCGAATTGAATTGAATCGTAATGAAAAGAATCGAATCGAATCGAAAGAATCAAATCGAATCGAAAACAATTGAATCGAATGCAATCAAATCGAAAAGAATCGAATCGAATTGAAAAGAATCAAATCGAATTGATTGAATCGAAAAGAATCGAATCGAATCGAATCGCATCGAATCGAAAATAATAGAATTGAATAAAAATAATCAAATCGAATCGAATTGAGAATAATTGGAATTGAATTGAATGGATAATCGAATCGAATCAAATCGAGTCGAATCGAAACTAATCGAATCGAATCAAATCGATTCGAAAAAATCGAATCAGATTGCAACGAATCGAATCATATTGAATTGATTTGAATTGAAATGAATCGAATCTAATCAAATCAAAAAGAATCGAATCCAAAGAATCGAATTGTAGAAAATCAAATCAAAACAAAAAGATTCAAATCGAAACGAATCAAATTGAAAAGAATCGAATCGAATCGAATCGAAAAGAATCGAATCGAATTGAATCGAAAAGAATCGAATCGAAAAAAATCGAATCGAATCATATCGATTGAAAAGATCAAATCAAAAAAATCAAAGAGAATCGAAATGAATCAAAACGAATCGAATCGAATAGAAAAGAATCGTATCGAATAAAATCTAAAAGAATCGAATCGAATCGAATAAAAAAGAATCGAATCGAATTGATTCGCATCGAAAAGAATCGAATCGTATCGAATCGAAAACAATCGAATCTATTCGAATCGAATGGAATTGAATCAAAAAGAATCGAATCGAATTGAATCGAAAACAATCGAATAGATTCGAATTGAAACAAATCGAAAAAAATCAAAACGAATCAAATCACATCGAGTGGAAAAGAATCGAATCAAATAGAAAAGAATCGAATTGAATCGAACTGAATCGAAAAGAATCTAATAGATCAAATCAAAAAGAATCGAATCGATTCGAAATGAATCGAGTAGAATCGAGTCGAAGTGAAAAGAATTGAATCGAATCGAATCGAAAAGAATCGAATCGAAACGAAAAGAATCGAATCGAAGAGAATCTAATCGAAATGAAATAATCAAATCGAATCGAAAAGAATCGAAACGAAACGAAAAGTGTCGATTCGAATCGAATCGAAAAGAATCGAGTTGAATAGAAAAGAATCGATTCGAATAAAATCGATAAGAATTGAATCAAATCCAATAGAATCGAAAAGATTCGAATCGAATTGAAAAGAAACGAACCGAATTAAAAGAATCAAATCGAATCGAAAAGAATCAAATCGAAAAAAAAAATCGAATCGAAATTAAAAGAATCGAATCGAATCAAAGCATAAAGAATCAAATCTAATTGAATCGAAAAGAATCGATTGAATCGAATAGAGAAGGATCTAATGGTAAGGAATCGAATCGAAAAGAATCCATTTGTATTGAATCGAATCGAAAAGAATCGAATTGAATAGAATATAAAAGAATCGAATCGAAAGGAATCGACTCGAAACGAAAAGAATCGAATCGAAAAAATTGAATAGAATCGAAAAGAATTGAATAGAAATGAATCGAATCGAAATGAAAAGAATTGAATCGAATCGAATCGAAAACAATCGAATCAAAAAGAATCGAATTGAAACAAAAGAATCGCATTGTATTTAATCGAATCAAAAAAATCTAATTGAATCGAATCGAAAAGAATCGATTTGAAATGAAAAGAATCTAATCGAATTGATAGAAAATTGAATCGAATCGAAAACAATCGAATCGAATCGAAAAGAATCGAATTGTATGGAAACGAATCGAAAAGAATCTAATTGAGTAGAAAAGAATCAAATCAAATTTAATGGAATCGAAAAGAACCGAATAGCATCGAATTGAATCAAATCGAAAAGAATCGAAATGAATTGAATCGAAAAGCATTGAATCCAATCAAATCGAAAAGAATCGAATCATATCAAATTGAAAAGAATCGAATCGATCTAAAAAGAATTGAATCGAATTGAATCGAATCGAAAAGAATCAAATTGAAACGAAAAGAATCAAATCGAATAGCAAAGAATCGAATCGAATCGATTTGAAAAGAGCCGAATCGAATCGAATTGAATGAAATATTCGAATCGAATCGAAAAGAATCTAATCTAATGAAATCCAAAAGAATCAAATCGAAACAAATAGAGTCAAACCGAATGGAATTGAATCGAAAAGAGTCGATTCGAATCAAATTGGAATGAAAAGAATTGAATCGAATCGAATAAAAAACAAGTGAATCGAATAGAATAGAAAAGAATAGAATCGAAACGAAAAGAATCAAATTGAATCGAAAGGAATCGAATCGAAAAGAATCGAATCAAAGAGAAAAGACTCGAATCGAATGGAAAAGAATAGAATCAAAAAGAATCGAATTGAAACAAAAAGAATCGAATTGAATTGAAACGAAAAGAATCGAATGGAATCGAATCGAAAAGAATCGAATTGAATTAAATCGAAGAGAATCGAATCGAATTGAATTGAATCGAAGAGAATCGAATCGAATAGAAAAGAATCAAATCGAAATGAATCGATTTGAAACGAAAAGAATCGAATCGAATCAAATTGAATGAAAAGAATTGAATCGAATCAAAAAGAATTGAATCAAAAAGAATCAATCCGAAACAAAAAGAATCAAACCGAATTGAAAAGAATCTAACTGAATAGAATCGAAAAGAATCGACGTACCGAATCGAATCCAATCGAAAAAAATCTAATCGTATCAAATCGAATCGAAAAGAATTGAAATGAATAGAATAGAAAAGATTCGAATCAAATGAAAAACAATCAAATCGAGTAATATCGAATCGAAAAGAATCGAATCGAAAAGAATCGAATCGAATGGAAAAGAATTGAATTGAATCAAAAAGAATTGATTCAAATCAAAAAGAATCGAATCGATTCGAATCGAAAAGACTCGAATCGAAAAGAATCGAAAAGAATCGAATCGAATCCAAAAGGATCGAATCGCAAAGAATCGAATCTAAAGAAAAGGAATCGAATCGAATCGAAACGAATAGAATCGAAAAGAATCGATTTGAATCGAAATGAAAAGAATCGTATCGAATCAAATCGAAAAAAATCAAATGGAATCGAATCGAATCGTATCGAAAAGAATCAAATCAAATGAAAAGAATCGAATCGAATAGAAAAGAATCGAATTGATTTCAATCGACTCGAAAATAACCTAATTGAATTGAAAGGAATCGAATCAAATTTAATGGAATCGACAAGAATCGTATCAAATCAAAAAGATCGAATCGAAACGAATCAATTCGAAAAGAATCAAATCGAATCGAATCGAAAAGAATCGAATCGAAAAGAATTGAATTGAAAAGAATCGAATTGAATCGAATTGAAAAGACTCGAATCGAATTAAAAGAATCGAATCGAATCGAAAAGAATCGAATCGAATCGGAAAGAATTGAATTGGAATGAATCGATTTGAATCGAATTGAAAAGAATCGAATCGAAAAAATCGAATCGAAAAGAACTGAGTTGAGTTGAATCGAATCGAAAAGATTCGAATCCAATCGTGTCGAATCAAAAAGATGGAATCGAAACGAATCGAATCGAATCGAATCGAAAAGAATCGAATAGATAGCAAAGAATCAAATCGAATAGAAAAGAATTTGAATCGAATTGAAACGATTCGAAAAAATCGAAACTAATCGAATCATCGAATGGAAAAGAATCGAATCGAATCAAAAAGAATCGAAACGAACTGAATCGAAAGAATCGAATCGAACAGAATCGAAAAGAATTGAATCGTAATGTAACAAATCGAATCCAAATGATCGAATCAAGCCAAGTCGAAAAGAATTGAATCGAAAAGAATCGAATCAAAATGAAAAGAATCGAATAGAATCGAATTGAAAAGAATCGAATTGAACCGAATCAAATAGAATAGAATCGAACAGAATTGAATCGAATGAAAAGAATCTTATCGAATCGATTCGAAAAGAATTGAATCGAATCGAATGGAGAAGAATCAAATCAAATGGAATCGAAAAGAATCGAATCAAAGAGAATCTAATCGAAACGAAAAGAATCAATCGAATCGAAAAGAATCGAATCGAAACGAAAAGTGTCGAATCGAATCGAATCGAATCGAAAAGAATCGAATCGAACCGAAAAGAATCAAATCGCATCGAAAAGAATCGAATTGAATTGAATCGTAATGAAAAGAATCGAATCGAATCGAAAGAATCAAATTGAATCGAAAACAATTGAATCGAATGCAATCAAATCGAAAAGAATCGAATCGAATTGAAAAGAATCAAATCGAATTGATTGAATCGAAAAGAATCGAATCGAATCGAATCGCATCGAATCGAAAATAATAGAATTGAATAAAAATAATCGAATCGAATTGAGAATAATTGGAATTGAATTGAATCGATAATCGAATCGAATCAAATCGAGTCGAATCGAAACTAATCGAATCGAATCAAATCGATTCGAAAAAATCGAATCAGATTGCAACGAATCGAATCATATTGAATTGATTTGAATTGAAATGAATCGAATCTAATCAAATCAAAAAGAATCGAATCCAAAGAATCGAATTGTAGAAAATCAAATCAAAACAAAAAGATTCAAATCGAAACGAATCAAATTGAAAAGAATCGAATCGAATCGAATCGAAAAGAATCGAATCGAATCGAAAAGAATCGAATAGAAAAGAATCGTATCGAATCAAATCTAAAAGAATCGAATCGAATCGAATAAAAAAGAATCGAATCGAAGTGATTCGCATCGAAAAGAATCGAATCGTATCGAATCAAAAAGAATCGAATCTATTCGAATCGAATGGAATTGAATCAAAAAGAATCGAATCGAATTGAAACGAAAAGAATCGAATAGATTCGAATTGAAACAAATCGAAAAAAATGAAAACGAATCAAATCACATCGAGTGGAAAAGAATCGAATCAAATAGAAAAGAATCGAATTGAATCGAACTGAATCGAAAAGAATCGAATAGATCAAATCAAAAAGAATCGAATCGATTCGAGATGAACCGAGTAGAATCGAGTCGAAGTGAAAAGAATTGAATCGAATCGAATCGAAAAGAATCGAATCGAAACGAAAAGAATCGAATCGAAGAGAATCTAATCGAAATGAAAAGAATCAAATCGAATCGAAAAGAATCGAATCGAAACGAAAACTGTCGAATCGAATCGAATCGAAAAGAATCGAGTTGAATAGAAAAGAATTGAATCGAATAAAATCGATAAGATTTGAATCAAATCCAATAGAATCGAAAAGATTCGAATCGAATTGAAAAGAAACGAACCGAAGTGAAAAGAATCGAATCGAATCGAAAGAATCAAATCGAAAAAAAAATCGAATCGAAATTAAAAGAATCGAATCGAATCAAAGCATAAAGAATCGAATCTAATTGAATCGAAAGAATCGATTGAATCAAATAGAGAAGAATCTAATGGTAAGGAATCGAATCGAAAAGAATCCAATTGTATTGAATCGAATCGAAAAGAAATGAATTGAATAGATTATAAAAGAATCGAATCGAAAGGAATCGACTCGAAACGTAAAGAATCGAATCGAAAAAATTGAATAGATCGAAGAATTGAATAGAAATGAATCGAATCGAAATGAAAAGAATTGAATCGAATCGAATCGAAAACAATCGAATCAAAAAGAATCGAATTGAAACAAACGAATCGCATTGTATTTAATCGAATCAAAAAAATCTAATTGAATCGAATCGAAAAGAATCGATTTGAAATGAAAAGAATCTAATCGAATTGATAGAAAATTGAATCGAATCGAAAACAATCGAATCGAATCGAAAAGAATCGAATTGTATCGAAACGAATCGAAAATAATCTAATTGAGTAGAAAAGAATCAAATCAAATTTAATGGAATCGAAAAGAACCGAATAGCCTCGAATTGAATCGAATCGAAAAGAATCGAAACGAATTGAATCGAAAAGCATTGAGTCGAATCAAATCGAAAAGAATCGAATCGTATCAAATTGAAAAGAGTCGAATCGATCTGAAAAGAATTGAATCGAATTAAATCGAATCGAAAAGAATCAAATTGAAACGAAAAGAATCAAATCGAATAGCAAAGAATCGAATCGAAACGAATCGATTTGAAAAGAGCCGAATCGAATCGAATTGAATGACATATTCGAATCGAATCGAAAAGAATCTAATCTAATGAAATCCAAAAGAATCAAATCGAAACAAATAGAATCAAACCGAATGGAATTGAATCGAAAAGAGTCGATTCGAATCAAATTGGAATGAAAAGAATTGAATCGAATCGAATAAAAAACAAGTGAATCGAATAGAATAGAAAAGAATAGAATCGAAACGAAAAGAATCAAATTGAATCGAAAGGAATCGAATCGAAAAGAATCGAATCAAAGAGAAAAGACTCGAATCGAATGGAAAAGAATAGAATCAAAAAGAATCGAATTGAAACAAAAAGAATCGAATTGAATTGAAACGAAAAGAATCGAATGGAATCGAATCGAAAAGAATCGAATTGAATTAAATCGAAGAGAATCGAATCGAATTGAATTGAATCGAAGAGAATCGAATCGAATAGAAAAGAATCAAATCGAAATGAATCGATTTGAAACGAAAAGAATCGAATCGAATCAAATTGAATGAAAAGAATTGAATCGAATCAAAAAGAATTGAATCAAAAAGAATCAATCCGAAACAAAAAGAATCAAACCGAATTGAAAAGAATCTAACTGAATAGAATCGAAAAGAATCGACGTACCGAATCGAATCCAATCGAAAAAAATCTAATCGTATCAAATCGAATCGAAAAGAATTGAAATGAATAGAATAGAAAAGATTCGAATCAAATGAAAAACAATCAAATCGAGTAATATCGAATCGAAAAGAATCGAATGGAAAAGAATCGAATCGAATGGAAAAGAATTGAATTGAATCAAAAAGAATTGATTCAAATCAAAAAGAATCGAATCGATTCGAATCGAAAAGACTCGAATCGAAAAGAATCGAAAAGAATCGAATCGAATCCAAAAGGATCGAATCGCAAAGAATCGAATCTAAAGAAAAGGAATCGAATCGAATCGAAACGAATAGAATCGAAAAGAATCGATTTGAATCGAAATGAAAAGAATCGTATCGAATCAAATCGAAAAAAATCAAATGGAATCGAATCGAATCGTATCGAAAAGAATCAAATCAAATGAAAAGAATCGAATCGAATAGAAAAGAATCGAATTGATTGGAATCGACTCGAAAACAATCTAATTGAATTGAAAGGAATCGAATCAAATTTAATGGAATCGACAAGAATCGTATCAAATCAAAAAGATCGAATCGAAACGAATCAATTCGAAAAGAATCAAATCGAATCGAATCGAAAAGAATCGAATCGAAAAGAATTGAATTGAAAAGAATCGAATTGAATCGAATTGAAAAGACTCGAATCGAATTAAAAGAATCGAATCGAATCGAAAAGAATCGAATCGAATCGGAAAGAATTGAATTGGAATGAATCGATTTGAATCGAATTGAAAAGAATCGAATCGAAAAAATCGAATCGAAAAGAACTGAGTTGAGTTGAATCGAATCGAAAAGATTCGAATCGAATCGTGTCGAATCAAAAAGATGGAATCGAAACGAATCGAATCGAATCGAATCGAAAAGAATCGAATAGATAGCAAAGAATCAAATCGAATAGAAAAGAATTTGAATCGAATTGAAACGATTCGAAAAAATCGAAACTAATCGAATCATCGAATGGAAAAGAATCGAATCGAATCAAAAAGAATCGAAACGAACTGAATCGAAAGAATCGAATCGAACAGAATCGAAAAGAATTGAATCGTAATGTAACAAATCGAATCCAAATGATCGAATCAAGCCAAGTCGAAAAGAATTGAATCGAAAAGAATCGAATCAAAATGAAAAGAATCGAATAGAATCGAATTGAAAAGAATCGAATTGAACCGAATCAAATAGAATAGAATCGAACAGAATTGAATCGAATGAAAAGAATCTTATCGAATCGATTCGAAAAGAATTGAATCGAATCGAATGGAGAAGAATCAAATCAAATGGAATCGAAAAGAATCGAATCAAAGAGAATCTAATCGAAACGAAAAGAATCAATCGAATCGAAAAGAATCGAATCGAAACGAAAAGTGTCGAATCGAATCGAATCGAATCGAAAAGAATCGAATCGAACCGAAAAGAATCAAATCGAATCGAAAAGAATCGAATCGAATCGAATCGCATCGAATCGAAAATAATAGAATTGAATAAAAATAATCGAATCGAATTGAGAATAATTGGAATTGAATTGAATCGATAATCGAATCGAATCAAATCGAGTCGAATCGAAACTAATCGAATCGAATCAAATCGATTCGAAAAAATCGAATCAGATTGCAACGAATCGAATCATATTGAATTGATTTGAATTGAAATGAATCGAATCTAATCAAATCAAAAAGAATCGAATCCAAAGAATCGAATTGTAGAAAATCAAATCAAAACAAAAAGATTCAAATCGAAACGAATCAAATTGAAAAGAATCGAATCGAATCGAATCGAAAAGAATCGAATCGAAAAGAATCGAATAGAAAAGAATCGTATCGAATCAAATCTAAAAGAATCGAATCGAATCGAATAAAAAAGAATCGAATCAAATTGATTCGCATCGAAAAGAATCGAATCGTATCGAATCGAAAAGAATCGAATCTATTCGAATCGAATGGAATTGAATCAAAAAGAATCGAATCGAATTGAAACGAAAAGAATCGAATAGATTCGAATTGAAACAAATCGAAAAAAATCAAAACGAATCAAATCACATCGAGTGGAAAAGAATCGAATCAAATAGAAAAGAATCGAATTGAATTGAACTGAATCGAAAAGAATCGAATAGATCAAATCAAAAAGAATCGAATCGATTCGAGATGAACCGAGTAGAATCGAGTCGAAGTGAAAAGAATTGAATCGAATCGAATCGAAAAGAATCTAATCGAAACGAAAAGAATCGAATCGAAGAGAATCTAATCGAAATGAAAAGAATCAAATCGAATCGAAAAGAATCGAATCGAAACGAAAACTGTCGAATCGAATCGAATCGAAAAGAATCGAGTTGAATTGAAAAGAATTGAATCGAATAAAATCGATAAGATTTGAATCAAATCCAATAGAATCGAAAAGATTCGAATCGAATTGAAAAGAAACGAACCGAAGTGAAAAGAATCGAATCGAATCGAAAAGAATCAAATCGAAAAAAAAATCGAATCGAAATTAAAAGAATCGAATCGAATCAAAGCATAAAGAATCGAATCTAATTGAATTGAAAGAATCGATTGAATCAAATAGAGAAGAATCTAATGGTAAGGAATCGAATCGAAAAGAATCCAATTGTATTGAATCGAATCGAAAAGAAATGAATTGAATAGATTATAAAAGAATCGAATCGAAAGGAATCGACTCGAAACGTAAAGAATCGAATCGAAAAAATTGAATAGATCGAAGAATTGAATAGAAATGAATCGAATCGAAATGAAAAGAATTGAATCGAATCGAATCGAAAACAATCGAATCAAAAAGAATCGAATTGAAACAAAAGAATCGCATTGTATTTAATCGAATCAAAAAAATCTAATTGAATCGAATCGAAAAGAATCGATTTGAAATGAAAAGAATCTAATCGAATTGATAGAAAATTGAATCGAATCGAAAACAATCGAAAAGAATCGAATTGTATGGAAACGAATCGAAAAGAATCTAATTGAGTAGAAAAGAATCAAATCAAATTTAATGGAATCGAAAAGAACCGAATAGCATCGAATTGAATCGAATCGAAAAGAATCGAAACGAATTGAATCGAAAAGCATTGAGTCGAATCAAATCGAAAAGAATCGAATCGTATCAAATTGAAAAGAATCGAATCGATCTGAAAAGAATTGAATCGAACTGAATCGAATCGAAAAGAATCAAATTGAAACGAAAAGAATCAAATCGAATAGCAAAGAATCGAATCGAAACGAATCGATTTGAAAAGAGCCGAATCGAATCGAATTGAATGACATATTCGAATCGAATCGAAAAGAATCTAATCTAATGAAATCCAAAAGAATCAAATCGAAACAAATAGAATCAAACCGAATGGAATTGAATCGAAAAGAGTCGATTCGAATCAAATTGGAATGAAAAGAATTGAATCGAATCGAATAAAAAACAAGTGAATCGAATAGAATAGAAAAGAATAGAATCGAAACGAAAAGAATCAAATTGAATCGAAAGGAATCGAATCGAAAAGAATCGAATCAAAGAGAAAAGACTCGAATCGAATGGAAAAGAATAGAATCAAAAAGAATCGAATTGAAACAAAAAGAATCGAATTGAATTGAATCGAAAAGAATCGAATGGAATCGAATCGAAAAGAATCGAATTGAATTAAATCGAAGAGAATCGAATCGAATTGAATTGAATCGAAGAGAATCGAATCGAATAGAAAAGAATCAAATCGAAATGAATCGATTTGAAACGAAAAGAATCGAATCGAATCAAATTGAATGAAAAGAATTGAATCGAATCAAAAAGAATTGAATCAAAAAGAATCAAACCGAAACAAAAAGAATCAAACCGAATTGAAAAGAATCTAACTGAATAGAATCGAAAAGAATCGACGTACCGAATCGAATCCAATCGTATCAAATCGAATCGAAAAGAATTGAAATGAATAGAATAGAAAAGATTCGAATCAAATGAAAAACAAACAAATCGAGTAATATCGAATCGAAAAGAATCGAATCGAAAAGAATCGAATCGAATGGAAAAGAATTGAATTGAATCAAAAAGAATTGATTCAAATCAAAAAGAATCGAATCGATTCGAATCGAAAAGACTCGAATCGAAAAGAATCGAAAAGAATCGAATCGAATCAAAAAGGATCGAATCGCAAAGAATCGAATCTAAAGAAAAGGAATCGAATCGAATCGAAACGAATAGAATCGAAAAGAATCGATTTGAATCGAAATGAAAAGAATCGTATCGAATCAAATCGAAAAAAATCAAATGGAATCGAATCGAATCGTATCGAAAAGAATCAAATCAAATGAAAAGAATCGAATCGAATAGAAAAGAATCGAATTGATTGGAATCGACTCGAAAACAATCTAATTGAATTGAAAGGAATCGAATCAAATTTAATGGAATCGACAAGAATCGTATCAAATCAAAAAGATCGAATCGAAATGAATCAATTCGAAAAGAATCAAATCGAGTCGAATCGAAAAGAATCGAATCGAAAAGAATTGAATTGAAAAGAATCGAATTGAATCGAATTGAAAAGACTCGAATCGAATTAAAAGAATCGAATCGAATCGAAAAGAATCGAATCGAATCGGAAAGAATTGAATTGGAATGAATCGATTTGAATCGAATTGAAAAGAATCGAATCGAAAAAATCGAATCGAAAAGAACTGAGTTGAGTTGAATCGAATCGAAAAGATTCGAATCGAATCGTGTCGAATCAAAAAGATGGAATCGAAACGAATCGAATTGAATCGAATCGAAAAGAATCGAATAGATAGCAAAGAATCAAATCGAATAGAAAAGAATTTGAATCGAATTGAAACGATTCGAAAAAATCGAAACTAATCGAATCATCGAATGGAAAAGAATCGAATCGAATCAAAAAGAATCGAAACGAACTGAATCGAAAGAATCGAATCGAACAGAATCGAAAAGAATTGAATCGTAATGTAACAAATCGAATCCAAATGATCGAATCAAGCCAAGTCGAAAAGAATTGAATCGAAAAGAATCGAATCAAAATGAAAAGAATCGAATAGAATCGAATTGAAAAGAATCGAATTGAACCGAATCAAATAGAATAGAATCGAACAGAATTGAATCGAATGAAAAGAATCTTATCGAATCGATTCGAAAAGAATTGAATCGAATCGAATGGAGAAGAATCAAATCAAATGGAATCGAAAAGAATCGAATCAAAGAGAATCTAATCGAAACGAAAAGAATCAATCGAATCGAAAAGAATCGAATCGAAACGAAAAGTGTCGAATCGAATCGAATCGAAAAGAATCGAATCGAACCGAAAAGAATCAAATCGAATCGAAAAGAATCGAATTGAATTGAATCGTAATGAAAAGAATCGAATCGAATCGAAAGAATCAAATCGAATCGAAAACAATTGAATCGAATGCAATCAAATCGAAAAGAATCGAATCGAATTGAAAAGAATCAAATCGAATTGATTGAATCGAAAAGAATCGAATCGAATCGAATCGCATCGAATCGAAAATAATAGAATTGAATAAAAATAATCGAATCGAATTGAGAATAATTGGAATTGAATTGAATGGATAATCGAATCGAATCAAATCGAGTCGAATCGAAACTAATCGAATCGAATCAAATCGATTCGAAAAAATCGAATCAGATTGCAACGAATCGAATCATATTGAATTGATTTGAATTGAAATGAATCGAATCTAATCAAATCAAAAAGAATCGAATCCAAAGAATCGAATTGTAGAAAATCAAATCAAAACAAAAAGATTCAAATCGAAACGAATCAAATTGAAAAGAATCGAATCGAATCGAATCGAAAAGAATCGAATCGAATCGAAAAGAATCGAATAGAAAAGAATCGTATCGAATCAAATCTAAAAGAATCGAATCGAATCGAATAAAAAAGAATCGAATCGAATTGATTCGCATCGAAAAGAATCGAATCGTATCGAATCGAAAAGAATCGAATCTATTCGAATCGAATGGAATTGAATCAAAAAGAATCGAATCGAATTGAAACGAAAAGAATCGAATAGATTCGAATTGAAACAAATCGAAAAAAATCAAAACGAATCAAATCACATCGAGTGGAAAAGAATCGAATCAAATAGAAAAGAATCGAATTGAATCGAACTGAATCGAAAAGAATCGAATAGATCAAATCAAAAAGAATCGAATCGATTCGAGATGAACCGAGTAGAATCGAGTCGAAGTGAAAAGAATTGAATCGAATCGAATCGAAAAGAATCGAATCGAAACGAAAAGAATCGAATCGAAGAGAATCTAATCGAAATGAAAAGAATCAAATCGAATCGAAAAGAATCGAATCGAAACGAAAACTGTCGAATCGAATCGAATCGAAAAGAATCGAGTTGAATAGAAAAGAATTGAATCGAATAAAATCGATAAGATTTGAATCAAATCCAATAGAATCGAAAAGATTCGAATCGAATTGAAAAGAAATGAACCGAAGTGAAAAGAATCGAATCGAATCGAATCGAAAGAATCAAATCGAAAAAAAAATCGAATCGAAATTAAAAGAATCGAATCGAATCAAAGCATAAAGAATCGAATCTAATTGAATCGAAAGAATCGATTGAATCAAATAGAGAAGAATCTAATGGTAAGGAATCGAATCGAAAAGAATCCAATTGTATTGAATCGAATCGAAAAGAAATGAATTGAATAGATTATAAAAGAATCGAATCGAAAGGAATCGACTCGAAACGTAAAGAATCGAATCGAAAAAATTGAATAGATCGAAGAATTGAATAGAAATGAATCGAATCGAAATGAAAAGAATTGAATCGAATCGAATCGAAAACAATCGAATCAAAAAGAATCGAATTGAAACAAAAGAATCGCATTGTATTTAATCGAATCAAAAAAATCTAATTGAATCGAATCGAAAAGAATCGATTTGAAATGAAAAGAATCTAATTGAATTGATAGAAAATTGAATCGAATCGAAAACAATCGAATCGAATCGAAAAGAATCGAATTGTATGGAAACGAATCGAAAAGAATCTAATTGAGTAGAAAAGAATCAAATCAAATTTAATGGAATCGAAAAGAACCGAATAGCATCGAATTGAATCGAATCGAAAAGAATCGAAACGAATTGAATCGAAAGGCATTGAGTCGAATCAAATCGAAAAGAATCGAATCGTATCAAATTGAAAAGAATCGAATCGATCTGAAAAGAATTGAATCGAATTGAATCGAATCGAAAAGAATCAAATTGAAACGAAAAGAATCAAATCGAATAGCAAAGAATCGAATCGAAACGAATCGATTTGAAACGAGCCGAATCGAATCGAATTGAATGAAATATTCGAATCGAATCGAATCGAAAAGAATCTAATCTAATGAAATCCAAAAGAATCAAATCGAAACAAATAGAATCAAACCGAATGGAATTGAATCGAAAAGAGTCGATTCGAATCAAATTGGAATGAAAAGAATTGAATCGAATCGAATAAAAAACAAGTGAATCGAATAGAATAGAAAAGAATAGAATCGAAACGAAAAGAATCAAATTGAATCGAAAGGAATCGAATCGAAAAGAATCGAATCAAAGAGAAAAGACTCGAATCGAATGGAAAAGAATAGAATCAAAAAGAATCGAATTGAAACAAAAAGAATCGAATTGAATTGAATCGAAAAGAATCGAATGGAATCGAATCGAAAAGAATCGAATTGAATTAAATCGAAGAGAATCGAATCGAATTGAATTGAATCGAAGAGAATCGAATCGAATAGAAAAGAATCAAATCGAAATGAATCGATTTGAAACGAAAAGAATCGAATCGAATCAAAATGAATGAAAAGAATTGAATCGAATCAAAAAGAATTGAATCAAAAAGAATCAATCCGAAACAAAAAGAATCAAACCGAATTGAAAAGAATCTAACTGAATAGAATCGAAAAGAATCGACGTACCGAATTGAATCCAATCGAAAAAAATCTAATCGTATCAAATCGAATCGAAAAGAATTGAAATGAATAGAATAGAAAAGATTCGAATCAAATGAAAAACAATCAAATCGAGTAATATCGAATCGAAAAGAATCGAATCGAAAAAGTCGAATCGAAAAGAATTGATTTGAAAAGAATCGAATTGAATCGAATTGAAAAGACTCGAATCGAATTAAAAGAATCGAATCGAATCGAAAAGAATCGAATCGAATCGGAAAGAATTGAATTGGAATGAATCGATTTGAATCGAATTGAAAAGAATCGAATCGAAAAAATCGAATCGAAAAGAACTGAGTTGAGTTGAATCGAATCGAAAAGATTCGAATCGAATCGTGTCGAATCAAAAAGATGGAATCGAAACGAATCGAATCGAATCGAAAAGAATCGAATAGATAGCAAAGAATCAAATCGAATAGAAAAGAATTTGAATCGAATTGAAACGATTCGAAAAAATCGAAACTAATCGAATCATCGAATGGAAAAGAATCGAATCGAATCAAAAAGAATCGAAACGAACTGAATCGAAAGAATCGAATCGAACAGAATCGAAAAGAATTGAATCGTAATGTAACAAATCGAATCCAAATGATCGAATCAAGCCAAGTCGAAAAGAATTGAATCGAAAAGAATCGAATCAAAATGAAAAGAATCGAATAGAATCGAATTGAAAAGAATCGAATTGAACCGAATCAAATAGAATAGAATCGAACAGAATTGAATCGAATGAAAAGAATCTTATCGAATCGATTCGAAAAGAATTGAATCGAATCGAATGGAGAAGAATCAAATCAAATGGAATCGAAAAGAATCGAATCAAAGAGAATCTAATCGAAACGAAAAGAATCAATCGAATCGAAAAGAATCGAATCGAAACGAAAAGTGTCGAATCGAATCGAATCGAAAAGAATCGAATCGAACCGAAAAGAATCAAATCGAATCGAAAAGAATCGAATTGAATTGAATCGTAATGAAAAGAATCGAATCGAATCGAAAGAATCAAATCGAATCGAAAACAATTGAATCGAATGCAATCAAATCGAAAAGAATCGAATCGAATTGAAAAGAATCAAATCGAATTGATTGAATCGAAAAGAATCGAATCGAATCGAATCGCATCGAATCGAAAATAATAGAATTGAATAAAAATAATCGAATCGAATTGAGAATAATTGGAATTGAATTGAATGGATAATCGAATCGAATCAAATCGAGTCGAATCGAAACTAATCGAATCGAATCAAATCGATTCGAAAAAATCGAATCAGATTGCAACGAATCGAATCATATTGAATTGATTTGAATTGAAATGAATCGAATCTAATCAAATCAAAAAGAATCGAATCCAAAGAATCGAATTGTAGAAAATCAAATCAAAACAAAAAGATTCAAATCGAAACGAATCAAATTGAAAAGAATCGAATCGAATCGAATCGAAAAGAATCGAATCGAATCGAAAAGAATCGAATAGAAAAGAATCGTATCGAATCAAATCTAAAAGAATCGAATCGAATCGAATAAAAAAGAATCGAATCGAATTGATTCGCATCGAAAAGAATCGAATCGTATCGAATCGAAAAGAATCGAATCTATTCGAATCGAATGGAATTGAATCAAAAAGAATCGAATCGAATTGAAACGAAAAGAATCGAATAGATTCGAATTGAAACAAATCGAAAAAAATCAAAACGAATCAAATCACATCGAGTGGAAAAGAATCGAATCAAATAGAAAAGAATCGAATTGAATCGAACTGAATCGAAAAGAATCGAATAGATCAAATCAAAAAGAATCGAATCGATTCGAGATGAACCGAGTAGAATCGAGTCGAAGTGAAAAGAATTGAATCGAATCGAATCGAAAAGAATCGAATCGAAACGAAAAGAATCGAATCGAAGAGAATCTAATCGAAATGAAAAGAATCAAATCGAATCGAAAAGAATCGAATCGAAACGAAAACTGTCGAATCGAATCGAATCGAAAAGAATCGAGTTGAATAGAAAAGAATTGAATCGAATAAAATCGATAAGATTTGAATCAAATCCAATAGAATCGAAAAGATTCGAATCGAATTGAAAAGAAATGAACCGAAGTGAAAAGAATCGAATCGAATCGAATCGAAAGAATCAAATCGAAAAAAAAATCGAATCGAAATTAAAAGAATCGAATCGAATCAAAGCATAAAGAATCGAATCTAATTGAATCGAAAGAATCGATTGAATCAAATAGAGAAGAATCTAATGGTAAGGAATCGAATCGAAAAGAATCCAATTGTATTGAATCGAATCGAAAAGAAATGAATTGAATAGATTATAAAAGAATCGAATCGAAAGGAATCGACTCGAAACGTAAAGAATCGAATCGAAAAAATTGAATAGATCGAAGAATTGAATAGAAATGAATCGAATCGAAATGAAAAGAATTGAATCGAATCGAATCGAAAACAATCGAATCAAAAAGAATCGAATTGAAACAAAAGAATCGCATTGTATTTAATCGAATCAAAAAAATCTAATTGAATCGAATCGAAAAGAATCGATTTGAAATGAAAAGAATCTAATTGAATTGATAGAAAATTGAATCGAATCGAAAACAATCGAATCGAATCGAAAAGAATCGAATTGTATGGAAACGAATCGAAAAGAATCTAATTGAGTAGAAAAGAATCAAATCAAATTTAATGGAATCGAAAAGAACCGAATAGCATCGAATTGAATCGAATCGAAAAGAATCGAAACGAATTGAATCGAAAGGCATTGAGTCGAATCAAATCGAAAAGAATCGAATCGTATCAAATTGAAAAGAATCGAATCGATCTGAAAAGAATTGAATCGAATTGAATCGAATCGAAAAGAATCAAATTGAAACGAAAAGAATCAAATCGAATAGCAAAGAATCGAATCGAAACGAATCGATTTGAAACGAGCCGAATCGAATCGAATTGAATGAAATATTCGAATCGAATCGAATCGAAAAGAATCTAATCTAATGAAATCCAAAAGAATCAAATCGAAACAAATAGAATCAAACCGAATGGAATTGAATCGAAAAGAGTCGATTCGAATCAAATTGGAATGAAAAGAATTGAATCGAATCGAATAAAAAACAAGTGAATCGAATAGAATAGAAAAGAATAGAATCGAAACGAAAAGAATCAAATTGAATCGAAAGGAATCGAATCGAAAAGAATCGAATCAAAGAGAAAAGACTCGAATCGAATGGAAAAGAATAGAATCAAAAAGAATCGAATTGAAACAAAAAGAATCGAATTGAATTGAATCGAAAAGAATCGAATGGAATCGAATCGAAAAGAATCGAATTGAATTAAATCGAAGAGAATCGAATCGAATTGAATTGAATCGAAGAGAATCGAATCGAATAGAAAAGAATCAAATCGAAATGAATCGATTTGAAACGAAAAGAATCGAATCGAATCAAAATGAATGAAAAGAATTGAATCGAATCAAAAAGAATTGAATCAAAAAGAATCAATCCGAAACAAAAAGAATCAAACCGAATTGAAAAGAATCTAACTGAATAGAATCGAAAAGAATCGACGTACCGAATTGAATCCAATCGAAAAAAATCTAATCGTATCAAATCGAATCGAAAAGAATTGAAATGAATAGAATAGAAAAGATTCGAATCAAATGAAAAACAATCAAATCGAGTAATATCGAATCGAAAAGAATCGAATCGAAAAAGTCGAATCGAAAAGAATTGATTTGAAAAGAATCGAATTGAATCGAATTGAAAAGACTCGAATCGAATTAAAAGAATCGAATCGAATCGAAAAGAATCGAATCGAATCGGAAAGAATTGAATTGGAATGAATCGATTTGAATCGAATTGAAAAGAATCGAATCGAAAAAATCGAATCGAAAAGAACTGAGTTGAGTTGAATCGAATCGAAAAGATTCGAATCGAATCGTGTCGAATCAAAAAGATGGAATCGAAACGAATCGAATCGAATCGAATCGAAAAGAATCGAATAGATAGCAAAGAATCAAATCGAATAGAAAAGAATTTGAATCGAATTGAAACGATTCGAAAAAATCGAAACTAATCGAATCATCGAATGGAAAAGAATCGAATCGAATCAAAAAGAATCGAAACGAACTGAATCGAAAGAATCGAATCGAACAGAATCGAAAAGAATTGAATCGTAATGTAACAAATCGAATCCAAATGATCGAATCAAGCCAAGTCGAAAAGAATTGAATCGAAAAGAATCGAATCAAAATGAAAAGAATCGAATAGAATCGAATTGAAAAGAATCGAATTGAACCGAATCAAATAGAATAGAATCGAACAGAATTGAATCGAATGAAAAGAATCTTATCGAATCGATTCGAAAAGAATTGAATCGAATCGAATGGAGAAGAATCAAATCAAATGGAATCGAAAAGAATCGAATCAAAGAGAATCTAATCGAAACGAAAAGAATCAATCGAATCGAAAAGAATCGAATCGAAACGAAAAGTGTCGAATCGAATCGAATCGAAAAGAATCGAATCGAACCGAAAAGAATCAAATCGAATCGAAAAGAATCGAATTGAATTGAATCGTAATGAAAAGAATCGAATCGAATCGAAAGAATCAAATCGAATCGAAAACAATTGAATCGAATGCAATCAAATCGAAAAGAATCGAATCGAATTGAAAAGAATCAAATCGAATTGATTGAATCGAAAAGAATCGAATCGAATCGAATCGCATCGAATCGAAAATAATAGAATTGAATAAAAATAATCGAATCGAATTGAGAATAATTGGAATTGAATTGAATGGATAATCGAATCGAATCAAATCGAGTCGAATCGAAACTAATCGAATCGAATCAAATCGATTCGAAAAAATCGAATCAGATTGCAACGAATCGAATCATATTGAATTGATTTGAATTGAAATGAATCGAATCTAATCAAATCAAAAAGAATCGAATCCAAAGAATCGAATTGTAGAAAATCAAATCAAAACAAAAAGATTCAAATCGAAACGAATCAAATTGAAAAGAATCGAATCGAATCGAATCGAATCGAAAAGAATCGAATCGAATCGAAAAGAATCGAATAGAAAAGAATCGTATCGAATCAAATCTAAAAGAATCGAATCGAATCGAATAAAAAAGAATCGAATCGAATTGATTCGCATCGAAAAGAATCGAATCGTATCGAATCGAAAAGAATCGAATCTATTCGAATCGAATGGAATTGAATCAAAAAGAATCGAATCGAATTGAAACGAAAAGAATCGAATAGATTCGAATTGAAACAAATCGAAAAAAATCAAAACGAATCAAATCACATCGAGTGGAAAAGAATCGAATCAAATAGAAAAGAATCGAATTGAATCGAACTGAATCGAAAAGAATCGAATAGATCAAATCAAAAAGAATCGAATCGATTCGAGATGAACCGAGTAGAATCGAGTCGAAGTGAAAAGAATTGAATCGAATCGAATCGAAAAGAATCAAATCGAAACGAAAAGAATCGAATCGAAGAGAATCTAATCGAAATGAAAAGAATCAAATCGAATCGAAAAGAATCGAATCGAAACGAAAACTGTCGAATCGAATCGAATCGAAAAGAATCGAGTTGAATAGAAAAGAATTGAATCGAATAAAATCGATAAGATTTGAATCAAATCCAATAGAATCGAAAAGATTCGAATCGAATTGAAAAGAAATGAACCGAAGTGAAAAGAATCGAATCGAATCGAAAGAATCAAATCGAAAAAAAAATCGAATCGAAATTAAAAGAATCGAATCGAATCAA
Organism: Canis lupus baileyi; assembly: GCF_048164855.1. Taxonomy (NCBI): domain Eukaryota; kingdom Metazoa; phylum Chordata; class Mammalia; order Carnivora; family Canidae; genus Canis; species Canis lupus. Next base: position 31,539,825 of record NC_132871.1, on the reverse strand, counting down.
AGCATAAAGAATCGAATCTAATTGAATCGAAAGAATCGATTGAATCAAATAGAGAAGAATCTAATGGTAAGGAATCGAATCGAAAAGAATCCAATTGTATTGAATCGAATCGAAAAGAAATGAATTGAATAGATTATAAAAGAATCGAATCGAAAGGAATCGACTCGAAACGTAAAGAATCGAATCGAAAAAATTGAATAGATCGAAGAATTGAATAGAAATGAATCGAATCGAAATGAAAAGAATTGAATCGAATCGAATCGAAAACAATCGAATCAAAAAGAATCGAATTGAAACAAAAGAATCGCATTGTATTTAATCGAATCAAAAAAATCTAATTGAATCGAATCGAAAAGAATCGATTTGAAATGAAAAGAATCTAATTGAATTGATAGAAAATTGAATCGAATCGAAAACAATCGAATCGAATCGAAAAGAATCGAATTGTATGGAAACGAATCGAAAAGAATCTAATTGAGTAGAAAAGAATCAAATCAAATTTAATGGAATCGAAAAGAACCGAATAGCATCGAATTGAATCGAATCGAAAAGAATCGAAACGAATTGAATCGAAAGGCATTGAGTCGAATCAAATCGAAAAGAATCGAATCGTATCAAATTGAAAAGAATCGAATCGATCTGAAAAGAATTGAATCGAATTGAATCGAATCGAAAAGAATCAAATTGAAACGAAAAGAATCAAATCGAATAGCAAAGAATCGAATCGAAACGAATCGATTTGAAACGAGCCGAATCGAATCGAATTGAATGAAATATTCGAATCGAATCGAATCGAAAAGAATCTAATCTAATGAAATCCAAAAGAATCAAATCGAAACAAATAGAATCAAACCGAATGGAATTGAATCGAAAAGAGTCGATTCGAATCAAATTGGAATGAAAAGAATTGAATCGAATCGAATAAAAAACAAGTGAATCGAATAGAATAGAAAAGAATAGAATCGAAACGAAAAGAATCAAATTGAATCGAAAGGAATCGAATCGAAAAGAATCGAATCAAAGAGAAAAGACTCGAATCGAATGGAAAAGAATAGAATCAAAAAGAATCGAATTGAAACAAAAAGAATCGAATTGAATTGAATCGAAAAGAATCGAATGGAATCGAATCGAAAAGAATCGAATTGAATTAAATCGAAGAGAATCGAATCGAATTGAATTGAATCGAAGAGAATCGAATCGAATAGAAAAGAATCAAATCGAAATGAATCGATTTGAAACGAAAAGAATCGAATCGAATCAAATTGAATGAAAAGAATTGAATCGAATCAAAAAGAATTGAATCAAAAAGAATCAAACCGAAACAAAAAGAATCAAACCGAATTGAAAAGAATCTAACTGAATAGAATCGAAAAGAATCGACGTACCGAATCGAATCCAATCGTATCAAATCGAATCGAAAAGAATTGAAATGAATAGAATAGAAAAGATTCGAATCAAATGAAAAACAATCAAATCGAGTAATATCGAATCGAAAAGAATCGAATGGAAAAGAATCGAATCGAATGGAAAAGAATTGAATTGAATCAAAAAGAATTGATTCAAATCAAAAAGAATCGAATCGATTCGAATCGAAAAGACTCGAATCGAAAAGAATCGAAAAGAATCGAATCGAATCAAAAAGGATCGAATCGCAAAGAATCGAATCTAAAGAAAAGGAATCGAATCGAATCGAAACGAATAGAATCGAAAAGAATCGATTTGAATCGAAATGAAAAGAATCGTATCGAATCAAATCGAAAAAAATCAAATGGAATCGAATCGAATCGTATCGAAAAGAATCAAATCAAATGAAAAGAATCGAATCGAATAGAAAAGAATCGAATTGATTGGAATCGACTCGAAAACAATCTAATTGAATTGAAAGGAATCGAATCAAATTTAATGGAATCGACAAGAATCGTATCAAATCAAAAAGATCGAATCGAAATGAATCAATTCGAAAAGAATCAAATCGAGTCGAATCGAAAAGAATCGAATCGAAAAGAATTGAATTGAAAAGAATCGAATTGAATCGAATTGAAAAGACTCGAATCGAATTAAAAGAATCGAATCGAATCGAAAAGAATCGAATCGAATCGGAAAGAATTGAATTGGAATGAATCGATTTGAATCGAATTGAAAAGAATCGAATCGAAAAAATCGAATCGAAAAGAACTGAGTTGAGTTGAATCGAATCGAAACGATTCGAATCGAATCGTGTCGAATCAAAAAGATGGAATCGAAACGAATCGAATCGAATCGAATCGAAAAGAATCGAATAGATAGCAAAGAATCAAATCGAATAGAAAAGAATTTGAATCGAATTGAAACGATTCGAAAAAATCGAAACTAATCGAATCATCGAATGGAAAAGAATCGAATCGAATCAAAAAGAATCGAAACGAACTGAATCGAAAGAATCGAATCGAACAGAATCGAAAAGAATTGAATCGTAATGTAACAAATCGAATCCAAATGATCGAATCAAGCCAAGTCGAAAAGAATTGAATCGAAAAGAATCGAATCAAAATGAAAAGAATCGAATAGAATCGAATTGAAAAGAATCGAATTGAACCGAATCAAATAGAATAGAATCGAACAGAATTGAATCGAATGAAAAGAATCTTATCGAATCGATTCGAAAAGAATTGAATCGAATCGAATGGAGAAGAATCAAATCAAATGGAATCGAAAAGAATCGAATCAAAGAGAATCTAATCGAAACGAAAAGAATCAATCGAATCGAAAAGAATCGAATCGAAACGAAAAGTGTCGAATCGAATCGAATCGAAAAGAATCGAATCGAACCGAAAAGAATCAAATCGAATCGAAAAGAATCGAATTGAATTGAATCGTAATGAAAAGAATCGAATCGAATCGAAAGAATCAAATCGAATCGAAAACAATTGAATCGAATGCAATCAAATCGAAAAGAATTGAATCGAATTGAAAAGAATCAAATCGAATTGATTGAATTGAAAAGAATCGAATCGAATCGCATCGCATCGAATCGAAAATAATAGAATTGAATAAAAATAATCGAATCGAATTGAGAATAATTGGAATTGAATTGAATCGATAATCGAATCGAATCAAATCGAGTCGAATCGAAACTAATCGAATCGAATCAAATCGATTCGAAAAAATCGAATCAGATTGCAACGAATCGAATCATATTGAATTGATTTGAATTGAAATGAATCGAATCTAATCAAATCAAAAAGAATCGAATCCAAAGAATCGAATTGTAGAAAATCAAATCAAAACAAAAAGATTCAAATCGAAACGAATCAAATTGAAAAGAATCGAATCGAATCGAATCGAATCGAAAAGAATCGAATCGAATCGAAAAGAATCGAATAGAAAAGAATCGTATCGAATCAAATCTAAAAGAATCGAATCGAATCGAATAAAAAAGAATCGAATCGAATTGATTCGCATCGAAAAGAATCGAATCGTATCGAATCGAAAAGAATCGAATCTATTCGAATCGAATGGAATTGAATCAAAAAGAATCGAATCGAATTGAAACGAAAAGAATCGAATAGATTCGAATTGAAACAAATCGAAAAAAATGAAAACGAATCAAATCACATCGAGTGGAAAAGAATCGAATCAAATAGAAAAGAATCGAATTGAATCGAACTGAATCGAAAAGAATCGAATAGATCAAATCAAAAAGAATCGAATCGATTCGAGATGAACCGAGTAGAATCGAGTCGAAGTGAAAAGAATTGAATCGAATCGAATCGAAAAGAATCGAATCGAAACGAAAAGAATCGAATCGAAGAGAATCTAATCGAAATGAAAAGAATCAAATCGAATCGAAAAGAATCGAATCGAAACGAAAACTGTCGAATCGAATCGAATCGAAAAGAATCGAGTTGAATAGAAAAGAATTGAATCGAATAAAATCGATAAGATTTGAATCAAATCCAATAGAATCGAAAAGATTCGAATCGAATTGAAAAGAAATGAACCGAAGTGAAAAGAATCGAATCGAATCGAATCGAAAGAATCAAATCGAAAAAAAAATCGAATCGAAATTAAAAGAATCGAATCGAATCAAAGCATAAAGAATCGAATCTAATTGAATCGAAAGAATCGATTGAATCAAATAGAGAAGAATCTAATGGTAAGGAATCGAATCGAAAAGAATCCAATTGTATTGAATCGAATCGAAAAGAAATGAATTGAATAGATTATAAAAGAATCGAATCGAAAGGAATCGACTCGAAACGTAAAGAATCGAATCGAAAAAATTGAATAGATCGAAGAATTGAATAGAAATGAATCGAATCGAAATGAAAAGAATTGAATCGAATCGAATCGAAAACAATCGAATCAAAAAGAATCGAATTGAAACAAAAGAATCGCATTGTATTTAATCGAATCAAAAAAATCTAATTGAATCGAATCGAAAAGAATCGATTTGAAATGAAAAGAATCTAATTGAATTGATAGAAAATTGAATCGAATCGAAAACAATCGAATCGAATCGAAAAGAATCGAATTGTATGGAAACGAATCGAAAAGAATCTAATTGAGTAGAAAAGAATCAAATCAAATTTAATGGAATCGAAAAGAACCGAATAGCATCGAATTGAATCGAATCGAAAAGAATCGAAACGAATTGAATCGAAAGGCATTGAGTCGAATCAAATCGAAAAGAATCGAATCGTATCAAATTGAAAAGAATCGAATCGATCTGAAAAGAATTGAATCGAATTGAATCGAATCGAAAAGAATCAAATTGAAACGAAAAGAATCAAATCGAATAGCAAAGAATCGAATCGAAACGAATCGATTTGAAACGAGCCGAATCGAATCGAATTGAATGAAATATTCGAATCGAATCGAATCGAAAAGAATCTAATCTAATGAAATCCAAAAGAATCAAATCGAAACAAATAGAATCAAACCGAATGGAATTGAATCGAAAAGAGTCGATTCGAATCAAATTGGAATGAAAAGAATTGAATCGAATCGAATAAAAAACAAGTGAATCGAATAGAATAGAAAAGAATAGAATCGAAACGAAAAGAATCAAATTGAATCGAAAGGAATCGAATCGAAAAGAATCGAATCAAAGAGAAAAGACTCGAATCGAATGGAAAAGAATAGAATCAAAAAGAATCGAATTGAAACAAAAAGAATCGAATTGAATTGAATCGAAAAGAATCGAATGGAATCGAATCGAAAAGAATCGAATTGAATTAAATCGAAGAGAATCGAATCGAATTGAATTGAATCGAAGAGAATCGAATCGAATAGAAAAGAATCAAATCGAAATGAATCGATTTGAAACGAAAAGAATCGAATCGAATCAAAATGAATGAAAAGAATTGAATCGAATCAAAAAGAATTGAATCAAAAAGAATCAATCCGAAACAAAAAGAATCAAACCGAATTGAAAAGAATCTAACTGAATAGAATCGAAAAGAATCGACGTACCGAATTGAATCCAATCGAAAAAAATCTAATCGTATCAAATCGAATCGAAAAGAATTGAAATGAATAGAATAGAAAAGATTCGAATCAAATGAAAAACAATCAAATCGAGTAATATCGAATCGAAAAGAATCGAATCGAAAAAGTCGAATCGAAAAGAATTGATTTGAAAAGAATCGAATTGAATCGAATTGAAAAGACTCGAATCGAATTAAAAGAATCGAATCGAATCGAAAAGAATCGAATCGAATCGGAAAGAATTGAATTGGAATGAATCGATTTGAATCGAATTGAAAAGAATCGAATCGAAAAAATCGAATCGAAAAGAACTGAGTTGAGTTGAATCGAATCGAAAAGATTCGAATCGAATCGTGTCGAATCAAAAAGATGGAATCGAAACGAATCGAATCGAATCGAAAAGAATCGAATAGATAGCAAAGAATCAAATCGAATAGAAAAGAATTTGAATCGAATTGAAACGATTCGAAAAAATCGAAACTAATCGAATCATCGAATGGAAAAGAATCGAATCGAATCAAAAAGAATCGAAACGAACTGAATCGAAAGAATCGAATCGAACAGAATCGAAAAGAATTGAATCGTAATGTAACAAATCGAATCCAAATGATCGAATCAAGCCAAGTCGAAAAGAATTGAATCGAAAAGAATCGAATCAAAATGAAAAGAATCGAATAGAATCGAATTGAAAAGAATCGAATTGAACCGAATCAAATAGAATAGAATCGAACAGAATTGAATCGAATGAAAAGAATCTTATCGAATCGATTCGAAAAGAATTGAATCGAATCGAATGGAGAAGAATCAAATCAAATGGAATCGAAAAGAATCGAATCAAAGAGAATCTAATCGAAACGAAAAGAATCAATCGAATCGAAAAGAATCGAATCGAAACGAAAAGTGTCGAATCGAATCGAATCGAAAAGAATCGAATCGAACCGAAAAGAATCAAATCGCATCGAAAAGAATCGAATTGAATTGAATCGTAATGAAAAGAATCGAATCGAATCGAAAGAATCAAATCGAATCGAAAACAATTGAATCGAATGCAATCAAATCGAAAAGAATCGAATCGAATTGAAAAGAATCAAATCGAATTGATTGAATCGAAAAGAATCGAATCGAATCGAATCGCATCGAATCGAAAATAATAGAATTGAATAAAAATAATCAAATCGAATCGAATTGAGAATAATTGGAATTGAATTGAATCGATAATCGAATCGAATCAAATCGAGTCGAATCGAAACTAATCGAATCGAATCAAATCGATTCGAAAAAATCGAATCAGATTGCAACGAATCGAATCATATTGAATTGATTTGAATTGAAATGAATCGAATCTAATCAAATCAAAAAGAATCGAATCCAAACAATCGAATTGTAGAAAATCAAATCAAAACAAAAAGATTCAAATCGAAACGAATCAAAATGAAAAGAATCGAATCGAATCGAATCGAAAAGAATCGAATCGAATCGAAAAGAATCGAATCGAATCGAAAAGAATCGAATAGAAAAGAATCGTATCGAATCAAATCTAAAAGAATCGAATCGAATCGAATAAAAAAGAATCGAATCGAATTGATTCGCATCGAAAAGAATCGAATCGTATCGAATCGAAAAGAATCGAATCTATTCGAATCGAATGGAATTGAATCAAAAAGAATCGAATCGAATTGAAACGAAAAGAATCGAATAGATTCGAATTGAAACAAATCGAAAAAAATGAAAACGAATCAAATCACATCGAGTGGAAAAGAATCGAATCAAATAGAAAAGAATCGAATTGAATCGAACTGAATCGAAAAGAATCGAATAGATCAAATCAAAAAGAATCGAATCGATTCGAGATGAACCGAGTAGAATCGAGTCGAAGTGAAAAGAATTGAATCGAATCGAATCGAAAAGAATCGAATCGAACGAAAAGAATCGAATCGAAGAGAATCTAATCGAAATGAAAAGAATCAAATCGAATCGAAAAGAATCGAATCGAAACGAAAAGTGTCGAATCGAATCGAATCGAAAAGAATCGAGTTGAATAGAAAAGAATTGAATCGAATAAAATCGATAAGATTTGAATCAAATCCAATAGAATCGAAAAGATTCGAATCGAATTGAAAAGAAACGAACCGAAGTGAAAAGAATCGAATCGAATCGAAAGAATCAAATCGAAAAAAAAATCGAATCGAAATTAAAAGAATCGAATCGAATCAAAGCATAAAGAATCGAATCTAATTGAATCGAAAGAATCGATTGAATCAAATAGAGAAGAATCTAATGGTAAGGAATCGAATCGAAAAGAATCCAATTGTATTGAATCGAATCGAAAAGAAATGAATTGAATAGATTATAAAAGAATCGAATCGAAAGGAATCGACTCGAAACGTAAAGAATCGAATCGAAAAAATTGAATAGATCGAAGAATTGAATAGAAATGAATCGAATCAAAATGAAAAGAATCGAATCGAATCGAAAACAATCGAATCAAAAAGAATCGAATTGAAACAAAAGAATCGCATTGTATTTAATCGAATCAAAAAAATCTAATTGAATCGAATCGAAAAGAATCGATTTGAAATGAAAAGAATCTAATCGAATTGATAGAAAATTGAATCGAATCGAAAACAATCGAATCGAATCGAAAAGAATCGAATTGTATGGAAACGAATCGAAAAGAATCTAATTGAGTAGAAAAGAATCAAATCAAATTTAATGGAATCGAAAAGAACCGAATAGCATCGAATTGAATCGAATCGAAAAGAATCGAAACGAATTGAATCGAAAAGCATTGAGTCGAATCAAATCGAAAAGAATCGAATCGTATCAAATTGAAAAGAATCGAATCGATCTGAAAAGAATTGAATCGAATCGAAAAGAATCAAATTGAAACGAAAAGAATCAAATCGAATAGCAAAGAATCGAATCGAAACGAATCGATTTGAAACGAGCCGAATCGAATCGAATTGAATGACATATTCGAATCGAATCGAAAAGAATCTAATCTAATGAAATCCAAAAGAATCAAATCGAAACAAATAGAATCAAACCGAATGGAATTGAATCGAAAAGAGTCGATTCGAATCAAATTGGAATGAAAAGAATTGAATCGAATCGAATAAAAAACAAGTGAATCGAATAGAATAGAAAAGAATAGAATCGAAACGAAAAGAATCAAATTGAATCGAAAGGAATCGAATCGAAAAGAATCGAATCAAAGAGAAAAGACTCGAATCGAATGGAAAAGAATAGAATCAAAAAGAATCGAATTGAAACAAAAAGAATCGAATTGAATTGAAACGAAAAGAATCGAATGGAATCGAATCGAAAAGAATCGAATTGAATTAAATCGAAGAGAATCGAATCGAATTGAATTGAATCGAAGAGAATCGAATCGAATAGAAAAGAATCAAATCGAAATGAATCGATTTGAAACGAAAAGAATCGAATCGAATCAAATTGAATGAAAAGAATTGAATCGAATCAAAAAGAATTGAATCAAAAAGAATCAATCCGAAACAAAAAGAATCAAACCGAATTGAAAAGAATCTAACTGAATAGAATCGAAAAGAATCGACGTACCGAATCGAATCCAATCGAAAAAAATCTAATCGTATCAAATCGAATCGAAAAGAATTGAAATGAATAGAATAGAAAAGATTCGAATCAAATGAAAAACAATCAAATCGAGTAATATCGAATCGAAAAGAATCGAATGGAAAAGAATCGAATCGAATGGAAAAGAATTGAATTGAATCAAAAAGAATTGATTCAAATCAAAAAGAATCGAATCGATTCGAATCGAAAAGACTCGAATCGAAAAGAATCGAAAAGAATCGAATCGAATCCAAAAGGATCGAATCGCAAAGAATCGAATCTAAAGAAAAGGAATCGAATCGAATCGAAACGAATAGAATCGAAAAGAATCGATTTGAATCGAAATGAAAAGAATCGTATCGAATCAAATCGAAAAAAATCAAATGGAATCGAATCGAATCGTATCGAAAAGAATCAAATCAAATGAAAAGAATCGAATCGAATAGAAAAGAATCGAATTGATTGGTATCGACTCGAAAACAATCTAATTGAATTGAAAGGAATCGAATCAAATTTAATGGAATCGACAAGAATCGTATCAAATCAAAAAGATCGAATCGAAATGAATCAATTCGAAAAGAATCAAATCGAGTCGAATCGAAAAGAATCGAATCGAAAAGAATTGAATTGAAAAGAATCGAATTTAATCGAATTGAAAAGACTCGAATCGAATTAAAAGAATCGAATCGAATCGAAAAGAATCGAATCGAATCGGAAAGAATTGAATTGGAATGAATCGATTTGAATCGAATTGAAAAGAATCGAATCGAAAAAATCGAATCGAAAAGAACTGAGTTGAGTTGAATCGAATCGAAAAGATTCGAATCGAATCGTGTCGAATCAAAAAGATGGAATCGAAACGAATCGAATCGAATCGAATCGAAAAGAATCGAATAGATAGCAAAGAATCAAATCGAATAGAAAAGAATTTGAATCGAATTGAAACGATTCGAAAAAATCGAAACTAATCGAATCATCGAATGGAAAAGAATCGAATCGAATCAAAAAGAATCGAAACGAACTGAATCGAAAGAATCGAATCGAACAGAATCGAAAAGAATTGAATCGTAATGTAACAAATCGAATCCAAATGATCGAATCAAGCCAAGTCGAAAAGAATTGAATCGAAAAGAATCGAATCAAAATGAAAAGAATCGAATAGAATCGAATTGAAAAGAATCGAATTGAACCGAATCAAATAGAATAGAATCGAACAGAATTGAATCGAATGAAAAGAATCTTATCGAATCGATTCGAAAAGAATTGAATCGAATCGAATGGAGAAGAATCAAATCAAATGGAATCGAAAAGAATCGAATCAAAGAGAATCTAATCGAAACGAAAAGAATCAATCGAATCGAAAAGAATCGAATCGAAACGAAAAGTGTCGAATCGAATCGAAAAGAATCGAATCGAACCGAAAAGAATCAAATCGCATCGAAAAGAATCGAATTGAATTGAATCGTAATGAAAAGAATCGAATCGAATCGAAAGAATCAAATCGAATCGAAAACAATTGAATCGAATGCAATCAAATCGAAAAGAATCGAATCGAATTGAAAAGAATCAAATCGAATTGATTGAATCGAAAAGAATCGAATCGAATCGAATCGCATCGAATCGAAAATAATAGAATTGAATAAAAATAATCGAATCGAATTGAGAATAATTGGAATTGAATTGAATCGATAATCGAATCGAATCAAATCGATTCGAAAAAATCGAATCAGATTGCAACGAATCGAATCATATTGAATTGATTTGAATTGAAATGAATCGAATCTAATCAAATCAAAAAGAATCGAATCCAAAGAATCGAATTGTAGAAAATCAAATCAAAACAAAATGATTCAAATCGAAACGAATCAAATTGAAAAGAATCGAATCGAATCGAATCAAAAAGAATCGAATCGAATCGAAAAGAATCGAATAGAAAAGAATCGTATCGAATCAAATCTAAAAGAATCGAATCGAATCGAATAAAAAAGAATCGAATCGAATTGATTCGCATCGAAAAGAATCGAATCGTATCGAATCGAAAACAATCGAATCTATTCGAATCGAATGGAATTGAATCAAAAAGAATCGAATCGAATTGAATCGAAAACAATCGAATAGATTCGAATTGAAACAAATCGAAAAAAATCAAAACGCATCAAATCACATCGAGTGGAAAAGAATCGAATCAAATAGAAAAGAATCGAATTGAATCGAACTGAATCGAAAAGAATCGAATAGATCAAATCAAAAAGAATCGAATCGATTCGAAATGAATCGAGTAGAATTGAGTCGAAGTGAAAAGAATTGAATCGAATCGAATCGAAAAGAATCGAATCGAAACGAAAAGAATCGAATCGAAGAGAATCTAATCGAAATGAAAAGAATCAAATCGAATCGAAAAGAATCGAATCGAAATGAAAACTGTCGAATCGAATCGAATCGAAAAGAATCGAGTTGAATTGAATAGAAAAGAATCGAATCGAATAAATCGATAAGAATTGAATCAAATCCAATTGAATCGAAAAGATTCGAATCGAATTGAAAAGAAACGAACCGAAGTGAAAAGAATCGAATCGAATCGAAAGAATCAAATCGAAAAAAAAATCGAATCGAAATTAAAAGAATCGAATCGAATCAAAGCATAAAGAATCGAATCTAATTGAAACGAAAAGAATCGAATTGAATCGAATAGAGAAGAATCTAATGGTAAGGAATCGAATCGAAAAGAATCCAATTGTATTGAATCGAAGCGAAAAGAAATGAATTGAATAGATTATAAAAGAATCGAATCGAAAGGAATCGACTCGAAACGTAAAGAATCGAATCGAAAAAATTGAATAGAATCGAAAAGAATTGAATAGAAATGAATCGAATCGAAATGAAAAGAATTGAATCGAATCGAATCGAAAACAATCGAATGAAAAACAATCGAATTGAAACAAAAGAATGGCATTGTGTTTAATCGAATCAAAAAATCTAATTGAATCGAATCGAAAAGAATCGATTTGAAATGAAAAGAATCTAATCGAATTGATAGAAAATTGAATCGAATCGAAAACAATCGAATCGAATCGAAAAGAATCGAATTGTATGGAAACGAATCGAAAAGAATCTAATTGAGTAGAAAAGAATCAAATCAAATTTAATGGAATCGAAAAGAAGCGAATAGAATCGAATTGAATCGAATCGAAAAGAATCGAAACGAATTGAATCGAAAAGCATTGAATCGAATCAAATCGAAAAGAATCGAATCGTATCAAATTGAAAAGAATCGAATCGATCTGAAAAGAATTGAATCGAATTGAATCGAATCGAAAAGAATCAAATTGAAACGAAAAGAATCAAATCGAATAGCAAAGAATCGAATCGAAACGAATCGATTTGAAACGAGCAGAATCGAATCGAATTGAATGAAATATTCGAATCGAATCGAATCGAAAAGAATCTAATCTAATGAAATCCAAAAGAATCTAATCGAAACAAATAGAATCAAACCGAATGGTATTGAATCGAAAAGAGTCGATTCGAATCAAATTGGAATGAAAAGAATTGAATCGAATCAAAAAGAATTGAATCAAAAAGAATCAAACCGAATTGAAAAGAATCTAACTGAATAGAATCAAAAAGAATCAAATCGTACTGAATCGAATCCAATCGAAAAGAATCTAATCGTATCGAATCGAATCGAAAAGAATTGAAATGAATAGAATAGAAAAGATTCGAATCAAATCAAAAACAATCAAATCGAGTAATATCGAATCGAAATGAATCGAATCGAAAATAATCGAATCGAATGGAAAAGAATTGAATTGAATCAAAAAGAATTGATTCAAATCAAAAAGAATCGAATCGATTCGAATCGAAAAGACTCGAATCGAATCGAATCGAAAAGAATCGAATCGAATCTAAAAGGATCGAATCGCAAAGAATCGAATCTAAAGAAAAGGAATCGAATCGAATCGAAACAAATAGAATCGTTAAGAATCGATTTGAATCGAAATGAAAAGAATCGTATCGAAACAAATCGAAAAAAATCAAATGGAATCGAATCGAATCGTATCGAAAAGAATCAAATCAAATGAAAAGAATCGAATCGAATAGAAAAGAATCGAATTGATTGGAATCGACTCGAAAATAACCTAATTGAATTGAAAGGAATCGAATCAAATTAAATGGAATCGACAAGAATCGTATCAAATCAAAAAGATCGAATCGAAATGAATCAATTCGAAAAGAATCAAATTGAATCGAATCGAAAAGAATTGAATCGAAAAGAATCGAATCGAATGGAAAAGAATTGAATTGAATCAAAAAGAATTGATTCAAATCAAAAAGAATCGAATCGATTCGAATCGAAAAGACTGAAATCGAATCGAATCGAAAAGAATCGAATCGAATCAAAAAGGATCGAATCGCAAAGAATCGAATCTAAAGAAAAGGAATCGAATCGAATCGAAACGAATAGAATCGAAAAGAATCGATTTGAATCCAAATGAAAAGAATCGTATCGAATCAATTCGAAAAAAATCAAATGAAATCGAATCGAATCGTATCGAAAAGAATCAAATCAAATGAAAAGAATCGAATCGAATAGAAAAGAATCGAATTGATTGGAATCGACTCGAAAATAACCTAATTGAATTGAAAGGAATCGAATCAAATTTAAGGGAATCGAGAAGAATCGTATCAAATCAAAAAGATCGAATCAATTCGAAAAGAATCAAATCGAATCGAATCGAAAAGAATCGAATCGAAAAGAATTGAATTGAAAAGAATCGAATTTAATCGAATTGAAAAGACTCGAATCGAATTAAAAGAATCGAATCGAATCGAAAAGAATCGAATCGAATCGGAAAGAATTGAATTGGAATGAATCGATTTGAATCGAATTGAAAAGAATCGAATCGAAAAAATCGAATCGAAAAGAACTGAGTTGAGTTGAATCGAATCGAAAAGATTCGAATCCAATCGTGTCGAATCAAAAAGATGGAATCGAAACGAATCGAATCGAATCGAATCGAAAAGAATCGAATAGATAGCAAAGAATCAAATCGAATAGAAAAGAATTTGAATCGAATTGAAACGATTCGAAAAAATCGAAACTAATCGAATCATCGAATGGAAAAGAATCGAATCGAATCAAAAAGAATCGAAACGAACTGAATCGAAAGAATCGAATCGAACAGAATCGAAAAGAATTGAATCGTAATGTAACAAATCGAATCCAAATGATCGAATCAAGCCAAGTCGAAAAGAATTGAATCGAAAAGAATCGAATCAAAATGAAAAGAATCGAATAGAATCGAATTGAAAAGAATCGAATTGAACCGAATCAAATAGAATAGAATCGAACAGAATTGAATCGAATGAAAAGAATCTTATCGAATCGATTCGAAAAGAATTGAATCGAATCGAATGGAGAAGAATCAAATCAAATGGAATCGAAAAGAATCGAATCAAAGAGAATCTAATCGAAACGAAAAGAATCAATCGAATCGAAAAGAATCGAATCGAAACGAAAAGTGTCGAATCGAATCGAATCGAAAAGAATCGAATCGAACCGAAAAGAATCAAATCGCATCGAAAAGAATCGAATTGAATTGAATCGTAATGAAAAGAATCGAATCGAATCGAAAGAATCAAATCGAATCGAAAACAATTGAATCGAATGCAATCAAATCGAAAAGAATCGAATCGAATTGAAAAGAATCAAATCGAATTGATTGAATCGAAAAGAATCGAATCGAATCGAATCGCATCGAATCGAAAATAATAGAAATGAATAAAAATAATCGAATCGAATTGAGAATAATTGGAATTGAATTGAATCGATAATCGAATCGAATCAAATCGAGTCGAATCGAAACTAATCGAATCGAATCAAATCGATTCGAAAAAATCGAATCAGATTGCAACGAATCGAATCATATTGAATTGATTTGAATTGAAATGAATCGAATCTAATCAAATCAAAAAGAATCGAATCCAAAGAATCGAATTGTAGAAAATCAAATCAAAACAAAAAGATTCAAATCGAAACGAATCAAATTGAAAAGAATCGAATCGAATCGAATCGAAAAGAATCGAATCGAATCGAAAAGAATCGAATAGAAAAGAATCGTATCGAATCAAATCTAAAAGAATCGAATCGAATCGAATAAAAAAGAATCGAATCGAATTGATTCGCATCGAAAAGAATCGAATCGTATCGAATCGAAAAGAATCGAATCTATTCGAATCGAATGGAATTGAATCAAAAAGAATCGAATCGAATTGAAACGAAAAGAATCGAATAGATTCGAATTGAAACAAATCGAAAAAAATCAAAACGAATCAAATCACATCGAGTGGAAAAGAATCGAATCAAATAGAAAAGAATCGAATTGAATCGAACTGAATCGAAAAGAATCGAATAGATCAAATCAAAAAGAATCGAATCGATTCGAAATGAATCGAGTAGAATCGAGTCGAAGTGAAAAGAATTGAATCGAATCGAATCGAAAAGAATCTAATCGAAACGAAAAGAATCGAATCGAAGAGAATCTAATCGAAATGAAAAGAATCAAATCGAATCGAAAAGAATCGAATCGAAACGAAAACTGTCGAATCGAATCGAATCGAAAAGAATCGAGTTGAATTGAAAAGAATTGAATCGAATAAAATCGATAAGATTTGAATCAAATCCAATAGAATCGAAAAGATTCGAATCGAATTGAAAAGAAACGAACCGAAGTGAAAAGAATCGAATCGAATCGAAAGAATCAAATCGAAAAAAAAATCGAATCGAAATTAAAAGAATCGAATCGAATCAAAGCATAAAGAATCGAATCAAATTGAATCGAAAGAATCGAATTGAATCAAATAGAGAAGAATCTAATGGTAAGGAATCGAATCGAAAAGAATCCAATTGTATTGAATCGAATCGAAAAGAAATGAATTGAATAGATTATAAAAGAATCGAATCGAAAGGAATCGACTCGAAACGTAAAGAATCGAATCGAAAAAATTGAATAGATTGAAGAATTGAATAGAAATGAATCGAATCGAAATGAAAAGAATTGAATCGAATCGAATCGAAAACAATCGAATGAAAAACAATCGAATTGAAACAAAAGAATGGCATTGTGTTTAATCGAATCAAAAAATCTAATTGAATCGAATCGAAAAGAATCGATTTGAAATGAAAAGAATCTAATCGAATTGATAGAAAATTGAATCGAATCGAAAACAATCGAATCGAATCGAAAAGAATCGAATTGTATGGAAACGAATCGAAAAGAATCTAATTGAGTAGAAAAGAATCAAATCAAATTTAATGGAATCGAAAAGAAGCGAATAGAATCGAATTGAATCGAATCGAAAAGAATCGAAACGAATTGAATCGAAAAGCATTGAATCGAATCAAATCGAAAAGAATCGAATCGTATCAAATTGAAAAGAATCGAATCGATCTGAAAAGAATTGAATCGAATTGAATCGAATCGAAAAGAATCAAATTGAAACGAAAAGAATCAAATCGAATAGCAAAGAATCGAATCGAAACGAATCGATTTGAAACGAGCAGAATCGAATCGAATTGAATGAAATATTCGAATCGAATCGAATCGAAAAGAATCTAATCTAATGAAATCCAAAAGAATCTAATCGAAACAAATAGAATCAAACCGAATGGTATTGAATCGAAAAGAGTCGATTCGAATCAAATTGGAATGAAAAGAATTGAATCGAATCAAAAAGAATTGAATCAAAAAGAATCAAACCGAATTGAAAAGAATCTAACTGAATAGAATCAAAAAGAATCAAATCGTACTGAATCGAATCCAATCGAAAAGAATCTAATCGTATCGAATCGAATCGAAAAGAATTGAAATGAATAGAATAGAAAAGATTCGAATCAAATCAAAAACAATCAAATCGAGTAATATCGAATCGAAATGAATCGAATCGAAAATAATCGAATCGAATGGAAAAGAATTGAATTGAATCAAAAAGAATTGATTCAAATCAAAAAGAATCGAATCGATTCGAATCGAAAAGACTCGAATCGAATCGAATCGAAAAGAATCGAATCGAATCTAAAAGGATCGAATCGCAAAGAATCGAATCTAAAGAAAAGGAATCGAATCGAATCGAAACAAATAGAATCGTTAAGAATCGATTTGAATCGAAATGAAAAGAATCGTATCGAAACAAATCGAAAAAAATCAAATGGAATCGAATCGAATCGTATCGAAAAGAATCAAATCAAATGAAAAGAATCGAATCGAATAGAAAAGAATCGAATTGATTGGAATCGACTCGAAAATAACCTAATTGAATTGAAAGGAATCGAATCAAATTAAATGGAATCGACAAGAATCGTATCAAATCAAAAAGATCGAATCGAAATGAATCAATTCGAAAAGAATCAAATTGAATCGAATCGAAAAGAATTGAATCGAAAAGAATCGAATCGAATGGAAAAGAATTGAATTGAATCAAAAAGAATTGATTCAAATCAAAAAGAATCGAATCGATTCGAATCGAAAAGACTGAAATCGAATCGAATCGAAAAGAATCGAATCGAATCAAAAAGGATCGAATCGCAAAGAATCGAATCTAAAGAAAAGGAATCGAATCGAATCGAAACGAATAGAATCGAAAAGAATCGATTTGAATCCAAATGAAAAGAATCGTATCGAATCAATTCGAAAAAAATCAAATGAAATCGAATCGAATCGTATCGAAAAGAATCAAATCAAATGAAAAGAATCGAATCGAATAGAAAAGAATCGAATTGATTGGAATCGACTCGAAAATAACCTAATTGAATTGAAAGGAATCGAATCAAATTTAAGGGAATCGAGAAGAATCGTATCAAATCAAAAAGATCGAATCAATTCGAAAAGAATCAAATCGAATCGAATCGAAAAGAATCGAATCGAAAAGAATTGAATTGAAAAGAATCAAATTGAATCGAATTGAAAAGACTCGAATCGTATTAAAAGAATCGAATCGAATCGAAAAGAATCGAATCGAATCGGAAAGAATTGAATTGAAATGAATCGATTTGAATCGAATTGAAAAGAATCGAATCGAAAAAATCGAATCGAAAAGAACTGAGTTGAGTTGAATCGAATCGAAAAGATTCGAATCGAATCGTGTCGAATCAAAAAGATGGAATCGAAACGAATCGAATCGAATCGAATCGAAAAGAATCGAATAGATAGCAAAGAATCAAATCGAATAGAAAAGAATTTGAATCGAATTGAAACGATTCGAAAAAATCGAAACTAATCGAATCATCGAATGGAAAAGAATCGAATCGAATCAAAAAGAATCGAAACGAACTGAATCGAAAGAATCGAATCGAACAGAATCGAAAAGAATTGAATTGTAATGTAACAAATCGAATCCAAATGATCGAATCAAGCCAAGTCGAAAAGAATTGAATCGAAAAGAATCGAATCAAAATGAAAAGAATCGAATAGAATCGAATTGAAAAGAATCGAATTGAACCGAATCAAATAGAATAGAATCGAACAGAATTGAATCGAATGAAAAGAATCTTATCGAATCGATTCGAAAAGAATTGAATCGAATCGAATGGAGAAGAATCAAATCAAATGGAATCGAAAAGAATCGAATCAAAGAGAATCTAATCGAAACGAAAAGAATCAATCGAATCGAAAAGAATCGAATCGAAACGAAAAGTGTCGAATCGAATCGAAAAGAATCGAATCGAACCGAAAAGAATCAAATCGAATCGAAAAGAATCGAATTGAATTGAATCGTAATGAAAAGAATCGAATCGAATCGAAAGAATCAAATCGAATCGAAAACAATTGAATCGAATGCAATCAAATCGAAAAGAATCGAATCGAATTGAAAAGAATCAAATCGAATTGATTGAATCGAAAAGAATCGAATCGAATCGAATCGCATCGAATCGAAAATAATAGAATTGAATAAAAATAATCGAATCGAATTGAGAATAATTGGAATTGAATTGAATCGATAATCGAATCGAATCAAATCGAGTCGAATCGAAACTAATCGAATCGAATCAAATCGATTCGAAAAAATGGAATCAGATTGCAACGAATCGAATCATATTGAATTGATTTGAATTGAAATGAATCGAATCTAATCAAATCAAAAAGAATCGAATCCAAAGAATCGAATTGTAGAAAATCAAATCAAAACAAAAAGATTCAAATCGAAACGAATCAAATTGAAAAGAATCGAATCGAATCGAATCGAAAAGAATCGAATCGAATCGAAAAGAATCGAATAGAAAAGAATGGTATCGAATCAAATCTAAAAGAATCGAATCGAATCGAATAAAAAAGAATCGAATCGAATTGATTCGCATCGAAAAGAATCGAATCGTATCGAATCGAAAAGAATCGAATCTATTCGAATCGAATGGAATTGAATCAAAAAGAATCGAATCGAATTGAAACGAAAAGAATCGAATAGATTCGAATTGAAACAAATCGAAAAAAATCAAAACGAATCAAATCACATCGAGTGGAAAAGAATCGAATCAAATAGAAAAGAATCGAATTGAATCGAACTGAATCGAAAAGAATCGAATAGATCAAATCAAAAAGAATCGAATCGATTCGAAATGAATCGAGTAGAATCGAGTCGAAGTGAAAAGAATTGAATCGAATCGAATCGAAAAGAATCTAATCGAAACGAAAAGAATCGAATCGAAGAGAATCTAATCGAAATGAAAAGAATCAAATCGAATCGAAAAGAATCGAATCGAAACGAAAACTGTCGAATCGAATCGAATCGAAAAGAATCGAGTTGAATTGAAAAGAATTGAATCGAATAAAATCGATAAGATTTGAATCAAATCCAATAGAATCGAAAAGATTCGAATCGAATTGAAAAGAAACGAACCGAAGTGAAAAGAATCGAATCGAATCGAAAGAATCAAATCGAAAAAAAAATCGAATCGAAATTAAAAGAATCGAATCGAATCAAAGCATAAAGAATCGAATCAAATTGAATCGAAAGAATCGAATTGAATCAAATAGAGAAGAATCTAATGGTAAGGAATCGAATCGAAAAGAATCCAATTGTATTGAATCGAATCGAAAAGAAATGAATTGAATAGATTATAAAAGAATCGAATCGAAAGGAATCGACTCGAAACGTAAAGAATCGAATCGAAAAAATTGAATAGATTGAAGAATTGAATAGAAATGAATCGAATCGAAATGAAAAGAATTGAATCGAATCGAATCGAAAACAATCGAATCAAAAACAATCGAATTGAAACAAAAGAATCGCATTGTATTTAATCGAATCAAAAAAATCTAATTGTATCGAATCGAAAAGAATCGATTTGAAATGAAAAGAATCTAATCGAATTGATAGAAAATTGAATCGAATCGAAAACAATCGAATCGAATCGAAAAGAATCGAATTGTATGGAAACGAATCGAAAAGAATCTAATTGAGTAGAAAAGAATCAAATCAAATTTAATGGAATCGAAAAGAACCGAATAGCATCGAATTGAATCGAATCGAAAAGAATCGAAACGAATTGAATCGAAAGGCATTGAGTCGAATCAAATCGAAAAGAATCGAATCGTATCAAATTGAAAAGAATCGAATCGATCTGAAAAGAATTGAATCGAATTGAATCGAATCGAAAAGAATCAAATTGAAACGAAAAGAATCAAATCGAATAGCAAAGAATCGAATCGAAACGAATCGATTTGAAACGAGCAGAATCGAATCGAATTGAATGAAATATTCGAATCGAATCGAAAAGAATCTAATCTAATGAAATCCAAAAGAATCAAATGGAAACAAATAGAATCAAACCGAATGGAATTGAATCGAAAAGAGTCGATTCGAATCAAATTGGAATGAAAAGAATTGAATCGAATCGAATAAAAAACAAGTGAATCGAATAGAATAGAAAAGAAGAGAATCGAAACGAAAAGAATCAAATTGAATCGAAAGGAATCGAATCGAAAAGAATCGAATCAAAGAGAAAAGACGAATCGAATGGAAAAGAATAGAATCAAAAAGAATCGAATTGAAACAAAAAGAATCGAATTGAATTGAATCGAAAAGAATCGAATGGAATCGAATCGAAAAGAATCGAATTGAATTAAATCGAAGAGAATCGAATTGAATTGAATCGAATCGAATAGAAAAGAATCAAATCGAAATGAATCGATTTGAAACGAAAAGAATCGAATCGAATCAAATTGAATGAAAAGAATTGAATCGAATCAAAAAGAATTGAATCAAAAAGAATCAAACCGAAACAAAAAGAATCAAACCGAATTGAAAAGAATCTAACTGAATAGAATCGAAAAGAATCGAACCGTACTGAATCGAATCTAATCGAAAAGAATCTAATCGTATCGAATCGAATCGAAAAGAATTGAAATGAATAGAATAGAAAAGATTCGAGTCAAATCAAAAACAATCAAATCGATTAATATCGAATCGAAAAGAATCGAATCGAAAAGAATCGAATCGAATGGAAAAGAATTGAATTGAATCAAAAAGAATTGATTCAAATCAAAAAGAATCCAATCGATTCGAATCGAAAAGACTCGAATCGAAAAGAATCGAAAAGAATCGAATCGAATCAAAAAGGATCGAATCGCAAAGAATCGAATCTAAAGAAAAGGAATCGAATCGAATCGAAACGAATAGAATCGAAAAGAATCGATTTGAATCGAAATGAAAAGAATCGTATCGAATCAAATCGAAAAAAATCAAATGGAATCGAATCGAATCGTATCGAAAAGAATCAAATCAAATGAAAAGAATCGAATCGAATAGAAAAGAATCGAATTGATTGGAATCGACTCGAAAACAGTCTAATTGAATTGAAAGGAATCGAATCAAATTAAATGGAATCGACAAGAATCGTATCAAATCAAAAAGATCGAATCGAAATGAATCAATTCGAAAAGAATCAAATCGAATCGAATCGAAAAGAATCGAATCGAAAAGAATTGAATTGAAAAGAATCGAAATGAATCGAATTGAAAAGACTCGAATCGAATTAAAAGAATCGAATCGAATCGAAAAGAATCGAATCGAATCGGAAAGAATTGAATTGGAATGAATCGATTTGAATCGAATTGAAAAGAATCGAATCGAAAAAATCGAATCGAAAAGAACTGAGTTGAGTTGAATCGAATCGAAAAGATTCGAATCGAATCGTGTCGAATCAAAAAGATCGAATTGAAACGAATCGAATCGAATCGAATCGAAAAGAATCGAATCGAAAAGAATCGAATCGAAAAGAATCGAATCGAATCATATCGATTGAAAAGATCAAATCAAAAAAATCAAAGAGAATCGAAATGAATCAAAACGAATCGAATCGAATAGAAAAGAATCGTATCGAATCAAATCTAAAAGAATCGAATCGAATCGAATAAAAAAGAATCTAATCGAATTGATTCGCATCGAAAAGAATCGAATCGTATCGAATCGAAAAGAATCGAATCTATTCGAATCGAATGGAATTGAATCAAAAAGAATCGAATCGAATTGAATCGAAAACAATCGAATAGATTAGAATTGAAACAAATCGAAAAAAATCAAAACGAATCAAATCACATCGAGTGGAAAAGAATCGAATCAAATAGAAAAGAATCGAATTGAATCGAACTGAATCGAAAAGAATCTAATAGATCAAATCAAAAAGAATCGAATCGATTCGAAATGAATCGAGTAGAATCGAGTCAAAGTGAAAAGAATTGAATCGAATCGAATCGAAAAGAATCGAATCGAAACGAAAAGAATCGAATCGAAGAGAATCTAATCGAAATGAAATAATCAAATCGAATCGAAAAGAATCGAATCGAAACGAAAAGTGTCGATTCGAATCGAATCGAAAAGAATCGAGTTGAATAGAAAAGAATCGAATCGAATAAAATCGATAAGAATTGAATCAAATCCAATAGAATCGAAAAGATTCGAATCGAATTGAAAAGAAACGAACCGAATTGAAAAGAATCAAATCGAATCGAAAAGAATCAAATCGAAAAAAAAAATCGAATCGAAATTAAAAGAATCGAATCGAATCAAAGCATAAAGAATCAAATCTAATTGAATCGAAAAGAATCGATTGAATCGAATAGAGAAGGATCTAATGGTAAGGAATCGAATCGAAAAGAATCCATTTGTATTGAATCGAATCGAAAAGAATCGAATTGAATAGAATATAAAAGAATCGAATCGAAAGGAATCGACTCGAAACGAAAAGAATCGAATCGAAAAAATTGAATAGAATCGAAAAGAATTGAATAGAAATGAATCGAATCGAAATGAAAAGAATTGAATCGAATCGAATCGAAAACAATCGAATCAAAAACAATCGAATTGAAACAAAAGAATCGCATTGTATTTAATCGAATCAAAAAAATCTAATTGAATCGAATCGAAAAGAATCGATTTGAAATGAAAAGAATCTAATCGAATTGATAGAAAATTGAATCGAATCGAAAACAATTGAATCGAATCGAAAAGAATCGAATTGTATGGAAACGAATCGAAAAGAATCTAATTGAGTAGAAAAGAATCAAATCAAATGTAATGGAATCGAAAAGAACCGAATAGCATCGAATTGAATCAAATCGAAAAGAATCGAAACGAATTGAATCGAAAAGCATTGAATCCAATCAAATCGAAAAGAATCGAATCGTATCAAATTGAAAAGAATCGAATCGATCTGAAAAGAATTGAATCGAATTGAATCGAATCGAAAAGAATCAAATTGAAACGAAAAGAATCAAATCGAATAGCAAAGAATCGAATCGAATCGATTTGAAAAGAGCCGAATCGAATCGAATTGAATGAAATATTCGAATCGAATCGAAAAGAATCTAATCTAATGAAATCCAAAAGAATCAAATCGAAACAAATAGAATCAAACCGAATGGAATTGAATCGAAAAGAGTCGATTCGAATCAAATTGGAATGAAAAGAATTGAATCGAATCAAAAAGAATTGAATCAAAAAGAATCAAACCGAAACAAAAAGAATCAAACCGAATTGAAAAGAATCTAACTGAATAGAATCGAAAAGAATCGAACCGTACTGAATCGAATCTAATCGAAAAGAATCTAATCGTATCGAATCGAATCGAAAAGAATTGAAATGAATAGAATAGAAAAGATTCGAGTCAAATCAAAAACAATCAAATCGAGTAATATCGAATCGAAAAGAATCGAATCGAAAAGAATCGAATCGAATGGAAAAGAATTGAATTGAATCAAAAAGAATTGATTCAAATCAAAAAGAATCGAATCGATTCGAATCGAAAAGACTCGAATCGAATCAAATCGAATTGAATCGAATCGAATCAAAAAGGATCGAATCGCAAAGAATCGAATCTAAAGAAAAGGAATCGAATCGAATCGAAATGAATAGAATCGAAAAGAATCGATTTGAATCGAAATGAAAAGAATCGTATCGAATCAAATCGAAAAAAATCAAATGGAATCGAATCGAATCGTATCGAAAAGAATCAAATCAAATGAAAAGAATCGAATCGAATAGAAAAGAATCGAATTGATTTCAATCGACTCGAAAATAACCTAATTGAATTGAAAGGAATCGAATCAAATTTAATGGAATCGACAAGAATCGTATCAAATCAAAAAGATCGAATCGAAACGAATCAATTCGAAAAGAATCAAATCGAATCGAATCGAAAAGAATCGAATCGAAAAGAATTGAATTGAAAAGAATCGAATTGAATCGAATTGAAAAGACTCGAATCGAATTAAAAGAATCGAATCGAATCGAAAAGAATCGAATCGAATCGGAAAGAATTGAATTGAAATGAATCGATTTGAATCGAATTGAAAAGAATCGAATCGAAAAAATCGAATCGAAAAGAACTGAGTTGAGTTGAATCGAATCGAAAAGATTCGAATCGAATCGGGTCGAATCAAAAAGATCGAATCGAAACGAATTAAATCGAATGGAAAAGAATCGAATCGAATCTAAAAGAATCAAATCGAATAGAAAAGAATTTGAATCGAATTGAAACGATTCGAAAAATCGAAACTAATCGAATCATCGAATGGAAAAGAATCGAATCGAATCAAAAAGAATCGAAACGAACTGAATCGAAAGAATCGAATCGAACAGAATCGAAAAGAATTGAATCGTACTGTAACAAATCAAATCCAAATGATCGAATCAAGCCAAGTCGAAAAGAATTGAATCGAAAAGAATCGAATCAAAATGAAAAGAATCGAATAGAATCGAATTGAAAAGAATCGAAATGAACCGAATCAAATAGAATAGAATCGAACAGAATTGAATCGAATGAAAAGATTCTTATCGAATCGATTCGAAAAGAATTGAATCGAATCGAATGGAGAAGAATCAAATCAAATGGAATCGAAAAGAATCGAATCAAAGAGAATCTAATCGAAACGAAAAGAATCAATCGAATCGAAAAGAATCGAATCGAAACGAAAAGTGTCGAATCGAATCGAATCGAATCGAAAAGAATCGAATCGAACCGAAAAGAATCAAATCGAATCGAAAAGAATCGAATTGAATTGAATCGTAATGAAAAGAATCGAATCGAATCGAAAGAATCAAATCGAATCGAAAACAATTGAATCGAATGCAATCAAATCGAAAAGAATCGAATCGAATTGAAAAGAATCAAATCGAATTGATTGAATCGAAAAGAATCGAATCGAATCGAATCGCATCGAATCGAAAATAATAGAATTGAATAAAAATAATCAAATCGAATCGAATTGAGAATAATTGGAATTGAATTGAATGGATAATCGAATCGAATCAAATCGAGTCGAATCGAAACTAATCGAATCGAATCAAATCGATTCGAAAAAATCGAATCAGATTGCAACGAATCGAATCATATTGAATTGATTTGAATTGAAATGAATCGAATCTAATCAAATCAAAAAGAATCGAATCCAAAGAATCGAATTGTAGAAAATCAAATCAAAACAAAAAGATTCAAATCGAAACGAATCAAATTGAAAAGAATCGAATCGAATCGAATCGAAAAGAATCGAATCGAATTGAATCGAAAAGAATCGAATCGAAAAGAATCGAATCGAATCATATCGATTGAAAAGATCAAATCAAAAAAATCAAAGAGAATCGAAATGAATCAAAACGAATCGAATCGAATAGAAAAGAATCGTATCGAATAAAATCTAAAAGAATCGAATCGAATCGAATAAAAAAGAATCGAATCGAATTGATTCACATCGAAAAGAATGGAATCGTATCGAATCGAAAACAATCGAATCTATTCGAATCGAATGGAATTGAATCAAAAAGAATCGAATTGAATTGAATCGAAAAGAATCGAATAGATTCGAATTGAAACAAATCGAAAAAAATCAAAACACATCAAATCACATCGAGTGGAAAAGAATCGAATCAAATAGAAAAGAATCAAATTGAATCGAACTGAATCGAATAGATCAAATCAAAAAGAATCGAATCGATTCCAGATGAATCGAGTAGAATCGAGTCGAAGTGAAAAGCATTGAATCGAAACGAATCGAAAAGAATCGAATCGAAACGAAAAGAATCGAATCGAATAGAATCTAATCGAAATGAAAAGAATCGAATCGAATCGAAAAGAATCGAGTTGAATAGAAAAGAATCGAATCGAATAAAATCGATAAGAATTGAATCAAATCCAATAGAATCGAAAAGATTCGAATCGAATTGAAAAGAAACGAACCGAATTAAAAGAATCAAATCGAATCGAAAAGAATCAAATCGAAAAAAAAATCGAATCGAAATTAAAAGAATCGAATCGAATCAAAGCATAAAGAATCAAATCTAATTGAATCGAAAAGAATCGATTGAATCGAATAGAGAAGGATCTAATGGTAAGGAATCGAATCGAAAAGAATCCATTTGTATTGAATCGAATCGAAAAGAATCGAATTGAATAGAATATAAAAGAATCGAATCGAAAGGGATCGACTCGAAACGAAAAGAATCGAATCGAAAAAATTGAATAGAATCGAAAAGAATTGAATAGAAATGAATCGAATCGAAATGAAAAGAATTGAATCGAATCGAATCGAAAACAATCGAATCAAAAACAATCGAATTGAAACAAAAGAATCGCATTGTATTTAATCGAATCAAAAAAATCTAATTGAATCGAATCGAAAAGAATCGATTTGAAATGAAAAGAATCTAATCGAATTGATAGAAAATTGAATCGAATCGAAAACAATCGAATCGAATCGAAAAGAATCGAATTGTATGGAAACGAATCGAAAAGAATCGAATTGAGTAGAAAAGAATCAAATCAAATTTAATGGAATCGAAAAGAACCGAATAGCATCGAATTGAATCGAATCGAAAAGAATCGAAACGAATTGAATCGAAAAGCATTGAGTCGAATCAAATCGAAAAGAATCGAATCGTATCAAATTGAAAAGAATCGAATCGATCTGAAAAGAATTGAATCGAATCGAAAAGAATCAAATTGAAACGAAAAGAATCAAATCGAATAGCAAAGAATCGAATCGAAACGAATCGATTTGAAACGAGCCGAATCGAATCGAATTGAATGACATATTCGAATCGAATCGAAAAGAATCTAATCTAATGAAATCCAAAAGAATCAAATCGAAACAAATAGAATCAAACCGAATGGAATTGAATCGAAAAGAGTCGATTCGAATCAAATTGGAATGAAAAGAATTGAATCGAATCGAATAAAAAACAAGTGAATCGAATAGAATAGAAAAGAAGAGAATCGAAACGAAAAGAATCAAATTGAATCGAAAGGAATCGAATCGAAAAGAATCGAATCAAAGAGAAAAGACTCGAATCGAATGGAAAAGAATAGAATCAAAAAGAATCGAATTGAAACAAAAAGAATCGAATTGAATTGAATCGAAAAGAATCGAATGGAATCGAATCGAAAAGAATCGAATTGAATTAAATCGAAGAGAATCGAATCGAATTGAATTGAATCGAAGAGAATCGAATCGAATAGAAAAGAATCAAATCGAAATGAATCGATTTGAAACGAAAAGAATCGAATCGAATCAAATTGAATGAAAAGAATTGAATCGAATCAAAAAGAATTGAATCAAAAAGAATCAAACCGAAACAAAAAGAATCAAACCGAATTGAAAAGAATCTAACTGAATAGAATCGAAAAGAATCGACGTACCGAATCGAATCCAATCGAAAAAAATCTAATCGTATCAAATCGAATCGAAAAGAATTGAAATGAATAGAATAGAAAAGATTCGAATCAAATGAAAAACAATCAAATCGAGTAATATCGAATCGAAAAGAATCGAATGGAAAAGAATCGAATCGAATGGAAAAGAATTGAATTGAATCAAAAAGAATTGATTCAAATCAAAAAGAATCGAATCGATTCGAATCGAAAAGACTCGAATCGAAAAGAATCGAAAAGAATCGAATCGAATCAAAAAGGATCGAATCGCAAAGCATCGAATCTAAAGAAAAGGAATCGAATCGAATCGAAACGAATAGAATCGAAAAGAATCGATTTGAATCGAAATGAAAAGAATCGTATCGAATCAAATCGAAAAAAATCAAATGGAATCGAATCGAATCGTATCGAAAAGAATCAAATCAAATGAAAAGAATCGAATCGAATAGAAAAGAATCGAATTGATTGGAATCGACTCGAAAACAATCTAATTGAATTGAAAGGAATCGAATCAAATTTAATGGAATCGACAAGAATCGTATCAAATCAAAAAGATCGAATCGAAATGAATCAATTCGAAAAGAATCAAATCGAGTCGAATCGAAAAGAATCGAATCGAAAAGAATTGAATTGAAAAGAATCGAATTGAATCGAATTGAAAAGACTCGAATCGTATTAAAAGAATCGAATCGAATCGAAAAGAATCGAATCGAATCGGAAAGAATTGAATTGGAATGAATCGATTTGAATCGAATTGAAAAGAATCGAATCGAAAAAATCGAATCGAAAAGAACTGAGTTGAGTTGAATCGAATCGAAAAGATTCGAATCGAATCGTGTCGAATCAAAAAGATGGAATCGAAACGAATCGAATCGAATCGAATCGAAAAGAATCGAATAGATAGCAAAGAATCAAATCGAATAGAAAAGAATTTGAATCGAATTGAAACGATTCGAAAAAATCGAAACTAATCGAATCATCGAATGGAAAAGAATCGAATCGAATCAAAAAGAATCGAAACGAACTGAATCGAAAGAATCGAATCGAACAGAATCGAAAAGAATTGAATCGTAATGTAACAAATCGAATCCAAATGATCGAATCAAGCCAAGTCGAAAAGAATTGAATCGAAAAGAATCGAATCAAAATGAAAAGAATCGAATAGAATCGAATTGAAAAGAATCGAATTGAACCGAATCAAATAGAATAGAATCGAACAGAATTGAATCGAATGAAAAGAATCTTATCGAATCGATTCGAAAAGAATTGAATCGAATCGAATGGAGAAGAATCAAATCAAATGGAATCGAAAAGAATCGAATCAAAGAGAATCTAATCGAAACGAAAAGAATCAATCGAATCGAAAAGAATCGAATCGAAACGAAAAGTGTCGAATCGAATCGAATCGAAAAGAATCGAATCGAACCGAAAAGAATCAAATCGAATCGAAAAGAATCGAATTGAATTGAATCGTAATGAAAAGAATCGAATCGAATCGAAAGAATCAAATCGAATCGAAAACAATTGAATCGAATGCAATCAAATCGAAAAGAATCGAATCGAATTGAAAAGAATCAAATCGAATTGATTGAATCGAAAAGAATCGAATCGAATCGAATCGCATCGCATCGCATCGAATCGAAAATAATAGAATTGAATAAAAATAATCGAATCGAATTGAGAATAATTGGAATTGAATTGAATCGATAATCGAATCGAATCAAATCGAGTCGAATCGAAACTAATCGAATCGAATCAAATCGATTCGAAAAAATCGAATCAGATTGCAACGAATCGAATCATATTGAATTGATTTGAATTGAAATGAATCGAATCTAATCAAATCAAAAAGAATCGAATCCAAAGAATCGAATTGTAGAAAATCAAATCAAAACAAAAAGATTCAAATCGAAACGAATCAAATTGAAAAGAATCGAATCGAATCGAATCGAATCGAAAAGAATCGAATCGAATCGAAAAGAATCGAATAGAAAAGAATCGTATCGAATCAAATCTAAAAGAATCGAATCGAATCGAATAAAAAAGAATCGAATCGAATTGATTCGCATCGAAAAGAATCGAATCGTATCGAATCGAAAAGAATCGAATCTATTCGAATCGAATGGAATTGAATCAAAAAGAATCGAATCGAATTGAATCGAAAACAATCGAATAGATTCGAATTGAAACAAATCGAAAAAAATCAAAACGAATCAAATCAAATCGAGTGGAAAAGAATCGAATCAAATAGAAAAGAATCGAATTGAATCGAACTGAATCGAAAAGAATCTAATAGATCAAATCAAAAAGAATCGAATCGATTCGAAATGAATCGAGTAGAATCGAGTCGAAGTGAAAAGAATTGAATCGAATCGAATCGAAAAGAATCGAATCGAAACGAAAAGAATCGAATCGAAGAGAATCTAATCGAAATGAAAAGAATCAAATCGAATCGAAAAGAATCGAATCGAAACGAAAAGTGTCGATTCGAATCGAATCGAAAAGAATCGAGTTGAATAGAAAAGAATTGAATCGAATAAAATCGATAAGATTTGAATCAAATCCAATAGAATCGAAAAGATTCGAATCGAATTGAAAAGAAACGAACCGAAGTGAAAAGAATCGAATCGAATCGAAAGAATCAAATCGAAAAAAAAATCGAATCGAAATTAAAAGAATCGAATCGAATCAAAGCATAAAGAATCGAATCTAATTGAATCGAAAGAATCGATTGAATCAAATAGAGAAGAATCTAATGGTAAGGAATCGAATCGAAAAGAATCCAATTGTATTGAATCGAATCGAAAAGAAATGAATTGAATAGATTATAAAAGAATCGAATCGAAAGGAATCGACTCGAAACGTAAAGAAACGAATCGAAAAAATTGAATAGATCGAAGAATTGAATAGAAATGAATCGAATCGAAATGAAAAGAATTGAATCGAATCGAATCGAAAACAATCGAATCAAAAAGAATCGAATTGAAACAAAAGAATCGCATTGTATTTAATCGAATCAAAAAAATCTAATTGAATCGAATCGAAAAGAATCGATTTGAAATGAAAAGAATCTAATCGAATTGATAGAAAATTGAATCGAATCGAAAACAATCGAATCGAATCGAAAAGAATCGAATTGTATGGAAACGAATCGAAAAGAATCGAATTGAGTAGAAAAGAATCAAATCAAATTTAATGGAATCGAAAAGAACCGAATAGCCTCGAATTGAATCGAATCGAAAAGAATCGAAACGAATTGAATCGAAAAGCATTGAGTCGAATCAAATCGAAAAGAATCGAATCGTATCAAATTGAAAAGAGTCGAATCGATCTGAAAAGAATTGAATCGAATTAAATCGAATCGAAAAGAATCAAATTGAAACGAAAAGAATCAAATCGAATAGCAAAGAATCGAATCGAAACGAATCGATTTGAAAAGAGCCGAATCGAATCGAATTGAATGACATATTCGAATCGAATCGAAAAGAATCTAATCTAATGAAATCCAAAAGAATCAAATCGAAACAAATAGAATCAAACCGAATGGAATTGAATCGAAAAGAGTCGATTCGAATCAAATTGGAATGAAAAGAATTGAATCGAATCGAATAAAAAACAAGTGAATCGAATAGAATAGAAAAGAATAGAATCGAAACGAAAAGAATCAAATTGAATCGAAAGGAATCGAATCGAAAAGAATCGAATCAAAGAGAAAAGACTCGAATCGAATGGAAAAGAATAGAATCAAAAAGAATCGAATTGAAACAAAAAGAATCGAATTGAATTGAAACGAAAAGAATCGAATGGAATCGAATCGAAAAGAATCGAATTGAATTAAATCGAAGAGAATCGAATCGAATTGAATTGAATCGAAGAGAATCGAATCGAATAGAAAAGAATCAAATCGAAATGAATCGATTTGAAACGAAAAGAATCGAATCGAATCAAATTGAATGAAAAGAATTGAATCGAATCAAAAAGAATTGAATCAAAAAGAATCAATCCGAAACAAAAAGAATCAAACCGAATTGAAAAGAATCTAACTGAATAGAATCGAAAATAATCGACGTACCGAATCGAATCCAATCGTATCAAATCGAATCGAAAAGAATTGAAATGAATAGAATAGAAAAGATTCGAATCAAATGAAAAACAATCAAATCGAGTAATATCGAATCGAAAAGAATCGAATGGAAAAGAATCGAATCGAATGGAAAAGAATTGAATTGAATCAAAAAGAATTGATTCAAATCAAAAAGAATCGAATCGATTCGAATCGAAAAGACTCGAATCGAAAAGAATCGAAAAGAATCGAATCGAATCAAAAAGGATCGAATCGCAAAGAATCGAATCTAAAGAAAAGGAATCGAATCGAATCGAAACGAATAGAATCGAAAAGAATCGATTTGAATCGAAATGAAAAGAATCGTATCGAATCAAATCGAAAAAAATCAAATGGAATCGAATCGAATCGTATCGAAAAGAATCAAATCAAATGAAAAGAATCGAATCGAATAGAAAAGAATCGAATTGATTGGAATCGACTCGAAAACAATCTAATTGAATTGAAAGGAATCGAATCAAATTTAATGGAATCGACAAGAATCGTATCAAATCAAAAAGATCGAATCGAAATGAATCAATTCGAAAAGAATCAAATCGAGTCGAATCGAAAAGAATCGAATCGAAAAGAATTGAATTGAAAAGAATCGAATTGAATCGAATTGAAAAGACTCGAATCGAATTAAAAGAATCGAATCGAATCGAAAAGAATCGAATCGACTCGGAAAGAATTGAATTGGAATGAATCGATTTGAATCGAATTGAAAAGAATCGAATCGAAAAAATCGAATCGAAAAGAACTGAGTTGAGTTGAATCGAATCGAAAAGATTCGAATCGAATCGTGTCGAATCAAAAAGATGGAATCGAAACGAATCGAATCGAATCGAATCGAAAAGAATCGAATAGATAGCAAAGAATCAAATCGAATAGAAAAGAATTTGAATCGAATTGAAACGATTCGAAAAAATCGAAACTAATCGAATCATCGAATGGAAAAGAATCGAATCGAATCAAAAAGAATCGAAACGAACTGAATCGAAAGAATCGAATCGAACAGAATCGAAAAGAATTGAATCGTAATGTAACAAATCGAATCCAAATGATCGAATCAAGCCAAGTCGAAAAGAATTGAATCGAAAAGAATCGAATCAAAATGAAAAGAATCGAATAGAATCGAATTGAAAAGAATCGAATTGAACCGAATCAAATAGAATAGAATCGAACAGAATTGAATTGAATGAAAAGAATCTTATCGAATCGATTCGAAAAGAATTGAATCGAATCGAATGGAGAAGAATCAAATCAAATGGAATCGAAAAGAATCGAATCAAAGAGAATCTAATCGAAACGAAAAGAATCAATCGAATCGAAAAGAATCGAATCGAAACGAAAAGTGTCGAATCGAATCGAATCGAAAAGAATCGAATCGAACCGAAAAGAATCAAATCGAATCGAAAAGAATCGAATTGAATTGAATCGTAATGAAAAGAATCGAATCGAATCGAAAGAATCAAATCGAATCGAAAACAATTGAATCGAATGCAATCAAATCGAAAAGAATCGAATCGAATTGAAAAGAATCAAATCGAATTGATTGAATCGAAAAGAATCGAATCGAATCGCATCGCATCGAATCGAAAATAATAGAATTGAATAAAAATAATCGAATCGAATTGAGAATAATTGGAATTGAATTGAATCGATAATCGAATCGAATCAAATCGAGTCGAATCGAAACTAATCGAATCGAATCAAATCGATTCGAAAAAATCGAATCAGATTGCAACGAATCGAATCATATTGAATTGATTTGAATTGAAATGAATCGAATCTAATCAAATCAAAAAGAATCGAATCCAAAGAATCGAATTGTAGAAAATCAAATCAAAACAAAAAGATTCAAATCGAAACGAATCAAATTGAAAAGAATCGAATCGAATCGAATCGAATCGAAAAGAATCGAATCGAATCGAAAAGAATCGAATAGAAAAGAATCGTATCGAATCAAATCTAAAAGAATCGAATCGAATCGAATAAAAAAGAATCGAATCGAATTGATTCGCATCGAAAAGAATCGAATCGTATCGAATCGAAAAGAATCGAATCTATTCGAATCGAATGGAATTGAATCAAAAAGAATCGAATCGAATTGAAACGAAAAGAATCGAATAGATTCGAATTGAAACAAATCGAAAAAAATGAAAACGAATCAAATCACATCGAGTGGAAAAGAATCGAATCAAATAGAAAAGAATCGAATTGAATCGAACTGAATCGAAAAGAATCGAATAGATCAAATCAAAAAGAATCGAATCGATTCGAGATGAACCGAGTAGAATCGAGTCGAAGTGAAAAGAATTGAATCGAATCGAATCGAAAAGAATCTAATCGAAACGAAAAGAATCGAATCGAAGAGAATCTAATCGAAATGAAAAGAATCAAATCGAATCGAAAAGAATCGAATCGAAACGAAAAGTGTCGAATCGAATCGAATCGAAAAGAATCGAGTTGAATAGAAAAGAATTGAATCGAATAAAATCGATAAGATTTGAATCAAATCCAATAGAATCGAAAAGATTCGAATCGAATTGAAAAGAAATGAACCGAAGTGAAAAGAATCGAATCGAATCGAAAGAATCAAATCGAAAAAAAAATCGAATCGAAATTAAAAGAATCGAATCGAATCAAAGCATAAAGAATCGAATCTAATTGAATCGAAAGAATCGATTGAATCAAATAGAGAAGAATCTAATGGTAAGGAATCGAATCGAAAAGAATCCAATTGTATTGAATCGAATCGAAAAGAAATGAATTGAATAGATTATAAAAGAATCGAATCGAAAGGAATCGACTCGAAACGTAAAGAATCGAATCGAAAAAATTGAATAGATCGAAGAATTGAATAGAAATGAATCGAATCGAAATGAAAAGAATTGAATCGAATCGAATCGAAAACAATCGAATCAAAAAGAATCGAATTGAAACAAAAGAATCGCATTGTATTTAATCGAATCAAAAAAATCTAATTGAATCGAATCGAAAAGAATCGATTTGAAATGAAAAGAATCTAATCGAATTGATAGAAAATTGAATCGAATCGAAAACAATCGAATCGAATCGAAAAGAATCGAATTGTATGGAAACGAATCGAAAAGAATCTAATTGAGTAGAAAAGAATCAAATCAAATTTAATGGAATCGAAAAGAACCGAATAGCCTCGAATTGAATCGAATCGAAAAGAATCGAAACGAATTGAATCGAAAAGCATTGAGTCGAATCAAATCGAAAAGAATCGAATCGTATCAAATTGAAAAGAGTCGAATCGATCTGAAAAGAATTGAATCGAATTGAATCGAATCGAAAAGAATCAAATTGAAACGAAAAGAATCAAATCGAATAGCAAAGAATCGAATCGAAACGAATCGATTTGAAAGGAGCCGAATCGAATTGAATTGAATGAAATATTCGAATCGAATCGAAAAGAATCTAATCTAATGAAATCCAAAAGAATCAAATCGAAACAAATAGAATCAAACCGAATGGAATTGAATCGAAAAGAGTCGATTCGAATCAAATTGGAATGAAAAGAATTGAATCGAATCGAATAAAAAACAAGTGAATCGAATAGAATAGAAAAGAAGAGAATCGAAACGAAAAGAATCAAATTGAATCGAAAGGAATCGAATCGAAAAGAATCGAATCAAAGAGAAAAGACTCGAATCGAATGGAAAAGAATAGAATCAAAAAGAATCGAATTGAAACAAAAAGAATCGAATTGAATTGAATCGAAAAGAATCGAATGGAATCGAATCGAAAAGAATCGAATTGAATTAAATCGAAGAGAATCGAATCGAATTGAATTGAATCGAAGAGAATCGAATCGAATAGAAAAGAATCAAATCGAAATGAATCGATTTGAAACGAAAAGAATCGAATCGAATCAAATTGAATGAAAAGAATTGAATCGAATCAAAAAGAATTGAATCAAAAAGAATCAAACCGAAACAAAAAGAATCAAACCGAATTGAAAAGAATCTAACTGAATAGAATCGAAAAGAATCGACGTACTGAATCGAATCCAATCGAAAAAAATCTAATCGTATCAAATCGAATCGAAAAGAATTGAAATGAATAGAATAGAAAAGATTCGAATCAAATGAAAAACAATCAAATCGAGTAATATCGAATCGAAAAGAATCGAATCGAAAAGAATCGAATCGAATGGAAAAGAATTGAATTGAATCAAAAAGAATTGATTCAAATCAAAAAGAATCGAATCGATTCGAATCGAAAAGACTCGAATCGAAAAGAATCGAAAAGAATCGAATCGAATCCAAAAGGATCGAATCGCAAAGAATCGAATCTAAAGAAAAGGAATCGAATCGAATCGAAACGAATAGAATCGAAAAGAATCGATTTGAATCGAAATGAAAAGAATCGTATCGAATCAAATCGAAAAAAATCAAATGGAATCGAATCGAATCGTATCGAAAAGAATCAAATCAAATGAAAAGAATCGAATCGAATAGAAAAGAATCGAATTGATTGGAATCGACTCGAAAACAATCTAATTGAATTGAAAGGAATCGAATCAAATTTAATGGAATCGACAAGAATCGTATCAAATCAAAAAGATCGAATCGAAACGAATCAATTCGAAAAGAATCAAATCGAATCGAATCGAAAAGAATCGAATCGAAAAGAATTGAATTGAAAAGAATCGAATTGAATCGAATTGAAAAGACTCGAATCGAATTAAAAGAATCGAATCGAATCGAAAAGAATCGAATCGAATCGGAAAGAATTGAATTGGAATGAATCGATTTGAATCGAATTGAAAAGAATCGAATCGAAAAAATCGAATCGAAAAGAACTGAGTTGAGTTGAATCGAATCGAAAAGATTCGAATCGAATCGTGTCGAATCAAAAAGATGGAATCGAAACGAATCGAATCGAATCGAATCGAAAAGAATCGAATAGATAGCAAAGAATCAAATCGAATAGAAAAGAATTTGAATCGAATTGAAACGATTCGAAAAAATCGAAACTAATCGAATCATCGAATGGAAAAGAATCGAATCGAATCAAAAAGAATCGAAACGAACTGAATCGAAAGAATCGAATCGAACAGAATCGAAAAGAATTGAATCGTAATGTAACAAATCGAATCCAAATGATCGAATCAAGCCAAGTCGAAAAGAATTGAATCGAAAAGAATCGAATCAAAATGAAAAGAATCGAATAGAATCGAATTGAAAAGAATCGAATTGAACCGAATCAAATAGAATAGAATCGAACAGAATTGAATCGAATGAAAAGAATCTTATCGAATCGATTCGAAAAGAATTGAATCGAATCGAATGGAGAAGAATCAAATCAAATGGAATCGAAAAGAATCGAATCAAAGAGAATCTAATCGAAACGAAAAGAATCAATCGAATCGAAAAGAATCGAATCGAAACGAAAAGTGTCGAATCGAATCGAATCGAAAAGAATCGAATCGAACCGAAAAGAATCAAATCGAATCGAAAAGAATCGAATTGAATTGAATCGTAATGAAAAGAATCGAATCGAATCGAAAGAATCAAATCGAATCGAAAACAATTGAATCGAATGCAATCAAATCGAAAAGAATCAAATCGAATTGAAAAGAATCAAATCGAATTGATTGAATCGAAAAGAATCGAATCGAATCGCATCGCATCGAATCGAAAATAATAGAATTGAATAAAAATAATCAAATCGAATCGAATTGAGAATAATTGGAATTGAATTGAATCGATAATCGAATCGAATCAAATCGAGTCGAATCGAAACTAATCGAATCGAATCAAATCGATTCGAAAAAATCGAATCAGATTGCAACGAATCGAATCATATTGAATTGATTTGAATTGAAATGAATCGAATCTAATCAAATCAAAAAGAATCGAATCCAAAGAATCGAATTGTAGAAAATCAAATCAAAACAAAAAGATTCAAATCGAAACGAATCAAATTGAAAAGAATCGAATCGAATCGAATCGAAAAGAATCGAATCGAATCGAAAAGAATCGAATAGAAAAGAATCGTATCGAATCAAATCTAAAAGAATCGAATCGAATCGAATAAAAAAGA
Source organism: Canis lupus baileyi (assembly GCF_048164855.1). Taxonomy (NCBI): domain Eukaryota; kingdom Metazoa; phylum Chordata; class Mammalia; order Carnivora; family Canidae; genus Canis; species Canis lupus. The sequence continues at coordinate 31,501,384 of NC_132871.1, read as the reverse complement.
ATCGAATCGAATTGATTCGCATCGAAAAGAATCGAATCGTATCGAATCGAAAAGAATCGAATCTATTCGAATCGAATGGAATTGAATCAAAAAGAATCGAATCGAATTGAAACGAAAAGAATCGAATAGATTCGAATTGAAACAAATCGAAAAAAATGAAAACGAATCAAATCACATCGAGTGGAAAAGAATCGAATCAAATAGAAAAGAATCGAATTGAATCGAACTGAATCGAAAAGAATCGAATAGATCAAATCAAAAAGAATCGAATCGATTCGAGATGAACCGAGTAGAATCGAGTCGAAGTGAAAAGAATTGAATCGAATCGAATCGAAAAGAATCTAATCGAAACGAAAAGAATCGAATCGAAGAGAATCTAATCGAAATGAAAAGAATCAAATCGAATCGAAAAGAATCGAATCGAAACGAAAACTGTCGAATCGAATCGAATCGAAAAGAATCGAGTTGAATAGAAAAGAATTGAATCGAATAAAATCGATAAGATTTGAATCAAATCCAATAGAATCGAAAAGATTCGAATCGAATTGAAAAGAAACGAACCGAAGTGAAAAGAATCGAATCGAATCGAAAGAATCAAATCGAAAAAAAAATCGAATCGAAATTAAAAGAATCGAATCGAATCAAAGCATAAAGAATCGAATCTAATTGAATCGAAAGAATCGATTGAATCAAATAGAGAAGAATCTAATGGTAAGGAATCGAATCGAAAAGAATCCAATTGTATTGAATCGAATCGAAAAGAAATGAATTGAATAGATTATAAAAGAATCGAATCGAAAGGAATCGACTCGAAACGTAAAGAATCGAATCGAAAAAATTGAATAGATCGAAGAATTGAATAGAAATGAATCGAATCGAAATGAAAAGAATTGAATCGAATCGAATCGAAAACAATCGAATCAAAAAGAATCGAATTGAAACAAAAGAATCGCATTGTATTTAATCGAATCAAAAAAATCTAATTGAATCGAATCGAAAAGAATCGATTTGAAATGAAAAGAATCTAATCGAATTGATAGAAAATTGAATCGAATCGAAAACAATCGAATCGAATCGAAAAGAATCGAATTGTATGGAAACGAATCGAAAAGAATCTAATTGAGTAGAAAAGAATCAAATCAAATTTAATGGAATCGAAAAGAACCGAATAGCATCGAATTGAATCGAATCGAAAAGAATCGAAACGAATTGAATCGAAAAGCATTGAGTCGAATCAAATCGAAAAGAATCGAATCGTATCAAATTGAAAAGAATCGAATCGATCTGAAAAGAATTGAATCGAATCGAAAAGAATCAAATTGAAACGAAAAGAATCAAATCGAATAGCAAAGAATCGAATCGAAACGAATCGATTTGAAACGAGCCGAATCGAATCGAATTGAATGACATATTCGAATCGAATCGAAAAGAATCTAATCTAATGAAATCCAAAAGAATCAAATCGAAACAAATAGAATCAAACCGAATGGAATTGAATCGAAAAGAGTCGATTCGAATCAAATTGGAATGAAAAGAATTGAATCGAATCGAATAAAAAACAAGTGAATCGAATAGAATAGAAAAGAAGAGAATCGAAACGAAAAGAATCAAATTGAATCGAAAGGAATCGAATCGAAAAGAATCGAATCAAAGAGAAAAGACTCGAATCGAATGGAAAAGAATAGAATCAAAAAGAATCGAATTGAAACAAAAAGAATCGAATTGAATTGAATCGAAAAGAATCGAATGGAATCGAATCGAAAAGAATCGAATTGAATTAAATCGAAGAGAATCGAATCGAATTGAATTGAATCGAAGAGAATCGAATCGAATAGAAAAGAATCAAATCGAAATGAATCGATTTGAAACGAAAAGAATCGAATCGAATCAAATTGAATGAAAAGAATTGAATCGAATCAAAAAGAATTGAATCAAAAAGAATCAAACCGAAACAAAAAGAATCAAACCGAATTGAAAAGAATCTAACTGAATAGAATCGAAAAGAATCGACGTACCGAATCGAATCCAATCGAAAAAAATCTAATCGTATCAAATCGAATCGAAAAGAATTGAAATGAATAGAATAGAAAAGATTCGAATCAAATGAAAAACAATCAAATCGAGTAATATCGAATCGAAAAGAATCGAATCGAAAAGAATCGAATCGAATGGAAAAGAATTGAATTGAATCAAAAAGAATTGATTCAAATCAAAAAGAATCGAATCGATTCGAATCGAAAAGACTCGAATCGAAAAGAATCGAAAAGAATCGAATCGAATCCAAAAGGATCGAATCGCAAAGAATCGAATCTAAAGAAAAGGAATCGAATCGAATCGAAACGAATAGAATCGAAAAGAATCGATTTGAATCGAAATGAAAAGAATCGTATCGAATCAAATCGAAAAAAATCAAATGGAATCGAATCGAATCGTATCGAAAAGAATCAAATCAAATGAAAAGAATCGAATCGAATAGAAAAGAATCGAATTGATTGGAATCGACTCGAAAACAATCTAATTGAATTGAAAGGAATCGAATCAAATTTAATGGAATCGACAAGAATCGTATCAAATCAAAAAGATCGAATCGAAATGAATCAATTCGAAAAGAATCAAATCGAGTCGAATCGAAAAGAATCGAATCGAAAAGAATTGAATTGAAAAGAATCGAATTGAATCGAATTGAAAAGACTCGAATCGAATTAAAAGAATCGAATCGAATCGAAAAGAATCGAATCGAATCGGAAAGAATTGAATTGGAATGAATCGATTTGAATCGAATTGAAAAGAATCGAATCGAAAAAATCGAATCGAAAAGAACTGAGTTGAGTTGAATCGAATCGAAAAGATTCGAATCGAATCGTGTCGAATCAAAAAGATGGAATCGAAACGAATCGAATCGAATCGAATCGAAAAGAATCGAATAGATAGCAAAGAATCAAATCGAATAGAAAAGAATTTGAATCGAATTGAAACGATTCGAAAAAATCGAAACTAATCGAATCATCGAATGGAAAAGAATCGAATCGAATCAAAAAGAATCGAAACGAACTGAATCGAAAGAATCGAATCGAACAGAATCGAAAAGAATTGAATCGTAATGTAACAAATCGAATCCAAATGATCGAATCAAGCCAAGTCGAAAAGAATTGAATCGAAAAGAATCGAATCAAAATGAAAAGAATCGAATAGAATCGAATTGAAAAGAATCGAATTGAACCGAATCAAATAGAATAGAATCGAACAGAATTGAATCGAATGAAAAGAATCTTATCGAATCGATTCGAAAAGAATTGAATCGAATCGAATGGAGAAGAATCAAATCAAATGGAATCGAAAAGAATCGAATCAAAGAGAATCTAATCGAAACGAAAAGAATCAATCGAATCGAAAAGAATCGAATCGAAACGAAAAGTGTCGAATCGAATCGAATCGAAAAGAATCGAATCGAACCGAAAAGAATCAAATCGAATCGAAAAGAATCGAATTGAATTGAATCGTAATGAAAAGAATCGAATCGAATCGAAAGAATCAAATCGAATCGAAAACAATTGAATCGAATGCAATCAAATCGAAAAGAATCGAATCGAATTGAAAAGAATCAAATCGAATTGATTGAATCGAAAAGAATCGAATCGAATCGCATCGCATCGAATCGAAAATAATAGAATTGAATAAAAATAATCGAATCGAATTGAGAATAATTGGAATTGAATTGAATCGATAATCGAATCGAATCAAATCGAGTCGAATCGAAACTAATCGAATCGAATCAAATCGATTCGAAAAAATCGAATCAGATTGCAACGAATCGAATCATATTGAATTGATTTGAATTGAAATGAATCGAATCTAATCAAATCAAAAAGAATCGAATCCAAAGAATCGAATTGTAGAAAATCAAATCAAAACAAAAAGATTCAAATCGAAACGAATCAAATTGAAAAGAATCGAATCGAATCGAATCGAATCGAAAAGAATCGAATCGAATCGAAAAGAATCGAATAGAAAAGAATCGTATCGAATCAAATCTAAAAGAATCGAATCGAATCGAATAAAAAAGAATCGAATCGAATTGATTCGCATCGAAAAGAATCGAATCGTATCGAATCGAAAAGAATCGAATCTATTCGAATCGAATGGAATTGAATCAAAAAGAATCGAATCGAATTGAAACGAAAAGAATCGAATAGATTCGAATTGAAACAAATCGAAAAAAATGAAAACGAATCAAATCACATCGAGTGGAAAAGAATCGAATCAAATAGAAAAGAATCGAATTGAATCGAACTGAATCGAAAAGAATCGAATAGATCAAATCAAAAAGAATCGAATCGATTCGAGATGAACCGAGTAGAATCGAGTCGAAGTGAAAAGAATTGAATCGAATCGAATCGAAAAGAATCTAATCGAAACGAAAAGAATCGAATCGAAGAGAATCTAATCGAAATGAAAAGAATCAAATCGAATCGAAAAGAATCGAATCGAAACGAAAAGTGTCGAATCGAATCGAATCGAAAAGAATCGAGTTGAATAGAAAAGAATTGAATCGAATAAAATCGATAAGATTTGAATCAAATCCAATAGAATCGAAAAGATTCGAATCGAATTGAAAAGAAATGAACCGAAGTGAAAAGAATCGAATCGAATCGAAAGAATCAAATCGAAAAAAAAATCGAATCGAAATTAAAAGAATCGAATCGAATCAAAGCATAAAGAATCGAATCTAATTGAATCGAAAGAATCGATTGAATCAAATAGAGAAGAATCTAATGGTAAGGAATCGAATCGAAAAGAATCCAATTGTATTGAATCGAATCGAAAAGAAATGAATTGAATAGATTATAAAAGAATCGAATCGAAAGGAATCGACTCGAAACGTAAAGAATCGAATCGAAAAAATTGAATAGATCGAAGAATTGAATAGAAATGAATCGAATCGAAATGAAAAGAATTGAATCGAATCGAATCGAAAACAATCGAATCAAAAAGAATCGAATTGAAACAAAAGAATCGCATTGTATTTAATCGAATCAAAAAAATCTAATTGAATCGAATCGAAAAGAATCGATTTGAAATGAAAAGAATCTAATCGAATTGATAGAAAATTGAATCGAATCGAAAACAATCGAATCGAATCGAAAAGAATCGAATTGTATGGAAACGAATCGAAAAGAATCTAATTGAGTAGAAAAGAATCAAATCAAATTTAATGGAATCGAAAAGAACCGAATAGCCTCGAATTGAATCGAATCGAAAAGAATCGAAACGAATTGAATCGAAAAGCATTGAGTCGAATCAAATCGAAAAGAATCGAATCGTATCAAATTGAAAAGAGTCGAATCGATCTGAAAAGAATTGAATCGAATTGAATCGAATCGAAAAGAATCAAATTGAAACGAAAAGAATCAAATCGAATAGCAAAGAATCGAATCGAAACGAATCGATTTGAAACGAGCCGAATCGAATTGAATTGAATGAAATATTCGAATCGAATCGAAAAGAATCTAATCTAATGAAATCCAAAAGAATCAAATCGAAACAAATAGAATCAAACCGAATGGAATTGAATCGAAAAGAGTCGATTCGAATCAAATTGGAATGAAAAGAATTGAATCGAATCGAATAAAAAACAAGTGAATCGAATAGAATAGAAAAGAAGAGAATCGAAACGAAAAGAATCAAATTGAATCGAAAGGAATCGAATCGAAAAGAATCGAATCAAAGAGAAAAGACTCGAATCGAATGGAAAAGAATAGAATCAAAAAGAATCGAATTGAAACAAAAAGAATCGAATTGAATTGAATCGAAAAGAATCGAATGGAATCGAATCGAAAAGAATCGAATTGAATTAAATCGAAGAGAATCGAATCGAATTGAATTGAATCGAAGAGAATCGAATCGAATAGAAAAGAATCAAATCGAAATGAATCGATTTGAAACGAAAAGAATCGAATCGAATCAAATTGAATGAAAAGAATTGAATCGAATCAAAAAGAATTGAATCAAAAAGAATCAAACCGAAACAAAAAGAATCAAACCGAATTGAAAAGAATCTAACTGAATAGAATCGAAAAGAATCGACGTACTGAATCGAATCCAATCGAAAAAAATCTAATCGTATCAAATCGAATCGAAAAGAATTGAAATGAATAGAATAGAAAAGATTCGAATCAAATGAAAAACAATCAAATCGAGTAATATCGAATCGAAAAGAATCGAATCGAAAAGAATCGAATCGAATGGAAAAGAATTGAATTGAATCAAAAAGAATTGATTCAAATCAAAAAGAATCGAATCGATTCGAATCGAAAAGACTCGAATCGAAAAGAATCGAAAAGAATCGAATCGAATCCAAAAGGATCGAATCGCAAAGAATCGAATCTAAAGAAAAGGAATCGAATCGAATCGAAACGAATAGAATCGAAAAGAATCGATTTGAATCGAAATGAAAAGAATCGTATCGAATCAAATCGAAAAAAATCAAATGGAATCGAATCGAATCGTATCGAAAAGAATCAAATCAAATGAAAAGAATCGAATCGAATAGAAAAGAATCGAATTGATTGGAATCGACTCGAAAACAATCTAATTGAATTGAAAGGAATCGAATCAAATTTAATGGAATCGACAAGAATCGTATCAAATCAAAAAGATCGAATCGAAACGAATCAATTCGAAAAGAATCAAATCGAATCGAATCGAAAAGAATCGAATCGAAAAGAATTGAATTGAAAAGAATCGAATTGAATCGAATTGAAAAGACTCGAATCGAATTAAAAGAATCGAATCGAATCGAAAAGAATCGAATCGAATCGGAAAGAATTGAATTGGAATGAATCGATTTGAATCGAATTGAAAAGAATCGAATCGAAAAAATCGAATCGAAAAGAACTGAGTTGAGTTGAATCGAATCGAAAAGATTCGAATCGAATCGTGTCGAATCAAAAAGATGGAATCGAAACGAATCGAATCGAATCGAATCGAAAAGAATCGAATAGATAGCAAAGAATCAAATCGAATAGAAAAGAATTTGAATCGAATTGAAACGATTCGAAAAAATCGAAACTAATCGAATCATCGAATGGAAAAGAATCGAATCGAATCAAAAAGAATCGAAACGAACTGAATCGAAAGAATCGAATCGAACAGAATCGAAAAGAATTGAATCGTAATGTAACAAATCGAATCCAAATGATCGAATCAAGCCAAGTCGAAAAGAATTGAATCGAAAAGAATCGAATCAAAATGAAAAGAATCGAATAGAATCGAATTGAAAAGAATCGAATTGAACCGAATCAAATAGAATAGAATCGAACAGAATTGAATCGAATGAAAAGAATCTTATCGAATCGATTCGAAAAGAATTGAATCGAATCGAATGGAGAAGAATCAAATCAAATGGAATCGAAAAGAATCGAATCAAAGAGAATCTAATCGAAACGAAAAGAATCAATCGAATCGAAAAGAATCGAATCGAAACGAAAAGTGTCGAATCGAATCGAATCGAAAAGAATCGAATCGAACCGAAAAGAATCAAATCGAATCGAAAAGAATCGAATTGAATTGAATCGTAATGAAAAGAATCGAATCGAATCGAAAGAATCAAATCGAATCGAAAACAATTGAATCGAATGCAATCAAATCGAAAAGAATCAAATCGAATTGAAAAGAATCAAATCGAATTGATTGAATCGAAAAGAATCGAATCGAATCGCATCGCATCGAATCGAAAATAATAGAATTGAATAAAAATAATCAAATCGAATCGAATTGAGAATAATTGGAATTGAATTGAATCGATAATCGAATCGAATCAAATCGAGTCGAATCGAAACTAATCGAATCGAATCAAATCGATTCGAAAAAATCGAATCAGATTGCAACGAATCGAATCATATTGAATTGATTTGAATTGAAATGAATCGAATCTAATCAAATCAAAAAGAATCGAATCCAAAGAATCGAATTGTAGAAAATCAAATCAAAACAAAAAGATTCAAATCGAAACGAATCAAATTGAAAAGAATCGAATCGAATCGAATCGAAAAGAATCGAATCGAATCGAAAAGAATCGAATAGAAAAGAATCGTATCGAATCAAATCTAAAAGAATCGAATCGAATCGAATAAAAAAGAATCGAATCGAATTGATTCGCATCGAAAAGAATCGAATCGTATCGAATCGAAAAGAATCGAATCTATTCGAATCGAATGGAATTGAATCAAAAAGAATCGAATCGAATTGAAACGAAAAGAATCGAATAGATTCGAATTGAAACAAATCGAAAAAAATGAAAACGAATCAAATCACATCGAGTGGAAAAGAATCGAATCAAATAGAAAAGAATCGAATTGAATCGAACTGAATCGAAAAGAATCGAATAGATCAAATCAAAAAGAATCGAATCGATTCGAGATGAACCGAGTAGAATCGAGTCGAAGTGAAAAGAATTGAATCGAATCGAATCGAAAAGAATCTAATCGAAACGAAAAGAATCGAATCGAAGAGAATCTAATCGAAATGAAAAGAATCAAATCGAATCGAAAAGAATCGAATCGAAACGAAAAGTGTCGAATCGAATCGAATCGAAAAGAATCGAGTTGAATAGAAAAGAATTGAATCGAATAAAATCGATAAGATTTGAATCAAATCCAATAGAATCGAAAAGATTCGAATCGAATTGAAAAGAAACGAACCGAAGTGAAAAGAATCGAATCGAATCGAAAGAATCAAATCGAAAAAAAAATCGAATCGAAATTAAAAGAATCGAATCGAATCAAAGCATAAAGAATCGAATCTAATTGAATCGAAAGAATCGATTGAATCAAATAGAGAAGAATCTAATGGTAAGGAATCGAATCGAAAAGAATCCAATTGTATTGAATCGAATCGAAAAGAAATGAATTGAATAGATTATAAAAGAATCGAATCGAAAGGAATCGACTCGAAACGTAAAGAATCGAATCGAAAAAATTGAATAGATCGAAGAATTGAATAGAAATGAATCGAATCGAAATGAAAAGAATTGAATCGAATCGAATCGAAAACAATCGAATCAAAAAGAATCGAATTGAAACAAAAGAATCGCATTGTATTTAATCGAATCAAAAAAATCTAATTGAATCGAATCGAAAAGAATCGATTTGAAATGAAAAGAATCTAATCGAATTGATAGAAAATTGAATCGAATCGAAAACAATCGAATCGAATCGAAAAGAATCGAATTGTATGGAAACGAATCGAAAAGAATCTAATTGAGTAGAAAAGAATCAAATCAAATTTAATGGAATCGAAAAGAACCGAATAGCATCGAATTGAATCGAATCGAAAAGAATCGAAACGAATTGAATCGAAAAGCATTGAGTCGAATCAAATCGAAAAGAATCGAATCGTATCAAATTGAAAAGAATCGAATCGATCTGAAAAGAATTGAATCGAATCGAAAAGAATCAAATTGAAACGAAAAGAATCAAATCGAATAGCAAAGAATCGAATCGAAACGAATCGATTTGAAACGAGCCGAATCGAATCGAATTGAATGACATATTCGAATCGAATCGAAAAGAATCTAATCTAATGAAATCCAAAAGAATCAAATCGAAACAAATAGAATCAAACCGAATGGAATTGAATCGAAAAGAGTCGATTCGAATCAAATTGGAATGAAAAGAATTGAATCGAATCGAATAAAAAACAAGTGAATCGAATAGAATAGAAAAGAAGAGAATCGAAACGAAAAGAATCAAATTGAATCGAAAGGAATCGAATCGAAAAGAATCGAATCAAAGAGAAAAGACTCGAATCGAATGGAAAAGAATAGAATCAAAAAGAATCGAATTGAAACAAAAAGAATCGAATTGAATTGAATCGAAAAGAATCGAATGGAATCGAATCGAAAAGAATCGAATTGAATTAAATCGAAGAGAATCGAATCGAATTGAATTGAATCGAAGAGAATCGAATCGAATAGAAAAGAATCAAATCGAAATGAATCGATTTGAAACGAAAAGAATCGAATCGAATCAAATTGAATGAAAAGAATTGAATCGAATCAAAAAGAATTGAATCAAAAAGAATCAAACCGAAACAAAAAGAATCAAACCGAATTGAAAAGAATCTAACTGAATAGAATCGAAAAGAATCGACGTACCGAATCGAATCCAATCGAAAAAAATCTAATCGTATCAAATCGAATCGAAAAGAATTGAAATGAATAGAATAGAAAAGATTCGAATCAAATGAAAAACAATCAAATCGAGTAATATCGAATCGAAAAGAATCGAATCGAAAAGAATCGAATCGAATGGAAAAGAATTGAATTGAATCAAAAAGAATTGATTCAAATCAAAAAGAATCGAATCGATTCGAATCGAAAAGACTCGAATCGAAAAGAATCGAAAAGAATCGAATCGAATCCAAAAGGATCGAATCGCAAAGAATCGAATCTAAAGAAAAGGAATCGAATCGAATCGAAACGAATAGAATCGAAAAGAATCGATTTGAATCGAAATGAAAAGAATCGTATCGAATCAAATCGAAAAAAATCAAATGGAATCGAATCGAATCGTATCGAAAAGAATCAAATCAAATGAAAAGAATCGAATCGAATAGAAAAGAATCGAATTGATTGGAATCGACTCGAAAACAATCTAATTGAATTGAAAGGAATCGAATCAAATTTAATGGAATCGACAAGAATCGTATCAAATCAAAAAGATCGAATCGAAATGAATCAATTCGAAAAGAATCAAATCGAGTCGAATCGAAAAGAATCGAATCGAAAAGAATTGAATTGAAAAGAATCGAATTGAATCGAATTGAAAAGACTCGAATCGAATTAAAAGAATCGAATCGAATCGAAAAGAATCGAATCGAATCGGAAAGAATTGAATTGGAATGAATCGATTTGAATCGAATTGAAAAGAATCGAATCGAAAAAATCGAATCGAAAAGAACTGAGTTGAGTTGAATCGAATCGAAAAGATTCGAATCGAATCGTGTCGAATCAAAAAGATGGAATCGAAACGAATCGAATCGAATCGAATCGAAAAGAATCGAATAGATAGCAAAGAATCAAATCGAATAGAAAAGAATTTGAATCGAATTGAAACGATTCGAAAAAATCGAAACTAATCGAATCATCGAATGGAAAAGAATCGAATCGAATCAAAAAGAATCGAAACGAACTGAATCGAAAGAATCGAATCGAACAGAATCGAAAAGAATTGAATCGTAATGTAACAAATCGAATCCAAATGATCGAATCAAGCCAAGTCGAAAAGAATTGAATCGAAAAGAATCGAATCAAAATGAAAAGAATCGAATAGAATCGAATTGAAAAGAATCGAATTGAACCGAATCAAATAGAATAGAATCGAACAGAATTGAATCGAATGAAAAGAATCTTATCGAATCGATTCGAAAAGAATTGAATCGAATCGAATGGAGAAGAATCAAATCAAATGGAATCGAAAAGAATCGAATCAAAGAGAATCTAATCGAAACGAAAAGAATCAATCGAATCGAAAAGAATCGAATCGAAACGAAAAGTGTCGAATCGAATCGAATCGAAAAGAATCGAATCGAACCGAAAAGAATCAAATCGAATCGAAAAGAATCGAATTGAATTGAATCGTAATGAAAAGAATCGAATCGAATCGAAAGAATCAAATCGAATCGAAAACAATTGAATCGAATGCAATCAAATCGAAAAGAATCGAATCGAATTGAAAAGAATCAAATCGAATTGATTGAATCGAAAAGAATCGAATCGAATCGCATCGCATCGAATCGAAAATAATAGAATTGAATAAAAATAATCGAATCGAATTGAGAATAATTGGAATTGAATTGAATCGATAATCGAATCGAATCAAATCGAGTCGAATCGAAACTAATCGAATCGAATCAAATCGATTCGAAAAAATCGAATCAGATTGCAACGAATCGAATCATATTGAATTGATTTGAATTGAAATGAATCGAATCTAATCAAATCAAAAAGAATCGAATCCAAAGAATCGAATTGTAGAAAATCAAATCAAAACAAAAAGATTCAAATCGAAACGAATCAAATTGAAAAGAATCGAATCGAATCGAATCGAATCGAAAAGAATCGAATCGAATCGAAAAGAATCGAATAGAAAAGAATCGTATCGAATCAAATCTAAAAGAATCGAATCGAATCGAATAAAAAAGAATCGAATCGAATTGATTCGCATCGAAAAGAATCGAATCGTATCGAATCGAAAAGAATCGAATCTATTCGAATCGAATGGAATTGAATCAAAAAGAATCGAATCGAATTGAAACGAAAAGAATCGAATAGATTCGAATTGAAACAAATCGAAAAAAATGAAAACGAATCAAATCACATCGAGTGGAAAAGAATCGAATCAAATAGAAAAGAATCGAATTGAATCGAACTGAATCGAAAAGAATCGAATAGATCAAATCAAAAAGAATCGAATCGATTCGAGATGAACCGAGTAGAATCGAGTCGAAGTGAAAAGAATTGAATCGAATCGAATCGAAAAGAATCTAATCGAAACGAAAAGAATCGAATCGAAGAGAATCTAATCGAAATGAAAAGAATCAAATCGAATCGAAAAGAATCGAATCGAAACGAAAAGTGTCGAATCGAATCGAATCGAAAAGAATCGAGTTGAATAGAAAAGAATTGAATCGAATAAAATCGATAAGATTTGAATCAAATCCAATAGAATCGAAAAGATTCGAATCGAATTGAAAAGAAATGAACCGAAGTGAAAAGAATCGAATCGAATCGAAAGAATCAAATCGAAAAAAAAATCGAATCGAAATTAAAAGAATCGAATCGAATCAAAGCATAAAGAATCGAATCTAATTGAATCGAAAGAATCGATTGAATCAAATAGAGAAGAATCTAATGGTAAGGAATCGAATCGAAAAGAATCCAATTGTATTGAATCGAATCGAAAAGAAATGAATTGAATAGATTATAAAAGAATCGAATCGAAAGGAATCGACTCGAAACGTAAAGAATCGAATCGAAAAAATTGAATAGATCGAAGAATTGAATAGAAATGAATCGAATCGAAATGAAAAGAATTGAATCGAATCGAATCGAAAACAATCGAATCAAAAAGAATCGAATTGAAACAAAAGAATCGCATTGTATTTAATCGAATCAAAAAAATCTAATTGAATCGAATCGAAAAGAATCGATTTGAAATGAAAAGAATCTAATCGAATTGATAGAAAATTGAATCGAATCGAAAACAATCGAATCGAATCGAAAAGAATCGAATTGTATGGAAACGAATCGAAAAGAATCTAATTGAGTAGAAAAGAATCAAATCAAATTTAATGGAATCGAAAAGAACCGAATAGCCTCGAATTGAATCGAATCGAAAAGAATCGAAACGAATTGAATCGAAAAGCATTGAGTCGAATCAAATCGAAAAGAATCGAATCGTATCAAATTGAAAAGAGTCGAATCGATCTGAAAAGAATTGAATCGAATTGAATCGAATCGAAAAGAATCAAATTGAAACGAAAAGAATCAAATCGAATAGCAAAGAATCGAATCGAAACGAATCGATTTGAAACGAGCCGAATCGAATTGAATTGAATGAAATATTCGAATCGAATCGAAAAGAATCTAATCTAATGAAATCCAAAAGAATCAAATCGAAACAAATAGAATCAAACCGAATGGAATTGAATCGAAAAGAGTCGATTCGAATCAAATTGGAATGAAAAGAATTGAATCGAATCGAATAAAAAACAAGTGAATCGAATAGAATAGAAAAGAAGAGAATCGAAACGAAAAGAATCAAATTGAATCGAAAGGAATCGAATCGAAAAGAATCGAATCAAAGAGAAAAGACTCGAATCGAATGGAAAAGAATAGAATCAAAAAGAATCGAATTGAAACAAAAAGAATCGAATTGAATTGAATCGAAAAGAATCGAATGGAATCGAATCGAAAAGAATCGAATTGAATTAAATCGAAGAGAATCGAATCGAATTGAATTGAATCGAAGAGAATCGAATCGAATAGAAAAGAATCAAATCGAAATGAATCGATTTGAAACGAAAAGAATCGAATCGAATCAAATTGAATGAAAAGAATTGAATCGAATCAAAAAGAATTGAATCAAAAAGAATCAAACCGAAACAAAAAGAATCAAACCGAATTGAAAAGAATCTAACTGAATAGAATCGAAAAGAATCGACGTACTGAATCGAATCCAATCGAAAAAAATCTAATCGTATCAAATCGAATCGAAAAGAATTGAAATGAATAGAATAGAAAAGATTCGAATCAAATGAAAAACAATCAAATCGAGTAATATCGAATCGAAAAGAATCGAATCGAAAAGAATCGAATCGAATGGAAAAGAATTGAATTGAATCAAAAAGAATTGATTCAAATCAAAAAGAATCGAATCGATTCGAATCGAAAAGACTCGAATCGAAAAGAATCGAAAAGAATCGAATCGAATCCAAAAGGATCGAATCGCAAAGAATCGAATCTAAAGAAAAGGAATCGAATCGAATCGAAACGAATAGAATCGAAAAGAATCGATTTGAATCGAAATGAAAAGAATCGTATCGAATCAAATCGAAAAAAATCAAATGGAATCGAATCGAATCGTATCGAAAAGAATCAAATCAAATGAAAAGAATCGAATCGAATAGAAAAGAATCGAATTGATTGGAATCGACTCGAAAACAATCTAATTGAATTGAAAGGAATCGAATCAAATTTAATGGAATCGACAAGAATCGTATCAAATCAAAAAGATCGAATCGAAACGAATCAATTCGAAAAGAATCAAATCGAATCGAATCGAAAAGAATCGAATCGAAAAGAATTGAATTGAAAAGAATCGAATTGAATCGAATTGAAAAGACTCGAATCGAATTAAAAGAATCGAATCGAATCGAAAAGAATCGAATCGAATCGGAAAGAATTGAATTGGAATGAATCGATTTGAATCGAATTGAAAAGAATCGAATCGAAAAAATCGAATCGAAAAGAACTGAGTTGAGTTGAATCGAATCGAAAAGATTCGAATCGAATCGTGTCGAATCAAAAAGATGGAATCGAAACGAATCGAATCGAATCGAATCGAAAAGAATCGAATAGATAGCAAAGAATCAAATCGAATAGAAAAGAATTTGAATCGAATTGAAACGATTCGAAAAAATCGAAACTAATCGAATCATCGAATGGAAAAGAATCGAATCGAATCAAAAAGAATCGAAACGAACTGAATCGAAAGAATCGAATCGAACAGAATCGAAAAGAATTGAATCGTAATGTAACAAATCGAATCCAAATGATCGAATCAAGCCAAGTCGAAAAGAATTGAATCGAAAAGAATCGAATCAAAATGAAAAGAATCGAATAGAATCGAATTGAAAAGAATCGAATTGAACCGAATCAAATAGAATAGAATCGAACAGAATTGAATCGAATGAAAAGAATCTTATCGAATCGATTCGAAAAGAATTGAATCGAATCGAATGGAGAAGAATCAAATCAAATGGAATCGAAAAGAATCGAATCAAAGAGAATCTAATCGAAACGAAAAGAATCAATCGAATCGAAAAGAATCGAATCGAAACGAAAAGTGTCGAATCGAATCGAATCGAAAAGAATCGAATCGAACCGAAAAGAATCAAATCGAATCGAAAAGAATCGAATTGAATTGAATCGTAATGAAAAGAATCGAATCGAATCGAAAGAATCAAATCGAATCGAAAACAATTGAATCGAATGCAATCAAATCGAAAAGAATCAAATCGAATTGAAAAGAATCAAATCGAATTGATTGAATCGAAAAGAATCGAATCGAATCGCATCGCATCGAATCGAAAATAATAGAATTGAATAAAAATAATCAAATCGAATCGAATTGAGAATAATTGGAATTGAATTGAATCGATAATCGAATCGAATCAAATCGAGTCGAATCGAAACTAATCGAATCGAATCAAATCGATTCGAAAAAATCGAATCAGATTGCAACGAATCGAATCATATTGAATTGATTTGAATTGAAATGAATCGAATCTAATCAAATCAAAAAGAATCGAATCCAAAGAATCGAATTGTAGAAAATCAAATCAAAACAAAAAGATTCAAATCGAAACGAATCAAATTGAAAAGAATCGAATCGAATCGAATCGAAAAGAATCGAATCGAATCGAAAAGAATCGAATAGAAAAGAATCGTATCGAATCAAATCTAAAAGAATCGAATCGAATCGAATAAAAAAGAATCGAATCGAATTGATTCGCATCGAAAAGAATCGAATCGTATCGAATCGAAAAGAATCGAATCTATTCGAATCGAATGGAATTGAATCAAAAAGAATCGAATCGAATTGAAACGAAAAGAATCGAATAGATTCGAATTGAAACAAATCGAAAAAAATGAAAACGAATCAAATCACATCGAGTGGAAAAGAATCGAATCAAATAGAAAAGAATCGAATTGAATCGAACTGAATCGAAAAGAATCGAATAGATCAAATCAAAAAGAATCGAATCGATTCGAGATGAACCGAGTAGAATCGAGTCGAAGTGAAAAGAATTGAATCGAATCGAATCGAAAAGAATCTAATCGAAACGAAAAGAATCGAATCGAAGAGAATCTAATCGAAATGAAAAGAATCAAATCGAATCGAAAAGAATCGAATCGAAACGAAAAGTGTCGAATCGAATCGAATCGAAAAGAATCGAGTTGAATAGAAAAGAATTGAATCGAATAAAATCGATAAGATTTGAATCAAATCCAATAGAATCGAAAAGATTCGAATCGAATTGAAAAGAAACGAACCGAAGTGAAAAGAATCGAATCGAATCGAAAGAATCAAATCGAAAAAAAAATCGAATCGAAATTAAAAGAATCGAATCGAATCAAAGCATAAAGAATCGAATCTAATTGAATCGAAAGAATCGATTGAATCAAATAGAGAAGAATCTAATGGTAAGGAATCGAATCGAAAAGAATCCAATTGTATTGAATCGAATCGAAAAGAAATGAATTGAATAGATTATAAAAGAATCGAATCGAAAGGAATCGACTCGAAACGTAAAGAATCGAATCGAAAAAATTGAATAGATCGAAGAATTGAATAGAAATGAATCGAATCGAAATGAAAAGAATTGAATCGAATCGAATCGAAAACAATCGAATCAAAAAGAATCGAATTGAAACAAAAGAATCGCATTGTATTTAATCGAATCAAAAAAATCTAATTGAATCGAATCGAAAAGAATCGATTTGAAATGAAAAGAATCTAATCGAATTGATAGAAAATTGAATCGAATCGAAAACAATCGAATCGAATCGAAAAGAATCGAATTGTATGGAAACGAATCGAAAAGAATCTAATTGAGTAGAAAAGAATCAAATCAAATTTAATGGAATCGAAAAGAACCGAATAGCATCGAATTGAATCGAATCGAAAAGAATCGAAACGAATTGAATCGAAAAGCATTGAGTCGAATCAAATCGAAAAGAATCGAATCGTATCAAATTGAAAAGAATCGAATCGATCTGAAAAGAATTGAATCGAATCGAAAAGAATCAAATTGAAACGAAAAGAATCAAATCGAATAGCAAAGAATCCAATCGAAACGAATCGATTTGAAACGAGCCGAATCGAATCGAATTGAATGACATATTCGAATCGAATCGAAAAGAATCTAATCTAATGAAATCCAAAAGAATCAAATCGAAACAAATAGAATCAAACCGAATGGAATTGAATCGAAAAGAGTCGATTCGAATCAAATTGGAATGAAAAGAATTGAATCGAATCGAATAAAAAACAAGTGAATCGAATAGAATAGAAAAGAAGAGAATCGAAACGAAAAGAATCAAATTGAATCGAAAGGAATCGAATCGAAAAGAATCGAATCAAAGAGAAAAGACTCGAATCGAATGGAAAAGAATAGAATCAAAAAGAATCGAATTGAAACAAAAAGAATCGAATTGAATTGAATCGAAAAGAATCGAATGGAATCGAATCGAAAAGAATCGAATTGAATTAAATCGAAGAGAATCGAATCGAATTGAATTGAATCGAAGAGAATCGAATCGAATAGAAAAGAATCAAATCGAAATGAATCGATTTGAAACGAAAAGAATCGAATCGAATCAAATTGAATGAAAAGAATTGAATCGAATCAAAAAGAATTGAATCAAAAAGAATCAAACCGAAACAAAAAGAATCAAACCGAATTGAAAAGAATCTAACTGAATAGAATCGAAAAGAATCGACGTACCGAATCGAATCCAATCGAAAAAAATCTAATCGTATCAAATCGAATCGAAAAGAATTGAAATGAATAGAATAGAAAAGATTCGAATCAAATCAAAAACAATCAAATCGAGTAATATCGAATCGAAAAGAATCGAATCGAAAAGAATCGAATCGAATGGAAAAGAATTGAATTGAATCAAAAAGAATTGATTCAAATCAAAAAGAATCGAATCGATTCGAATCGAAAAGACTCGAATCGAAAAGAATCGAAAAGAATCGAATCGAATCAAAAAGGATCGAATCGCAAAGAATCGAATCTAAAGAAAAGGAATCGAATCGAATCGAAACGAATAGAATCGAAAAGAATCGATTTGAATCGAAATGAAAAGAATCGTATCGAATCAAATCGAAAAAAATCAAATGGAATCGAATCGAATCGTATCGAAAAGAATCAAATCAAATGAAAAGAATCGAATCGAATAGAAAAGAATCGAATTGATTGGAATCGACTCGAAAACAATCTAATTGAATTGAAAGGAATCGAATCAAATTTAATGGAATCGACAAGAATCGTATCAAATCAAAAAGATCGAATCGAAACGAATCAATTCGAAAAGAATCAAATCGAGTCGAATCGAAAAGAATCGAATCGAAAAGAATTGAATTGAAAAGAATCGAATTGAATCGAATTGAAAAGACTCGAATCGAATTAAAAGAATCGAATCGAATCGAAAAGAATCGAATCGAATCGGAAAGAATTGAATTGGAATGAATCGATTTGAATCGAATTGAAAAGAATCGAATCGAAAAAATCGAATCGAAAAGAACTGAGTTGAGTTGAATCGAATCGAAAAGATTCGAATCCAATCGTGTCGAATCAAAAAGATGGAATCGAAACGAATCGAATCGAATCGAATCGAAAAGAATCGAATAGATAGCAAAGAATCAAATCGAATAGAAAAGAATTTGAATCGAATTGAAACGATTCGAAAAAATCGAAACTAATCGAATCATCGAATGGAAAAGAATCGAATCGAATCAAAAAGAATCGAAACGAACTGAATCGAAAGAATCGAATCGAACAGAATCGAAAAGAATTGAATCGTAATGTAACAAATCGAATCCAAATGATCGAATCAAGCCAAGTCGAAAAGAATTGAATCGAAAAGAATCGAATCAAAATGAAAAGAATCGAATAGAATCGAATTGAAAAGAATCGAATTGAACCGAATCAAATAGAATAGAATCGAACAGAATTGAATCGAATGAAAAGAATCTTATCGAATCGATTCGAAAAGAATTGAATCGAATCGAATGGAGAAGAATCAAATCAAATGGAATCGAAAAGAATCGAATCAAAGAGAATCTAATCGAAACGAAAAGAATCAATCGAATCGAAAAGAATCGAATCGAAACGAAAAGTGTCGAATCGAATCGAATCGAAAAGAATCGAATCGAACCGAAAAGAATCAAATCGAATCGAAAAGAATCGAATTGAATTGAATCGTAATGAAAAGAATCGAATCGAATCGAAAGAATCAAATCGAATCGAAAACAATTGAATCGAATGCAATCAAATCGAAAAGAATCAAATCGAATTGAAAAGAATCAAATCGAATTGATTGAATCGAAAAGAATCGAATCGAATCGCATCGCATCGAATCGAAAATAATAGAATTGAATAAAAATAATCAAATCGAATCGAATTGAGAATAATTGGAATTGAATTGAATCGATAATCGAATCGAATCAAATCGAGTCGAATCGAAACTAATCGAATCGAATCAAATCGATTCGAAAAAATCGAATCAGATTGCAACGAATCGAATCATATTGAATTGATTTGAATTGAAATGAATCGAATCTAATCAAATCAAAAAGAATCGAATCCAAAGAATCGAATTGTAGAAAATCAAATCAAAACAAAAAGATTCAAATCGAAACGAATCAAATTGAAAAGAATCGAATCGAATCGAATCGAAAAGAATCGAATCGAATCGAAAAGAATCGAATAGAAAAGAATCGTATCGAATCAAATCTAAAAGAATCGAATCGAATCGAATAAAAAAGAATCGAATCGAATTGATTCGCATCGAAAAGAATCGAATCGTATCGAATCGAAAAGAATCGAATCTATTCGAATCGAATGGAATTGAATCAAAAAGAATCGAATCGAATTGAAACGAAAAGAATCGAATAGATTCGAATTGAAACAAATCGAAAAAAATGAAAACGAATCAAATCACATCGAGTGGAAAAGAATCGAATCAAATAGAAAAGAATCGAATTGAATCGAACTGAATCGAAAAGAATCGAATAGATCAAATCAAAAAGAATCGAATCGATTCGAGATGAACCGAGTAGAATCGAGTCGAAGTGAAAAGAATTGAATCGAATCGAATCGAAAAGAATCTAATCGAAACGAAAAGAATCGAATCGAAGAGAATCTAATCGAAATGAAAAGAATCAAATCGAATCGAAAAGAATCGAATCGAAACGAAAAGTGTCGAATCGAATCGAATCGAAAAGAATCGAGTTGAATAGAAAAGAATTGAATCGAATAAAATCGATAAGATTTGAATCAAATCCAATAGAATCGAAAAGATTCGAATCGAATTGAAAAGAAACGAACCGAAGTGAAAAGAATCGAATCGAATCGAAAGAATCAAATCGAAAAAAAAATCGAATCGAAATTAAAAGAATCGAATCGAATCAAAGCATAAAGAATCGAATCTAATTGAATCGAAAGAATCGATTGAATCAAATAGAGAAGAATCTAATGGTAAGGAATCGAATCGAAAAGAATCCAATTGTATTGAATCGAATCGAAAAGAAATGAATTGAATAGATTATAAAAGAATCGAATCGAAAGGAATCGACTCGAAACGTAAAGAATCGAATCGAAAAAATTGAATAGATCGAAGAATTGAATAGAAATGAATCGAATCGAAATGAAAAGAATTGAATCGAATCGAATCGAAAACAATCGAATCAAAAAGAATCGAATTGAAACAAAAGAATCGCATTGTATTTAATCGAATCAAAAAAATCTAATTGAATCGAATCGAAAAGAATCGATTTGAAATGAAAAGAATCTAATCGAATTGATAGAAAATTGAATCGAATCGAAAACAATCGAATCGAATCGAAAAGAATCGAATTGTATGGAAACGAATCGAAAAGAATCGAATTGAGTAGAAAAGAATCAAATCAAATTTAATGGAATCGAAAAGAACCGAATAGCATCGAATTGAATCGAATCGAAAAGAATCGAAACGAATTGAATCGAAAAGCATTGAGTCGAATCAAATCGAAAAGAATCGAATCGTATCAAATTGAAAAGAATCGAATCGATCTGAAAAGAATTGAATCGAATCGAAAAGAATCAAATTGAAACGAAAAGAATCAAATCGAATAGCAAAGAATCGAATCGAAACGAATCGATTTGAAACGAGCCGAATCGAATCGAATTGAATGACATATTCGAATCGAATCGAAAAGAATCTAATCTAATGAAATCCAAAAGAATCAAATCGAAACAAATAGAATCAAACCGAATGGAATTGAATCGAAAAGAGTCGATTCGAATCAAATTGGAATGAAAAGAATTGAATCGAATCGAATAAAAAACAAGTGAATCGAATAGAATAGAAAAGAAGAGAATCGAAACGAAAAGAATCAAATTGAATCGAAAGGAATCGAATCGAAAAGAATCGAATCAAAGAGAAAAGACTCGAATCGAATGGAAAAGAATAGAATCAAAAAGAATCGAATTGAAACAAAAAGAATCGAATTGAATTGAATCGAAAAGAATCGAATGGAATCGAATCGAAAAGAATCGAATTGAATTAAATCGAAGAGAATCGAATCGAATTGAATTGAATCGAAGAGAATCGAATCGAATAGAAAAGAATCAAATCGAAATGAATCGATTTGAAACGAAAAGAATCGAATCGAATCAAATTGAATGAAAAGAATTGAATCGAATCAAAAAGAATTGAATCAAAAAGAATCAAACCGAAACAAAAAGAATCAAACCGAATTGAAAAGAATCTAACTGAATAGAATCGAAAAGAATCGACGTACCGAATCGAATCCAATCGAAAAAAATCTAATCGTATCAAATCGAATCGAAAAGAATTGAAATGAATAGAATAGAAAAGATTCGAATCAAATCAAAAACAATCAAATCGAGTAATATCGAATCGAAAAGAATCGAATCGAAAAGAATCGAATCGAATGGAAAAGAATTGAATTGAATCAAAAAGAATTGATTCAAATCAAAAAGAATCGAATCGATTCGAATCGAAAAGACTCGAATCGAAAAGAATCGAAAAGAATCGAATCGAATCAAAAAGGATCGAATCGCAAAGAATCGAATCTAAAGAAAAGGAATCGAATCGAATCGAAACGAATAGAATCGAAAAGAATCGATTTGAATCGAAATGAAAAGAATCGTATCGAATCAAATCGAAAAAAATCAAATGGAATCGAATCGAATCGTATCGAAAAGAATCAAATCAAATGAAAAGAATCGAATCGAATAGAAAAGAATCGAATTGATTGGAATCGACTCGAAAACAATCTAATTGAATTGAAAGGAATCGAATCAAATTTAATGGAATCGACAAGAATCGTATCAAATCAAAAAGATCGAATCGAAACGAATCAATTCGAAAAGAATCAAATCGAATCGAATCGAAAAGAATCGAATCGAAAAGAATTGAATTGAAAAGAATCGAATTGAATCGAATTGAAAAGACTCGAATCGAATTAAAAGAATCGAATCGAATCGAAAAGAATCGAATCGAATCGGAAAGAATTGAATTGGAATGAATCGATTTGAATCGAATTGAAAAGAATCGAATCGAAAAAATCGAATCGAAAAGAACTGAGTTGAGTTGAATCGAATCGAAAAGATTCGAATCGAATCGTGTCGAATCAAAAAGATGGAATCGAAACGAATCGAATCGAATCGAATCGAAAAGAATCGAATAGATAGCAAAGAATCAAATCGAATAGAAAAGAATTTGAATCGAATTGAAACGATTCGAAAAAATCGAAACTAATCGAATCATCGAATGGAAAAGAATCGAATCGAATCAAAAAGAATCGAAACGAACTGAATCGAAAGAATCGAATCGAACAGAATCGAAAAGAATTGAATCGTAATGTAACAAATCGAATCCAAATGATCGAATCAAGCCAAGTCGAAAAGAATTGAATCGAAAAGAATCGAATCAAAATGAAAAGAATCGAATAGAATCGAATTGAAAAGAATCGAATTGAACCGAATCAAATAGAATAGAATCGAACAGAATTGAATCGAATGAAAAGAATCTTATCGAATCGATTCGAAAAGAATTGAATCGAATCGAATGGAGAAGAATCAAATCAAATGGAATCGAAAAGAATCGAATCAAAGAGAATCTAATCGAAACGAAAAGAATCAATCGAATCGAAAAGAATCGAATCGAAACGAAAAGTGTCGAATCGAATCGAATCGAAAAGAATCGAATCGAACCGAAAAGAATCAAATCGAATCGAAAAGAATCGAATTGAATTGAATCGTAATGAAAAGAATCGAATCGAATCGAAAGAATCAAATCGAATCGAAAACAATTGAATCGAATGCAATCAAATCGAAAAGAATCGAATCGAATTGAAAAGAATCAAATCGAATTGATTGAATCGAAAAGAATCGAATCGAATCGAATCGCATCGAATCGAAAATAATAGAATTGAATAAAAATAATCAAATCGAATCGAATTGAGAATAATTGGAATTGAATTGAATCGATAATCGAATCGAATCAAATCGAGTCGAATCGAAACTAATCGAATCGAATCAAATCGATTCGAAAAAATCGAATCAGATTGCAACGAATCGAATCATATTGAATTGATTTGAATTGAAATGAATCGAATCTAATCAAATCAAAAAGAATCGAATCCAAACAATCGAATTGTAGAAAATCAAATCAAAACAAAAAGATTCAAATCGAAACGAATCAAAATGAAAAGAATCGAATCGAATCGAATCGAAAAGAATCGAATCGAATCGAAAAGAATCGAATCGAATCGAAAAGAATCGAATAGAAAAGAATCGTATCGAATCAAATCTAAAAGAATCGAATCGAATCGAATAAAAAAGAATCGAATCGAATTGATTCGCATCGAAAAGAATCGAATCGTATCGAATCGAAAAGAATCGAATCTATTCGAATCGAATGGAATTGAATCAAAAAGAATCGAATCGAATTGAAACGAAAAGAATCGAATAGATTCGAATTGAAACAAATCGAAAAAAATGAAAACGAATCAAATCACATCGAGTGGAAAAGAATCGAATCAAATAGAAAAGAATCGAATTGAATCGAACTGAATCGAAAAGAATCGAATAGATCAAATCAAAAAGAATCGAATCGATTCGAGATGAACCGAGTAGAATCGAGTCGAAGTGAAAAGAATTGAATCGAATCGAATCGAGAAGAATCGAATCGAAACGAAAAGAATCGAATCGAAGAGAATCTAATCGAAATGAAAAGAATCAAATCGAATCGAAAAGAATCGAATCGAAACGAAAAGTGTCGAATCGAATCGAATCGAAAAGAATCGAGTTGAATAGAAAAGAATTGAATCGAATAAAATCGATAAGATTTGAATCAAATCCAATAGAATCGAAAAGATTCGAATCGAATTGAAAAGAAACGAACCGAAGTGAAAAGAATCGAATCGAATCGAAAGAATCAAATCGAAAAAAAAATCGAATCGAAATTAAAAGAATCGAATCGAATCAAAGCATAAAGAATCGAATCTAATTGAATCGAAAGAATCGATTGAATCAAATAGAGAAGAATCTAATGGTAAGGAATCGAATCGAAAAGAATCCAATTGTATTGAATCGAATCGAAAAGAAATGAATTGAATAGATTATAAAAGAATCGAATCGAAAGGAATCGACTCGAAACGTAAAGAATCGAATCGAAAAAATTGAATAGATCGAAGAATTGAATAGAAATGAATCGAATCGAAATGAAAAGAATCGAATCGAATCGAATCGAAAACAATCGAATCAAAAAGAATCGAATTGAAACAAAAGAATCGCATTGTATTTAATCGAATCAAAAAAATCTAATTGAATCGAATCGAAAAGAATCGATTTGAAATGAAAAGAATCTAATCGAATTGATAGAAAATTGAATCGAATCGAAAACAATCGAATCGAATCGAAAAGAATCGAATTGTATGGAAACGAATCGAAAAGAATCTAATTGAGTAGAAAAGAATCAAATCAAATTTAATGGAATCGAAAAGAACCGAATAGCCTCGAATTGAATCGAATCGAAAAGAATCGAAACGAATTGAATCGAAAAGCATTGAGTCGAATCAAATCGAAAAGAATCGAATCGTATCAAATTGAAAAGAGTCGAATCGATCTGAAAAGAATTGAATCGAATTGAATCGAATCGAAAAGAATCAAATTGAAACGAAAAGAATCAAATCGAATAGCAAAGAATCGAATCGAAACGAATCGATTTGAAACGAGCCGAATCGAATTGAATTGAATGAAATATTCGAATCGAATCGAAAAGAATCTAATCTAATGAAATCCAAAAGAATCAAATCGAAACAAATAGAATCAAACCGAATGGAATTGAATCGAAAAGAGTCGATTCGAATCAAATTGGAATGAAAAGAATTGAATCGAATCGAATAAAAAACAAGTGAATCGAATAGAATAGAAAAGAAGAGAATCGAAACGAAAAGAATCAAATTGAATCGAAAGGAATCGAATCGAAAAGAATCGAATCAAAGAGAAAAGACTCGAATCGAATGGAAAAGAATAGAATCAAAAAGAATCGAATTGAAACAAAAAGAATCGAATTGAATTGAATCGAAAAGAATCGAATGGAATCGAATCGAAAAGAATCGAATTGAATTAAATCGAAGAGAATCGAATCGAATTGAATTGAATCGAATCGAATAGAAAAGAATCAAATCGAAATGAATCGATTTGAAACGAAAAGAATCGAATCGAATCAAATTGAATGAAAAGAATTGAATCGAATCAAAAAGAATTGAATCAAAAAGAATCAAACCGAAACAAAAAGAATCAAACCGAATTGAAAAGAATCTAACTGAATAGAATCGAAAACAATCGACGTACTGAATCGAATCCAATCGAAAAAAATCTAATCGTATCAAATCGAATCGAAAAGAATTGAAATGAATAGAATAGAAAAGATTCGAATCAAATGAAAAACAATCAAATCGAGTAATATCGAATCGAAAAGAATCGAATCGAAAAGAATCGAATCGAATGGAAAAGAATTGAATTGAATCAAAAAGAATTGATTCAAATCAAAAAGAATCGAATCGATTCGAATCGAAAAGACTCGAATCGAAAAGAATCGAAAAGAATCGAATCGAATCCAAAAGGATCGAATCGCAAAGAATCGAATCTAAAGAAAAGGAATCGAATCGAATCGAAACGAATAGAATCGAAAAGAATCGATTTGAATCGAAATGAAAAGAATCGTATCGAATCAAATCGAAAAAAATCAAATGGAATCGAATCGAATCGTATCGAAAAGAATCAAATCAAGTGAAAAGAATCGAATCGAATAGAAAAGAATCGAATTGATTGGAATCGACTCGAAAACAATCTAATTGAATTGAAAGGAATCGAATCAAATTTAATGGAATCGACAAGAATCGTATCAAATCAAAAAGATCGAATCGAAACGAATCAATTCGAAAAGAATCAAATCGAATCGAATCGAAAAGAATCGAATCGAAAAGAATTGAATTGAAAAGAATCGAATTGAATCGAATTGAAAAGACTCGAATCGAATTAAAAGAATCGAATCGAATCGAAAAGAATCGAATCGAATCGGAAAGAATTGAATTGGAATGAATCGATTTGAATCGAATTGAAAAGAATCGAATCGAAAAAATCGAATCGAAAAGAACTGAGTTGAGTTGAATCGAATCGAAAAGATTCGAATCGAATCGTGTCGAATCAAAAAGATGGAATCGAAACGAATCGAATCGAATCGAATCGAAAAGAATCGAATAGATAGCAAAGAATCAAATCGAATAGAAAAGAATTTGAATCGAATTGAAACGATTCGAAAAAATCGAAACTAATCGAATCATCGAATGGAAAAGAATCGAATCGAATCAAAAAGAATCGAAACGAACTGAATCGAAAGAATCGAATCGAACAGAATCGAAAAGAATTGAATCGTAATGTAACAAATCGAATCCAAATGATCGAATCAAGCCAAGTCGAAAAGAATTGAATCGAAAAGAATCGAATCAAAATGAAAAGAATCGAATAGAATCGAATTGAAAAGAATCGAATTGAACCGAATCAAATAGAATAGAATCGAACAGAATTGAATCGAATGAAAAGAATCTTATCGAATCGATTCGAAAAGAATTGAATCGAATCGAATGGAGAAGAATCAAATCAAATGGAATCGAAAAGAATCGAATCAAAGAGAATCTAATCGAAACGAAAAGAATCAATCGAATCGAAAAGAATCGAATCGAAACGAAAAGTGTCGAATCGAATCGAATCGAAAAGAATCGAATCGAACCGAAAAGAATCAAATCGAATCGAAAAGAATCGAATTGAATTGAATCGTAATGAAAAGAATCGAATCGAATCGAAAGAATCAAATCGAATCGAAAACAATTGAATCGAATGCAATCAAATCGAAAAGAATCGAATCGAATTGAAAAGAATCAAATCGAATTGATTGAATCGAAAAGAATCGAATCGAATCGAATCGCATCGAATCGAAAATAATAGAATTGAATAAAAATAATCAAATCGAATCGAATTGAGAATAATTGGAATTGAATTGAATCGATAATCGAATCGAATCAAATCGAGTCGAATCGAAACTAATCGAATCGAATCAAATCGATTCGAAAAAATCGAATCAGATTGCAACGAATCGAATCATATTGAATTGATTTGAATTGAAATGAATCGAATCTAATCAAATCAAAAAGAATCGAATCCAAAGAATCGAATTGTAGAAAATCAAATCAAAACAAAAAGATTCAAATCGAAACGAATCAAATTGAAAAGAATCGAATCGAATCGAATCGAAAAGAATCGAATCGAATCGAAAAGAATCGAATAGAAAAGAATCGTATCGAATCAAATCTAAAAGAATCGAATCGAATCGAATAAAAAAGAATCGAATCGAATTGATTCGCATCGAAAAGAATCGAATCGTATCGAATCGAAAAGAATCGAATCTATTCGAATCGAATGGAATTGAATCAAAAAGAATCGAATCGAATTGAAACGAAAAGAATCGAATAGATTCGAATTGAAACAAATCGAAAAAAATGAAAACGAATCAAATCACATCGAGTGGAAAAGAATCGAATCAAATAGAAAAGAATCGAATTGAATCGAACTGAATCGAAAAGAATCGAATAGATCAAATCAAAAAGAATCGAATCGATTCGAGATGAACCGAGTAGAATCGAGTCGAAGTGAAAAGAATTGAATCGAATCGAATCGAAAAGAATCTAATCGAAACGAAAAGAATCGAATCGAAGAGAATCTAATCGAAATGAAAAGAATCAAATCGAATCGAAAAGAATCGAATCGAAACGAAAAGTGTCGAATCGAATCGAATCGAAAAGAATCGAGTTGAATAGAAAAGAATTGAATCGAATAAAATCGATAAGATTTGAATCAAATCCAATAGAATCGAAAAGATTCGAATCGAATTGAAAAGAAACGAACCGAAGTGAAAAGAATCGAATCGAATCGAAAGAATCAAATCGAAAAAAAAATCGAATCGAAATTAAAAGAATCGAATCGAATCAAAGCATAAAGAATCGAATCTAATTGAATCGAAAGAATCGATTGAATCAAATAGAGAAGAATCTAATGGTAAGGAATCGAATCGAAAAGAATCCAATTGTATTGAATCGAATCGAAAAGAAATGAATTGAATAGATTATAAAAGAATCGAATCGAAAGGAATCGACTCGAAACGTAAAGAATCGAATCGAAAAAATTGAATAGATCGAAGAATTGAATAGAAATGAATCGAATCGAAATGAAAAGAATTGAATCGAATCGAATCGAAAACAATCGAATCAAAAAGAATCGAATTGAAACAAAAGAATCGCATTGTATTTAATCGAATCAAAAAAATCTAATTGAATCGAATCGAAAAGAATCGATTTGAAATGAAAAGAATCTAATCGAATTGATAGAAAATTGAATCGAATCGAAAACAATCGAATCGAATCGAAAAGAATCGAATTGTATGGAAACGAATCGAAAAGAATCGAATTGAGTAGAAAAGAATCAAATCAAATTTAATGGAATCGAAAAGAACCGAATAGCATCGAATTGAATCGAATCGAAAAGAATCGAAACGAATTGAATCGAAAAGCATTGAGTCGAATCAAATCGAAAAGAATCGAATCGTATCAAATTGAAAAGAATCGAATCGATCTGAAAAGAATTGAATCGAATCGAAAAGAATCAAATTGAAACGAAAAGAATCAAATCGAATAGCAAAGAATCGAATCGAAACGAATCGATTTGAAACGAGCCGAATCGAATCGAATTGAATGACATATTCGAATCGAATCGAAAAGAATCTAATCTAATGAAATCCAAAAGAATCAAATCGAAACAAATAGAATCAAACCGAATGGAATTGAATCGAAAAGAGTCGATTCGAATCAAATTGGAATGAAAAGAATTGAATCGAATCGAATAAAAAACAAGTGAATCGAATAGAATAGAAAAGAAGAGAATCGAAACGAAAAGAATCAAATTGAATCGAAAGGAATCGAATCGAAAAGAATCGAATCAAAGAGAAAAGACTCGAATCGAATGGAAAAGAATAGAATCAAAAAGAATCGAATTGAAACAAAAAGAATCGAATTGAATTGAATCGAAAAGAATCGAATGGAATCGAATCGAAAAGAATCGAATTGAATTAAATCGAAGAGAATCGAATCGAATTGAATTGAATCGAAGAGAATCGAATCGAATAGAAAAGAATCAAATCGAAATGAATCGATTTGAAACGAAAAGAATCGAATCGAATCAAATTGAATGAAAAGAATTGAATCGAATCAAAAAGAATTGAATCAAAAAGAATCAAACCGAAACAAAAAGAATCAAACCGAATTGAAAAGAATCTAACTGAATAGAATCGAAAAGAATCGACGTACCGAATCGAATCCAATCGAAAAAAATCTAATCGTATCAAATCGAATCGAAAAGAATTGAAATGAATAGAATAGAAAAGATTCGAATCAAATCAAAAACAATCAAATCGAGTAATATCGAATCGAAAAGAATCGAATCGAAAAGAATCGAATCGAATGGAAAAGAATTGAATTGAATCAAAAAGAATTGATTCAAATCAAAAAGAATCGAATCGATTCGAATCGAAAAGACTCGAATCGAAAAGAATCGAAAAGAATCGAATCGAATCAAAAAGGATCGAATCGCAAAGAATCGAATCTAAAGAAAAGGAATCGAATCGAATCGAAACGAATAGAATCGAAAAGAATCGATTTGAATCGAAATGAAAAGAATCGTATCGAATCAAATCGAAAAAAATCAAATGGAATCGAATCGAATCGTATCGAAAAGAATCAAATCAAATGAAAAGAATCGAATCGAATAGAAAAGAATCGAATTGATTGGAATCGACTCGAAAACAATCTAATTGAATTGAAAGGAATCGAATCAAATTTAATGGAATCGACAAGAATCGTATCAAATCAAAAAGATCGAATCGAAACGAATCAATTCGAAAAGAATCAAATCGAATCGAATCGAAAAGAATCGAATCGAAAAGAATTGAATTGAAAAGAATCGAATTGAATCGAATTGAAAAGACTCGAATCGAATTAAAAGAATCGAATCGAATCGAAAAGAATCGAATCGAATCGGAAAGAATTGAATTGGAATGAATCGATTTGAATCGAATTGAAAAGAATCGAATCGAAAAAATCGAATCGAAAAGAACTGAGTTGAGTTGAATCGAATCGAAAAGATTCGAATCGAATCGTGTCGAATCAAAAAGATGGAATCGAAACGAATCGAATCGAATCGAATCGAAAAGAATCGAATAGATAGCAAAGAATCAAATCGAATAGAAAAGAATTTGAATCGAATTGAAACGATTCGAAAAAATCGAAACTAATCGAATCATCGAATGGAAAAGAATCGAATCGAATCAAAAAGAATCGAAACGAACTGAATCGAAAGAATCGAATCGAACAGAATCGAAAAGAATTGAATCGTAATGTAACAAATCGAATCCAAATGATCGAATCAAGCCAAGTCGAAAAGAATTGAATCGAAAAGAATCGAATCAAAATGAAAAGAATCGAATAGAATCGAATTGAAAAGAATCGAATTGAACCGAATCAAATAGAATAGAATCGAACAGAATTGAATCGAATGAAAAGAATCTTATCGAATCGATTCGAAAAGAATTGAATCGAATCGAATGGAGAAGAATCAAATCAAATGGAATCGAAAAGAATCGAATCAAAGAGAATCTAATCGAAACGAAAAGAATCAATCGAATCGAAAAGAATCGAATCGAAACGAAAAGTGTCGAATCGAATCGAATCGAAAAGAATCGAATCGAACCGAAAAGAATCAAATCGAATCGAAAAGAATCGAATTGAATTGAATCGTAATGAAAAGAATCGAATCGAATCGAAAGAATCAAATCGAATCGAAAACAATTGAATCGAATGCAATCAAATCGAAAAGAATCGAATCGAATTGAAAAGAATCAAATCGAATTGATTGAATCGAAAAGAATCGAATCGAATCGAATCGCATCGAATCGAAAATAATAGAATTGAATAAAAATAATCAAATCGAATCGAATTGAGAATAATTGGAATTGAATTGAATCGATAATCGAATCGAATCAAATCGAGTCGAATCGAAACTAATCGAATCGAATCAAATCGATTCGAAAAAATCGAATCAGATTGCAACGAATCGAATCATATTGAATTGATTTGAATTGAAATGAATCGAATCTAATCAAATCAAAAAGAATCGAATCCAAACAATCGAATTGTAGAAAATCAAATCAAAACAAAAAGATTCAAATCGAAACGAATCAAAATGAAAAGAATCGAATCGAATCGAATCGAAAAGAATCGAATCGAATCGAAAAGAATCGAATCGAATCGAAAAGAATCGAATAGAAAAGAATCGTATCGAATCAAATCTAAAAGAATCGAATCGAATCGAATAAAAAAGAATCGAATCGAATTGATTCGCATCGAAAAGAATCGAATCGTATCGAATCGAAAAGAATCGAATCTATTCGAATCGAATGGAATTGAATCAAAAAGAATCGAATCGAATTGAAACGAAAAGAATCGAATAGATTCGAATTGAAACAAATCGAAAAAAATGAAAACGAATCAAATCACATCGAGTGGAAAAGAATCGAATCAAATAGAAAAGAATCGAATTGAATCGAACTGAATCGAAAAGAATCGAATAGATCAAATCAAAAAGAATCGAATCGATTCGAGATGAACCGAGTAGAATCGAGTCGAAGTGAAAAGAATTGAATCGAATCGAATCGAGAAGAATCGAATCGAAACGAAAAGAATCGAATCGAAGAGAATCTAATCGAAATGAAAAGAATCAAATCGAATCGAAAAGAATCGAATCGAAACGAAAAGTGTCGAATCGAATCGAATCGAAAAGAATCGAGTTGAATAGAAAAGAATTGAATCGAATAAAATCGATAAGATTTGAATCAAATCCAATAGAATCGAAAAGATTCGAATCGAATTGAAAAGAAACGAACCGAAGTGAAAAGAATCGAATCGAATCGAAAGAATCAAATCGAAAAAAAAATCGAATCGAAATTAAAAGAATCGAATCGAATCAAAGCATAAAGAATCGAATCTAATTGAATCGAAAGAATCGATTGAATCAAATAGAGAAGAATCTAATGGTAAGGAATCGAATCGAAAAGAATCCAATTGTATTGAATCGAATCGAAAAGAAATGAATTGAATAGATTATAAAAGAATCGAATCGAAAGGAATCGACTCGAAACGTAAAGAATCGAATCGAAAAAATTGAATAGATCGAAGAATTGAATAGAAATGAATCGAATCGAAATGAAAAGAATCGAATCGAATCGAATCGAAAACAATCGAATCAAAAAGAATCGAATTGAAACAAAAGAATCGCATTGTATTTAATCGAATCAAAAAAATCTAATTGAATCGAATCGAAAAGAATCGATTTGAAATGAAAAGAATCTAATCGAATTGATAGAAAATTGAATCGAATCGAAAACAATCGAATCGAATCGAAAAGAATCGAATTGTATGGAAACGAATCGAAAAGAATCTAATTGAGTAGAAAAGAATCAAATCAAATTTAATGGAATCGAAAAGAACCGAATAGCCTCGAATTGAATCGAATCGAAAAGAATCGAAACGAATTGAATCGAAAAGCATTGAGTCGAATCAAATCGAAAAGAATCGAATCGTATCAAATTGAAAAGAGTCGAATCGATCTGAAAAGAATTGAATCGAATTGAATCGAATCGAAAAGAATCAAATTGAAACGAAAAGAATCAAATCGAATAGCAAAGAATCGAATCGAAACGAATCGATTTGAAACGAGCCGAATCGAATTGAATTGAATGAAATATTCGAATCGAATCGAAAAGAATCTAATCTAATGAAATCCAAAAGAATCAAATCGAAACAAATAGAATCAAACCGAATGGAATTGAATCGAAAAGAGTCGATTCGAATCAAATTGGAATGAAAAGAATTGAATCGAATCGAATAAAAAACAAGTGAATCGAATAGAATAGAAAAGAAGAGAATCGAAACGAAAAGAATCAAATTGAATCGAAAGGAATCGAATCGAAAAGAATCGAATCAAAGAGAAAAGACTCGAATCGAATGGAAAAGAATAGAATCAAAAAGAATCGAATTGAAACAAAAAGAATCGAATTGAATTGAATCGAAAAGAATCGAATGGAATCGAATCGAAAAGAATCGAATTGAATTAAATCGAAGAGAATCGAATCGAATTGAATTGAATCGAATCGAATAGAAAAGAATCAAATCGAAATGAATCGATTTGAAACGAAAAGAATCGAATCGAATCAAATTGAATGAAAAGAATTGAATCGAATCAAAAAGAATTGAATCAAAAAGAATCAAACCGAAACAAAAAGAATCAAACCGAATTGAAAAGAATCTAACTGAATAGAATCGAAAACAATCGACGTACTGAATCGAATCCAATCGAAAAAAATCTAATCGTATCAAATCGAATCGAAAAGAATTGAAATGAATAGAATAGAAAAGATTCGAATCAAATGAAAAACAATCAAATCGAGTAATATCGAATCGAAAAGAATCGAATCGAAAAGAATCGAATCGAATGGAAAAGAATTGAATTGAATCAAAAAGAATTGATTCAAATCAAAAAGAATCGAATCGATTCGAATCGAAAAGACTCGAATCGAAAAGAATCGAAAAGAATCGAATCGAATCCAAAAGGATCGAATCGCAAAGAATCGAATCTAAAGAAAAGGAATCGAATCGAATCGAAACGAATAGAATCGAAAAGAATCGATTTGAATCGAAATGAAAAGAATCGTATCGAATCAAATCGAAAAAAATCAAATGGAATCGAATCGAATCGTATCGAAAAGAATCAAATCAAGTGAAAAGAATCGAATCGAATAGAAAAGAATCGAATTGATTGGAATCGACTCGAAAACAATCTAATTGAATTGAAAGGAATCGAATCAAATTTAATGGAATCGACAAGAATCGTATCAAATCAAAAAGATCGAATCGAAACGAATCAATTCGAAAAGAATCAAATCGAATCGAATCGAAAAGAATCGAATCGAAAAGAATTGAATTGAAAAGAATCGAATTGAATCGAATTGAAAAGACTCGAATCGAATTAAAAGAATCGAATCGAATCGAAAAGAATCGAATCGAATCGGAAAGAATTGAATTGGAATGAATCGATTTGAATCGAATTGAAAAGAATCGAATCGAAAAAATCGAATCGAAAAGAACTGAGTTGAGTTGAATCGAATCGAAAAGATTCGAATCGAATCGTGTCGAATCAAAAAGATGGAATCGAAACGAATCGAATCGAATCGAATCGAAAAGAATCGAATAGATAGCAAAGAATCAAATCGAATAGAAAAGAATTTGAATCGAATTGAAACGATTCGAAAAAATCGAAACTAATCGAATCATCGAATGGAAAAGAATCGAATCGAATCAAAAAGAATCGAAACGAACTGAATCGAAAGAATCGAATCGAACAGAATCGAAAAGAATTGAATCGTAATGTAACAAATCGAATCCAAATGATCGAATCAAGCCAAGTCGAAAAGAATTGAATCGAAAAGAATCGAATCAAAATGAAAAGAATCGAATAGAATCGAATTGAAAAGAATCGAATTGAACCGAATCAAATAGAATAGAATCGAACAGAATTGAATCGAATGAAAAGAATCTTATCGAATCGATTCGAAAAGAATTGAATCGAATCGAATGGAGAAGAATCAAATCAAATGGAATCGAAAAGAATCGAATCAAAGAGAATCTAATCGAAACGAAAAGAATCAATCGAATCGAAAAGAATCGAATCGAAACGAAAAGTGTCGAATCGAATCGAATCGAAAAGAATCGAATCGAACCGAAAAGAATCAAATCGAATCAAAAAGAATCGAATTGAATTGAATCGTAATGAAAAGAATCGAATCGAATCGAAAGAATCAAATCGAATCGAAAACAATTGAATCGAATGCAATCAAATCGAAAAGAATCAAATCGAATTGAAAAGAATCAAATCGAATTGATTGAATCGAAAAGAATCGAATCGAATCGCATCGCATCGAATCGAAAATAATAGAATTGAATAAAAATAATCAAATCGAATCGAATTGAGAATAATTGGAATTGAATTGAATCGATAATCGAATCGAATCAAATCGAGTCGAATCGAAACTAATCGAATCGAATCAAATCGATTCGAAAAAATCGAATCAGATTGCAACGAATCGAATCATATTGAATTGATTTGAATTGAAATGAATCGAATCTAATCAAATCAAAAAGAATCGAATCCAAAGAATCGAATTGTAGAAAATCAAATCAAAACAAAAAGATTCAAATCGAAACGAATCAAATTGAAAAGAATCGAATCGAATCGAATCGAAAAGAATCGAATCGAATCGAAAAGAATCGAATAGAAAAGAATCGTATCGAATCAAATCTAAAAGAATCGAATCGAATCGAATAAAAAAGAATCGAATCGAATTGATTCGCATCGAAAAGAATCGAATCGTATCGAATCGAAAAGAATCGAATCTATTCGAATCGAATGGAATTGAATCAAAAAGAATCGAATCGAATTGAAACGAAAAGAATCGAATAGATTCGAATTGAAACAAATCGAAAAAAATGAAAACGAATCAAATCACATCGAGTGGAAAA
Source organism: Canis lupus baileyi (assembly GCF_048164855.1). NCBI lineage: Eukaryota > Metazoa > Chordata > Mammalia > Carnivora > Canidae > Canis > Canis lupus. The sequence continues at coordinate 31,464,560 of NC_132871.1, read as the reverse complement.
GAATCGAATCAAATAGAAAAGAATCGAATTGAATCGAACTGAATCGAAAAGAATCGAATAGATCAAATCAAAAAGAATCGAATCGATTCGAGATGAACCGAGTAGAATCGAGTCGAAGTGAAAAGAATTGAATCGAATCGAATCGAAAAGAATCTAATCGAAACGAAAAGAATCGAATCGAAGAGAATCTAATCGAAATGAAAAGAATCAAATCGAATCGAAAAGAATCGAATCGAAACGAAAAGTGTCGAATCGAATCGAATCGAAAAGAATCGAGTTGAATAGAAAAGAATTGAATCGAATAAAATCGATAAGATTTGAATCAAATCCAATAGAATCGAAAAGATTCGAATCGAATTGAAAAGAAACGAACCGAAGTGAAAAGAATCGAATCGAATCGAAAGAATCAAATCGAAAAAAAAATCGAATCGAAATTAAAAGAATCGAATCGAATCAAAGCATAAAGAATCGAATCTAATTGAATCGAAAGAATCGATTGAATCAAATAGAGAAGAATCTAATGGTAAGGAATCGAATCGAAAAGAATCCAATTGTATTGAATCGAATCGAAAAGAAATGAATTGAATAGATTATAAAAGAATCGAATCGAAAGGAATCGACTCGAAACGTAAAGAATCGAATCGAAAAAATTGAATAGATCGAAGAATTGAATAGAAATGAATCGAATCGAAATGAAAAGAATTGAATCGAATCGAATCGAAAACAATCGAATCAAAAAGAATCGAATTGAAACAAAAGAATCGCATTGTATTTAATCGAATCAAAAAAATCTAATTGAATCGAATCGAAAAGAATCGATTTGAAATGAAAAGAATCTAATCGAATTGATAGAAAATTGAATCGAATCGAAAACAATCGAATCGAATCGAAAAGAATCGAATTGTATGGAAACGAATCGAAAAGAATCGAATTGAGTAGAAAAGAATCAAATCAAATTTAATGGAATCGAAAAGAACCGAATAGCATCGAATTGAATCGAATCGAAAAGAATCGAAACGAATTGAATCGAAAAGCATTGAGTCGAATCAAATCGAAAAGAATCGAATCGTATCAAATTGAAAAGAATCGAATCGATCTGAAAAGAATTGAATCGAATCGAAAAGAATCAAATTGAAACGAAAAGAATCAAATCGAATAGCAAAGAATCGAATCGAAACGAATCGATTTGAAACGAGCCGAATCGAATCGAATTGAATGACATATTCGAATCGAATCGAAAAGAATCTAATCTAATGAAATCCAAAAGAATCAAATCGAAACAAATAGAATCAAACCGAATGGAATTGAATCGAAAAGAGTCGATTCGAATCAAATTGGAATGAAAAGAATTGAATCGAATCGAATAAAAAACAAGTGAATCGAATAGAATAGAAAAGAAGAGAATCGAAACGAAAAGAATCAAATTGAATCGAAAGGAATCGAATCGAAAAGAATCGAATCAAAGAGAAAAGACTCGAATCGAATGGAAAAGAATAGAATCAAAAAGAATCGAATTGAAACAAAAAGAATCGAATTGAATTGAATCGAAAAGAATCGAATGGAATCGAATCGAAAAGAATCGAATTGAATTAAATCGAAGAGAATCGAATCGAATTGAATTGAATCGAAGAGAATCGAATCGAATAGAAAAGAATCAAATCGAAATGAATCGATTTGAAACGAAAAGAATCGAATCGAATCAAATTGAATGAAAAGAATTGAATCGAATCAAAAAGAATTGAATCAAAAAGAATCAAACCGAAACAAAAAGAATCAAACCGAATTGAAAAGAATCTAACTGAATAGAATCGAAAAGAATCGACGTACCGAATCGAATCCAATCGAAAAAAATCTAATCGTATCAAATCGAATCGAAAAGAATTGAAATGAATAGAATAGAAAAGATTCGAATCAAATGAAAAACAATCAAATCGAGTAATATCGAATCGAAAAGAATCGAATCGAAAAGAATCGAATCGAATGGAAAAGAATTGAATTGAATCAAAAAGAATTGATTCAAATCAAAAAGAATCGAATCGATTCGAATCGAAAAGACTCGAATCGAAAAGAATCGAAAAGAATCGAATCGAATCAAAAAGGATCGAATCGCAAAGAATCGAATCTAAAGAAAAGGAATCGAATCGAATCGAAACGAATAGAATCGAAAAGAATCGATTTGAATCGAAATGAAAAGAATCGTATCGAATCAAATCGAAAAAAATCAAATGGAATCGAATCGAATCGTATCGAAAAGAATCAAATCAAATGAAAAGAATCGAATCGAATAGAAAAGAATCGAATTGATTGGAATCGACTCGAAAACAATCTAATTGAATTGAAAGGAATCGAATCAAATTTAATGGAATCGACAAGAATCGTATCAAATCAAAAAGATCGAATCGAAACGAATCAATTCGAAAAGAATCAAATCGAATCGAATCGAAAAGAATCGAATCGAAAAGAATTGAATTGAAAAGAATCGAATTGAATCGAATTGAAAAGACTCGAATCGAATTAAAAGAATCGAATCGAATCGAAAAGAATCGAATCGAATCGGAAAGAATTGAATTGGAATGAATCGATTTGAATCGAATTGAAAAGAATCGAATCGAAAAAATCGAATCGAAAAGAACTGAGTTGAGTTGAATCGAATCGAAAAGATTCGAATCGAATCGTGTCGAATCAAAAAGATGGAATCGAAACGAATCGAATCGAATCGAATCGAAAAGAATCGAATAGATAGCAAAGAATCAAATCGAATAGAAAAGAATTTGAATCGAATTGAAACGATTCGAAAAAATCGAAACTAATCGAATCATCGAATGGAAAAGAATCGAATCGAATCAAAAAGAATCGAAACGAACTGAATCGAAAGAATCGAATCGAACAGAATCGAAAAGAATTGAATCGTAATGTAACAAATCGAATCCAAATGATCGAATCAAGCCAAGTCGAAAAGAATTGAATCGAAAAGAATCGAATCAAAATGAAAAGAATCGAATAGAATCGAATTGAAAAGAATCGAATTGAACCGAATCAAATAGAATAGAATCGAACAGAATTGAATCGAATGAAAAGAATCTTATCGAATCGATTCGAAAAGAATTGAATCGAATCGAATGGAGAAGAATCAAATCAAATGGAATCGAAAAGAATCGAATCAAAGAGAATCTAATCGAAACGAAAAGAATCAATCGAATCGAAAAGAATCGAATCGAAACGAAAAGTGTCGAATCGAATCGAATCGAAAAGAATCGAATCGAACCGAAAAGAATCAAATCGAATCGAAAAGAATCGAATTGAATTGAATCGTAATGAAAAGAATCGAATCGAATCGAAAGAATCAAATCGAATCGAAAACAATTGAATCGAATGCAATCAAATCGAAAAGAATCGAATCGAATTGAAAAGAATCAAATCGAATTGATTGAATCGAAAAGAATCGAATCGAATCGAATCGCATCGAATCGAAAATAATAGAATTGAATAAAAATAATCAAATCGAATCGAATTGAGAATAATTGGAATTGAATTGAATCGATAATCGAATCGAATCAAATCGAGTCGAATCGAAACTAATCGAATCGAATCAAATCGATTCGAAAAAATCGAATCAGATTGCAACGAATCGAATCATATTGAATTGATTTGAATTGAAATGAATCGAATCTAATCAAATCAAAAAGAATCGAATCCAAACAATCGAATTGTAGAAAATCAAATCAAAACAAAAAGATTCAAATCGAAACGAATCAAAATGAAAAGAATCGAATCGAATCGAATCGAAAAGAATCGAATCGAATCGAAAAGAATCGAATCGAATCGAAAAGAATCGAATAGAAAAGAATCGTATCGAATCAAATCTAAAAGAATCGAATCGAATCGAATAAAAAAGAATCGAATCGAATTGATTCGCATCGAAAAGAATCGAATCGTATCGAATCGAAAAGAATCGAATCTATTCGAATCGAATGGAATTGAATCAAAAAGAATCGAATCGAATTGAAACGAAAAGAATCGAATAGATTCGAATTGAAACAAATCGAAAAAAATGAAAACGAATCAAATCACATCGAGTGGAAAAGAATCGAATCAAATAGAAAAGAATCGAATTGAATCGAACTGAATCGAAAAGAATCGAATAGATCAAATCAAAAAGAATCGAATCGATTCGAGATGAACCGAGTAGAATCGAGTCGAAGTGAAAAGAATTGAATCGAATCGAATCGAAAAGAATCGAATCGAAACGAAAAGAATCGAATCGAAGAGAATCTAATCGAAATGAAAAGAATCAAATCGAATCGAAAAGAATCGAATCGAAACGAAAAGTGTCGAATCGAATCGAATCGAAAAGAATCGAGTTGAATAGAAAAGAATTGAATCGAATAAAATCGATAAGATTTGAATCAAATCCAATAGAATCGAAAAGATTCGAATCGAATTGAAAAGAAACGAACCGAAGTGAAAAGAATCGAATCGAATCGAAAGAATCAAATCGAAAAAAAAATCGAATCGAAATTAAAAGAATCGAATCGAATCAAAGCATAAAGAATCGAATCTAATTGAATCGAAAGAATCGATTGAATCAAATAGAGAAGAATCTAATGGTAAGGAATCGAATCGAAAAGAATCCAATTGTATTGAATCGAATCGAAAAGAAATCAATTGAATAGATTATAAAAGAATCGAATCGAAAGGAATCGACTCGAAACGTAAAGAATCGAATCGAAAAAATTGAATAGATCGAAGAATTGAATAGAAATGAATCGAATCGAAATGAAAAGAATCGAATCGAATCGAATCGAAAACAATCGAATCAAAAAGAATCGAATTGAAACAAAAGAATCGCATTGTATTTAATCGAATCAAAAAAATCTAATTGAATCGAATCGAAAAGAATCGATTTGAAATGAAAAGAATCTAATCGAATTGATAGAAAATTGAATCGAATCGAAAACAATCGAATCGAATCGAAAAGAATCGAATTGTATGGAAACGAATCGAAAAGAATCTAATTGAGTAGAAAAGAATCAAATCAAATTTAATGGAATCGAAAAGAACCGAATAGCCTCGAATTGAATCGAATCGAAAAGAATCGAAACGAATTGAATCGAAAAGCATTGAGTCGAATCAAATCGAAAAGAATCGAATCGTATCAAATTGAAAAGAGTCGAATCGATCTGAAAAGAATTGAATCGAATTGAATCGAATCGAAAAGAATCAAATTGAAACGAAAAGAATCAAATCGAATAGCAAAGAATCGAATCGAAACGAATCGATTTGAAACGAGCCGAATCGAATTGAATTGAATGAAATATTCGAATCGAATCGAAAAGAATCTAATCTAATGAAATCCAAAAGAATCAAATCGAAACAAATAGAATCAAACCGAATGGAATTGAATCGAAAAGAGTCGATTCGAATCAAATTGGAATGAAAAGAATTGAATCGAATCGAATAAAAAACAAGTGAATCGAATAGAATAGAAAAGAAGAGAATCGAAACGAAAAGAATCAAATTGAATCGAAAGGAATCGAATCGAAAAGAATCGAATCAAAGAGAAAAGACTCGAATCGAATGGAAAAGAATAGAATCAAAAAGAATCGAATTGAAACAAAAAGAATCGAATTGAATTGAATCGAAAAGAATCGAATGGAATCGAATCGAAAAGAATCGAATTGAATTAAATCGAAGAGAATCGAATCGAATTGAATTGAATCGAATCGAATAGAAAAGAATCAAATCGAAATGAATCGATTTGAAACGAAAAGAATCGAATCGAATCAAATTGAATGAAAAGAATTGAATCGAATCAAAAAGAATTGAATCAAAAAGAATCAAACCGAAACAAAAAGAATCAAACCGAATTGAAAAGAATCTAACTGAATAGAATCGAAAACAATCGACGTACTGAATCGAATCCAATCGAAAAAAATCTAATCGTATCAAATCGAATCGAAAAGAATTGAAATGAATAGAATAGAAAAGATTCGAATCAAATGAAAAACAATCAAATCGAGTAATATCGAATCGAAAAGAATCGAATCGAAAAGAATCGAATCGAATGGAAAAGAATTGAATTGAATCAAAAAGAATTGATTCAAATCAAAAAGAATCGAATCGATTCGAATCGAAAAGACTCGAATCGAAAAGAATCGAAAAGAATCGAATCGAATCCAAAAGGATCGAATCGCAAAGAATCGAATCTAAAGAAAAGGAATCGAATCGAATCGAAACGAATAGAATCGAAAAGAATCGATTTGAATCGAAATGAAAAGAATCGTATCGAATCAAATCGAAAAAAATCAAATGGAATCGAATCGAATCGTATCGAAAAGAATCAAATCAAGTGAAAAGAATCGAATCGAATAGAAAAGAATCGAATTGATTGGAATCGACTCGAAAACAATCTAATTGAATTGAAAGGAATCGAATCAAATTTAATGGAATCGACAAGAATCGTATCAAATCAAAAAGATCGAATCGAAACGAATCAATTCGAAAAGAATCAAATCGAATCGAATCGAAAAGAATCGAATCGAAAAGAATTGAATTGAAAAGAATCGAATTGAATCGAATTGAAAAGACTCGAATCGAATTAAAAGAATCGAATCGAATCGAAAAGAATCGAATCGAATCGGAAAGAATTGAATTGGAATGAATCGATTTGAATCGAATTGAAAAGAATCGAATCGAAAAAATCGAATCGAAAAGAACTGAGTTGAGTTGAATCGAATCGAAAAGATTCGAATCGAATCGTGTCGAATCAAAAAGATGGAATCGAAACGAATCGAATCGAATCGAATCGAAAAGAATCGAATAGATAGCAAAGAATCAAATCGAATAGAAAAGAATTTGAATCGAATTGAAACGATTCGAAAAAATCGAAACTAATCGAATCATCGAATGGAAAAGAATCGAATCGAATCAAAAAGAATCGAAACGAACTGAATCGAAAGAATCGAATCGAACAGAATCGAAAAGAATTGAATCGTAATGTAACAAATCGAATCCAAATGATCGAATCAAGCCAAGTCGAAAAGAATTGAATCGAAAAGAATCGAATCAAAATGAAAAGAATCGAATAGAATCGAATTGAAAAGAATCGAATTGAACCGAATCAAATAGAATAGAATCGAACAGAATTGAATCGAATGAAAAGAATCTTATCGAATCGATTCGAAAAGAATTGAATCGAATCGAATGGAGAAGAATCAAATCAAATGGAATCGAAAAGAATCGAATCAAAGAGAATCTAATCGAAACGAAAAGAATCAATCGAATCGAAAAGAATCGAATCGAAACGAAAAGTGTCGAATCGAATCGAATCGAAAAGAATCGAATCGAACCGAAAAGAATCAAATCGAATCAAAAAGAATCGAATTGAATTGAATCGTAATGAAAAGAATCGAATCGAATCGAAAGAATCAAATCGAATCGAAAACAATTGAATCGAATGCAATCAAATCGAAAAGAATCGAATCGAATTGAAAAGAATCAAATCGAATTGATTGAATCGAAAAGAATCGAATCGAATCGCATCGCATCGAATCGAAAATAATAGAATTGAATAAAAATAATCAAATCGAATCGAATTGAGAATAATTGGAATTGAATTGAATCGATAATCGAATCGAATCAAATCGAGTCGAATCGAAACTAATCGAATCGAATCAAATCGATTCGAAAAAATCGAATCAGATTGCAACGAATCGAATCATATTGAATTGATTTGAATTGAAATGAATCGAATCTAATCAAATCAAAAAGAATCGAATCCAAAGAATCGAATTGTAGAAAATCAAATCAAAACAAAAAGATTCAAATCGAAACGAATCAAATTGAAAAGAATCGAATCGAATCGAATCGAAAAGAATCGAATCGAATCGAAAAGAATCGAATAGAAAAGAATCGTATCGAATCAAATCTAAAAGAATCGAATCGAATCGAATAAAAAAGAATCGAATCGAATTGATTCGCATCGAAAAGAATCGAATCGTATCGAATCGAAAAGAATCGAATCTATTCGAATCGAATGGAATTGAATCAAAAAGAATCGAATCGAATTGAAACGAAAAGAATCGAATAGATTCGAATTGAAACAAATCGAAAAAAATGAAAACGAATCAAATCACATCGAGTGGAAAAGAATCGAATCAAATAGAAAAGAATCGAATTGAATCGAACTGAATCGAAAAGAATCGAATAGATCAAATCAAAAAGAATCGAATCGATTCGAGATGAACCGAGTAGAATCGAGTCGAAGTGAAAAGAATTGAATCGAATCGAATCGAAAAGAATCTAATCGAAACGAAAAGAATCGAATCGAAGAGAATCTAATCGAAATGAAAAGAATCAAATCGAATCGAAAAGAATCGAATCGAAACGAAAACTGTCGAATCGAATCGAATCGAAAAGAATCGAGTTGAATAGAAAAGAATTGAATCGAATAAAATCGATAAGATTTGAATCAAATCCAATAGAATCGAAAAGATTCGAATCGAATTGAAAAGAAACGAACCGAAGTGAAAAGAATCGAATCGAATCGAAAGAATCAAATCGAAAAAAAAATCGAATCGAAATTAAAAGAATCGAATCGAATCAAAGCATAAAGAATCGAATCTAATTGAATCGAAAGAATCGATTGAATCAAATAGAGAAGAATCTAATGGTAAGGAATCGAATCGAAAAGAATCCAATTGTATTGAATCGAATCGAAAAGAAATGAATTGAATAGATTATAAAAGAATCGAATCGAAAGGAATCGACTCGAAACGTAAAGAATCGAATCGAAAAAATTGAATAGATCGAAGAATTGAATAGAAATGAATCGAATCGAAATGAAAAGAATTGAATCGAATCGAATCGAAAACAATCGAATCAAAAAGAATCGAATTGAAACAAAAGAATCGCATTGTATTTAATCGAATCAAAAAAATCTAATTGAATCGAATCGAAAAGAATCGATTTGAAATGAAAAGAATCTAATCGAATTGATAGAAAATTGAATCGAATCGAAAACAATCGAATCGAATCGAAAAGAATCGAATTGTATGGAAACGAATCGAAAAGAATCGAATTGAGTAGAAAAGAATCAAATCAAATTTAATGGAATCGAAAAGAACCGAATAGCATCGAATTGAATCGAATCGAAAAGAATCGAAACGAATTGAATCGAAAAGCATTGAGTCGAATCAAATCGAAAAGAATCGAATCGTATCAAATTGAAAAGAATCGAATCGATCTGAAAAGAATTGAATCGAATCGAAAAGAATCAAATTGAAACGAAAAGAATCAAATCGAATAGCAAAGAATCGAATCGAAACGAATCGATTTGAAACGAGCCGAATCGAATCGAATTGAATGACATATTCGAATCGAATCGAAAAGAATCTAATCTAATGAAATCCAAAAGAATCAAATAGAAACAAATAGAATCAAACCGAATGGAATTGAATCGAAAAGAGTCGATTCGAATCAAATTGGAATGAAAAGAATTGAATCGAATCGAATAAAAAACAAGTGAATCGAATAGAATAGAAAAGAAGAGAATCGAAACGAAAAGAATCAAATTGAATCGAAAGGAATCGAATCGAAAAGAATCGAATCAAAGAGAAAAGACTCGAATCGAATGGAAAAGAATAGAATCAAAAAGAATCGAATTGAAACAAAAAGAATCGAATTGAATTGAATCGAAAAGAATCGAATGGAATCGAATCGAAAAGAATCGAATTGAATTAAATCGAAGAGAATCGAATCGAATTGAATTGAATCGAAGAGAATCGAATCGAATAGAAAAGAATCAAATCGAAATGAATCGATTTGAAACGAAAAGAATCGAATCGAATCAAATTGAATGAAAAGAATTGAATCGAATCAAAAAGAATTGAATCAAAAAGAATCAAACCGAAACAAAAAGAATCAAACCGAATTGAAAAGAATCTAACTGAATAGAATCGAAAAGAATCGACGTACCGAATCGAATCCAATCGAAAAAAATCTAATCGTATCAAATCGAATCGAAAAGAATTGAAATGAATAGAATAGAAAAGATTCGAATCAAATCAAAAACAATCAAATCGAGTAATATCGAATCGAAAAGAATCGAATCGAAAAGAATCGAATCGAATGGAAAAGAATTGAATTGAATCAAAAAGAATTGATTCAAATCAAAAAGAATCGAATCGATTCGAATCGAAAAGACTCGAATCGAAAAGAATCGAAAAGAATCGAATCGAATCAAAAAGGATCGAATCGCAAAGAATCGAATCTAAAGAAAAGGAATCGAATCGAATCGAAACGAATAGAATCGAAAAGAATCGATTTGAATCGAAATGAAAAGAATCGTATCGAATCAAATCGAAAAAAATCAAATGGAATCGAATCGAATCGTATCGAAAAGAATCAAATCAAATGAAAAGAATCGAATCGAATAGAAAAGAATCGAATTGATTGGAATCGACTCGAAAACAATCTAATTGAATTGAAAGGAATCGAATCAAATTTAATGGAATCGACAAGAATCGTATCAAATCAAAAAGATCGAATCGAAACGAATCAATTCGAAAAGAATCAAATCGAATCGAATCGAAAAGAATCGAATCGAAAAGAATTGAATTGAAAAGAATCGAATTGAATCGAATTGAAAAGACTCGAATCGAATTAAAAGAATCGAATCGAATCGAAAAGAATCGAATCGAATCGGAAAGAATTGAATTGGAATGAATCGATTTGAATCGAATTGAAAAGAATCGAATCGAAAAAATCGAATCGAAAAGAACTGAGTTGAGTTGAATCGAATCGAAAAGATTCGAATCGAATCGTGTCGAATCAAAAAGATGGAATCGAAACGAATCGAATCGAATCGAATCGAAAAGAATCGAATAGATAGCAAAGAATCAAATCGAATAGAAAAGAATATGAATCGAATTGAAACGATTCGAAAAAATCGAAACTAATCGAATCATCGAATGGAAAAGAATCGAATCGAATCAAAAAGAATCGAAACGAACTGAATCGAAAGAATCGAATCGAACAGAATCGAAAAGAATTGAATCGTAATGTAACAAATCGAATCCAAATGATCGAATCAAGCCAAGTCGAAAAGAATTGAATCGAAAAGAATCGAATCAAAATGAAAAGAATCGAATAGAATCGAATTGAAAAGAATCGAATTGAACCGAATCAAATAGAATAGAATCGAACAGAATTGAATCGAATGAAAAGAATCTTATCGAATCGATTCGAAAAGAATTGAATCGAATCGAATGGAGAAGAATCAAATCAAATGGAATCGAAAAGAATCGAATCAAAGAGAATCTAATCGAAACGAAAAGAATCAATCGAATCGAAAAGAATCGAATCGAAACGAAAAGTGTCGAATCGAATCGAATCGAAAAGAATCGAATCGAACCGAAAAGAATCAAATCGAATCGAAAAGAATCGAATTGAATTGAATCGTAATGAAAAGAATCGAATCGAATCGAAAGAATCAAATCGAATCGAAAACAATTGAATCGAATGCAATCAAATCGAAAAGAATCGAATCGAATTGAAAAGAATCAAATCGAATTGATTGAATCGAAAAGAATCGAATCGAATCGCATCGCATCGAATCGAAAATAATAGAATTGAATAAAAATAATCGAATCGAATTGAGAATAATTGGAATTGAATTGAATCGATAATCGAATCGAATCAAATCGAGTCGAATCGAAACTAATCGAATCGAATCAAATCGATTCGAAAAAATCGAATCAGATTGCAACGAATCGAATCATATTGAATTGATTTGAATTGAAATGAATCGAATCTAATCAAATCAAAAAGAATCGAATCCAAAGAATCGAATTGTAGAAAATCAAATCAAAACAAAAAGATTCAAATCGAAACGAATCAAATTGAAAAGAATCGAATCGAATCGAATCGAAAAGAATCGAATCGAATCGAAAAGAATCGAATAGAAAAGAATCGTATCGAATCAAATCTAAAAGAATCGAATCGAATCGAATAAAAAGGAATCGAATCGAATTGATTCGCATCGAAAAGAATCGAATCGTATCGAATCGAAAAGAATCGAATCTATTCGAATCGAATGGAATTGAATCAAAAAGAATCGAATCGAATTGAAACGAAAAGAATCGAATAGATTCGAATTGAAACAAATCGAAAAAAATGAAAACGAATCAAATCACATCGAGTGGAAAAGAATCGAATCAAATAGAAAAGAATCGAATTGAATCGAACTGAATCGAAAAGAATCGAATAGATCAAATCAAAAAGAATCGAATCGATTCGAGATGAACCGAGTAGAATCGAGTCGAAGTGAAAAGAATTGAATCGAATCGAATCGAAAAGAATCGAATCGAAACGAAAAGAATCGAATCGAAGAGAATCTAATCGAAATGAAAAGAATCAAATCGAATCGAAAAGAATCGAATCGAAACGAAAACTGTCGAATCGAATCGAATCGAAAAGAATCGAGTTGAATAGAAAAGAATTGAATCGAATAAAATCGATAAGATTTGAATCAAATCCAATAGAATCGAAAAGATTCGAATCGAATTGAAAAGAAACGAACCGAAGTGAAAAGAATCGAATCGAATCGAAAGAATCAAATCGAAAAAAAAATCGAATCGAAATTAAAAGAATCGAATCGAATCAAAGCATAAAGAATCGAATCTAATTGAATCGAAAGAATCGATTGAATCAAATAGAGAAGAATCTAATGGTAAGGAATCGAATCGAAAAGAATCCAATTGTATTGAATCGAATCGAAAAGAAATGAATTGAATAGATTATAAAAGAATCGAATCGAAAGGAATCGACTCGAAACGTAAAGAATCGAATCGAAAAAATTGAATAGATCGAAGAATTGAATAGAAATGAATCGAATCGAAATGAAAAGAATTGAATCGAATCGAATCGAAAACAATCGAATCAAAAAGAATCGAATTGAAACAAAAGAATCGCATTGTATTTAATCGAATCAAAAAAATCTAATTGAATCGAATCGAAAAGAATCGATTTGAAATGAAAAGAATCTAATCGAATTGATAGAAAATTGAATCGAATCGAAAACAATCGAATCGAATCGAAAAGAATCGAATTGTATGGAAACGAATCGAAAAGAATCGAATTGAGTAGAAAAGAATCAAATCAAATTTAATGGAATCGAAAAGAACCGAATAGCATCGAATTGAATCGAATCGAAAAGAATCGAAACGAATTGAATCGAAAAGCATTGAGTCGAATCAAATCGAAAAGAATCGAATCGTATCAAATTGAAAAGAATCGAATCGATCTGAAAAGAATTGAATCGAATCGAAAAGAATCAAATTGAAACGAAAAGAATCAAATCGAATAGCAAAGAATCGAATCGAAACGAATCGATTTGAAACGAGCCGAATCGAATCGAATTGAATGACATATTCGAATCGAATCGAAAAGAATCTAATCTAATGAAATCCAAAAGAATCAAATCGAAACAAATAGAATCAAACCGAATGGAATTGAATCGAAAAGAGTCGATTCGAATCAAATTGGAATGAAAAGAATTGAATCGAATCGAATAAAAAACAAGTGAATCGAATAGAATAGAAAAGAAGAGAATCGAAACGAAAAGAATCAAATTGAATCGAAAGGAATCGAATCGAAAAGAATCGAATCAAAGAGAAAAGACTCGAATCGAATGGAAAAGAATAGAATCAAAAAGAATCGAATTGAAACAAAAAGAATCGAATTGAATTGAATCGAAAAGAATCGAATGGAATCGAATCGAAAAGAATCGAATTGAATTAAATCGAAGAGAATCGAATCGAATTGAATTGAATCGAAGAGAATCGAATCGAATAGAAAAGAATCAAATCGAAATGAATCGATTTGAAACGAAAAGAATCGAATCGAATCAAATTGAATGAAAAGAATTGAATCGAATCAAAAAGAATTGAATCAAAAAGAATCAAACCGAAACAAAAAGAATCAAACCGAATTGAAAAGAATCTAACTGAATAGAATCGAAAAGAATCGACGTACCGAATCGAATCCAATCGAAAAAAATCTAATCGTATCAAATCGAATCGAAAAGAATTGAAATGAATAGAATAGAAAAGATTCGAATCAAATCAAAAACAATCAAATCGAGTAATATCGAATCGAAAAGAATCGAATCGAAAAGAATCGAATCGAATGGAAAAGAATTGAATTGAATCAAAAAGAATTGATTCAAATCAAAAAGAATCGAATCGATTCGAATCGAAAAGACTCGAATCGAAAAGAATCGAAAAGAATCGAATCGAATCAAAAAGGATCGAATCGCAAAGAATCGAATCTAAAGAAAAGGAATCGAATCGAATCGAAACGAATAGAATCGAAAAGAATCGATTTGAATCGAAATGAAAAGAATCGTATCGAATCAAATCGAAAAAAATCAAATGGAATCGAATCGAATCGTATCGAAAAGAATCAAATCAAATGAAAAGAATCGAATCGAATAGAAAAGAATCGAATTGATTGGAATCGACTCGAAAACAATCTAATTGAATTGAAAGGAATCGAATCAAATTTAATGGAATCGACAAGAATCGTATCAAATCAAAAAGATCGAATCGAAACGAATCAATTCGAAAAGAATCAAATCGAATCGAATCGAAAAGAATCGAATCGAAAAGAATTGAATTGAAAAGAATCGAATTGAATCGAATTGAAAAGACTCGAATCGAATTAAAAGAATCGAATCGAATCGAAAAGAATCGAATCGAATCGGAAAGAATTGAATTGGAATGAATCGATTTGAATCGAATTGAAAAGAATCGAATCGAAAAAATCGAATCGAAAAGAACTGAGTTGAGTTGAATCGAATCGAAAAGATTCGAATCGAATCGTGTCGAATCAAAAAGATGGAATCGAAACGAATCGAATCGAATCGAATCGAAAAGAATCGAATAGATAGCAAAGAATCAAATCGAATAGAAAAGAATTTGAATCGAATTGAAACGATTCGAAAAAATCGAAACTAATCGAATCATCGAATGGAAAAGAATCGAATCGAATCAAAAAGAATCGAAACGAACTGAATCGAAAGAATCGAATCGAACAGAATCGAAAAGAATTGAATCGTAATGTAACAAATCGAATCCAAATGATCGAATCAAGCCAAGTCGAAAAGAATTGAATCGAAAAGAATCGAATCAAAATGAAAAGAATCGAATAGAATCGAATTGAAAAGAATCGAATTGAACCGAATCAAATAGAATAGAATCGAACAGAATTGAATCGAATGAAAAGAATCTTATCGAATCGATTCGAAAAGAATTGAATCGAATCGAATGGAGAAGAATCAAATCAAATGGAATCGAAAAGAATCGAATCAAAGAGAATCTAATCGAAACGAAAAGAATCAATCGAATCGAAAAGAATCGAATCGAAACGAAAAGTGTCGAATCGAATCGAATCGAAAAGAATCGAATCGAACCGAAAAGAATCAAATCGAATCGAAAAGAATCGAATTGAATTGAATCGTAATGAAAAGAATCGAATCGAATCGAAAGAATCAAATCGAATCGAAAACAATTGAATCGAATGCAATCAAATCGAAAAGAATCGAATCGAATTGAAAAGAATCAAATCGAATTGATTGAATCGAAAAGAATCGAATCGAATCGAATCGCATCGAATCGAAAATAATAGAATTGAATAAAAATAATCAAATCGAATCGAATTGAGAATAATTGGAATTGAATTGAATCGATAATCGAATCGAATCAAATCGAGTCGAATCGAAACTAATCGAATCGAATCAAATCGATTCGAAAAAATCGAATCAGATTGCAACGAATCGAATCATATTGAATTGATTTGAATTGAAATGAATCGAATCTAATCAAATCAAAAAGAATCGAATCCAAACAATCGAATTGTAGAAAATCAAATCAAAACAAAAAGATTCAAATCGAAACGAATCAAAATGAAAAGAATCGAATCGAATCGAATCGAAAAGAATCGAATCGAATCGAAAAGAATCGAATCGAATCGAAAAGAATCGAATAGAAAAGAATCGTATCGAATCAAATCTAAAAGAATCGAATCGAATCGAATAAAAAAGAATCGAATCGAATTGATTCGCATCGAAAAGAATCGAATCGTAT
This sequence comes from Canis lupus baileyi, assembly GCF_048164855.1. Lineage (NCBI taxonomy): Eukaryota > Metazoa > Chordata > Mammalia > Carnivora > Canidae > Canis > Canis lupus. The sequence continues at coordinate 31,448,415 of NC_132871.1, read as the reverse complement.
CGAATCGAAAAGAATCGAATCTATTCGAATCGAATGGAATTGAATCAAAAAGAATCGAATCGAATTGAAACGAAAAGAATCGAATAGATTCGAATTGAAACAAATCGAAAAAAATGAAAACGAATCAAATCACATCGAGTGGAAAAGAATCGAATCAAATAGAAAAGAATCGAATTGAATCGAACTGAATCGAAAAGAATCGAATAGATCAAATCAAAAAGAATCGAATCGATTCGAGATGAACCGAGTAGAATCGAGTCGAAGTGAAAAGAATTGAATCGAATCGAATCGAAAAGAATCGAATCGAAACGAAAAGAATCGAATCGAAGAGAATCTAATCGAAATGAAAAGAATCAAATCGAATCGAAAAGAATCGAATCGAAACGAAAAGTGTCGAATCGAATCGAATCGAAAAGAATCGAGTTGAATAGAAAAGAATTGAATCGAATAAAATCGATAAGATTTGAATCAAATCCAATAGAATCGAAAAGATTCGAATCGAATTGAAAAGAAACGAACCGAAGTGAAAAGAATCGAATCGAATCGAAAGAATCAAATCGAAAAAAAAATCGAATCGAAATTAAAAGAATCGAATCGAATCAAAGCATAAAGAATCGAATCTAATTGAATCGAAAGAATCGATTGAATCAAATAGAGAAGAATCTAATGGTAAGGAATCGAATCGAAAAGAATCCAATTGTATTGAATCGAATCGAAAAGAAATCAATTGAATAGATTATAAAAGAATCGAATCGAAAGGAATCGACTCGAAACGTAAAGAATCGAATCGAAAAAATTGAATAGATCGAAGAATTGAATAGAAATGAATCGAATCGAAATGAAAAGAATCGAATCGAATCGAATCGAAAACAATCGAATCAAAAAGAATCGAATTGAAACAAAAGAATCGCATTGTATTTAATCGAATCAAAAAAATCTAATTGAATCGAATCGAAAAGAATCGATTTGAAATGAAAAGAATCTAATCGAATTGATAGAAAATTGAATCGAATCGAAAACAATCGAATCGAATCGAAAAGAATCGAATTGTATGGAAACGAATCGAAAAGAATCTAATTGAGTAGAAAAGAATCAAATCAAATTTAATGGAATCGAAAAGAACCGAATAGCCTCGAATTGAATCGAATCGAAAAGAATCGAAACGAATTGAATCGAAAAGCATTGAGTCGAATCAAATCGAAAAGAATCGAATCGTATCAAATTGAAAAGAGTCGAATCGATCTGAAAAGAATTGAATCGAATTGAATCGAATCGAAAAGAATCAAATTGAAACGAAAAGAATCAAATCGAATAGCAAAGAATCGAATCGAAACGAATCGATTTGAAACGAGCCGAATCGAATTGAATTGAATGAAATATTCGAATCGAATCGAAAAGAATCTAATCTAATGAAATCCAAAAGAATCAAATCGAAACAAATAGAATCAAACCGAATGGAATTGAATCGAAAAGAGTCGATTCGAATCAAATTGGAATGAAAAGAATTGAATCGAATCGAATAAAAAACAAGTGAATCGAATAGAATAGAAAAGAAGAGAATCGAAACGAAAAGAATCAAATTGAATCGAAAGGAATCGAATCGAAAAGAATCGAATCAAAGAGAAAAGACTCGAATCGAATGGAAAAGAATAGAATCAAAAAGAATCGAATTGAAACAAAAAGAATCGAATTGAATTGAATCGAAAAGAATCGAATGGAATCGAATCGAAAAGAATCGAATTGAATTAAATCGAAGAGAATCGAATCGAATTGAATTGAATCGAAGAGAATCGAATCGAATAGAAAAGAATCAAATCGAAATGAATCGATTTGAAACGAAAAGAATCGAATCGAATCAAATTGAATGAAAAGAATTGAATCGAATCAAAAAGAATTGAATCAAAAAGAATCAAACCGAAACAAAAAGAATCAAACCGAATTGAAAAGAATCTAACTGAATAGAATCGAAAAGAATCGACGTACCGAATCGAATCCAATCGAAAAAAATCTAATCGTATCAAATCGAATCGAAAAGAATTGAAATGAATAGAATAGAAAAGATTCGAATCAAATGAAAAACAATCAAATCGAGTAATATCGAATCGAAAAGAATCGAATCGAAAAGAATCGAATCGAATGGAAAAGAATTGAATTGAATCAAAAAGAATTGATTCAAATCAAAAAGAATCGAATCGATTCGAATCGAAAAGACTCGAATCGAAAAGAATCGAAAAGAATCGAATCGAATCAAAAAGGATCGAATCGCAAAGAATCGAATCTAAAGAAAAGGAATCGAATCGAATCGAAACGAATAGAATCGAAAAGAATCGATTTGAATCGAAATGAAAAGAATCGTATCGAATCAAATCGAAAAAAATCAAATGGAATCGAATCGAATCGTATCGAAAAGAATCAAATCAAGTGAAAAGAATCGAATCGAATAGAAAAGAATCGAATTGATTGGAATCGACTCGAAAACAATCTAATTGAATTGAAAGGAATCGAATCAAATTTAATGGAATCGACAAGAATCGTATCAAATCAAAAAGATCGAATCGAAACGAATCAATTCGAAAAGAATCAAATCGAATCGAATCGAAAAGAATCGAATCGAAAAGAATTGAATTGAAAAGAATCGAATTGAATCGAATTGAAAAGACTCGAATCGAATTAAAAGAATCGAATCGAATCGAAAAGAATCGAATCGAATCGGAAAGAATTGAATTGGAATGAATCGATTTGAATCGAATTGAAAAGAATCGAATCGAAAAAATCGAATCGAAAAGAACTGAGTTGAGTTGAATCGAATCGAAAAGATTCGAATCGAATCGTGTCGAATCAAAAAGATGGAATCGAAACGAATCGAATCGAATCGAATCGAAAAGAATCGAATAGATAGCAAAGAATCAAATCGAATAGAAAAGAATTTGAATCGAATTGAAACGATTCGAAAAAATCGAAACTAATCGAATCATCGAATGGAAAAGAATCGAATCGAATCAAAAAGAATCGAAACGAACTGAATCGAAAGAATCGAATCGAACAGAATCGAAAAGAATTGAATCGTAATGTAACAAATCGAATCCAAATGATCGAATCAAGCCAAGTCGAAAAGAATTGAATCGAAAAGAATCGAATCAAAATGAAAAGAATCGAATAGAATCGAATTGAAAAGAATCGAATTGAACCGAATCAAATAGAATAGAATCGAACAGAATTGAATCGAATGAAAAGAATCTTATCGAATCGATTCGAAAAGAATTGAATCGAATCGAATGGAGAAGAATCAAATCAAATGGAATCGAAAAGAATCGAATCAAAGAGAATCTAATCGAAACGAAAAGAATCAATCGAATCGAAAAGAATCGAATCGAAACGAAAAGTGTCGAATCGAATCGAATCGAAAAGAATCGAATCGAACCGAAAAGAATCAAATCGAATCAAAAAGAATCGAATTGAATTGAATCGTAATGAAAAGAATCGAATCGAATCGAAAGAATCAAATCGAATCGAAAACAATTGAATCGAATGCAATCAAATCGAAAAGAATCGAATCGAATTGAAAAGAATCAAATCGAATTGATTGAATCGAAAAGAATCGAATCGAATCGCATCGCATCGAATCGAAAATAATAGAATTGAATAAAAATAATCAAATCGAATCGAATTGAGAATAATTGGAATTGAATTGAATCGATAATCGAATCGAATCAAATCGAGTCGAATCGAAACTAATCGAATCGAATCAAATCGATTCGAAAAAATCGAATCAGATTGCAACGAATCGAATCATATTGAATTGATTTGAATTGAAATGAATCGAATCTAATCAAATCAAAAAGAATCGAATCCAAAGAATCGAATTGTAGAAAATCAAATCAAAACAAAAAGATTCAAATCGAAACGAATCAAATTGAAAAGAATCGAATCGAATCGAATCGAAAAGAATCGAATCGAATCGAAAAGAATCGAATAGAAAAGAATCGTATCGAATCAAATCTAAAAGAATCGAATCGAATCGAATAAAAAAGAATCGAATCGAATTGATTCGCATCGAAAAGAATCGAATCGTATCGAATCGAAAAGAATCGAATCTATTCGAATCGAATGGAATTGAATCAAAAAGAATCGAATCGAATTGAAACGAAAAGAATCGAATAGATTCGAATTGAAACAAATCGAAAAAAATGAAAACGAATCAAATCACATCGAGTGGAAAAGAATCGAATCAAATAGAAAAGAATCGAATTGAATCGAACTGAATCGAAAAGAATCGAATAGATCAAATCAAAAAGAATCGAATCGATTCGAGATGAACCGAGTAGAATCGAGTCGAAGTGAAAAGAATTGAATCGAATCGAATCGAAAAGAATCTAATCGAAACGAAAAGAATCGAATCGAAGAGAATCTAATCGAAATGAAAAGAATCAAATCGAATCGAAAAGAATCGAATCGAAACGAAAACTGTCGAATCGAATCGAATCGAAAAGAATCGAGTTGAATAGAAAAGAATTGAATCGAATAAAATCGATAAGATTTGAATCAAATCCAATAGAATCGAAAAGATTCGAATCGAATTGAAAAGAAACGAACCGAAGTGAAAAGAATCGAATCGAATCGAAAGAATCAAATCGAAAAAAAAATCGAATCGAAATTAAAAGAATCGAATCGAATCAAAGCATAAAGAATCGAATCTAATTGAATCGAAAGAATCGATTGAATCAAATAGAGAAGAATCTAATGGTAAGGAATCGAATCGAAAAGAATCCAATTGTATTGAATCGAATCGAAAAGAAATGAATTGAATAGATTATAAAAGAATCGAATCGAAAGGAATCGACTCGAAACGTAAAGAATCGAATCGAAAAAATTGAATAGATCGAAGAATTGAATAGAAATGAATCGAATCGAAATGAAAAGAATTGAATCGAATCGAATCGAAAACAATCGAATCAAAAAGAATCGAATTGAAACAAAAGAATCGCATTGTATTTAATCGAATCAAAAAAATCTAATTGAATCGAATCGAAAAGAATCGATTTGAAATGAAAAGAATCTAATCGAATTGATAGAAAATTGAATCGAATCGAAAACAATCGAATCGAATCGAAAAGAATCGAATTGTATGGAAACGAATCGAAAAGAATCGAATTGAGTAGAAAAGAATCAAATCAAATTTAATGGAATCGAAAAGAACCGAATAGCATCGAATTGAATCGAATCGAAAAGAATCGAAACGAATTGAATCGAAAAGCATTGAGTCGAATCAAATCGAAAAGAATCGAATCGTATCAAATTGAAAAGAATCGAATCGATCTGAAAAGAATTGAATCGAATCGAAAAGAATCAAATTGAAACGAAAAGAATCAAATCGAATAGCAAAGAATCGAATCGAAACGAATCGATTTGAAACGAGCCGAATCGAATCGAATTGAATGACATATTCGAATCGAATCGAAAAGAATCTAATCTAATGAAATCCAAAAGAATCAAATAGAAACAAATAGAATCAAACCGAATGGAATTGAATCGAAAAGAGTCGATTCGAATCAAATTGGAATGAAAAGAATTGAATCGAATCGAATAAAAAACAAGTGAATCGAATAGAATAGAAAAGAAGAGAATCGAAACGAAAAGAATCAAATTGAATCGAAAGGAATCGAATCGAAAAGAATCGAATCAAAGAGAAAAGACTCGAATCGAATGGAAAAGAATAGAATCAAAAAGAATCGAATTGAAACAAAAAGAATCGAATTGAATTGAATCGAAAAGAATCGAATGGAATCGAATCGAAAAGAATCGAATTGAATTAAATCGAAGAGAATCGAATTGAATTGAATCGAAGAGAATCGAATCGAATAGAAAAGAATCAAATCGAAATGAATCGATTTGAAACGAAAAGAATCGAATCGAATCAAATTGAATGAAAAGAATTGAATCGAATCAAAAAGAATTGAATCAAAAAGAATCAAACCGAAACAAAAAGAATCAAACCGAATTGAAAAGAATCTAACTGAATAGAATCGAAAAGAATCGACGTACCGAATCGAATCCAATCGAAAAAAATCTAATCGTATCAAATCGAATCGAAAAGAATTGAAATGAATAGAATAGAAAAGATTCGAATCAAATCAAAAACAATCAAATCGAGTAATATCGAATCGAAAAGAATCGAATCGAATGGAAAAGAATTGAATTGAATCAAAAAGAATTGATTCAAATCAAAAAGAATCGAATCGATTCGAATCGAAAAGACTCGAATCGAAAAGAATCGAAAAGAATCGAATCGAATCAAAAAGGATCGAATCGCAAAGCATCGAATCTAAAGAAAAGGAATCGAATCGAATCGAAACGAATAGAATCGAAAAGAATCGATTTGAATCGAAATGAAAAGAATCGTATCGAATCAAATCGAAAAAAATCAAATGGAATCGAATCGAATCGTATCGAAAAGAATCAAATCAAATGAAAAGAATCGAATCGAATAGAAAAGAATCGAATTGATTGGAATCGACTCGAAAACAATCTAATTGAATTGAAAGGAATCGAATCAAATTTAATGGAATCGACAAGAATCGTATCAAATCAAAAAGATCGAATCGAAATGAATCAATTCGAAAAGAATCAAATCGAGTCGAATCGAAAAGAATCGAATCGAAAAGAATTGAATTGAAAAGAATCGAATTGAATCGAATTGAAAAGACTCGAATCGAATTAAAAGAATCGAATCGAATCGAAAAGAATCGAATCGAATCGGAAAGAATTGAATTGGAATGAATCGATTTGAATCGAATTGAAAAGAATCGAATCGAAAAAATCGAATCGAAAAGAACTGAGTTGAGTTGAATCGAATCGAAAAGATTCGAATCGAATCGTGTCGAATCAAAAAGATGGAATCGAAACGAATCGAATCGAATCGAATCGAAAAGAATCGAATAGATAGCAAAGAATCAAATCGAATAGAAAAGAATTTGAATCGAATTGAAACGATTCGAAAAAATCGAAACTAATCGAATCATCGAATGGAAAAGAATCGAATCGAATCAAAAAGAATCGAAACGAACTGAATCGAAAGAATCGAATCGAACAGAATCGAAAAGAATTGAATCGTAATGTAACAAATCGAATCCAAATGATCGAATCAAGCCAAGTCGAAAAGAATTGAATCGAAAAGAATCGAATCAAAATGAAAAGAATCGAATAGAATCGAATTGAAAAGAATCGAATTGAACCGAATCAAATAGAATAGAATCGAACAGAATTGAATCGAATGAAAAGAATCTTATCGAATCGATTCGAAAAGAATTGAATCGAATCGAATGGAGAAGAATCAAATCAAATGGAATCGAAAAGAATCGAATCAAAGAGAATCTAATCGAAACGAAAAGAATCAATCGAATCGAAAAGAATCGAATCGAAACGAAAAGTGTCGAATCGAATCGAATCGAAAAGAATCGAATCGAACCGAAAAGAATCAAATCGAATCGAAAAGAATCGAATTGAATTGAATCGTAATGAAAAGAATCGAATCGAATCGAAAGAATCAAATCGAATCGAAAACAATTGAATCGAATGCAATCAAATCGAAAAGAATCGAATCGAATTGAAAAGAATCAAATCGAATTGATTGAATCGAAAAGAATCGAATCGAATCGCATCGCATCGAATCGAAAATAATAGAATTGAATAAAAATAATCAAATCGAATCGAATTGAGAATAATTGGAATTGAATTGAATCGATAATCGAATCGAATCAAATCGAGTCGAATCGAAACTAATCGAATCGAATCAAATCGATTCGAAAAAATCGAATCAGATTGCAACGAATCGAATCATATTGAATTGATTTGAATTGAAATGAATCGAATCTAATCAAATCAAAAAGAATCGAATCCAAAGAATCGAATTGTAGAAAATCAAATCAAAACAAAAAGATTCAAATCGAAACGAATCAAATTGAAAAGAATCGAATCGAATCGAATCGAAAAGAATCGAATCGAATCGAAAAGAATCGAATAGAAAAGAATCGTATCGAATCAAATCTAAAAGAATCGAATCGAATCGAATAAAAAAGAATCGAATCGAATTGATTCGCATCGAAAAGAATCGAATCGTATCGAATCGAAAAGAATCGAATCTATTCGAATCGAATGGAATTGAATCAAAAAGAATCGAATCGAATTGAAACGAAAAGAATCGAATAGATTCGAATTGAAACAAATCGAAAAAAATGAAAACGAATCAAATCACATCGAGTGGAAAAGAATCGAATCAAATAGAAAAGAATCGAATTGAATCGAACTGAATCGAAAAGAATCGAATAGATCAAATCAAAAAGAATCGAATCGATTCGAGATGAACCGAGTAGAATCGAGTCGAAGTGAAAAGAATTGAATCGAATCGAATCGAAAAGAATCTAATCGAAACGAAAAGAATCGAATCGAAGAGAATCTAATCGAAATGAAAAGAATCAAATCGAATCGAAAAGAATCGAATCGAAACGAAAACTGTCGAATCGAATCGAATCGAAAAGAATCGAGTTGAATAGAAAAGAATTGAATCGAATAAAATCGATAAGATTTGAATCAAATCCAATAGAATCGAAAAGATTCGAATCGAATTGAAAAGAAACGAACCGAAGTGAAAAGAATCGAATCGAATCGAAAGAATCAAATCGAAAAAAAAATCGAATCGAAATTAAAAGAATCGAATCGAATCAAAGCATAAAGAATCGAATCTAATTGAATCGAAAGAATCGATTGAATCAAATAGAGAAGAATCTAATGGTAAGGAATCGAATCGAAAAGAATCCAATTGTATTGAATCGAATCGAAAAGAAATGAATTGAATAGATTATAAAAGAATCGAATCGAAAGGAATCGACTCGAAACGTAAAGAATCGAATCGAAAAAATTGAATAGATCGAAGAATTGAATAGAAATGAATCGAATCGAAATGAAAAGAATTGAATCGAATCGAATCGAAAACAATCGAATCAAAAAGAATCGAATTGAAACAAAAGAATCGCATTGTATTTAATCGAATCAAAAAAATCTAATTGAATCGAATCGAAAAGAATCGATTTGAAATGAAAAGAATCTAATCGAATTGATAGAAAATTGAATCGAATCGAAAACAATCGAATCGAATCGAAAAGAATCGAATTGTATGGAAACGAATCGAAAAGAATCTAATTGAGTAGAAAAGAATCAAATCAAATTTAATGGAATCGAAAAGAACCGAATAGCCTCGAATTGAATCGAATCGAAAAGAATCGAAACGAATTGAATCGAAAAGCATTGAGTCGAATCAAATCGAAAAGAATCGAATCGTATCAAATTGAAAAGAGTCGAATCGATCTGAAAAGAATTGAATCGAATTGAATCGAATCGAAAAGAATCAAATTGAAACGAAAAGAATCAAATCGAATAGCAAAGAATCGAATCGAAACGAATCGATTTGAAACGAGCCGAATCGAATTGAATTGAATGACATATTCGAATCGAATCGAAAAGAATCTAATCTAATGAAATCCAAAAGAATCAAATCGAAACAAATAGAATCAAACCGAATGGAATTGAATCGAAAAGAGTCGATTCGAATCAAATTGGAATGAAAAGAATTGAATCGAATCGAATAAAAAACAAGTGAATCGAATAGAATAGAAAAGAAGAGAATCGAAACGAAAAGAATCAAATTGAATCGAAAGGAATCGAATCGAAAAGAATCGAATCAAAGAGAAAAGACTCGAATCGAATGGAAAAGAATAGAATCAAAAAGAATCGAATTGAAACAAAAAGAATCGAATTGAATTGAATCGAAAAGAATCGAATGGAATCGAATCGAAAAGAATCGAATTGAATTAAATCGAAGAGAATCGAATCGAATTGAATTGAATCGAATCGAATAGAAAAGAATCAAATCGAAATGAATCGATTTGAAACGAAAAGAATCGAATCGAATCAAATTGAATGAAAAGAATTGAATCGAATCAAAAAGAATTGAATCAAAAAGAATCAAACCGAAACAAAAAGAATCAAACCGAATTGAAAAGAATCTAACTGAATAGAATCGAAAACAATCGACGTACTGAATCGAATCCAATCGAAAAAAATCTAATCGTATCAAATCGAATCGAAAAGAATTGAAATGAATAGAATAGAAAAGATTCGAATCAAATGAAAAACAATCAAATCGAGTAATATCGAATCGAAAAGAATCGAATCGAAAAGAATCGAATCGAATGGAAAAGAATTGAATTGAATCAAAAAGAATTGATTCAAATCAAAAAGAATCGAATCGATTCGAATCGAAAAGACTCGAATCGAAAAGAATCGAAAAGAATCGAATCGAATCCAAAAGGATCGAATCGCAAAGAATCGAATCTAAAGAAAAGGAATCGAATCGAATCGAAACGAATAGAATCGAAAAGAATCGATTTGAATCGAAATGAAAAGAATCGTATCGAATCAAATCGAAAAAAATCAAATGGAATCGAATCGAATCGTATCGAAAAGAATCAAATCAAATGAAAAGAATCGAATCGAATAGAAAAGAATCGAATTGATTGGAATCGACTCGAAACAATCTAATTGAATTGAAAGGAATCGAATCAAATTTAATGGAATCGACAAGAATCGTATCAAATCAAAAAGATCGAATCGAAACGAATCAATTCGAAAAGAATCAAATCGAATCGAATCGAAAAGAATCGAATCGAAAAGAATTGAATTGAAAAGAATCGAATTGAATCGAATTGAAAAGACTCGAATCGAATTAAAAGAATCGAATCGAATCGAAAAGAATCGAATCGAATCGGAAAGAATTGAATTGGAATGAATCGATTTGAATCGAATTGAAAAGAATCGAATCGAAAAAATCGAATCGAAAAGAACTGAGTTGAGTTGAATCGAATCGAAAAGATGCGAATCGAATCGTGTCGAATCAAAAAGATGGAATCGAAACGAATCGAATCGAATCGAATCGAAAAGAATCGAATAGATAGCAAAGAATCAAATCGAATAGAAAAGAATTTGAATCGAATTGAAACGATTCGAAAAAATCGAAACTAATCGAATCATCGAATGGAAAAGAATCGAATCGAATCAAAAAGAATCGAAACGAACTGAATCGAAAGAATCGAATCGAACAGAATCGAAAAGAATTGAATCGTAATGTAACAAATCGAATCCAAATGATCGAATCAAGCCAAGTCGAAAAGAATTGAATCGAAAAGAATCGAATCAAAATGAAAAGAATCGAATAGAATCGAATTGAAAAGAATCGAATTGAACCGAATCAAATAGAATAGAATCGAACAGAATTGAATCGAATGAAAAGAATCTTATCGAATCGATTCGAAAAGAATTGAATCGAATCGAATGGAGAAGAATCAAATCAAATGGAATCGAAAAGAATCGAATCAAAGAGAATCTAATCGAAACGAAAAGAATCAATCGAATCGAAAAGAATCGAATCGAAACGAAAAGTGTCGAATCGAATCGAATCGAAAAGAATCGAATCGAACCGAAAAGAATCAAATCGCATCGAAAAGAATCGAATTGAATTGAATCGTAATGAAAAGAATCGAATCGAATCGAAAGAATCAAATCGAATCGAAAACAATTGAATCGAATGCAATCAAATCGAAAAGAATCAAATCGAATTGAAAAGAATCAAATCGAATTGATTGAATCGAAAAGAATCGAATCGAATCGCATCGCATCGAATCGAAAATAATAGAATTGAATAAAAATAATCAAATCGAATCGAATTGAGAATAATTGGAATTGAATTGAATCGATAATCGAATCGAATCAAATCGAGTCGAATCGAAACTAATCGAATCGAATCAAATCGATTCGAAAAAATCGAATCAGATTGCAACGAATCGAATCATATTGAATTGATTTGAATTGAAATGAATCGAATCTAATCAAATCAAAAAGAATCGAATCCAAAGAATCGAATTGTAGAAAATCAAATCAAAACAAAAAGATTCAAATCGAAACGAATCAAATTGAAAAGAATCGAATCGAATCGAATCGAAAAGAATCGAATCGAATCGAAAAGAATCGAATAGAAAAGAATCGTATCGAATCAAATCTAAAAGAATCGAATCGAATCGAATAAAAAAGAATCGAATCGAATTGATTCGCATCGAAAAGAATCGAATCGTATCGAATCGAAAAGAATCGAATCTATTCGAATCGAATGGAATTGAATCAAAAAGAATCGAATCGAATTGAAACGAAAAGAATCGAATAGATTCGAATTGAAACAAATCGAAAAAAATGAAAACGAATCAAATCACATCGAGTGGAAAAGAATCGAATCAAATAGAAAAGAATCGAATTGAATCGAACTGAATCGAAAAGAATCGAATAGATCAAATCAAAAAGAATCGAATCGATTCGAGATGAACCGAGTAGAATCGAGTCGAAGTGAAAAGAATTGAATCGAATCGAATCGAAAAGAATCGAATCGAAACGAAAAGAATCGAATCGAAGAGAATCTAATCGAAATGAAAAGAATCAAATCGAATCGAAAAGAATCGAATCGAAACGAAAACTGTCGAATCGAATCGAATCGAAAAGAATCGAGTTGAATAGAAAAGAATTGAATCGAATAAAATCGATAAGATTTGAATCAAATCCAATAGAATCGAAAAGATTCGAATCGAATTGAAAAGAAACGAACCGAAGTGAAAAGAATCGAATCGAATCGAAAGAATCAAATCGAAAAAAAAATCGAATCGAAATTAAAAGAATCGAATCGAATCAAAGCATAAAGAATCGAATCTAATTGAATCGAAAGAATCGATTGAATCAAATAGAGAAGAATCTAATGGTAAGGAATCGAATCGAAAAGAATCCAATTGTATTGAATCGAATCGAAAAGAAATGAATTGAATAGATTATAAAAGAATCGAATCGAAAGGAATCGACTCGAAACGTAAAGAATCGAATCGAAAAAATTGAATAGATCGAAGAATTGAATAGAAATGAATCGAATCGAAATGAAAAGAATTGAATCGAATCGAATCGAAAACAATCGAATCAAAAAGAATCGAATTGAAACAAAAGAATCGCATTGTATTTAATCGAATCAAAAAAATCTAATTGAATCGAATCGAAAAGAATCGATTTGAAATGAAAAGAATCTAATCGAATTGATAGAAAATTGAATCGAATCGAAAACAATCGAATCGAATCGAAAAGAATCGAATTGTATGGAAACGAATCGAAAAGAATCGAATTGAGTAGAAAAGAATCAAATCAAATTTAATGGAATCGAAAAGAACCGAATAGCATCGAATTGAATCGAATCGAAAAGAATCGAAACGAATTGAATCGAAAAGCATTGAGTCGAATCAAATCGAAAAGAATCGAATCGTATCAAATTGAAAAGAATCGAATCGATCTGAAAAGAATTGAATCGAATCGAAAAGAATCAAATTGAAACGAAAAGAATCAAATCGAATAGCAAAGAATCGAATCGAAACGAATCGATTTGAAACGAGCCGAATCGAATCGAATTGAATGACATATTCGAATCGAATCGAAAAGAATCTAATCTAATGAAATCCAAAAGAATCAAATCGAAACAAATAGAATCAAACCGAATGGAATTGAATCGAAAAGAGTCGATTCGAATCAAATTGGAATGAAAAGAATTGAATCGAATCGAATAAAAAACAAGTGAATCGAATAGAATAGAAAAGAAGAGAATCGAAACGAAAAGAATCAAATTGAATCGAAAGGAATCGAATCGAAAAGAATCGAATCAAAGAGAAAAGACTCGAATCGAATGGAAAAGAATAGAATCAAAAAGAATCGAATTGAAACAAAAAGAATCGAATTGAATTGAATCGAAAAGAATCGAATGGAATCGAATCGAAAAGAATCGAATTGAATTAAATCGAAGAGAATCGAATCGAATTGAATTGAATCGAAGAGAATCGAATCGAATAGAAAAGAATCAAATCGAAATGAATCGATTTGAAACGAAAAGAATCGAATCGAATCAAATTGAATGAAAAGAATTGAATCGAATCAAAAAGAATTGAATCAAAAAGAATCAAACCGAAACAAAAAGAATCAAACCGAATTGAAAAGAATCTAACTGAATAGAATCGAAAAGAATCGACGTACCGAATCGAATCCAATCGAAAAAAATCTAATCGTATCAAATCGAATCGAAAAGAATTGAAATGAATAGAATAGAAAAGATTCGAATCAAATCAAAAACAATCAAATCGAGTAATATCGAATCGAAAAGAATCGAATCGAAAAGAATCGAATCGAATGGAAAAGAATTGAATTGAATCAAAAAGAATTGATTCAAATCAAAAAGAATCGAATCGATTCGAATCGAAAAGACTCGAATCGAAAAGAATCGAAAAGAATCGAATCGAATCAAAAAGGATCGAATCGCAAAGAATCGAATCTAAAGAAAAGGAATCGAATCGAATCGAAACGAATAGAATCGAAAAGAATCGATTTGAATCGAAATGAAAAGAATCGTATCGAATCAAATCGAAAAAAATCAAATGGAATCGAATCGAATCGTATCGAAAAGAATCAAATCAAATGAAAAGAATCGAATCGAATAGAAAAGAATCGAATTGATTGGAATCGACTCGAAAACAATCTAATTGAATTGAAAGGAATCGAATCAAATTTAATGGAATCGACAAGAATCGTATCAAATCAAAAAGATCGAATCGAAATGAATCAATTCGAAAAGAATCAAATCGAATCGAATCGAAAAGAATCGAATCGAAAAGAATTGAATTGAAAAGAATCGAATTGAATCGAATTGAAAAGACTCGAATCGAATTAAAAGAATCGAATCGAATCGAAAAGAATCGAATCGAATCGGAAAGAATTGAATTGGAATGAATCGATTTGAATCGAATTGAAAAGAATCGAATCGAAAAAATCGAATCGAAAAGAACTGAGTTGAGTTGAATCGAATCGAAAAGATTCGAATCCAATCGTGTCGAATCAAAAAGATGGAATCGAAACGAATCGAATCGAATCGAATCGAAAAGAATCGAATAGATAGCAAAGAATCAAATCGAATAGAAAAGAATTTGAATCGAATTGAAACGATTCGAAAAAATCGAAACTAATCGAATCATCGAATGGAAAAGAATCGAATCGAATCAAAAAGAATCGAAACGAACTGAATCGAAAGAATCGAATCGAACAGAATCGAAAAGAATTGAATCGTAATGTAACAAATCGAATCCAAATGATCGAATCAAGCCAAGTCGAAAAGAATTGAATCGAAAAGAATCGAATCAAAATGAAAAGAATCGAATAGAATCGAATTGAAAAGAATCGAATTGAACCGAATCAAATAGAATAGAATCGAACAGAATTGAATCGAATGAAAAGAATCTTATCGAATCGATTCGAAAAGAATTGAATCGAATCGAATGGAGAAGAATCAAATCAAATGGAATCGAAAAGAATCGAATCAAAGAGAATCTAATCGAAACGAAAAGAATCAATCGAATCGAAAAGAATCGAATCGAAACGAAAAGTGTCGAATCGAATCGAATCGAAAAGAATCGAATCGAACCGAAAAGAATCAAATCGAATCGAAAAGAATCGAATTGAATTGAATCGTAATGAAAAGAATCGAATCGAATCGAAAGAATCAAATCGAATCGAAAACAATTGAATCGAATGCAATCAAATTGAAAAGAATCGAATCGAATTGAAAAGAATCAAATCGAATTGATTGAATCGAAAAGAATCGAATCGAATCGAATCGCATCGAATCGAAAATAATAGAATTGAATAAAAATAATCAAATCGAATCGAATTGAGAATAATTGGAATTGAATTGAATCGATAATCGAATCGAATCAAATCGAGTCGAATCGAAACTAATCGAATCGAATCAAATCGATTCGAAAAAATCGAATCAGATTGCAACGAATCGAATCATATTGAATTGATTTGAATTGAAATGAATCGAATCTAATCAAATCAAAAAGAATCGAATCCAAACAATCGAATTGTAGAAAATCAAATCAAAACAAAAAGATTCAAATCGAAACGAATCAAAATGAAAAGAATCGAATCGAATCGAATCGAAAAGAATCGAATCGAATCGAAAAGAATCGAATCGAATCGAAAAGAATCGAATAGAAAAGAATCGTATCGAATCAAATCTAAAAGAATCGAATCGAATCGAATAAAAAAGAATCGAATCGAATTGATTCGCATCGAAAAGAATCGAATCGTATCGAATCGAAAAGAATCGAATCTATTCGAATCGAATGGAATTGAATCAAAAAGAATCGAATCGAATTGAAACGAAAAGAATCGAATAGATTCGAATTGAAACAAATCGAAAAAAATGAAAACGAATCAAATCACATCGAGTGGAAAAGAATCGAATCAAATAGAAAAGAATCGAATTGAATCGAACTGAATCGAAAAGAATCGAATAGATCAAATCAAAAAGAATCGAATCGATTCGAGATGAACCGAGTAGAATCGAGTCGAAGTGAAAAGAATTGAATCGAATCGAATCGAAAAGAATCGAATCGAAACGAAAAGAATCGAATCGAAGAGAATCTAATCGAAATGAAAAGAATCAAATCGAATCGAAAAGAATCGAATCGAAACGAAAAGTGTCGAATCGAATCGAATCGAAAAGAATCGAGTTGAATAGAAAAGAATTGAATCGAATAAAATCGATAAGATTTGAATCAAATCCAATAGAATCGAAAAGATTCGAATCGAATTGAAAAGAAACGAACCGAAGTGAAAAGAATCGAATCGAATCGAAAGAATCAAATCGAAAAAAAAATCGAATCGAAATTAAAAGAATCGAATCGAATCAAAGCATAAAGAATCGAATCTAATTGAATCGAAAGAATCGATTGAATCAAATAGAGAAGAATCTAATGGTAAGGAATCGAATCGAAAAGAATCCAATTGTATTGAATCGAATCGAAAAGAAATGAATTGAATAGATTATAAAAGAATCGAATCGAAAGGAATCGACTCGAAACGTAAAGAATCGAATCGAAAAAATTGAATAGATCGAAGAATTGAATAGAAATGAATCGAATCAAAATGAAAAGAATCGAATCGAATCGAAAACAATCGAATCAAAAAGAATCGAATTGAAACAAAAGAATCGCATTGTATTTAATCGAATCAAAAAAATCTAATTGAATCGAATCGAAAAGAATCGATTTGAAATGAAAAGAATCTAATCGAATTGATAGAAAATTGAATCGAATCGAAAACAATCGAATCGAATCGAAAAGAATCGAATTGTATGGAAACGAATCGAAAAGAATCTAATTGAGTAGAAAAGAATCAAATCAAATTTAATGGAATCGAAAAGAACCGAATAGCATCGAATTGAATCGAATCGAAAAGAATCGAAACGAATTGAATCGAAAAGCATTGAGTCGAATCAAATCGAAAAGAATCGAATCGTATCAAATTGAAAAGAATCGAATCGATCTGAAAAGAATTGAATCGAATCGAAAAGAATCAAATTGAAACGAAAAGAATCAAATCGAATAGCAAAGAATCGAATCGAAACGAATCGATTTGAAACGAGCCGAATCGAATCGAATTGAATGAAATATTCGAATCGAATCGAAAAGAATCTAATCTAATGAAATCCAAAAGAATCAAATCGAAACAAATAGAATCAAACCGAATGGAATTGAATCGAAAAGAGTCGATTCGAATCAAATTGGAATGAAAAGAATTGAATCGAATCGAATAAAAAACAAGTGAATCGAATAGAATAGAAAAGAAGAGAATCGAAACGAAAAGAATCAAATTGAATCGAAAGGAATCGAATCGAAAAGAATCGAATCAAAGAGAAAAGACTCGAATCGAATGGAAAAGAATAGAATCAAAAAGAATCGAATTGAAACAAAAAGAATCGAATTGAATTGAATCGAAAAGAATCGAATGGAATCGAATCGAAAAGAATCGAATTGAATTAAATCGAAGAGAATCGAATCGAATTGAATTGAATCGAAGAGAATCGAATCGAATAGAAAAGAATCAAATCGAAATGAATCGATTTGAAACGAAAAGAATCGAATCGAATCAAATTGAATGAAAAGAATTGAATCGAATCAAAAAGAATTGAATCAAAAAGAATCAAACCGAAACAAAAAGAATCAAACCGAATTGAAAAGAATCTAACTGAATAGAATCGAAAAGAATCGACGTACCGAATCGAATCCAATCGAAAAAAATCTAATCGTATCAAATCGAATCGAAAAGAATTGAAATGAATAGAATAGAAAAGATTCGAATCAAATCAAAAACAATCAAATCGAGTAATATCGAATCGAAAAGAATCGAATCGAAAAGAATCGAATCGAATGGAAAAGAATTGAATTGAATCAAAAAGAATTGATTCAAATCAAAAAGAATCGAATCGATTCGAATCGAAAAGACTCGAATCGAAAAGAATCGAAAAGAATCGAATCGAATCAAAAAGGATCGAATCGCAAAGAATCGAATCTAAAGAAAAGGAATCGAATCGAATCGAAACGAATAGAATCGAAAAGAATCGATTTGAATCGAAATGAAAAGAATCGTATCGAATCAAATCGAAAAAAATCAAATGGAATCGAATCGAATCGTATCGAAAAGAATCAAATCAAATGAAAAGAATCGAATCGAATAGAAAAGAATCGAATTGATTGGAATCGACTCGAAAACAATCTAATTGAATTGAAAGGAATCGAATCAAATTTAATGGAATCGACAAGAATCGTATCAAATCAAAAAGATCGAATCGAAACGAATCAATTCGAAAAGAATCAAATCGAATCGAATCGAAAAGAATCGAATCGAAAAGAATTGAATTGAAAAGAATCGAATTGAATCGAATTGAAAAGACTCGAATCGAATTAAAAGAATCGAATCGAATCGAAAAGAATCGAATCGAATCGGAAAGAATTGAATTGGAATGAATCGATTTGAATCGAATTGAAAAGAATCGAATCGAAAAAATCGAATCGAAAAGAACTGAGTTGAGTTGAATCGAATCGAAAAGATTCGAATCGAATCGTGTCGAATCAAAAAGATGGAATCGAAACGAATCGAATCGAATCGAAAAGAATCGAATAGATAGCAAAGAATCAAATCGAATAGAAAAGAATTTGAATCGAATTGAAACGATTCGAAAAAATCGAAACTAATCGAATCATCGAATGGAAAAGAATCGAATCGAATCAAAAAGAATCGAAACGAACTGAATCGAAAGAATCGAATCGAACAGAATCGAAAAGAATTGAATCGTAATGTAACAAATCGAATCCAAATGATCGAATCAAGCCAAGTCGAAAAGAATTGAATCGAAAAGAATCGAATCAAAATGAAAAGAATCGAATAGAATCGAATTGAAAAGAATCGAATTGAACCGAATCAAATAGAATAGAATCGAACAGAATTGAATCGAATGAAAAGAATCTTATCGAATCGATTCGAAAAGAATTGAATCGAATCGAATGGAGAAGAATCAAATCAAATGGAATCGAAAAGAATCGAATCAAAGAGAATCTAATCGAAACGAAAAGAATCAATCGAATCGAAAAGAATCGAATCGAAACGAAAAGTGTCGAATCGAATCGAATCGAAAAGAATCGAATCGAACCGAAAAGAATCAAATCGAATCGAAAAGAATCGAATTGAATTGAATCGTAATGAAAAGAATCGAATCGAATCGAAAGAATCAAATCGAATCGAAAACAATTGAATCGAATGCAATCAAATCGAAAAGAATCGAATCGAATTGAAAAGAATCAAATCGAATTGATTGAATCGAAAAGAATCGAATCGAATCGCATCGCATCGAATCGAAAATAATAGAATTGAATAAAAATAATCAAATCGAATCGAATTGAGAATAATTGGAATTGAATTGAATCGATAATCGAATCGAATCAAATCGAGTCGAATCGAAACTAATCGAATCGAATCAAATCGATTCGAAAAAATCGAATCAGATTGCAACGAATCGAATCATATTGAATTGATTTGAATTGAAATGAATCGAATCTAATCAAATCAAAAAGAATCGAATCCAAAGAATCGAATTGTAGAAAATCAAATCAAAACAAAAAGATTCAAATCGAAACGAATCAAATTGAAAAGAATCGAATCGAATCGAATCGAAAAGAATCGAATCGAATCGAAAAGAATCGAATAGAAAAGAATCGTATCGAATCAAATCTAAAAGAATCGAATCGAATCGAATAAAAAGGAATCGAATCGAATTGATTCGCATCGAAAAGAATCGAATAGTATCGAATCGAAAAGAATCGAATCTATTCGAATCGAATGGAATTGAATCAAAAAGAATCGAATCGAATTGAAACGAAAAGAATCGAATAGATTCGAATTGAAACAAATCGAAAAAAATGAAAACGAATCAAATCACATCGAGTGGAAAAGAATCGAATCAAATAGAAAAGAATCGAATTGAATCGAACTGAATCGAAAAGAATCGAATAGATCAAATCAAAAAGAATCGAATCGATTCGAGATGAACCGAGTAGAATCGAGTCGAAGTGAAAAGAATTGAATCGAATCGAATCGAAAAGAATCTAATCGAAACGAAAAGAATCGAATCGAAGAGAATCTAATCGAAATGAAAAGAATCAAATCGAATCGAAAAGAATCGAATCGAAACGAAAACTGTCGAATCGAATCGAATCGAAAAGAATCGAGTTGAATAGAAAAGAATTGAATCGAATAAAATCGATAAGATTTGAATCAAATCCAATAGAATCGAAAAGATTCGAATCGAATTGAAAAGAAACGAACCGAAGTGAAAAGAATCGAATCGAATCGAAAGAATCAAATCGAAAAAAAAATCGAATCGAAATTAAAAGAATCGAATCGAATCAAAGCATAAAGAATCGAATCTAATTGAATCGAAAGAATCGATTGAATCAAATAGAGAAGAATCTAATGGTAAGGAATCGAATCGAAAAGAATCCAATTGTATTGAATCGAATCGAAAAGAAATGAATTGAATAGATTATAAAAGAATCGAATCGAAAGGAATCGACTCGAAACGTAAAGAATCGAATCGAAAAAATTGAATAGATCGAAGAATTGAATAGAAATGAATCGAATCGAAATGAAAAGAATTGAATCGAATCGAATCGAAAACAATCGAATCAAAAAGAATCGAATTGAAACAAAAGAATCGCATTGTATTTAATCGAATCAAAAAAATCTAATTGAATCGAATCGAAAAGAATCGATTTGAAATGAAAAGAATCTAATCGAATTGATAGAAAATTGAATCGAATCGAAAACAATCGAAAAGAATCGAATTGTATGGAAACGAATCGAAAAGAATCGAATTGAGTAGAAAAGAATCAAATCAAATTTAATGGAATCGAAAAGAACCGAATAGCATCGAATTGAATCGAATCGAAAAGAATCGAAACGAATTGAATCGAAAAGCATTGAGTCGAATCAAATCGAAAAGAATCGAATCGTATCAAATTGAAAAGAATCGAATCGATCTGAAAAGAATTGAATCGAACTGAATCGAACCGAAAAGAATCAAATTGAAACGAAAAGAATGAAATCGAATAGCAAAGAATCGAATCGAAACGAATCGATTTGAAACGAGCCGAATCGAATCGAATTGAATGAAATATTCGAATCGAATCGAAAAGAATCTAATCTAATGAAATCCAAAAGAATCAAATCGAAACAAATAGAATCAAACCGAATGGAATTGAATCGAAAAGAGTCGATTCGAATCAAATTGGAATGAAAAGAATTGAATCGAATCGAATAAAAAACAAGTGAATCGAATAGAATAGAAAAGAAGAGAATCGAAACGAAAAGAATCAAATTGAATCGAAAGGAATCGAATCGAAAAGAATCGAATCAAAGAGAAAAGACTCGAATCGAATGGAAAAGAATAGAATCAAAAAGAATCGAATTGAAACAAAAAGAATCGAATTGAATTGAATCGAAAAGAATCGAATGGAATCGAATCGAAAAGAATCGAATTGAATTAAATCGAAGAGAATCGAATCGAATTGAATTGAATCGAAGAGAATCGAATCGAATAGAAAAGAATCAAATCGAAATGAATCGATTTGAAACGAAAAGAATCGAATCGAATCAAATTGAATGAAAAGAATTGAATCGAATCAAAAAGAATTGAATCAAAAAGAATCAAACCGAAACAAAAAGAATCAAACCGAATTGAAAAGAATCTAACTGAATAGAATCGAAAAGAATCGACGTACCGAATCGAATCCAATCGTATCAAATCGAATCGAAAAGAATTGAAATGAATAGAATAGAAAAGATTCGAATCAAATGAAAAACAATCAAATCGAGTAATATCGAATCGAAAAGAATCGAATGGAAAAGAATCGAATCGAATGGAAAAGAATTGAATTGAATCAAAAAGAATTGATTCAAATCAAAAAGAATCGAATCGAAAAGAATCGAAAAGAATCGAAAAGAATCGAATCGAATCAAAAAGGATCGAATCGCAAAGAATCGAATCTAAAGAAAAGGAATCGAATCGAATCGAAACGAATAGAATCGAAAAGAATCGATTTGAATCGAAATGAAAAGAATCGTATCGAATCAAATCGAAAAAAATCAAATGGAATCGAATCGAATCGTATCGAAAAGAATCAAATCAAATGAAAAGAATCGAATCGAATAGAAAAGAATCGAATTGATTGGAATCGACTCGAAAACAGTCTAATTGAATTGAAAGGAATCGAATCAAATTAAATGGAATCGACAAGAATCGTATCAAATCAAAAAGATCGAATCGAAATGAATCAATTCGAAAAGAATCAAATCGAATCGAAAAGAATCGAATCGAAAAGAATTGAATTGAAAAGAATCGAATTGAATCGAATTGAAAAGACTCGAATCGAATTAAAAGAATCGAATCGAATCGAAAAGAATCGAATCGAATCGGAAAGAATTGAATTGGAATGAATCGATTTGAATCGAATTGAAAAGAATCGAATCGAAAAAATCGAATCGAAAAGAACTGAGTTGAGTTGAATCGAATCGAAAAGATTCGAATCGAATCGTGTCGAATCAAAAAGATCGAATTGAAACGAATCGAATCGAATCGAATCGAAAAGAATCGAATCGAAAAGAATCGAATCGAAAAGAATCGAATCGAATCATATCGATTGAAAAGATCAAATCAAAAAAATCAAAGAGAATCGAAATGAATCAAAACGAATCGAATCGAATAGAAAAGAATCGTATCGAATCAAATCTAAAAGAATCGAATCGAATCGAATAAAAAAGAATCGAATCGAATTGATTCGCATCGAAAAGAATCGAATCGTATCGAATCGAAAAGAATCGAATCTATTCGAATCGAATGGAATTGAATCAAAAAGAATCGAATCGAATTGAATCGAAAACAATCGAATAGATTCGAATTGAAACAAATCGAAAAAAATCAAAACGAATCAAATCACATCGAGTGGAAAAGAATCGAATCAAATAGAAAAGAATCGAATTGAATCGAACTGAATCGAAAAGAATCTAATAGATCAAATCAAAAAGAATCGAATCGATTCGAAATGAATCGAGTAGAATCTAGTCGAAGTGAAAAGAATTGAATCGAATCGAATCGAAAAGAATCGAATCGAAACGAAAAGAATCGAATCGAAGAGAATCTAATCGAAATGAAATAATCAAATCGAATCGAAACGAAACGAAAAGTGTCGATTCGAATCGAATCGAAAAGAATCGAGTTGAATAGAAAAGAATCGATTCGAATAAAATCGATAAGAATTGAATCAAATCCAATAGAATCGAAAAGATTCGAATCGAATTGAAAAGAAACGAACCGAATTGAAAAGAATCAAATCGAATCGAAAAGAATCAAATCGAAAAAAAAATCGAATCGAAATTAAAAGAATCGAATCGAATCAAAGCATAAAGAATCAAATCTAATTGAATCGAAAAGAATCGATTGAATCGAATAGAGAAGGATCTAATGGTAAGGAATCGAATCGAAAAGAATCCATTTGTATTGAATCGAATCGAAAAAAATCGAATTGAATAGAATATAAAAGAATCGAATCGAAAGGAATCGACTCGAAACGAAAAGAATCGAATCGAAAAAATTGAATAGAATCGAAAAGAATTGAATAGAAATGAATCGAATCGAAATGAAAAGAATTGAATCGAATCGAATCGAAAACAATCGAATCAAAAAGAATCGAATTGAAACAAAAGAATTGCATTGTATTTAATCGAATCAAAAAAATCTAATTGAATCGAATCGAAAAGAATCGATTTGAAATGAAAAGAATCTAATCGAATTGATAGAAAATTGAATCGAATCGAAAACAATCGAATCGAATCGAAAAGAATCGAATTGTATGGAAACGAATCGAAAAGAATCTAATTGAGTAGAAAAGAATCAAATCAAATTTAATGGAATCGAAAAGAACCGAATAGCATCGAATTGAATCAAATCGAAAAGAATCGAAACGAATTGAATCGAAAAGCATTGAATCCAATCAAATCGAAAAGAATCGAATCGTATCAAATTGAAAAGAATCGAATCGATCTGAAAAGAATTGAATCGAATTGAATCGAATCGAAAAGAATCAAATTGAAACGAAAAGAATCAAATCGAATAGCAAAGAATCGAATCGAATCGATCTGAAAAGAGCCGAATCGAATCGAATTGAATGAAATATTCGAATCGAATCGAAAAGAATCTAATCTAATGAAATCCAAAAGAATCAAATCGAAACAAATAGAGTCAAACCGAATGGAATTGAATCGAAAAGAGTCGATTCGAATCAAATTGGAATGAAAAGAATTGAATCGAATCAAAAAGAATTGAATCAAAAAGAATCAAACCGAAACAAAAAGAATCAAACCGAATTGAAAAGAATCTAACTGAATAGAATCGAAAAGAATCGAACCGTACTGAATCGAATCTAATCGAAAAGAATCTAATCGTATCGAAACGAATCGAAAAGAATTGAAATGAATAGAATAGAAAAGATTCGAGTCAAATCAAAAACAATCAAATCGAGTAATATCGAATCGAAAAGAATCGAATCGAAAAGAATCGAATCGAATGGAAAAGAATTGAATTGAATCAAAAAGAATTGATTCAAATCAAAAAGAATCGAATCGATTCGAATCGAAAAGACTCGAATCGAATCAAATCGAATTGAATCGAATCGAATCAAAAAGGATCGAATCGCAAAGAATCGAATCTAAAGAAAAGGAATCGAATCGAATCGAAATGAATAGAATCGAAAAGAATCGATTTGAATCGAAATGAAAAGAATCGTATCGAATCAAATCGAAAAAAATCAAATGGAATCGAATCGAATCGTATCGAAAAGAATCAAATCAAATGAAAAGAATCGAATCGAATAGAAAAGAATCGAATTGATTTCAATCGACTCGAAAATAACCTAATTGAATTGAAAGGAATCGAATCAAATTTAATGGAATCGACAAGAATCGTATCAAATCAAAAAGATCGAATCGAAACGAATCAATTCGAAAAGAATCAAATCGAATCGAATCGAAAAGAATCGAATCGAAAAGAATTGAATTGAAAAGAATCGAATTGAATCGAATTGAAAAGACTCGAATCGAATTAAAAGAATCGAATCGAATCGAAAAGAATCGAATCGAATCGGAAAGAATTGAATTGAAATGAATCGATTTGAATCGAATTGAAAAGAATCGAATCGAAAAAATCGAATCGAAAAGAACTGAGTTGAGTTGAATCGAATCGAAAAGATTCGAATCGAATCGGGTCGAATCAAAAAGATCGAATCGAAACGAATTAAATCGAATGGAAAAGAATCGAATCGAATCTAAAAGAATCAAATCGAATAGAAAAGAATTTGAATCGAATTGAAACGATTCGAAAAATCGAAACTAATCGAATCATCGAATGGAAAAGAATCGAATCGAATCAAAAAGAATCGAAACGAACTGAATCGAAAGAATCGAATCGAACAGAATCGAAAAGAATTGAATCGTACTGTAACAAATCAAATCCAAATGATCGAATCAAGCCAAGTCGAAAAGAATTGAATCGAAAAGAATCGAATCAAAATGAAAAGAATCGAATAGAATCGAATTGAAAAGAATCGAAATGAACCGAATCAAATAGAATAGAATCGAACAGAATTGAATCGAATGAAAAGATTCTTATCGAATCGATTCGAAAAGAATTGAATCGAATCGAATGGAGAAGAATCAAATCAAATGGAATCGAAAAGAATCGAATCAAAGAGAATCTAATCGAAACGAAAAGAATCAATCGAATCGAAAAGAATCGAATCGAAACGAAAAGTGTCGAATCGAATCGAATCGAATCGAAAAGAATCGAATCGAACCGAAAAGAATCAAATCGAATCGAAAAGAATCGAATTGAATTGAATCGTAATGAAAAGAATCGAATCGAATCGAAAGAATCAAATCGAATCGAAAACAATTGAATCGAATGCAATCAAATCGAAAAGAATCGAATCGAATTGAAAAGAATCAAATCGAATTGATTGAATCGAAAAGAATCGAATCGAATCGAATCGCATCGAATCGAAAATAATAGAATTGAATAAAAATAATCGAATCGAATTGAGAATAATTGGAATTGAATTGAATCGATAATCGAATCGAATCAAATCGAGTCGAATCGAAACTAATCGAATCGAATCAAATCGATTCGAAAAAATCGAATCAGATTGCAACGAATCGAATCATATTGAATTGATTTGAATTGAAATGAATCGAATCTAATCAAATCAAAAAGAATCGAATCCAAAGAATCGAATTGTAGAAAATCAAATCAAAACAAAAAGATTCAAATCGAAACGAATCAAATTGAAAAGAATCGAATCGAATCGAATCGAAAAGAATCGAATCGAATTGAATCGAAAAGAATCGAATCGAAAAGAATCGAATCGAATCATATCGATTGAAAAGATCAAATCCAAAAAATCAAAGAGAATCGAAATGAATCAAAACGAATCGAATCGAATAGAAAAGAATCGTATCGAATCAAATCTAAAAGAATCGAATCGAATCGAATAAAAAAGAATCGAATCGAATTGATTCGCATCGAAAAGAATCGAATCGTATCGAATCGAAAACAATCGAATCTATTCGAATCGAATGGAATTGAATCAAAAAGAATCGAATCGAATTGAATCGAAAAGAATCGAATAGATTCGAATTGAAACAAATCGAAAAAAATCAAAACGCATCAAATCACATCGAGTGGAAAAGAATCGAATCAAATAGAAAAGAATCGAATTGAATCGAACTGAATTGAATAGATGAAATCAAAAAGAATCGAATCGATTCGAGATGAATCGAGTAGAATCGAGTCGAAGTGAAAAGCATTGAATCGAATCGAATCGAAAAGAATCGAATCGAAACGAAAAGAATCGAATCGAAGAGAATCTAATCGAAATGAAAAGAATCGAATCGAATCGAAAAGAATCGAGTTGAATAGAAAAGAATCGAATCGAATAAAATCGATAAGAATTGAATCAAATCCAATAGAATCGAAAAGATTCGAATCGAATTGAAAAGAAACGAACCGAATTAAAAGAATCAAATCGAATCGAAAAGAATCAAATCGAAAAAAAAAATCGAATCGAAATTAAAAGAATCGAATCGAATCAAAGCATAAAGAATCAAATCTAATTGAATCGAAAAGAATCGATTGAATCGAATAGAGAAGGATCTAATGGTAAGGAATCGAATCGAAAAGAATCCATTTGTATTGAATCGAATCGAAAAGAATCGAATTGAATAGAATATAAAAGAATCGAATCGAAAGGAATCGACTCGAAACGAAAAGAATCGAATCGAAAAAATTGAATAGAATCGAAAAGAATTGAATAGAAATGAATCGAATCGAAATGAAAAGAATTGAATCGAATCGAATCGAAAACAATCGAATCAAAATCAATCGAATTGAAACAAAAGAATCGCATTGTATTTAATCGAATCAAAAAAATCTAATTGAATCGAATCGAAAAGAATCGATTTGAAATGAAAAGAATCTAATCGAATTGATAGAAAATTGAATCGAATCGAAAACAATCGAATCGAATCGAAAAGAATCGAATTGTATGGAAACGAATCGAAAAGAATCTAATTGAGTAGAAAAGAATCAAATCAAATTTAATGGAATCGAAAAGAACCGAATAGCATCGAATTGAATCGAATCGAAAAGAATCGAAACGAATTGAATCGAAAAGCATTGAGTCGAATCAAATCGAAAAGAATCGAATCGTATCAAATTGAAAAGAATCGAATCGATCTAAAAAGAATTGAATCGAATTGAATCGAATCGAAAAGAATCAAATTGAAACGAAAAGAATCAAATCGAATAGCAAAGAATCGAATCGAATCGATTTGAAAAGAGCCGAATCGAATCGAATTGAATGACATATTCGAATCGAATCGAAAAGAATCTAATCTAATGAAATCCAAAAGAATCAAATCGAAACAAATAGAGTCAAACCGAATGGAATTGAATCGAAAAGACTCGATTCGAATCAAATTGGAATGAAAAGAATTGAATCGAATCAAAAAGAATTGAATCAAAAAGAATCAAACCGAAACAAAAAGAATCAAACCGAATTGAAAAGAATCTAACTGAATAGAATCGAAAAGAATCGAATCGTACTGAATCGAATCTAATCGAAAAGAATCTAATCGTATCGAATCGAATCGAAAAGAATTGAAATGAATAGAATAGAAAATATTCGAATCAAATCAAAAACAATCAAATCGAGTAATATCGAATCGAAAAGAATCGAATCGAAAAGAATCGAATCGAATGGAAAAGAATTGAATTGAATCAAAAAGAATTGATTCAAATCAAAAAGAATCGAATCGATTCGAATCGAAAAGACTCGAATCGAAAAGAATCGAAAAGAATCGAATCGAATCAAAAAGGATCGAATCGCAAAGAATCGAATCTAAAGAAAAGGAATCGAATCGAATCGAAACGAATAGAATCGAAAAGAATCGATTTGAATCGAAATGAAAAGAATCGTATCGAATCAAATCGAAAAAAATCAAATGGAATCGAATCGAATCGTATCGAAAAGAATCAAATCAAATGAAAAGAATCGAATCGAATAGAAAAGAATCGAATTGATTGGAATCGACTCGAAAACAGTCTAATTGAATTGAAAGGAATCGAATCAAATTTAATGGAATCGACAAGAATCGTATCAAATCAAAAAGATCGAATCGAAATGAATCAATTCGAAAAGAATCAAATCGAGTAGAATCGAAAAGAATCGAATCGAAAAGAATTGAATTGAAAAGAATCGAATTGAATCGAATTGAAAAGACTCGAATCGAATTAAAAGAATCGAATCGAATCGAAAAGAATCGAATCGAATCGGAAAGAATTGAATTGGAATGAATCGATTTGAATCGAATTGAAAAGAATCGAATCGAAAAAATCGAATCGAAAAGAACTGACTTGAGTTGAATCGAATCGAAAATATTCGAATCGAATCGGGTCGAATCAAAAAGATCGAATTGAAACGAATCGAATCGAATCGAATCGAAAAGAATCGAATCGAAAAGAATCGAATCGAAAAGAATCGAATCGAATCATATCGATTGAAAAGATCAAATCAAAAAAATCAGAGAATCGAAATGAATCAAAACGAATCGAATCGAATAGAAAAGAATCGTATCGAATCAAATCTAAAAGAATCGAATCGAATCGAATAAAAAAGAATCGAATCGAATTGATTCGCATCGAAAAGAATCGAATCGTATCGAATCGAAAAGAATCGAATCTATTCGAATCGAATGGAATTGAATCAAAAAGAATCGAATCGAATTGAATCGAAAACAATCGAATAGATTCGAATTGAAACAAATCGAAAAAAATCTAAACGAATCAAATCACATCGAGTGGAAAAGAATCGAATCAAATAGAAAAGAATCGAATTGAATCGAACTGAATCGAGAAGAATCGAATAGATCAAATCAAAAAGAATCGAATCGATTCGAAATGAATCGAGTAGAATCGAGTCGAAGTGAAAAGAATTGAATCGAATCGAATCGAAAAGAATCGAATCGAAACGAAAAGAATCGAATCGAAGAGAATCTAATCGAAATGAAATAATCAAATCGAATCGAAACGAAACGAAAAGTGTCGATTCGAATCGAATCGAAAAGAATCGAGTTGAATAGAAAAGAATCGATTCGAATAAAATCGATAAGAATTGAATCAAATCCAATAGAATCGAAAAGATTCGAATCGAATTGAAAAGAAACGAACCGAATTGAAAAGAATCAAATCGAATCGAAAAGAATCAAATCGAAAAAAAATCGAATCGAAATTAAAAGAATCGAATCGAATCAAAGCATAAAGAATCAAATCTAATTGAATCGAAAAGAATCGATTGAATCGAATAGAGAAGGATCTAATGGTAAGGAATCGAATCGAAAAGAATCCATTTGTATTGAATCGAATCGAAAAAAATCGAATTGAATAGAATATAAAAGAATCGAATCGAAAGGAATCGACTCGAAACGAAAAGAATCGAATCGAAAAAATTGAATAGAATCGAAAAGAATTGAATAGAAATGAATCGAATCGAAATGAAAAGAATTGAATCGAATCGAATCGAAAACAATCGAATCAAAAAGAATCGAATTGAAACAAAAGAATTGCATTGTATTTAATCGAATCAAAAAAATCTAATTGAATCGAATCGAAAAGAATCGATTTGAAATGAAAAGAATCTAATCGAATTGATAGAAAATTGAATCGAATCGAAAACAATCGAATCGAATCGAAAAGAATCGAATTGTATGGAAACGAATCGAAAAGAATCTAATTGAGTAGAAAAGAATCAAATCAAATTTAATGGAATCGAAAAGAACCGAATAGCATCGAATTGAATCAAATCGAAAAGAATCGAAACGAATTGAAACGAAAAGCATTGAATCCAATCAAATCGAAAAGAATCGAATCGTATCAAATTGAAAAGAATCGAATCGATCTGAAAAGAATTGAATCGAATTGAATCGAATCGAAAAGAATCAAATTGAAACGAAAAGAATCAAATCGAATAGCAAAGAATCGAATCGAATCGATTTGAAAAGAGCCGAATCGAATCGAATTGAATGAAATATTCGAATCGAATCGAAAAGAATCTAATCTAATGAAATCCAAAAGAATCAAATCGAAACAAATAGAGTCAAACCGAATGGAATTGAATCGAAAAGAGTCGATTCGAATCAAATTGGAATGAAAAGAATTGAATCGAATCAAAAAGAATTGAATCAAAAAGAATCAAACCGAAACAAAAAGAATCAAACCGAATTGAAAAGAATCTAACTGAATAGAATCGAAAAGAATCGAACCGTACTGAATCGAATCTAATCGAAAAGAATCTAATCGTATCGAATCGAATCGAAAAGAATTGAAATGAATAGAATAGAAAAGATTCGAGTCAAATCAAAAACAATCAAATCGAGTAATATCGAATCGAAAAGAATCGAATCGAAAAGAATCGAATCGAATGGAAAAGAATTGAATTGAATCAAAAAGAATTGATTCAAATCAAAAAGAATCGAATCGATTCGAATCGAAAAGACTCGAATCGAATCAAATCGAATTGAATCGAATCGAATCAAAAAGGATCGAATCGCAAAGAATCGAATCTAAAGAAAAGGAATCGAATCGAATCGAAATGAATAGAATCGAAAAGAATCGATTTGAATCGAAATGAAAACAATCGTATCGAATCAAATCGAAAAAAATCAAATGGAATCGAATCGAATCGTATCGAAAAGAATCAAATCAAATGAAAAGAATCGAATCGAATAGAAAAGAATCGAATTGATTTCAATCGACTCGAAAATAACCTAATTGAATTGAAAGGAATCGAATCAAATTTAATGGAATCGACAAGAATCGTATCAAATCAAAAAGATCGAATCGAAACGAATCAATTCGAAAAGAATCAAATCGAATCGAATCGAAAAGAATCGAATCGAAAAGAATTGAATTGAAAAGAATCGAATTGAATCGAATTGAAAAGACTCGAATCGAATTAAAAGAATCGAATCGAATCGAAAAGAATCGAATCGAATCGGAAAGAATTGAATTGAAATGAATCGATTTGAATCGAATTGAAAAGAATCGAATCGAAAAAATCGAATCGAAAAGAACTGAGTTGAGTTGAATCGAATCGAAAAGATTCGAATCGAATCGGGTCGAATCAAAAAGATCGAATCGAAACGAATTAAATCGAATGGAAAAGAATCGAATCGAATCTAAAAGAATCAAATCGAATAGAAAAGAATTTGAATCGAATTGAAACGATTCGAAAAATCGAAACTAATCGAATCATCGAATGGAAAAGAATCGAATCGAATCAAAAAGAATCGAAACGAACTGAATCGAAAGAATCGAATCGAACAGAATCGAAAAGAATTGAATCGTACTGTAACAAATCAAATCCAAATGATCGAATCAAGCCAAGTCGAAAAGAATTGAATCGAAAAGAATCGAATCAAAATGAAAAGAATCGAATAGAATCGAATTGAAAAGAATCGAAATGAACCGAATCAAATAGAATAGAATCGAACAGAATTGAATCGAATGAAAAGATTCTTATCGAATCGATTCGAAAAGAATTGAATCGAATCGAATGGAGAAGAATCAAATCAAATGGAATCGAAAAGAATCGAATCAAAGAGAATCTAATCGAAACGAAAAGAATCAATCGAATCGAAAAGAATCGAATCGAAACGAAAAGTGTCGAATCGAATCGAATCGAATCGAAAAGAATCGAATCGAACCGAAAAGAATCAAATCGAATCGAAAAGAATCGAATTGAATTGAATCGTAATGAAAAGAATCGAATCGAATCGAAAGAATCAAATCGAATCGAAAACAATTGAATCGAATGCAATCAAATCGAAAAGAATCGAATCGAATTGAAAAGAATCAAATCGAATTGATTGAATCGAAAAGAATCGAATCGAATCGAATCGCATCGAATCGAAAATAATAGAATTGAATAAAAATAATCGAATCGAATTGAGAATAATTGGAATTGAATTGAATCGATAATCGAATCGAATCAAATCGAGTCGAATCGAAACTAATCGAATCGAATCAAATCGATTCGAAAAAATCGAATCAGATTGCAACGAATCGAATCATATTGAATTGATTTGAATTGAAATGAATCGAATCTAATCAAATCAAAAAGAATCGAATCCAAAGAATCGAATTGTAGAAAATCAAATCAAAACAAAAAGATTCAAATCGAAACGAATCAAATTGAAAAGAATCGAATCGAATCGAATCGAAAAGAATCGAATCGAATTGAATCGAAAAGAATCGAATCGAAAAGAATCGAATCGAATCATATCGATTGAAAAGATCAAATCCAAAAAATCAAAGAGAATCGAAATGAATCAAAACGAATCGAATCGAATAGAAAAGAATCGTATCGAATCAAATCTAAAAGAATCGAATCGAATCGAATAAAAAAGAATCGAATCGAATTGATTCGCATCGAAAAGAATCGAATCGTATCGAATCGAAAACAATCGAATCTATTCGAATCGAATGGAATTGAATCAAAAAGAATCGAATCGAATTGAATCGAAAAGAATCGAATAGATTCGAATTGAAACAAATCGAAAAAAATCAAAACGCATCAAATCACATCGAGTGGAAAAGAATCGAATCAAATAGAAAAGAATCGAATTGAATCGAACTGAATTGAATAGATGAAATCAAAAAGAATCGAATCGATTCGAGATGAATCGAGTAGAATCGAGTCGAAGTGAAAAGCATTGAATCGAATCGAATTGAAAAGAATCGAATCGAAACGAAAAGAATCGAATCGAAGAGAATCTAATCGAAATGAAAAGAATCGAATCGAATCGAAAAGAATCGAGTTGAATAGAAAAGAATCGAATCGAATAAAATCGATAAGAATTGAATCAAATCCAATAGAATCGAAAAGATTCGAATCGAATTGAAAAGAAACGAACCGAATTAAAAGAATCAAATCGAATCGAAAAGAATCAAATCGAAAAAAAAAATCGAATCGAAATTAAAAGAATCGAATCGAATCAAAGCATAAAGAATCAAATCTAATTGAATCGAAAAGAATCGATTGAATCGAATAGAGAAGGATCTAATGGTAAGGAATCGAATCGAAAAGAATCCATTTGTATTGAATCGAATCGAAAAGAATCGAATTGAATAGAATATAAAAGAATCGAATCGAAAGGAATCGACTCGAAACGAAAAGAATCGAATCGAAAAAATTGAATAGAATCGAAAAGAATTGAATAGAAATGAATCGAATCGAAATGAAAAGAATTGAATCGAATCGAATCGAAAACAATCGAATCAAAAACAATCGAATTGAAACAAAAGAATCGCATTGTATTTAATCGAATCAAAAAAATCTAATTGAATCGAATCGAAAAGAATCGATTTGAAATGAAAAGAATCTAATCGAATTGATAGAAAATTGAATCGAATCGAAAACAATCGAATCGAATCGAAAAGAATCGAATTGTATGGAAACGAATCGAAAAGAATCTAATTGAGTAGAAAAGAATCAAATCAAATGTAATGGAATCGAAAAGAACCGAATAGCATCGAATTGAATCAAATCGAAAAGAATCGAAACGAATTGAATCGAAAAGCATTGAATCCAATCAAATCGAAAAGAATCGAATCGTATCAAATTGAAAAGAATCGAATCGATCTAAAAAGAATTGAATCGAATTGAATCGAATCGAAAAGAATCAAATTGAAACGAAAAGAATCAAATCGAATAGCAAAGAATCGAATCGAATCGATTTGAAAAGAGCCGAATCGAATCGAATTGAATGAAATATTCGAATCGAATCGAAAAGAATCTAATCTAATGAAATCCAAAAGAATCAAATCGAAACAAATAGAGTCAAACCGAATGGAATTGAATCGAAAAGAGTCGATTCGAATCAAATTGGAATGAAAAGAATTGAATCGAATCGAATAAAAAACAAGTGAATCGAATAGAATAGAAAAGAATAGAATCGAAACGAAAAGAATCAAATTGAATCGAAAGGAATCGAATCGAAAAGAATCGAATCAAAGAGAAAAGACTCGAATCGAATGGAAAAGAATAGAATCAAAAAGAATCGAATTGAAACAAAAAGAATCGAATTGAATTGAAACGAAAAGAATCGAATGGAATCGAATCGAAAAGAATCGAATTGAATTAAATCGAAGAGAATCGAATCGAATTGAATTGAATCGAAGAGAATCGAATCGAATAGAAAAGAATCAAATCGAAATGAATCGATTTGAAACGAAAAGAATCGAATCGAATCAAATTGAATGAAAAGAATTGAATCGAATCAAAAAGAATTGAATCAAAAAGAATCAATCCGAAACAAAAAGAATCAAACCGAATTGAAAAGAATCTAACTGAATAGAATCGAAAAGAATCGACGTACCGAATCGAATCCAATCGAAAAAAATCTAATCGTATCAAATCGAATCGAAAAGAATTGAAATGAATAGAATAGAAAAGATTCGAATCAAATGAAAAACAATCAAATCGAGTAATATCGAATCGAAAAGAATCGAATGGAAAAGAATCGAATCGAATGGAAAAGAATTGAATTGAATCAAAAAGAATTGATTCAAATCAAAAAGAATCGAATCG
This sequence comes from Canis lupus baileyi, assembly GCF_048164855.1. Lineage (NCBI taxonomy): Eukaryota > Metazoa > Chordata > Mammalia > Carnivora > Canidae > Canis > Canis lupus. The sequence continues at coordinate 31,412,650 of NC_132871.1, read as the reverse complement.
ATTCGAATCGAAAAGACTCGAATCGAAAAGAATCGAAAAGAATCGAATCGAATCCAAAAGGATCGAATCGCAAAGAATCGAATCTAAAGAAAAGGAATCGAATCGAATCGAAACGAATAGAATCGAAAAGAATCGATTTGAATCGAAATGAAAAGAATCGTATCGAATCAAATCGAAAAAAATCAAATGGAATCGAATCGAATCGTATCGAAAAGAATCAAATCAAATGAAAAGAATCGAATCGAATAGAAAAGAATCGAATTGATTGGTATCGACTCGAAAACAATCTAATTGAATTGAAAGGAATCGAATCAAATTTAATGGAATCGACAAGAATCGTATCAAATCAAAAAGATCGAATCGAAATGAATCAATTCGAAAAGAATCAAATCGAATCGAATCGAAAACAATCGAATCGAAAAGAATTGAATTGAAAAGAATCGAATTTAATCGAATTGAAAAGACTCGAATCGAATTAAAAGAATCGAATCGAATCGAAAAGAATCGAATCGAATCGGAAAGAATTGAATTGGAATGAATCGATTTGAATCGAATTGAAAAGAATCGAATCGAAAAAATCGAATCGAAAAGAACTGAGTTGAGTTGAATCGAATCGAAAAGATTCGAATCCAATCGTGTCGAATCAAAAAGATGGAATCGAAACGAATCGAATCGAATCGAATCGAAAAGAATCGAATAGATAGCAAAGAATCAAATCGAATAGAAAAGAATTTGAATCGAATTGAAACGATTCGAAAAAATCGAAACTAATCGAATCATCGAATGGAAAAGAATCGAATCGAATCAAAAAGAATCGAAACGAACTGAATCGAAAGAATCGAATCGAACAGAATCGAAAAGAATTGAATCGTAATGTAACAAATCGAATCCAAATGATCGAATCAAGCCAAGTCGAAAAGAATTGAATCGAAAAGAATCGAATCAAAATGAAAAGAATCGAATAGAATCGAATTGAAAAGAATCGAATTGAACCGAATCAAATAGAATAGAATCGAACAGAATTGAATCGAATGAAAAGAATCTTATCGAATCGAGTCGAAAAGAATTGAATCGAATCGAATGGAGAAGAATCAAATCAAATGGAATCGAAAAGAATCGAATCAAAGAGAATCTAATCGAAACGAAAAGAATCAATCGAATCGAAAAGAATCGAATCGAAACGAAAAGTGTCGAATCGAATCGAATCGAAAAGAATCGAATCGAACCGAAAAGAATCAAATCGCATCGAAAAGAATCGAATTGAATTGAATCGTAATGAAAAGAATCGAATCGAATCGAAAGAATCAAATCGAATCGAAAACAATTGAATCGAATGCAATCAAATCGAAAAGAATCGAATCGAATTGAAAAGAATCAAATCGAATTGATTGAATCGAAAAGAATCGAATCGAATCGAATCGCATCGAATCGAAAATAATAGAATTGAATAAAAATAATCGAATCGAATTGAGAATAATTGGAATTGAATTGAATCGATAATCGAATCGAATCAAATCGAGTCGAATCGAAACTAATCGAATCGAATCAAATCGATTCGAAAAAATCGAATCAGATTGCAACGAATCGAATCATATTGAATTGATTTATGAAATCCAAAAGAATCAAATCGAAGCAAATAGAGTCAAACCGAATGGAATTGAATCGAAAAGAGTCGATTCGAATCAAATTGGAATGAAAAGAATTGAATCGAATCAAAAAGAATTGAATCAAAAAGAATCAAACCGAAACAAAAAGAATCAAACCGAATTGAAAAGAATCTAACTGAATAGAATCGAAAAGAATCGAACCGTACTGAATCGAATCTAATCGAAAAGAATCTAATCGTATCGAAACGAATCGAAAAGAATTGAAATGAATAGAATAGAAAAGATTCGAGTCAAATCAAAAACAATCAAATCGAGTAATATCGAATCGAAAAGAATCGAATCGAAAAGAATCGAATCGAATGGAAAAGAATTGAATTGAATCAAAAAGAATTGATTCAAATCAAAAAGAATCGAATCGATTCGAATCGAAAAGACTCGAATCGAATCAAATCGAATTGAATCGAATCGAATCAAAAAGGATCGAATCGCAAAGAATCGAATCTAAAGAAAAGGAATCGAATCGAATCGAAATGAATAGAATCGAAAAGAATCGATTTGAATCGAAATGAAAAGAATCGTATCGAATCAAATCGAAAAAAATCAAATGGAATCGAATCGAATCGTATCGAAAAGAATCAAATCAAATGAAAAGAATCGAATCGAATAGAAAAGAATCGAATTGATTTCAATCGACTCGAAAATAACCTAATTGAATTGAAAGGAATCGAATCAAATTTAATGGAATCGACAAGAATCGTATCAAATCAAAAAGATCGAATCGAAACGAATCAATTCGAAAAGAATCAAATCGAATCGAATCGAAAAGAATCGAATCGAAAAGAATTGAATTGAAAAGAATCGAATTGAATCGAATTGAAAAGACTCGAATCGAATTAAAAGAATCGAATCGAATCGAAAAGAATCGAATCGAATCGGAAAGAATTGAATTGAAATGAATCGATTTGAATCGAATTGAAAAGAATCGAATCGAAAAAATCGAATCGAAAAGAACTGAGTTGAGTTGAATCGAATCGAAAAGATTCGAATCGAATCGGGTCGAATCAAAAAGATCGAATCGAAACGAATCGAATCGAATGGAAAAGAATCGAATCGAATCGAAAAGAATCAAATCGAATAGAAAAGAATTTGAATCGAATTGAAACGATTCGAAAAATCGAAACTAATCGAATCATCGAATGGAAAAGAATCGAATCGAATCAAAAAGAATCGAAACGAACTGAATCGAAAGAATCGAATCGAACAGAATCGAAAAGAATTGAATCGTAATGTAACAAATCGAATCCAAATGATCGAATCAAGCCAAGTCGAAAAGAATTGAATCGAAAAGAATCGAATCAAAATGAAAAGAATCGAATAGAATCGAATTGAAAAGAATCGAAATGAACCGAATCAAATAGAATAGAATCGAACAGAATTGAATCGAATGAAAAGATTCTTATCGAATCGATTCGAAAAGAATTGAATCGAATCGAATGGAGAAGAATCAAACCAAATTGAATCGAAAAGAATCGAATCAAAGAGAATCTAATCGAAACGAAAAGAATCAATCGAATCGAAAAGAATCGAATCGAAACGAAAAGTGTCGAATCGAATCGAATCGAAAAGAATCGAATCGAACCGAAAAGAATCAAATCGCATCGAAAAGAATCGAATTGAATTGAATCGTAATGAAAAGAATCGAATCGAATCGAAAGAATCAAATCGAATCGAAAACAATTGAATCGAATGCAATCAAATCGAAAAGAATCGAATCGAATTGAAAAGAATCAAATCGAATTGATTGAATCGAAAAGAATCGAATCGAATCGAATCGCATCGAATCGAAAATAATAGAATTGAATAAAAATAATCAAATCGAATCGAATTGAGAATAATTGGAATTGAATTGAATCGATAATCGAATCGAATCAAATCGAGTCGAATCGAAACTAATCGAATCGAATCAAATCGATTCGAAAAAATCGAATCAGATTGCAACGAATCGAATCATATTGAATTGATTTGAATTGAAATGAATCGAATCTAATCAAATCAAAAAGAATCGAATCCAAAGAATCGAATTGTAGAAAATCAAATCAAAACAAAAAGATTCAAATCGAAACGAATCAAATTGAAAAGAATCGAATCGAATCGAATCGAAAAGAATCGAATCGAATTGAATCGAAAAGAATCGAATCGAAAAGAATCGAATCGAATCATATCGATTGAAAAGATCAAATCCAAAAAATCAAAGAGAATCGAAATGAATCAAAACGAATCGAATCGAATAGAAAAGAATCGTATCGAATCAAATCTAAAAGAATCGAATCGAATCGAATAAAAAAGAATCGAATCGAATTGATTCGCATCGAAAAGAATCGAATCGTATCGAATCGAAAAGAATCGAATCTATTCGAATCGAATGGAATTGAATCAAAAAGAATCGAATCGAATTGAATCGAAAACAATCGAATAGATTCGAATTGAAACAAATCGAAAAAAATCAAAACGCATCAAATCACATCGAGTGGAAAAGAATCGAATCAAATAGAAAAGAATCGAATTGAATCGAACTGAATCGAATAGATCAAATCAAAAAGAATCGAATCGATTCGAGATGAATCGAGTAGAATCGAGTCGAAGTGAAAAGCATTGAATCGAATCGAATCGAAAAGAATCGAATCGAAACGAAAAGAATCGAATCGAAGAGAATCTAATCGAAATGAAAAGAATCGAATCGAATCGAAAAGAATCGAGTTGAATAGAAAAGAATCGAATCGAATAAAATCGATAAGAATTGAATCAAATCCAATAGAATCGAAAAGATTCGAATCGAATTGAAAAGAAACGAACCGAATTAAAAGAATCAAATCGAATCGAAAAGAATCAAATCGAAAAAAAAAATCGAATCGAAATTAAAAGAATCGAATCGAATCAAAGCATAAAGAATCAAATCTAATTGAATCGAAAAGAATCGATTGAATCGAATAGAGAAGGATCTAATGGTAAGGAATCGAATCGAAAAGAATCCATTTGTATTGAATCGAATCGAAAAGAATCGAATTGAATAGAATATAAAAGAATCGAATCGAAAGGAATCGACTCGAAACGAAAAGAATCGAATCGAAAAAATTGAATAGAATCGAAAAGAATTGAATAGAAATGAATCGAATCGAAATGAAAAGAATTGAATCGAATCGAATCGAAAACAATCGAATCAAAATCAATCGAATTGAAACAAAAGAATCGCATTGTATTTAATCGAATCAAAAAAATCTAATTGAATCGAATCGAAAAGAATCGATTTGAAATGAAAAGAATCTAATCGAATTGATAGAAAATTGAATCGAATCGAAAACAATCGAATCGAATCGAAAAGAATCGAATTGTATGGAAACGAATCGAAAAGAATCTAATTGAGTAGAAAAGAATCAAATCAAATTTAATGGAATCGAAAAGAACCGAATAGCATCGAATTGAATCGAATCGAAAAGAATCGAAACGAATTGAATCGAAAAGCATTGAGTCGAATCAAATCGAAAAGAATCGAATCGTATCAAATTGAAAAGAATCGAATCGATCTGAAAAGAATTGAATCGAATTGAATCGAATCGAAAAGAATCAAATTGAAACGAAAAGAATCAAATCGAATAGCAAAGAATCGAATCGAATCGATTTGAAAAGAGCCGAATCGAATCGAATTGAATGACATATTCGAATCGAATCGAAAAGAATCTAATCTAATGAAATCCAAAAGAATCAAATCGAAACAAATAGAGTCAAACCGAATGGAATTGAATCGAAAAGACTCGATTCGAATCAAATTGGAATGAAAAGAATTGAATCGAATCAAAAAGAATTGAATCAAAAAGAATCAAACCGAAACAAAAAGAATCAAACCGAATTGAAAAGAATCTAACTGAATAGAATCGAAAAGAATCGAATCGTACTGAATCGAATCTAATCGAAAAGAATCTAATCGTATCGAATCGAATCGAAAAGAATTGAAATGAATAGAATAGAAAAGATTCGAATCAAATCAAAAACAATCAAATCGAGTAATATCGAATCGAAAAGAATCGAATCGAAAAGAATCGAATCGAATGGAAAAGAATTGAATTGAATCAAAAAGAATTGATTCAAATCAAAAAGAATCGAATCGATTCGAATCGAAAAGACTCGAATCGAAAAGAATCGAAAAGAATCGAATCGAATCAAAAAGGATCGAATCGCAAAGAATCGAATCTAAAGAAAAGGAATCGAATCGAATCGAAACGAATAGAATCGAAAAGAATCGATTTGAATCGAAATGAAAAGAATCGTATCGAATCAAATCGAAAAAAATCAAATGGAATCGAATCGAATCGTATCGAAAAGAATCAAATCAAATGAAAAGAATCGAATCGAATAGAAAAGAATCGAATTGATTGGAATCGACTCGAAAACAGTCTAATTGAATTGAAAGGAATCGAATCAAATTTAATGGAATCGACAAGAATCGTATCAAATCAAAAAGATCGAATCGAAATGAATCAATTCGAAAAGAATCAAATCGAGTAGAATCGAAAAGAATCGAATCGAAAAGAATTGAATTGAAAAGAATCGAATTGAATCGAATTGAAAAGACTCGAATCGAATTAAAAGAATCGAATCGAATCGAAAAGAATCGAATCGAATCGGAAAGAATTGAATTGGAATGAATCGATTTGAATCGAATTGAAAAGAATCGAATCGAAAAAATCGAATCGAAAAGAACTGACTTGAGTTGAATCGAATCGAAAATATTCGAATCGAATCGGGTCGAATCAAAAAGATCGAATTGAAACGAATCGAATCGAATCGAATCGAAAAGAATCGAATCGAAAAGAATCGAATCGAAAAGAATCGAATCGAATCATATCGATTGAAAAGATCAAATCAAAAAAATCAGAGAATCGAAATGAATCAAAACGAATCGAATCGAATAGAAAAGAATCGTATCGAATCAAATCTAAAAGAATCGAATCGAATCGAATAAAAAAGAATCGAATCGAATTGATTCGCATCGAAAAGAATCGAATCGTATCGAATCGAAAAGAATCGAATCTATTCGAATCGAATGGAATTGAATCAAAAAGAATCGAATCGAATTGAATCGAAAACAATCGAATAGATTCGAATTGAAACAAATCGAAAAAAATCTAAACGAATCAAATCACATCGAGTGGAAAAGAATCGAATCAAATAGAAAAGAATCGAATTGAATCGAACTGAATCGAGAAGAATCGAATAGATCAAATCAAAAAGAATCGAATCGATTCGAAATGAATCGAGTAGAATCGAGTCGAAGTGAAAAGAATTGAATCGAATCGAATCGAAAAGAATCGAATCGAAACGAAAAGAATCGAATCGAAGAGAATCTAATCGAAATGAAATAATCAAATCGAATCGAAAAGAATCGAATCGAATCGAAAAGAATCGAGTTGAATAGAAAAGAATCGAATCGAATAAAATTGATAAGAATTGAATCAAATCCAATAGAATCGAAAAGATTCGAATCGAATTGAAAAGAAACGAACCGAAGTGAAAAGAATCAAATCGAATCGAAAAGAATCAAATCGAAAAAAATCGAATCGAAATTAAAAGAATCGAATCGAATCAAAGCATAAAGAATCAAATCTAATTGAATCGAAAAGAATCGATTGAATCGAATAGAGAAGGATCTAATGGTAAGGAATCGAATCGAAAAGAATCCATTTGTATTGAATCGAATCGAAAAGAATCGAATTGAATAGAATATAAAAGAATCGAATCGAAAGGAATCGACTCGAAACGAAAAGAATCGAATCGAAAAAATTGAATAGAATCGAAAAGAATTGAATAGAAATGAATCGAATCGAAATGAAAAGAATTGAATCGAATCGAATCGAAAACAATCGAATCAAAAAGAATCGAATTGAAACAAAAGAATCGCATTGTATTTAATCGAATCAAAAAAATCTAATTGAATCGAATCGAAAAGAATCGATTTGAAATGAAAAGAATCTAATCGAATTGATAGAAAATTGAATCGAATCGAAAACAATCGAATCGAATCGAAAAGAATCGAATTGTATGGAAACGAATCGAAAAGAATCTAATTGAGTAGAAAAGAATCAAATCAAATTTAATGGAATCGAAAAGAACCGAATAGCATCGAATTGAATCGAATCGAAAAGAATCGAAACGAATTGAATCGAAAAGCATTGAATCCAATCAAATCGAAAAGAATCGAATCGTATCAAATTGAAAAGAATCGAATCGATCTGAAAAGAATTGAATCGAATTGAATCGAATCGAAAAGAATCAAATTGAAACGAAAAGAATCAAATCGAATAGCAAAGAATCGAATCGAAACAAATCGATTTGAAACGAGCAGAATCGAATCGAATTGAATGAAATATTCGAATCGAATCGAAAAGAATCTAATCTAATGAAATCCAAAAGAATCAAATCGAAACAAATAGAATCAAACCGAATGGAATTGAATCGAAAAGAGTCGATTCGAATCAAATTGAAATGAAAAGAATTGAATCGAATCGAATAAAAAACAAGTGAATCGAATAGAATCGAAACGAAAAGAATCAAATTGAATCGAAAGGAATCGAATCGAAAAGAATCGAATCAAAGAGAAAAGACTCGAATCGAATGGAAAAGAATAGAATCAAAAAGAATCGAATTGAAACAAAAAGAATCGAATTGAATTGAATCGAAAAGAATCGAATGGAATCGAATCGAAAAGAATCGAATTGAATTAAATCGAAGAGAATCGAATCGAATTGAATTGAATCGAATCGAATAGAAAAGAATCAAATCGAAATGAATCGATTTGAAACGAAAAGAATCGAATCGAATCAAATTGAATGAAAAGAATTGAATCGAATCAAAAAGAATTGAATCAAAAAGAATCAAACCGAAACAAAAAGAATCAAACCGAATTGAAAAGAATCTAACTGAATAGAATCGAAAAGAATCGAACCGTACTGAATCGAATCTAATCGAAAAGAATCTAATCGTATCGAATCGAATCGAAAAGAATTGAAATGAATAGAATAGAAAAGATTCGAGTCAAATCAAAAACAATCAAATCGAGTAATATCGAATCGAAAAGAATCGAATCGAAAAGAATCGAATCGAATGGAAAAGAATTGAATTGAATCAAAAAGAATTGATTCAAATCAAAAAGAATCGAATCGATTCGAATCGAAAAGACTCGAATCGAAAAGAATCGAAAAGAATCGAATCGAATCAAAAAGGATCGAATCGCAAAGAATCGAATCTAAAGAAAAGGAATCGAATCGAATCGAAACGAATAGAATCGAAAAGAATCGATTTGAATCGAAATGAAAAGAATCGTATCGAATCAAATCGAAAAAAATCAAATGGAATCGAATCGAATCGTATCGAAAAGAATCAAATCAAATGAAAAGAATCGAATCGAATAGAAAAGAATCGAATTGATTTCAATCGACTCGAAAATAACCTAATTGAATTGAAAGGAATCGAATCAAATTTAATGGAATCGACAAGAATCGTATCAAATCAAAAAGATCGAATCGAAACGAATCAATTCGAAAAGAATCAAATCGAATCGAATCGAAAAGAATCGAATCGAAAAGAATTGAATTGAAAAGAATCGAATTGAATCGAATTGAAAAGACTCGAATCGAATTAAAAGAATCGAATCGAATCGAAAAGAATCGAATCGAATCGGAAAGAATTGAATTGAAATGAATCGATTTGAATCGAATTGAAAAGAATCGAATCGAAAAAATCGAATCGAAAAGAACTGAGTTGAGTTGAATCGAATCGAAAAGATTCGAATCGAATCGGGTCGAATCAAAAAGATCGAATCGAAACGAATTAAATCGAATGGAAAAGAATCGAATCGAATCTAAAAGAATCAAATCGAATAGAAAAGAATTTGAATCGAATTGAAACGATTCGAAAAAATCGAAACTAATCGAATCATCGAATGGAAAAGAATCGAATCGAATCAAAAAGAATCGAAACGAACTGAATCGAAAGAATCGAATCGAACAGAATCGAAAAGAATTGAATCGTACTGTAACAAATCAAATCCAAATGATCGAATCAAGCCAAGTCGAAAAGAATTGAATCGAAAAGAATCGAATCAAAATGAAAAGAATCGAATAGAATCGAATTGAAAAGAATCGAAATGAACCGAATCAAATAGAATAGAATCGAACAGAATTGAATCGAATGAAAAGAATCTTATCGAATCGATTCGAAAAGAATTGAATCGAATCGAATGGAGAAGAATCAAATCAAATGGAATCGAAAAGAATCGAATCAAAGAGAATCTAATCGAAACGAAAAGAATCAATCGAATCGAAAAGAATCGAATCGAAACGAAAAGTGTCGAATCGAATCGAATCGAATCGAAAAGAATCGAATCGAACCGAAAAGAATCAAATCGAATCGAAAAGAATCGAATTGAATTGAATCGTAATGAAAAGAATCGAATCGAATCGAAAGAATCAAATCGAATCGAAAACAATTGAATCGAATGCAATCAAATCGAAAAGAATCGAATCGAATTGAAAAGAATCAAATCGAATTGATTGAATCGAAAAGAATCGAATCGAATCGAATCGCATCGAATCGAAAATAATAGAATTGAATAAAAATAATCAAATCGAATCGAATTGAGAATAATTGGAATTGAATTGAATCGATAATCGAATCGAATCAAATCGAGTCGAATCGAAACTAATCGAATCGAATCAAATCGATTCGAAAAAATCGAATCAGATTGCAACGAATCGAATCATATTGAATTGATTTGAATTGAAATGAATCGAATCTAATCAAATCAAAAAGAATCGAATCCAAAGAATCGAATTGTAGAAAATCAAATCAAAACAAAAAGATTCAAATCGAAACGAATCAAATTGAAAAGAATCGAATCGAATCGAATCGAAAAGAATCGAATCGAATTGAATCGAAAAGAATCGAATCGAAAAGAATCGAATCGAATCATATCGATTGAAAAGATCAAATCAAAAAAATCAAAGAGAATCGAAATGAATCAAAACGAATCGAATCGAATAGAAAAGAATCGTATCGAATAAAATCTAAAAGAATCGAATCGAATCGAATAAAAAAGAATCGAATCGAATTGATTCGCATCGAAAAGAATCGAATCGTATCGAATCGAAAACAATCGAATCTATTCGAATCGAATGGAATTGAATCAAAAAGAATCGAATCGAATTGAATCGAAAACAATCGAATAGATTCGAATTGAAACAAATCGAAAAAAATCAAAACGAATCAAATCACATCGAGTGGAAAAGAATCGAATCAAATAGAAAAGAATCGAATTGAATCGAACTGAATCGAAAAGAATCTAATAGATCAAATCAAAAAGAATCGAATCGATTCGAAATGAATCGAGTAGAATCGAGTCGAAGTGAAAAGAATTGAATCGAATCGAATCGAAAAGAATCGAATCGAAACGAAAAGAATCGAATCGAAGAGAATCTAATCGAAATGAAATAATCAAATCGAATCGAAAAGAATCGAATCGAAACGAAAAGTGTCGATTCGAATCGAATCGAAAAGAATCGAGTTGAATAGAAAAGAATCGATTCGAATAAAATCGATAAGAATTGAATCAAATCCAATAGAATCGAAAAGATTCGAATCGAATTGAAAAGAAACGAACCGAATTGAAAAGAATCAAATCGAATCGAAAAGAATCAAATCGAAAAAAAAATCGAATCGAAATTAAAAGAATCGAATCGAATCAAAGCATAAAGAATCAAATCTAATTGAATCGAAAAGAATCGATTGAATCGAATAGAGAAGGATCTAATGGTAAGGAATCGAATCGAAAAGAATCCATTTGTATTGAATCGAATCGAAAAAAATCGAATTGAATAGAATATAAAAGAATCGAATCGAAAGGAATCGACTCGAAACGAAAAGAATCGAATCGAAAAAATTGAATAGAATCGAAAAGAATTGAATAGAAATGAATCGAATCGAAATGAAAAGAATTGAATCGAATCGAATCGAAAACAATCGAATCAAAAAGAATCGAATTGAAACAAAAGAATTGCATTGTATTTAATCGAATCAAAAAAATCTAATTGAATCGAATCGAAAAGAATCGATTTGAAATGAAAAGAATCTAATCGAATTGATAGAAAATTGAATCGAATCGAAAACAATCGAATCGAATCGAAAAGAATCGAATTGTATGGAAACGAATCGAAAAGAATCTAATTGAGTAGAAAAGAATCAAATCAAATTTAATGGAATCGAAAAGAACCGAATAGCATCGAATTGAATCGAATCGAAAAGAATCGAAACGAATTGAATCGAAAAGCATTGAGTCGAATCAAATCGAAAAGAATCGAATCGTATCAAATTGAAAAGAATCGAATCGATCTGAAAAGAATTGAATCGAATTGAATCGAATCGAAAAGAATCAAATTGAAACGAAAAGAATCAAATCGAATAGCAAAGAATCGAATCGAAACAAATCGATTTGAAACGAGCAGAATCGAATCGAATTGAATGAAATATTCGAATCGAATCGAAAAGAATCTAATCTAATGAAATCCAAAAGAATCAAATCGAAACAAATAGAATCAAACCGAATGGAATTGAATCGAAAAGAGTCGATTCGAATCAAATTGAAATGAAAAGAATTGAATCGAATCGAATAAAAAACAAGTGAATCGAATAGAATAGAAAAGAATAGAATCGAAACGAAAAGAATCAAATTGAATCGAAAGGAATCGAATCGAAAAGAATCGAATCAAAGAGAAAAGACTCGAATCGAATGGAAAAGAATAGAATCAAAAAGAATCGAATTGAAACAAAAAGAATCGAATTGAATTGAATCGAAAAGAATCGAATGGAATCGAATCGAAAAGAATCGAATTGAATTAAATCGAAGAGAATCGAATCGAATTGAATTGAATCGAATCGAATAGAAAAGAATCAAATCGAAATGAATCGATTTGAAACGAAAAGAATCGAATCGAATCAAATTGAATGAAAAGAATTGAATCGAATCAAAAAGAATTGAATCAAAAAGAATCAAACCGAAACAAAAAGAATCAAACCGAATTGAAAAGAATCTAACTGAATAGAATCGAAAAGAATCGAACCGTACTGAATCGAATCTAATCGAAAAGAATCTAATCGTATCGAATCGAATCGAAAAGAATTGAAATGAATAGAATAGAAAAGATTCGAGTCAAATCAAAAACAATCAAATCGAGTAATATCGAATCGAAAAGAATCGAATCGAAAAGAATCGAATCGAATGGAAAAGAATTGAATTGAATCAAAAAGAATTGATTCAAATCAAAAAGAATCCAATCGATTCGAATCGAAAAGACTCGAATCGAAAAGAATCGAAAAGAATCGAATCGAATCAAAAAGGATCGAATCGCAAAGAATCGAATCTAAAGAAAAGGAATCGAATCGAATCGAAACGAATAGAATCGAAAAGAATTGATTTGAATCGAAATGAAAAGAATCGTATCGAATCAAATCGAAAAAAATCAAATGGAATCGAATCGAATCGTATCGAAAAGAATCAAATCAAATGAAAAGAATCGAATCGAATAGAAAAGAATCGAATTGATTGGAATCGACTCGAAAACAGTCTAATTGAATTGAAAGGAATCGAATCAAATTAAATGGAATCGACAAGAATCGTATCAAATCAAAAAGATCGAATCGAAATGAATCAATTCGAAAAGAATCAAATCGAATCGAATCGAAAAGAATCGAATCGAAAAGAATTGAATTGAAAAGAATCGAATTGAATCGAATTGAAAAGACTCGAATCGAATTAAAAGAATCGAATCGAATCGAAAAGAATCGAATCGAATCGGAAAGAATTGAATTGGAATGAATCGATTTGAATCGAATTGAAAAGAATCGAATCGAAAAAATCGAATCGAAAAGAACTGAGTTGAGTTGAATCGAATCGAAAAGATTCGAATCGAATCGTGTCGAATCAAAAAGATCGAATTGAAACGAATCGAATCGAATCGAATCGAAAAGAATCGAATCGAAAAGAATCGAATAGAAAAGAATCGAATCGAATCATATCGATTGAAAAGATCAAATCAAAAAAATCAAAGAGAATCGAAATGAATCAAAACGAATCGAATCGAATAGAAAAGAATCGTATCGAATCAAATCTAAAAGAATCGAATCGAATCGAATAAAAAAGAATCGAATCGAATTGATTCGCATCGAAAAGAATCGAATCGTATCGAATCGAAAAGAATCGAATCTATTCGAATCGAATGGAATTGAATCAAAAAGAATCGAATCGAATTGAATCGAAAACAATCGAATAGATTCGAATTGAAACAAATCGAAAAAAATCAAAACGAATCAAATCACATCGAGTGGAAAAGAATCGAATCAAATAGAAAAGAATCGAATTGAATCGAACTGAATCGAAAAGAATCTAATAGATCAAATCAAAAAGAATCGAATCGATTCGAAATGAATCGAGTAGAATCGAGTCGAAGTGAAAAGAATTGAATCGAATCGAATCGAAAAGAATCGAATCGAAACGAAAAGAATCGAATCGAAGAGAATCTAATCGAAATGAAATAATCAAATCGAATCGAAAAGAATCGAAACGAAACGAAAAGTGTCGATTCGAATCGAATCGAAAAGAATCGAGTTGAATAGAAAAGAATCGATTCGAATAAAATCGATAAGAATTGAATCAAATCCAATAGAATCGAAAAGATTCGAATCGAATTGAAAAGAAACGAACCGAATTGAAAAGAATCAAATCGAATCGAAAAGAATCAAATCGAAAAAAAAATCGAATCGAAATTAAAAGAATCGAATCGAATCAAAGCATAAAGAATCAAATCTAATTGAATCGAAAAGAATCGATTGAATCGAATAGAGAAGGATCTAATGGTAAGGAATCGAATCGAAAAGAATCCATTTGTATTGAATCGAATCGAAAAAAATCGAATTGAATAGAATATAAAAGAATCGAATCGAAAGGAATCGACTCGAAACGAAAAGAATCGAATCGAAAAAATTGAATAGAATCGAAAAGAATTGAATAGAAATGAATCGAATCGAAATGAAAAGAATTGAATCGAATCGAATCGAAAACAATCGAATCAAAAAGAATCGAATTGAAACAAAAGAATTGCATTGTATTTAATCGAATCAAAAAAATCTAATTGAATCGAATCGAAAAGAATCGATTTGAAATGAAAAGAATCTAATCGAATTGATAGAAAATTGAATCGAATCGAAAACAATCGAATCGAATCGAAAAGAATCGAATTGTATGGAAACGAATCGAAAAGAATCTAATTGAGTAGAAAAGAATCAAATCAAATTTAATGGAATCGAAAAGAACCGAATAGCATCGAATTGAATCGAATCGAAAAGAATCGAAACGAATTGAATCGAAAAGCATTGAATCCAATCAAATCGAAAAGAATCGAATCGTATCAAATTGAAAAGAATCGAATCGATCTGAAAAGAATTGAATCGAATTGAATCGAATCGAAAAGAATCAAATTGAAACGAAAAGAATCAAATCGAATAGCAAAGAATCGAATCGAATCGATTTGAAAAGAGCCGAATCGAATCGAATTGAATGAAATATTCGAATCGAATCGAAAAGAATCTAATCTAATGAAATCCAAAAGAATCAAATCGAAACAAATAGAGTCAAACCGAATGGAATTGAATCGAAAAGAGTCGATTCGAATCAAATTGGAATGAAAAGAATTGAATCGAATCAAAAAGAATTGAATCAAAAAGAATCAAACCGAAACAAAAAGAATCAAACCGAATTGAAAAGAATCTAACTGAATAGAATCGAAAAGAATCGAACCGTACTGAATCGAATCTAATCGAAAAGAATCTAATCGTATCGAATCGAATCGAAAAGAATTGAAATGAATAGAATAGAAAAGATTCGAGTCAAATCAAAAACAATCAAATCGAGTAATATCGAATCGAAAAGAATCGAATCGAATGGAAAAGAATTGAATTGAATCAAAAAGAATTGATTCAAATCAAAAAGAATCGAATCGATTCGAATCGAAAAGACTCGAATCGAATCAAATCGAATTGAATCGAATCGAATCAAAAAGGATCGAATCGCAAAGAATCGAATCTAAAGAAAAGGAATCGAATCGAATCGAAATGAATAGAATCGAAAAGAATCGATTTGAATCGAAATGAAAAGAATCGTATCGAATCAAATCGAAAAAAATCAAATGGAATCGAATCGAATCGTATCGAAAAGAATCAAATCAAATGAAAAGAATCGAATCGAATAGAAAAGAATCGAATTGATTTCAATCGACTCGAAAATAACCTAATTGAATTGAAAGGAATCGAATCAAATTTAATGGAATCGACAAGAATCGTATCAAATCAAAAAGATCGAATCGAAACGAATCAATTCGAAAAGAATCAAATCGAATCGAATCGAAAAGAATCGAATCGAAAAGAATTGAATTGAAAAGAATCGAATTGAATCGAATTGAAAAGACTCGAATCGAATTAAAAGAATCGAATCGAATCGAAAAGAATCGAATCGAATCGGAAAGAATTGAATTGAAATGAATCGATTTGAATCGAATTGAAAAGAATCGAATCGAAAAAATCGAATCGAAAAGAACTGAGTTGAGTTGAATCGAATCGAAAAGATTCGAATCGAATCGGGTCGAATCAAAAAGATCGAATCGAAACGAATTAAATCGAATGGAAAAGAATCGAATCGAATCTAAAAGAATCAAATCGAATAGAAAAGAATTTGAATCGAATTGAAACGATTCGAAAAAATCGAAACTAATCGAATCATCGAATGGAAAAGAATCGAATCGAATCAAAAAGAATCGAAACGAACTGAATCGAAAGAATCGAATCGAACAGAATCGAAAAGAATTGAATCGTACTGTAACAAATCGAATCCAAATGATCGAATCAAGCCAAGTCGAAAAGAATTGAATCGAAAAGAATCGAATCAAAATGAAAAGAATCGAATAGAATCGAATTGAAAAGAATCGAAATGAACCGAATCAAATAGAATAGAATCGAACAGAATTGAATCGAATGAAAAGAATCTTATCGAATCGATTCGAAAAGAATTGAATCGAATCGAATGGAGAAGAATCAAATCAAATGGAATCGAAAAGAATCGAATCAAAGAGAATCTAATCGAAACGAAAAGAATCAATCGAATCGAAAAGAATCGAATCGAAACGAAAAGTGTCGAATCGAATCGAATCGAATCGAAAAGAATCGAATCGAACCGAAAAGAATCAAATCGAATCGAAAAGAATCGAATTGAATTGAATCGTAATGAAAAGAATCGAATCGAATCGAAAGAATCAAATCGAATCGAAAACAATTGAATCGAATGCAATCAAATCGAAAAGAATCGAATCGAATTGAAAAGAATCAAATCGAATTGATTGAATCGAAAAGAATCGAATCGAATCGAATCGCATCGAATCGAAAATAATAGAATTGAATAAAAATAATCAAATCGAATCGAATTGAGAATAATTGGAATTGAATTGAATCGATAATCGAATCGAATCAAATCGAGTCGAATCGAAACTAATCGAATCGAATCAAATCGATTCGAAAAAATCGAATCAGATTGCAACGAATCGAATCATATTGAATTGATTTGAATTGAAATGAATCGAATCTAATCAAATCAAAAAGAATCGAATCCAAAGAATCGAATTGTAGAAAATCAAATCAAAACAAAAAGATTCAAATCGAAACGAATCAAATTGAAAAGAATCGAATCGAATCGAATCGAAAAGAATCGAATCGAATTGAATCGAAAAGAATCGAATCGAAAAGAATCGAATCGAATCATATCGATTGAAAAGATCAAATCAAAAAAATCAAAGAGAATCGAAATGAATCAAAACGAATCGAATCGAATAGAAAAGAATCGTATCGAATAAAATCTAAAAGAATCGAATCGAATCGAATAAAAAAGAATCGAATCGAATTGATTCGCATCGAAAAGAATCGAATCGTATCGAATCGAAAACAATCGAATCTATTCGAATCGAATGGAATTGAATCAAAAAGAATCGAATCGAATTGAATCGAAAACAATCGAATAGATTCGAATTGAAACAAATCGAAAAAAATCAAAACGAATCAAATCACATCGAGTGGAAAAGAATCGAATCAAATAGAAAAGAATCGAATTGAATCGAACTGAATCGAAAAGAATCTAATAGATCAAATCAAAAAGAATCGAATCGATTCGAAATGAATCGAGTAGAATCGAGTCGAAGTGAAAAGAATTGAATCGAATCGAATCGAAAAGAATCGAATCGAAACGAAAAGAATCGAATCGAAGAGAATCTAATCGAAATGAAATAATCAAATCGAATCGAAAAGAATCGAATCGAAACGAAAAGTGTCGATTCGAATCGAATCGAAAAGAATCGAGTTGAATAGAAAAGAATCGATTCGAATAAAATCGATAAGAATTGAATCAAATCCAATAGAATCGAAAAGATTCGAATCGAATTGAAAAGAAACGAACCGAATTGAAAAGAATCAAATCGAATCGAAAAGAATCAAATCGAAAAAAAAATCGAATCGAAATTAAAAGAATCGAATCGAATCAAAGCATAAAGAATCAAATCTAATTGAATCGAAAAGAATCGATTGAATCGAATAGAGAAGGATCTAATGGTAAGGAATCGAATCGAAAAGAATCCATTTGTATTGAATCGAATCGAAAAAAATCGAATTGAATAGAATATAAAAGAATCGAATCGAAAGGAATCGACTCGAAACGAAAAGAATCGAATCGAAAAAATTGAATAGAATCGAAAAGAATTGAATAGAAATGAATCGAATCGAAATGAAAAGAATTGAATCGAATCGAATCGAAAACAATCGAATCAAAAAGAATCGAATTGAAACAAAAGAATTGCATTGTATTTAATCGAATCAAAAAAATCTAATTGAATCGAATCGAAAAGAATCGATTTGAAATGAAAAGAATCTAATCGAATTGATAGAAAATTGAATCGAATCGAAAACAATCGAATCGAATCGAAAAGAATCGAATTGTATGGAAACGAATCGAAAAGAATCTAATTGAGTAGAAAAGAATCAAATCAAATTTAATGGAATCGAAAAGAACCGAATAGCATCGAATTGAATCGAATCGAAAAGAATCGAAACGAATTGAAACGAAAAGCATTGAATCCAATCAAATCGAAAAGAATCGAATCGTATCAAATTGAAAAGAATCGAATCGATCTGAAAAGAATTGAATCGAATTGAATCGAATCGAAAAGAATCAAATTGAAACGAAAAGAATCAAATCGAATAGCAAAGAATCGAATCGAATCGATTTGAAAAGAGCCGAATCGAATCGAATTGAATGAAATATTCGAATCGAATCGAATAGAATCTAATCTAATGAAATCCAAAAGAATCAAATCGAAACAAATAGAGTCAAACCGAATGGAATTGAATCGAAAAGAGTCGATTCGAATCAAATTGGAATGAAAAGAATTGAATCGAATCAAAAAGAATTGAATCAAAAAGAATCAAACCGAAACAAAAAGAATCAAACCGAATTGAAAAGAATCTAACTGAATAGAATCGAAAAGAATCGAACCGTACTGAATCGAATCTAATCGAAAAGAATCTAATCGTATCGAATCGAATCGAAAAGAATTGAAATGAATAGAATAGAAAAGATTCGAGTCAAATCAAAAACAATCAAATCGAGTAATATCGAATCGAAAAGAATCGAATCGAATGGAAAAGAATTGAATTGAATCAAAAAGAATTGATTCAAATCAAAAAGAATCGAATCGATTCGAATCGAAAAGACTCGAATCGAAAAGAATCGAATTGAATCGAATCGAATCAAAAAGGATCGAATCGCAAAGAATCGAATCTAAAGAAAAGGAATCGAATCGAATCGAAATGAATAGAATCGAAAAGAATCGATTTGAATCGAAATGAAAAGAATCGTATCGAATCAAATCGAAAAAAATCAAATGGAATCGAATCGAATCGTATCGAAAAGAATCAAATCAAATGAAAAGAATCGAATCGAATAGAAAAGAATCGAATTGATTTCAATCGACTCGAAAATAACCTAATTGAATTGAAAGGAATCGAATCAAATTTAATGGAATCGACAAGAATCGTATCAAATCAAAAAGATCGAATCGAAACGAATCAATTCGAAAAGAATCAAATCGAATCGAATCGAAAAGAATCGAATCGAAAAGAATTGAATTGAAAAGAATCGAATTGAATCGAATTGAAAAGACTCGAATCGAATTAAAAGAATCGAATCGAATCGAAAAGAATCGAATCGAATCGGAAAGAATTGAATTGAAATGAATCGATTTGAATCGAATTGAAAAGAATCGAATCGAAAAAATCGAATCGAAAAGAACTGAGTTGAGTTGAATCGAATCGAAAAGATTCGAATCGAATCGGGTCGAATCAAAAAGATCGAATCGAAACGAATTAAATCGAATGGAAAAGAATCGAATCGAATCTAAAAGAATCAAATCGAATAGAAAAGAATTTGAATCGAATTGAAACGATTCGAAAAATCGAAACTAATCGAATCATCGAATGGAAAAGAATCGAATCGAATCAAAAAGAATCGAAACGAACTGAATCGAAAGAATCGAATCGAACAGAATCGAAAAGAATTGAATCGTACTGTAACAAATCAAATCCAAATGATCGAATCAAGCCAAGTCGAAAAGAATTGAATCGAAAAGAATCGAATCAAAATGAAAAGAATCGAATAGAATCGAATTGAAAAGAATCGAAATGAACCGAATCAAATAGAATAGAATCGAACAGAATTGAATCGAATGAAAAGATTCTTATCGAATCGATTCGAAAAGAATTGAATCGAATCGAATGGAGAAGAATCAAATCAAATGGAATCGAAAAGAATCGAATCAAAGAGAATCTAATCGAAACGAAAAGAATCAATCGAATCGAAAAGAATCGAATTGAAACGAAAAGTGTCGAATCGAATCGAATCGAATCGAAAAGAATCGAATCGAACCGAAAAGAATCAAATCGAATCGAAAAGAATCGAATTGAATTGAATCGTAATGAAAAGAATCGAATCGAATCGAAAGAATCAAATCGAATCGAAAACAATTGAATCGAATGCAATCAAATCGAAAAGAATCGAATCGAATTGAAAAGAATCAAATCGAATTGATTGAATCGAAAAGAATCGAATCGAATCGAATCGCATCGAATCGAAAATAATAGAATTGAATAAAAATAATCAAATCGAATCGAATTGAGAATAATTGGAATTGAATTGAATGGATAATCGAATCGAATCAAATCGAGTCGAATCGAAACTAATCGAATCGAATCAAATCGATTCGAAAAAATCGAATCAGATTGCAACGAATCGAATCATATTGAATTGATTTGAATTGAAATGAAACGAATCTAATCAAATCAAAAAGAATCGAATCCAAAGAATCGAATTGTAGAAAATCAAATCAAAACAAAAAGATTCAAATCGAAACGAATCAAATTGAAAAGAATCGAATCGAATCGAATCGAAAAGAATCGAATCGAATTGAATCGAAAAGAATCGAATCGAAAAAAATCGAATCGAATCATATCGATTGAAAAGATCAAATCAAAAAAATCAAAGAGAATCGAAATGAATCAAAACGAATCGAATCGAATAGAAAAGAATCGTATCGAATAAAATCTAAAAGAATCGAATCGAATCGAATAAAAAAGAATCGAATCGAATTGATTCGCATCGAAAAGAATCGAATCGTATCGAATCGAAAACAATCGAATCTATTCGAATCGAATGGAATTGAATCAAAAAGAATCGAATCGAATTGAATCGAAAACAATCGAATAGATTCGAATTGAAACAAATCGAAAAAAATCAAAACGAATCAAATCACATCGAGTGGAAAAGAATCGAATCAAATAGAAAAGAATCGAATTGAATCGAACTGAATCGAAAAGAATCTAATAGATCAAATCAAAAAGAATCGAATCGATTCGAAATGAATCGAGTAGAATCGAGTCGAAGTGAAAAGAATTGAATCGAATCGAATCGAAAAGAATCGAATCGAAACGAAAAGAATCGAATCGAAGAGAATCTAATCGAAATGAAATAATCAAATCGAATCGAAAAGAATCGAAACGAAACGAAAAGTGTCTTTTCGAATCGAATCGAAAAGAATCGAGTTGAATAGAAAAGAATCGATTCGAATAAAATCGATAAGAATTGAATCAAATCCAATAGAATCGAAAAGATTCGAATCGAATTGAAAAGAAACGAACCGAATTAAAAGAATCAAATCGAATCGAAAAGAATCAAATCGAAAAAAAAAATCGAATCGAAATTAAAAGAATCGAATCGAATCAAAGCATAAAGAATCAAATCTAATTGAATCGAAAAGAATCGATTGAATCGAATAGAGAAGGATCTAATGGTAAGGAATCGAATCGAAAAGAATCCATTTGTATTGAATCGAATCGAAAAGAATCGAATTGAATAGAATATAAAAGAATCGAATCGAAAGGAATCGACTCGAAACGAAAAGAATCGAATCGAAAAAATTGAATAGAATCGAAAAGAATTGAATAGAAATGAATCGAATCGAAATGAAAAGAATTGAATCGAATCGAATCGAAAACAATCGAATCAAAAACAATCGAATTGAAACAAAAGAATCGCATTGTATTTAATCGAATCAAAAAAATCTAATTGAATCGAATCGAAAAGAATCGATTTGAAATGAAAAGAATCTAATCGAATTGATAGAAAATTGAATCGAATCGAAAACAATCGAATCGAATCGAAAAGAATCGAATTGTATGGAAACGAATCGAAAAGAATCTAATTGAGTAGAAAAGAATCAAATCAAATTTAATGGAATCGAAAAGAACCGAATAGCATCGAATTGAATCAAATCGAAAAGAATCGAAATGAATTGAATCGAAAAGCATTGAATCCAATCAAATCGAAAAGAATCGAATCGTATCAAATTGAAAAGAATCGAATCGATCTAAAAAGAATTGAATCGAATTGAATCGAATCGAAAAGAATCAAATTGAAACGAAAAGAATCAAATCGAATAGCAAAGAATCGAATCGAATCGATTTGAAAAGAGCCGAATCGAATCGAATTGAATGAAATATTCGAATCGAATCGAAAAAAATCTAATCTAATGAAATCCAAAAGAATCAAATCGAAACAAATAGAGTCAAACCGAATGGAATTGAATCGAAAAGAGTCGATTCGAATCAAATTGGAATGAAAAGAATTGAATCGAATCGAATAAAAAACAAGTGAATCGAATAGAATAGAAAAGAAGAGAATCGAAACGAAAAGAATCAAATTGAATCGAAAGGAATCGAATCGAAAAGAATCGAATCAAAGAGAAAAGACTCGAATCGAATGGAAAAGAATAGAATCAAAAAGAATCGAATTGAAACAAAAAGAATCGAATTGAATTGAAACGAAAAGAATCGAATGGAATCGAATCGAAAAGAATCGAATTGAATTAAATCGAAGAGAATCGAATCGAATTGAATTGAATCGAAGAGAATCGAATCGAATAGAAAAGAATCAAATCGAAATGAATCGATTTGAAACGAAAAGAATCGAATCGAATCAAATTGAATGAAAAGAATTGAATCGAATCAAAAAGAATTGAATCAAAAAGAATCAATCCGAAACAAAAAGAATCAAACCGAATTGAAAAGAATCTAACTGAATAGAATCGAAAAGAATCGACGTACCGAATCGAATCCAATCGAAAAAAATCTAATCGTATCAAATCGAATCGAAAAGAATTGAAATGAATAGAATAGAAAAGATTCGAATCAAATGAAAAACAATCAAATCGAGTAATATCGAATCGAAAAGAATCGAATCGAAAAGAATCGAATCGAATGGAAAAGAATTGAATTGAATCAAAAAGAATTGATTCAAATCAAAAAGAATCCAATCGATTCGAATCGAAAAGACTCGAATCGAAAAGAATCGAAAAGAATCGAATCGAATCCAAAAGGATCGAATCGCAAAGAATCGAATCTAAAGAAAAGGAATCGAATCGAATCGAAACGAATAGAATCGAAAAGAATCGATTTGAATCGAAATGAAAAGAATCGTATCGAATCAAATCGAAAAAAATCAAATGGAATCGAATCGAATCGTATCGAAAAGAATCAAATCAAATGAAAAGAATCGAATCGAATAGAAAAGAATCGAATTGATTTCAATCGACTCGAAAATAACCTAATTGAATTGAAAGGAATCGAATCAAATTTAATGGAATCGACAAGAATCGTATCAAATCAAAAAGATCGAATCGAAACGAATCAATTCGAAAAGAATCAAATCGAATCGAATCGAAAAGAATCGAATCGAAAAGAATTGAATTGAAAAGAATCGAATTGAATCGAATTGAAAAGACTCGAATCGAATTAAAAGAATCGAATCGAATCGAAAAGAATCGAATCGAATCGGAAAGAATTGAATTGGAATGAATCGATTTGAATCGAATTGAAAAGAATCGAATCGAAAAAATCGAATCGAAAAGAACTGAGTTGAGTTGAATCGAATCGAAAAGATTCGAATCCAATCGTGTCGAATCAAAAAGATGGAATCGAAACGAATCGAATCGAATCGAATCGAAAAGAATCGAATAGATAGCAAAGAATCAAATCGAATAGAAAAGAATTTGAATCGAATTGAAACGATTCGAAAAAATCGAAACTAATCGAATCATCGAATGGAAAAGAATCGAATCGAATCAAAAAGAATCGAAACGAACTGAATCGAAAGAATCGAATCGAACAGAATCGAAAAGAATTGAATCGTAATGTAACAAATCGAATCCAAATGATCGAATCAAGCCAAGTCGAAAAGAATTGAATCGAAAAGAATCGAATCAAAATGAAAAGAATCGAATAGAATCGAATTGAAAAGAATCGAATTGAACCGAATCAAATAGAATAGAATCGAACAGAATTGAATCGAATGAAAAGAATCTTATCGAATCGATTCGAAAAGAATTGAATCGAATCGAATGGAGAAGAATCAAATCAAATGGAATCGAAAAGAATCGAATCAAAGAGAATCTAATCGAAACGAAAAGAATCAATCGAATCGAAAAGAATCGAATCGAAACGAAAAGTGTCGAATCGAATCGAATCGAAAAGAATCGAATCGAACCGAAAAGAATCAAATCGCATCGAAAAGAATCGAATTGAATTGAATCGTAATGAAAAGAATCGAATCGAATCGAAAGAATCAAATTGAATCGAAAACAATTGAATCGAATGCAATCAAATCGAAAAGAATCGAATCGAATTGAAAAGAATCAAATCGAATTGATTGAATCGAAAAGAATCGAATCGAATCGAATCGCATCGAATCGAAAATAATAGAATTGAATAAAAATAATCGAATCGAATTGAGAATAATTGGAATTGAATTGAATCGATAATCGAATCGAATCAAATCGAGTCGAATCGAAACTAATCGAATCGAATCAAATCGATTCGAAAAAATCGAATCAGATTGCAACGAATCGAATCATATTGAATTGATTTGAATTGAAATGAATCGAATCTAATCAAATCAAAAAGAATCGAATCCAAAGAATCGAATTGTAGAAAATCAAATCAAAACAAAAAGATTCAAATCGAAACGAATCAAATTGAAAAGAATCGAATCGAATCGAATCGAAAAGAATCGAATCGAATCGAAAAGAATCGAATAGAAAAGAATCGTATCGAATCAAATCTAAAAGAATCGAATCGAATCGAATAAAAAAGAATCGAATCGAAGTGATTCGCATCGAAAAGAATCGAATCGTATCGAATCAAAAAGAATCGAATCTATTCGAATCGAATGGAATTGAATCAAAAAGAATCGAATCGAATTGAAACGAAAAGAATCGAATAGATTCGAATTGAAACAAATCGAAAAAAATGAAAACGAATCAAATCACATCGAGTGGAAAAGAATCGAATCAAATAGAAAAGAATCGAATTGAATCGAACTGAATCGAAAAGAATCGAATAGATCAAATCAAAAAGAATCGAATCGATTCGAGATGAACCGAGTAGAATCGAGTCGAAGTGAAAAGAATTGAATCGAATCGAATCGAAAAGAATCGAATCGAAACGAAAAGAATCGAATCGAAGAGAATCTAATCGAAATGAAAAGAATCAAATCGAATCGAAAAGAATCGAATCGAAACGAAAACTGTCGAATCGAATCGAATCGAAAAGAATCGAGTTGAATAGAAAAGAATTGAATCGAATAAAATCGATAAGATTTGAATCAAATCCAATAGAATCGAAAAGATTCGAATCGAATTGAAAAGAAACGAACCGAAGTGAAAAGAATCGAATCGAATCGAAAGAATCAAATCGAAAAAAAAATCGAATCGAAATTAAAAGAATCGAATCGAATCAAAGCATAAAGAATCGAATCTAATTGAATCGAAAGAATCGATTGAATCAAATAGAGAAGAATCTAATGGTAAGGAATCGAATCGAAAAGAATCCAATTGTATTGAATCGAATCGAAAAGAAATGAATTGAATAGATTATAAAAGAATCGAATCGAAAGGAATCGACTCGAAACGTAAAGAATCGAATCGAAAAAATTGAATAGATCGAAGAATTGAATAGAAATGAATCGAATCGAAATGAAAAGAATTGAATCGAATCGAATCGAAAACAATCGAATCAAAAAGAATCGAATTGAAACAAACGAATCGCATTGTATTTAATCGAATCAAAAAAATCTAATTGAATCGAATCGAAAAGAATCGATTTGAAATGAAAAGAATCTAATCGAATTGATAGAAAATTGAATCGAATCGAAAACAATCGAATCGAATCGAAAAGAATCGAATTGTATCGAAACGAATCGAAAATAATCTAATTGAGTAGAAAAGAATCAAATCAAATTTAATGGAATCGAAAAGAACCGAATAGCCTCGAATTGAATCGAATCGAAAAGAATCGAAACGAATTGAATCGAAAAGCATTGAGTCGAATCAAATCGAAAAGAATCGAATCGTATCAAATTGAAAAGAGTCGAATCGATCTGAAAAGAATTGAATCGAATTAAATCGAATCGAAAAGAATCAAATTGAAACGAAAAGAATCAAATCGAATAGCAAAGAATCGAATCGAAACGAATCGATTTGAAAAGAGCCGAATCGAATCGAATTGAATGACATATTCGAATCGAATCGAAAAGAATCTAATCTAATGAAATCCAAAAGAATCAAATCGAAACAAATAGAATCAAACCGAATGGAATTGAATCGAAAAGAGTCGATTCGAATCAAATTGGAATGAAAAGAATTGAATCGAATCGAATAAAAAACAAGTGAATCGAATAGAATAGAAAAGAATAGAATCGAAACGAAAAGAATCAAATTGAATCGAAAGGAATCGAATCGAAAAGAATCGAATCAAAGAGAAAAGACTCGAATCGAATGGAAAAGAATAGAATCAAAAAGAATCGAATTGAAACAAAAAGAATCGAATTGAATTGAAACGAAAAGAATCGAATGGAATCGAATCGAAAAGAATCGAATTGAATTAAATCGAAGAGAATCGAATCGAATTGAATTGAATCGAAGAGAATCGAATCGAATAGAAAAGAATCAAATCGAAATGAATCGATTTGAAACGAAAAGAATCGAATCGAATCAAATTGAATGAAAAGAATTGAATCGAATCAAAAAGAATTGAATCAAAAAGAATCAATCCGAAACAAAAAGAATCAAACCGAATTGAAAAGAATCTAACTGAATAGAATCGAAAAGAATCGACGTACCGAATCGAATCCAATCGAAAAAAATCTAATCGTATCAAATCGAATCGAAAAGAATTGAAATGAATAGAATAGAAAAGATTCGAATCAAATGAAAAACAATCAAATCGAGTAATATCGAATCGAAAAGAATCGAATGGAAAAGAATCGAATCGAATGGAAAAGAATTGAATTGAATCAAAAAGAATTGATTCAAATCAAAAAGAATCGAATCGATTCGAATCGAAAAGACTCGAATCGAAAAGAATCGAAAAGAATCGAATCGAATCCAAAAGGATCGAATCGCAAAGAATCGAATCTAAAGAAAAGGAATCGAATCGAATCGAAACGAATAGAATCGAAAAGAATCGATTTGAATCGAAATGAAAAGAATCGTATCGAATCAAATCGAAAAAAATCAAATGGAATCGAATCGAATCGTATCGAAAAGAATCAAATCAAATGAAAAGAATCGAATCGAATAGAAAAGAATCGAATTGATTGGAATCGACTCGAAAACAATCTAATTGAATTGAAAGGAATCGAATCAAATTTAATGGAATCGACAAGAATCGTATCAAATCAAAAAGATCGAATCGAAATGAATCAATTCGAAAAGAATCAAATCGAGTCGAATCGAAAAGAATCGAATCGAAAAGAATTGAATTGAAAAGAATCGAATTGAATCGAATTGAAAAGACTCGAATCGAATTAAAAGAATCGAATCGAATCGAAAAGAATCGAATCGAATCGGAAAGAATTGAATTGGAATGAATCGATTTGAATCGAATTGAAAAGAATCGAATCGAAAAAATCGAATCGAAAAGAACTGAGTTGAGTTGAATCGAATCGAAAAGATTCGAATCGAATCGTGTCGAATCAAAAAGATGGAATCGAAACGAATCGAATCGAATCGAATCGAAAAGAATCGAATAGATAGCAAAGAATCAAATCGAATAGAAAAGAATTTGAATCGAATTGAAACGATTCGAAAAAATCGAAACTAATCGAATCATCGAATGGAAAAGAATCGAATCGAATCAAAAAGAATCGAAACGAACTGAATCGAAAGAATCGAATCGAACAGAATCGAAAAGAATTGAATCGTAATGTAACAAATCGAATCCAAATGATCGAATCAAGCCAAGTCGAAAAGAATTGAATCGAAAAGAATCGAATCAAAATGAAAAGAATCGAATAGAATCGAATTGAAAAGAATCGAATTGAACCGAATCAAATAGAATAGAATCGAACAGAATTGAATCGAATGAAAAGAATCTTATCGAATCGATTCGAAAAGAATTGAATCGAATCGAATGGAGAAGAATCAAATCAAATGGAATCGAAAAGAATCGAATCAAAGAGAATCTAATCGAAACGAAAAGAATCAATCGAATCGAAAAGAATCGAATCGAAACGAAAAGTGTCGAATCGAATCGAATCGAATCGAAAAGAATCGAATCGAACCGAAAAGAATCAAATCGAATCGAAAAGAATCGAATCGAATCGAATCGCATCGAATCGAAAATAATAGAATTGAATAAAAATAATCGAATCGAATTGAGAATAATTGGAATTGAATTGAATCGATAATCGAATCGAATCAAATCGAGTCGAATCGAAACTAATCGAATCGAATCAAATCGATTCGAAAAAATCGAATCAGATTGCAACGAATCGAATCATATTGAATTGATTTGAATTGAAATGAATCGAATCTAATCAAATCAAAAAGAATCGAATCCAAAGAATCGAATTGTAGAAAATCAAATCAAAACAAAAAGATTCAAATCGAAACGAATCAAATTGAAAAGAATCGAATCGAATCGAATCGAAAAGAATCGAATCGAAAAGAATCGAATAGAAAAGAATCGTATCGAATCAAATCTAAAAGAATCGAATCGAATCGAATAAAAAAGAATCGAATCGAATTGATTCGCATCGAAAAGAATCGAATCGTATCGAATCGAAAAGAATCGAATCTATTCGAATCGAATGGAATTGAATCAAAAAGAATCGAATCGAATTGAAACGAAAAGAATCGAATAGATTCGAATTGAAACAAATCGAAAAAAATCAAAACGAATCAAATCACATCGAGTGGAAAAGAATCGAATCAAATAGAAAAGAATCGAATTGAATTGAACTGAATCGAAAAGAATCGAATAGATCAAATCAAAAAGAATCGAATCGATTCGAGATGAACCGAGTAGAATCGAGTCGAAGTGAAAAGAATTGAATCGAATGGAATCGAAAAGAATCTAATCGAAACGAAAAGAATCGAATCGAAGAGAATCTAATCGAAATGAAAAGAATCAAATCGAATCGAAAAGAATCGAATCGAAACGAAAACTGTCGAATCGAATCGAATCGAAAAGAATCGAGTTGAATTGAAAAGAATTGAATCGAATAAAATCGATAAGATTTGAATCAAATCCAATAGAATCGAAAAGATTCGAATCGAATTGAAAAGAAACGAACCGAAGTGAAAAGAATCGAATCGAATCGAAAAGAATCAAATCGAAAAAAAAATCGAATCGAAATTAAAAGAATCGAATCGAATCAAAGCATAAAGAATCGAATCTAATTGAATTGAAAGAATCGATTGAATCAAATAGAGAAGAATCTAATGGTAAGGAATCGAATCGAAAAGAATCCAATTGTATTGAATCGAATCGAAAAGAAATGAATTGAATAGATTATAAAAGAATCGAATCGAAAGGAATCGACTCGAAACGTAAAGAATCGAATCGAAAAAATTGAATAGATCGAAAAATTGAATAGAAATGAATCGAATCGAAATGAAAAGAATTGAATCGAATCGAATCGAAAACAATCGAATCAAAAAGAATCGAATTGAAACAAAAGAATCGCATTGTATTTAATCGAATCAAAAAAATCTAATTGAATCGAATCGAAAAGAATCGATTTGAAATGAAAAGAATCTAATCGAATTGATAGAAAATTGAATCGAATCGAAAACAATCGAAAAGAATCGAATTGTATGGAAACGAATCGAAAAGAATCTAATTGAGTAGAAAAGAATCAAATCAAATTTAATGGAATCGAAAAGAACCGAATAGCATCGAATTGAATCGAATCGAAAAGAATCGAAACGAATTGAATCGAAAAGCATTGAGTCGAATCAAATCGAAAAGAATCGAATCGTATCAAATTGAAAAGAATCGAATCGATCTGAAAAGAATTGAATCGAACTGAATCGAATCGAAAAGAATCAAATTGAAACGAAAAGAATCAAATCGAATAGCAAAGAATCGAATCGAAACGAATCGATTTGAAAAGAGCCGAATCGAATCGAATTGAATGACATATTCGAATCGAATCGAAAAGAATCTAATCTAATGAAATCCAAAAGAATCAAATCGAAACAAATAGAATCAAACCGAATGGAATTGAATCGAAAAGAGTCGATTCGAATCAAATTGGAATGAAAAGAATTGAATCGAATCGAATAAAAAACAAGTGAATCGAATAGAATAGAAAAGAATAGAATCGAAACGAAAAGAATCAAATTGAATCGAAAGGAATCGAATCGAAAAGAATCGAATCAAAGAGAAAAGACTCGAATCGAATGGAAAAGAATAGAATCAAAAAGAATCGAATTGAAACAAAAAGAATCGAATTGAATTGAATCGAAAAGAATCGAATGGAATCGAATCGAAAAGAATCGAATTGAATTAAATCGAAGAGAATCGAATCGAATTGAATTGAATCGAAGAGAATCGAATCGAATAGAAAAGAATCAAATCGAAATGAATCGATTTGAAACGAAAAGAATCGAATCGAATCAAATTGAATGAAAAGAATTGAATCGAATCAAAAAGAATTGAATCAAAAAGAATCAAACCGAAACAAAAAGAATCAAACCGAATTGAAAAGAATCTAACTGAATAGAATCGAAAAGAATCGACGTACCGAATCGAATCCAATCGTATCAAATCGAATCGAAAAGAATTGAAATGAATAGAATAGAAAAGATTCGAATCAAATGAAAAACAAACAAATCGAGTAATATCGAATCGAAAAGAATCGAATCGAAAAGAATCGAATCGAATGGAAAAGAATTGAATTGAATCAAAAAGAATTGATTCAAATCAAAAAGAATCGAATCGATTCGAATCGAAAAGACTCGAATCGAAAAGAATCGAAAAGAATCGAATCGAATCAAAAAGGATCGAATCGCAAAGAATCGAATCTAAAGAAAAGGAATCGAATCGAATCGAAACGAATAGAATCGAAAAGAATCGATTTGAATCGAAATGAAAAGAATCGTATCGAATCAAATCGAAAAAAATCAAATGGAATCGAATCGAATCGTATCGAAAAGAATCAAATCAAATGAAAAGAATCGAATCGAATAGAAAAGAATCGAATTGATTGGAATCGACTCGAAAACAATCTAATTGAATTGAAAGGAATCGAATCAAATTTAATGGAATCGACAAGAATCGTATCAAATCAAAAAGATCGAATCGAAATGAATCAATTCGAAAAGAATCAAATCGAGTCGAATCGAAAAGAATCGAATCGAAAAGAATTGAATTGAAAAGAATCGAATTGAATCGAATTGAAAAGACTCGAATCGAATTAAAAGAATCGAATCGAATCGAAAAGAATCGAATCGAATCGGAAAGAATTGAATTGGAATGAATCGATTTGAATCGAATTGAAAAGAATCGAATCGAAAAAATCGAATCGAAAAGAACTGAGTTGAGTTGAATCGAATCGAAAAGATTCGAATCGAATCGTGTCGAATCAAAAAGATGGAATCGAAACGAATCGAATTGAATCGAATCGAAAAGAATCGAATAGATAGCAAAGAATCAAATCGAATAGAAAAGAATTTGAATCGAATTGAAACGATTCGAAAAAATCGAAACTAATCGAATCATCGAATGGAAAAGAATCGAATCGAATCAAAAAGAATCGAAACGAACTGAATCGAAAGAATCGAATCGAACAGAATCGAAAAGAATTGAATCGTAATGTAACAAATCGAATCCAAATGATCGAATCAAGCCAAGTCGAAAAGAATTGAATCGAAAAGAATCGAATCAAAATGAAAAGAATCGAATAGAATCGAATTGAAAAGAATCGAATTGAACCGAATCAAATAGAATAGAATCGAACAGAATTGAATCGAATGAAAAGAATCTTATCGAATCGATTCGAAAAGAATTGAATCGAATCGAATGGAGAAGAATCAAATCAAATGGAATCGAAAAGAATCGAATCAAAGAGAATCTAATCGAAACGAAAAGAATCAATCGAATCGAAAAGAATCGAATCGAAACGAAAAGTGTCGAATCGAATCGAATCGAAAAGAATCGAATCGAACCGAAAAGAATCAAATCGCATCGAAAAGAATTGAATTGAATTGAATCGTAATGAAAAGAATCGAATCGAATCGAAAGAATCAAATCGAATCGAAAACAATTGAATCGAATGCAATCAAATCGAAAAGAATCGAATCGAATTGAAAAGAATCAAATCGAATTGATTGAATCGAAAAGAATCGAATCGAATCGAATCGCATCGAATCGAAAATAATAGAATTGAATAAAAATAATCGAATCGAATTGAGAATAATTGGAATTGAATTGAATGGATAATCGAATCGAATCAAATCGAGTCGAATCGAAACTAATCGAATCGAATCAAATCGATTCGAAAAAATCGAATCAGATTGCAACGAATCGAATCATATTGAATTGATTTGAATTGAAATGAATCGAATCTAATCAAATCAAAAAGAATCGAATCCAAAGAATCGAATTGTAGAAAATCAAATCAAAACAAAAAGATTCAAATCGAAACGAATCAAATTGAAAAGAATCGAATCGAATCGAATCGAAAAGAATCGAATCGAATCGAAAAGAATCGAATAGAAAAGAATCGTATCGAATCAAATCTAAAAGAATCGAATCGAATCGAATAAAAAAGAATCGAATCGAATTGATTCGCATCGAAAAGAATCGAATCGTATCGAATCGAAAAGAATCGAATCTATTCGAATCGAATGGAATTGAATCAAAAAGAATCGAATCGAATTGAAACGAAAAGAATCGAATAGATTCGAATTGAAACAAATCGAAAAAAATCAAAACGAATCAAATCACATCGAGTGGAAAAGAATCGAATCAAATAGAAAAGAATCGAATTGAATCGAACTGAATCGAAAAGAATCGAATAGATCAAATCAAAAAGAATCGAATCGATTCGAGATGAACCGAGTAGAATCGAGTCGAAGTGAAAAGAATTGAATCGAATCGAATCGAAAAGAATCGAATCGAAACGAAAAGAATCGAATCGAAGAGAATCTAATCGAAATGAAAAGAATCAAATCGAATCGAAAAGAATCGAATCGAAACGAAAACTGTCGAATCGAATCGAATCGAAAAGAATCGAGTTGAATAGAAAAGAATTGAATCGAATAAAATCGATAAGATTTGAATCAAATCCAATAGAATCGAAAAGATTCGAATCGAATTGAAAAGAAATGAACCGAAGTGAAAAGAATCGAATCGAATCGAATCGAAAGAATCAAATCGAAAAAAAAATCGAATCGAAATTAAAAGAATCGAATCGAATCAAAGCATAAAGAATCGAATCTAATTGAATCGAAAGAATCGATTGAATCAAATAGAGAAGAATCTAATGGTAAGGAATCGAATCGAAAAGAATCCAATTGTATTGAATCGAATCGAAAAGAAATGAATTGAATAGATTATAAAAGAATCGAATCGAAAGGAATCGACTCGAAACGTAAAGAATCGAATCGAAAAAATTGAATAGATCGAAGAATTGAATAGAAATGAATCGAATCGAAATGAAAAGAATTGAATCGAATCGAATCGAAAACAATCGAATCAAAAAGAATCGAATTGAAACAAAAGAATCGCATTGTATTTAATCGAATCAAAAAAATCTAATTGAATCGAATCGAAAAGAATCGATTTGAAATGAAAAGAATCTAATTGAATTGATAGAAAATTGAATCGAATCGAAAACAATCGAATCGAATCGAAAAGAATCGAATTGTATGGAAACGAATCGAAAAGAATCTAATTGAGTAGAAAAGAATCAAATCAAATTTAATGGAATCGAAAAGAACCGAATAGCATCGAATTGAATCGAATCGAAAAGAATCGAAACGAATTGAATCGAAAGGCATTGAGTCGAATCAAATCGAAAAGAATCGAATCGTATCAAATTGAAAAGAATCGAATCGATCTGAAAAGAATTGAATCGAATTGAATCGAATCGAAAAGAATCAAATTGAAACGAAAAGAATCAAATCGAATAGCAAAGAATCGAATCGAAACGAATCGATTTGAAACGAGCCGAATCGAATCGAATTGAATGACATATTCGAATCGAATCGAAAAGAATCTAATCTAATGAAATCCAAAAGAATCAAATCGAAACAAATAGAATCAAACCGAATGGAATTGAATCGAAAAGAGTCGATTCGAATCAAATTGGAATGAAAAGAATTGAATCGAATCGAATAAAAAACAAGTGAATCGAATAGAATAGAAAAGAATAGAATCGAAACGAAAAGAATCAAATTGAATCGAAAGGAATCGAATCGAAAAGAATCGAATCAAAGAGAAAAGACTCGAATCGAATGGAAAAGAATAGAATCAAAAAGAATCGAATTGAAACAAAAAGAATCGAATTGAATTGAATCGAAAAGAATCGAATGGAATCGAATCGAAAAGAATCGAATTGAATTAAATCGAAGAGAATCGAATCGAATTGAATTGAATCGAAGAGAATCGAATCGAATAGAAAAGAATCAAATCGAAATGAATCGATTTGAAACGAAAAGAATCGAATCGAATCAAAATGAATGAAAAGAATTGAATCGAATCAAAAAGAATTGAATCAAAAAGAATCAATCCGAAACAAAAAGAATCAAACCGAATTGAAAAGAATCTAACTGAATAGAATCGAAAAGAATCGACGTACCGAATTGAATCCAATCGAAAAAAATCTAATCGTATCAAATCGAATCGAAAAGAATTGAAATGAATAGAATAGAAAAGATTCGAATCAAATGAAAAACAATCAAATCGAGTAATATCGAATCGAAAAGAATCGAATCGAAAAAGTCGAATCGAAAAGAATTGATTTGAAAAGAATCGAATTGAATCGAATTGAAAAGACTCGAATCGAATTAAAAGAATCGAATCGAATCGAAAAGAATCGAATCGAATCGGAAAGAATTGAATTGGAATGAATCGATTTGAATCGAATTGAAAAGAATCGAATCGAAAAAATCGAATCGAAAAGAACTGAGTTGAGTTGAATCGAATCGAAAAGATTCGAATCGAATCGTGTCGAATCAAAAAGATGGAATCGAAACGAATCGAATCGAATCGAATCGAAAAGAATCGAATAGATAGCAAAGAATCAAATCGAATAGAAAAGAATTTGAATCGAATTGAAACGATTCGAAAAAATCGAAACTAATCGAATCATCGAATGGAAAAGAATCGAATCGAATCAAAAAGAATCGAAACGAACTGAATCGAAAGAATCGAATCGAACAGAATCGAAAAGAATTGAATCGTAATGTAACAAATCGAATCCAAATGATCGAATCAAGCCAAGTCGAAAAGAATTGAATCGAAAAGAATCGAATCAAAATGAAAAGAATCGAATAGAATCGAATTGAAAAGAATCGAATTGAACCGAATCAAATAGAATAGAATCGAACAGAATTGAATCGAATGAAAAGAATCTTATCGAATCGATTCGAAAAGAATTGAATCGAATCGAATGGAGAAGAATCAAATCAAATGGAATCGAAAAGAATCGAATCAAAGAGAATCTAATCGAAACGAAAAGAATCAATCGAATCGAAAAGAATCGAATCGAAACGAAAAGTGTCGAATCGAATCGAATCGAAAAGAATCAAATCGAACCGAAAAGAATCAAATCGAATCGAAAAGAATCGAATTGAATTGAATCGTAATGAAAAGAATCGAATCGAATCGAAAGAATCAAATCGAATCGAAAACAATTGAATCGAATGCAATCAAATCGAAAAGAATCGAATCGAATTGAAAAGAATCAAATCGAATTGATTGAATCGAAAAGAATCGAATCGAATCGAATCGCATCGAATCGAAAATAATAGAATTGAATAAAAATAATCGAATCGAATTGAGAATAATTGGAATTGAATTGAATGGATAATCGAATCGAATCAAATCGAGTCGAATCGAAACTAATCGAATCGAATCAAATCGATTCGAAAAAATCGAATCAGATTGCAACGAATCGAATCATATTGAATTGATTTGAATTGAAATGAATCGAATCTAATCAAATCAAAAAGAATCGAATCCAAAGAATCGAATTGTAGAAAATCAAATCAAAACAAAAAGATTCAAATCGAAACGAATCAAATTGAAAAGAATCGAATCGAATCGAATCGAAAAGAATCGAATCGAATCGAAAAGAATCGAATAGAAAAGAATCGTATCGAATCAAATCTAAAAGAATCGAATCGAATCGAATAAAAAAGAATCGAATCGAATTGATTCGCATCGAAAAGAATCGAATCGTATCGAATCGAAAAGAATCGAATCTATTCGAATCGAATGGAATTGAATCAAAAAGAATCGAATCGAATTGAAACGAAAAGAATCGAATAGATTCGAATTGAAACAAATCGAAAAAAATCAAAACGAATCAAATCACATCGAGTGGAAAAGAATCGAATCAAATAGAAAAGAATCGAATTGAATCGAACTGAATCGAAAAGAATCGAATAGATCAAATCAAAAAGAATCGAATCGATTCGAGATGAACCGAGTAGAATCGAGTCGAAGTGAAAAGAATTGAATCGAATCGAATCGAAAAGAATCGAATCGAAACGAAAAGAATCGAATCGAAGAGAATCTAATCGAAATGAAAAGAATCAAATCGAATCGAAAAGAATCGAATCGAAACGAAAACTGTCGAATCGAATCGAATCGAAAAGAATCGAGTTGAATAGAAAAGAATTGAATCGAATAAAATCGATAAGATTTGAATCAAATCCAATAGAATCGAAAAGATTCGAATCGAATTGAAAAGAAATGAACCGAAGTGAAAAGAATCGAATCGAATCGAATCGAAAGAATCAAATCGAAAAAAAAATCGAATCGAAATTAAAAGAATCGAATCGAATCAAAGCATAAAGAATCGAATCTAATTGAATCGAAAGAATCGATTGAATCAAATAGAGAAGAATCTAATGGTAAGGAATCGAATCGAAAAGAATCCAATTGTATTGAATCGAATCGAAAAGAAATGAATTGAATAGATTATAAAAGAATCGAATCGAAAGGAATCGACTCGAAACGTAAAGAATCGAATCGAAAAAATTGAATAGATCGAAGAATTGAATAGAAATGAATCGAATCGAAATGAAAAGAATTGAATCGAATCGAATCGAAAACAATCGAATCAAAAAGAATCGAATTGAAACAAAAGAATCGCATTGTATTTAATCGAATCAAAAAAATCTAATTGAATCGAATCGAAAAGAATCGATTTGAAATGAAAAGAATCTAATTGAATTGATAGAAAATTGAATCGAATCGAAAACAATCGAATCGAATCGAAAAGAATCGAATTGTATGGAAACGAATCGAAAAGAATCTAATTGAGTAGAAAAGAATCAAATCAAATTTAATGGAATCGAAAAGAACCGAATAGCATCGAATTGAATCGAATCGAAAAGAATCGAAACGAATTGAATCGAAAGGCATTGAGTCGAATCAAATCGAAAAGAATCGAATCGTATCAAATTGAAAAGAATCGAATCGATCTGAAAAGAATTGAATCGAATTGAATCGAATCGAAAAGAATCAAATTGAAACGAAAAGAATCAAATCGAATAGCAAAGAATCGAATCGAAACGAATCGATTTGAAACGAGCCGAATCGAATCGAATTGAATGAAATATTCGAATCGAATCGAATCGAAAAGAATCTAATCTAATGAAATCCAAAAGAATCAAATCGAAACAAATAGAATCAAACCGAATGGAATTGAATCGAAAAGAGTCGATTCGAATCAAATTGGAATGAAAAGAATTGAATCGAATCGAATAAAAAACAAGTGAATCGAATAGAATAGAAAAGAATAGAATCGAAACGAAAAGAATCAAATTGAATCGAAAGGAATCGAATCGAAAAGAATCGAATCAAAGAGAAAAGACTCGAATCGAATGGAAAAGAATAGAATCAAAAAGAATCGAATTGAAACAAAAAGAATCGAATTGAATTGAATCGAAAAGAATCGAATGGAATCGAATCGAAAAGAATCGAATTGAATTAAATCGAAGAGAATCGAATCGAATTGAATTGAATCGAAGAGAATCGAATCGAATAGAAAAGAATCAAATCGAAATGAATCGATTTGAAACGAAAAGAATCGAATCGAATCAAAATGAATGAAAAGAATTGAATCGAATCAAAAAGAATTGAATCAAAAAGAATCAATCCGAAACAAAAAGAATCAAACCGAATTGAAAAGAATCTAACTGAATAGAATCGAAAAGAATCGACGTACCGAATTGAATCCAATCGAAAAAAATCTAATCGTATCAAATCGAATCGAAAAGAATTGAAATGAATAGAATAGAAAAGATTCGAATCAAATGAAAAACAATCAAATCGAGTAATATCGAATCGAAAAGAATCGAATCGAAAAAGTCGAATCGAAAAGAATTGATTTGAAAAGAATCGAATTGAATCGAATTGAAAAGACTCGAATCGAATTAAAAGAATCGAATCGAATCGAAAAGAATCGAATCGAATCGGAAAGAATTGAATTGGAATGAATCGATTTGAATCGAATTGAAAAGAATCGAATCGAAAAAATCGAATCGAAAAGAACTGAGTTGAGTTGAATCGAATCGAAAAGATTCGAATCGAATCGTGTCGAATCAAAAAGATGGAATCGAAACGAATCGAATCGAATCGAATCGAAAAGAATCGAATAGATAGCAAAGAATCAAATCGAATAGAAAAGAATTTGAATCGAATTGAAACGATTCGAAAAAATCGAAACTAATCGAATCATCGAATGGAAAAGAATCGAATCGAATCAAAAAGAATCGAAACGAACTGAATCGAAAGAATCGAATCGAACAGAATCGAAAAGAATTGAATCGTAATGTAACAAATCGAATCCAAATGATCGAATCAAGCCAAGTCGAAAAGAATTGAATAGAAAAGAATCGAATCAAAATGAAAAGAATCGAATAGAATCGAATTGAAAAGAATCGAATTGAACCGAATCAAATAGAATAGAATCGAACAGAATTGAATCGAATGAAAAGAATCTTATCGAATCGATTCGAAAAGAATTGAATCGAATCGAATGGAGAAGAATCAAATCAAATGGAATCGAAAAGAATCGAATCAAAGAGAATCTAATCGAAACGAAAAGAATCAATCGAATCGAAAAGAATCGAATCGAAACGAAAAGTGTCGAATCGAATCGAATCGAAAAGAATCGAATCGAACCGAAAAGAATCAAATCGAATCGAAAAGAATCGAATTGAATTGAATCGTAATGAAAAGAATCGAATCGAATCGAAAGAATCAAATCGAATCGAAAACAATTGAATCGAATGCAATCAAATCGAAAAGAATCGAATCGAATTGAAAAGAATCAAATCGAATTGATTGAATCGAAAAGAATCGAATCGAATCGAATCGCATCGAATCGAAAATAATAGAATTGAATAAAAATAATCGAATCGAATTGAGAATAATTGGAATTGAATTGAATCGATAATCGAATCGAATCAAATCGAGTCGAATCGAAACTAATCGAATCGAATCAAATCGATTCGAAAAAATCGAATCAGATTGCAACGAATCGAATCATATTGAATTGATTTGAATTGAAATGAATCGAATCTAATCAAATCAAAAAGAATCGAATCCAAAGAATCGAATTGTAGAAAATCAAATCAAAACAAAAAGATTCAAATCGAAACGAATCAAATTGAAAAGAATCGAATCGAATCGAATCGAATCGAAAAGAATCGAATCGAATCGAAAAGAATCGAATAGAAAAGAATCGTATCGAATCAAATCTAAAAGAATCGAATCGAATCGAATAAAAAAGAATCGAATCGAATTGATTCGCATCGAAAAGAATCGAATCGTATCGAATCGAAAAGAATCGAATCTATTCGAATCGAATGGAATTGAATCAAAAAGAATCGAATCGAATTGAAACGAAAAGAATCGAATAGATTCGAATTGAAACAAATCGAAAAAAATCAAAACGAATCAAATCACATCGAGTGGAAAAGAATCGAATCAAATAGAAAAGAATCGAATTGAATCGAACTGAATCGAAAAGAATCGAATAGATCAAATCAAAAAGAATCGAATCGATTCGAGATGAACCGAGTAGAATCGAGTCGAAGTGAAAAGAATTGAATCGAATCGAATCGAAAAGAATCGAATCGAAACGAAAAGAATCGAATCGAAGAGAATCTAATCGAAATGAAAAGAATCAAATCGAATCGAAAAGAATCGAATCGAAACGAAAACTGTCGAATCGAATCGAATCGAAAAGAATCGAGTTGAATAGAAAAGAATTGAATCGAATAAAATCGATAAGATTTGAATCAAATCCAATAGAATCGAAAAGATTCGAATCGAATTGAAAAGAAATGAACCGAAGTGAAAAGAATCGAATCGAATCGAAAGAATCAAATCGAAAAAAAAATCGAATCGAAATTAAAAGAATCGAATCGAATCAAAGCATAAAGAATCGAATCTAATTGAATCGAAAGAATCGATTGAATCAAATAGAGAAGAATCTAATGGTAAGGAATCGAATCGAAAAGAATCCAATTGTATTGAATCGAATCGAAAAGAAATGAATTGAATAGATTATAAAAGAATCGAATCGAAAGGAATCGACTCGAAACGTAAAGAATCGAATCGAAAAAATTGAATAGATCGAAGA
The DNA here is from genome assembly GCF_048164855.1 of Canis lupus baileyi. NCBI lineage: Eukaryota > Metazoa > Chordata > Mammalia > Carnivora > Canidae > Canis > Canis lupus. The sequence goes on along the minus strand of NC_132871.1, from coordinate 31,371,133 downwards.
ATTGAATAGAAATGAATCGAATCGAAATGAAAAGAATTGAATCGAATCGAATCGAAAACAATCGAATCAAAAAGAATCGAATTGAAACAAAAGAATCGCATTGTATTTAATCGAATCAAAAAAATCTAATTGAATCGAATCGAAAAGAATCGATTTGAAATGAAAAGAATCTAATTGAATTGATAGAAAATTGAATCGAATCGAAAACAATCGAATCGAATCGAAAAGAATCGAATTGTATGGAAACGAATCGAAAAGAATCTAATTGAGTAGAAAAGAATCAAATCAAATTTAATGGAATCGAAAAGAACCGAATAGCATCGAATTGAATCGAATCGAAAAGAATCGAAACGAATTGAATCGAAAGGCATTGAGTCGAATCAAATCGAAAAGAATCGAATCGTATCAAATTGAAAAGAATCGAATCGATCTGAAAAGAATTGAATCGAATTGAATCGAATCGAAAAGAATCAAATTGAAACGAAAAGAATCAAATCGAATAGCAAAGAATCGAATCGAAACGAATCGATTTGAAACGAGCCGAATCGAATCGAATTGAATGAAATATTCGAATCGAATCGAATCGAAAAGAATCTAATCTAATGAAATCCAAAAGAATCAAATCGAAACAAATAGAATCAAACCGAATGGAATTGAATCGAAAAGAGTCGATTCGAATCAAATTGGAATGAAAAGAATTGAATCGAATCGAATAAAAAACAAGTGAATCGAATAGAATAGAAAAGAATAGAATCGAAACGAAAAGAATCAAATTGAATCGAAAGGAATCGAATCGAAAAGAATCGAATCAAAGAGAAAAGACTCGAATCGAATGGAAAAGAATAGAATCAAAAAGAATCGAATTGAAACAAAAAGAATCGAATTGAATTGAATCGAAAAGAATCGAATGGAATCGAATCGAAAAGAATCGAATTGAATTAAATCGAAGAGAATCGAATCGAATTGAATTGAATCGAAGAGAATCGAATCGAATAGAAAAGAATCAAATCGAAATGAATCGATTTGAAACGAAAAGAATCGAATCGAATCAAATTGAATGAAAAGAATTGAATCGAATCAAAAAGAATTGAATCAAAAAGAATCAAACCGAAACAAAAAGAATCAAACCGAATTGAAAAGAATCTAACTGAATAGAATCGAAAAGAATCGACGTACCGAATCGAATCCAATCGTATCAAATCGAATCGAAAAGAATTGAAATGAATAGAATAGAAAAGATTCGAATCAAATGAAAAACAATCAAATCGAGTAATATCGAATCGAAAAGAATCGAATGGAAAAGAATCGAATCGAATGGAAAAGAATTGAATTGAATCAAAAAGAATTGATTCAAATCAAAAAGAATCGAATCGATTCGAATCGAAAAGACTCGAATCGAAAAGAATCGAAAAGAATCGAATCGAATCAAAAAGGATCGAATCGCAAAGAATCGAATCTAAAGAAAAGGAATCGAATCGAATCGAAACGAATAGAATCGAAAAGAATCGATTTGAATCGAAATGAAAAGAATCGTATCGAATCAAATCGAAAAAAATCAAATGGAATCGAATCGAATCGTATCGAAAAGAATCAAATCAAATGAAAAGAATCGAATCGAATAGAAAAGAATCGAATTGATTGGAATCGACTCGAAAACAATCTAATTGAATTGAAAGGAATCGAATCAAATTTAATGGAATCGACAAGAATCGTATCAAATCAAAAAGATCGAATCGAAATGAATCAATTCGAAAAGAATCAAATCGAGTCGAATCGAAAAGAATCGAATCGAAAAGAATTGAATTGAAAAGAATCGAATTGAATCGAATTGAAAAGACTCGAATCGAATTAAAAGAATCGAATCGAATCGAAAAGAATCGAATCGAATCGGAAAGAATTGAATTGGAATGAATCGATTTGAATCGAATTGAAAAGAATCGAATCGAAAAAATCGAATCGAAAAGAACTGAGTTGAGTTGAATCGAATCGAAACGATTCGAATCGAATCGTGTCGAATCAAAAAGATGGAATCGAAACGAATCGAATCGAATCGAATCGAAAAGAATCGAATAGATAGCAAAGAATCAAATCGAATAGAAAAGAATTTGAATCGAATTGAAACGATTCGAAAAAATCGAAACTAATCGAATCATCGAATGGAAAAGAATCGAATCGAATCAAAAAGAATCGAAACGAACTGAATCGAAAGAATCGAATCGAACAGAATCGAAAAGAATTGAATCGTAATGTAACAAATCGAATCCAAATGATCGAATCAAGCCAAGTCGAAAAGAATTGAATCGAAAAGAATCGAATCAAAATGAAAAGAATCGAATAGAATCGAATTGAAAAGAATCGAATTGAACCGAATCAAATAGAATAGAATCGAACAGAATTGAATCGAATGAAAAGAATCTTATCGAATCGATTCGAAAAGAATTGAATCGAATCGAATGGAGAAGAATCAAATCAAATGGAATCGAAAAGAATCGAATCAAAGAGAATCTAATCGAAACGAAAAGAATCAATCGAATCGAAAAGAATCGAATCGAAACGAAAAGTGTCGAATCGAATCGAATCGAAAAGAATCGAATCGAACCGAAAAGAATCAAATCGAATCGAAAAGAATCGAATTGAATTGAATCGTAATGAAAAGAATCGAATCGAATCGAAAGAATCAAATCGAATCGAAAACAATTGAATCGAATGCAATCAAATCGAAAAGAATTGAATCGAATTGAAAAGAATCAAATCGAATTGATTGAATTGAAAAGAATCGAATCGAATCGCATTGCATCGAATCGAAAATAATAGAATTGAATAAAAATAATCGAATCGAATTGAGAATAATTGGAATTGAATTGAATCGATAATCGAATCGAATCAAATCGAGTCGAATCGAAACTAATCGAATCGAATCAAATCGATTCGAAAAAATCGAATCAGATTGCAACGAATCGAATCATATTGAATTGATTTGAATTGAAATGAATCGAATCTAATCAAATCAAAAAGAATCGAATCCAAAGAATCGAATTGTAGAAAATCAAATCAAAACAAAAAGATTCAAATCGAAACGAATCAAATTGAAAAGAATCGAATCGAATCGAATCGAATCGAAAAGAATCGAATCGAATCGAAAAGAATCGAATAGAAAAGAATCGTATCGAATCAAATCTAAAAGAATCGAATCGAATCGAATAAAAAAGAATCGAATCGAATTGATTCGCATCGAAAAGAATCGAATCGTATCGAATCGAAAAGAATCGAATCTATTCGAATCGAATGGAATTGAATCAAAAAGAATCGAATCGAATTGAAACGAAAAGAATCGAATAGATTCGAATTGAAACAAATCGAAAAAAATGAAAACGAATCAAATCACATCGAGTGGAAAAGAATCGAATCAAATAGAAAAGAATCGAATTGAATCGAACTGAATCGAAAAGAATCGAATAGATCAAATCAAAAAGAATCGAATCGATTCGAGATGAACCGAGTAGAATCGAGTCGAAGTGAAAAGAATTGAATCGAATCGAATCGAAAAGAATCGAATCGAAACGAAAAGAATCGAATCGAAGAGAATCTAATCGAAATGAAAAGAATCAAATCGAATCGAAAAGAATCGAATCGAAACGAAAACTGTCGAATCGAATCGAATCGAAAAGAATCGAGTTGAATAGAAAAGAATTGAATCGAATAAAATCGATAAGATTTGAATCAAATCCAATAGAATCGAAAAGATTCGAATCGAATTGAAAAGAAATGAACCGAAGTGAAAAGAATCGAATCGAATCGAATCGAAAGAATCAAATCGAAAAAAAAATCGAATCGAAATTAAAAGAATCGAATCGAATCAAAGCATAAAGAATCGAATCTAATTGAATCGAAAGAATCGATTGAATCAAATAGAGAAGAATCTAATGGTAAGGAATCGAATCGAAAAGAATCCAATTGTATTGAATCGAATCGAAAAGAAATGAATTGAATAGATTATAAAAGAATCGAATCGAAAGGAATCGACTCGAAACGTAAAGAATCGAATCGAAAAAATTGAATAGATCGAAGAATTGAATAGAAATGAATCGAATCGAAATGAAAAGAATTGAATCGAATCGAATCGAAAACAATCGAATCAAAAAGAATCGAATTGAAACAAAAGAATCGCATTGTATTTAATCGAATCAAAAAAATCTAATTGAATCGAATCGAAAAGAATCGATTTGAAATGAAAAGAATCTAATTGAATTGATAGAAAATTGAATCGAATCGAAAACAATCGAATCGAATCGAAAAGAATCGAATTGTATGGAAACGAATCGAAAAGAATCTAATTGAGTAGAAAAGAATCAAATCAAATTTAATGGAATCGAAAAGAACCGAATAGCATCGAATTGAATCGAATCGAAAAGAATCGAAACGAATTGAATCGAAAGGCATTGAGTCGAATCAAATCGAAAAGAATCGTATCGTATCAAATTGAAAAGAATCGAATCGATCTGAAAAGAATTGAATCGAATTGAATCGAATCGAAAAGAATCAAATTGAAACGAAAAGAATCAAATCGAATAGCAAAGAATCGAATCGAAACGAATCGATTTGAAACGAGCCGAATCGAATCGAATTGAATGAAATATTCGAATCGAATCGAATCGAAAAGAATCTAATCTAATGAAATCCAAAAGAATCAAATCGAAACAAATAGAATCAAACCGAATGGAATTGAATCGAAAAGAGTCGATTCGAATCAAATTGGAATGAAAAGAATTGAATCGAATCGAATAAAAAACAAGTGAATCGAATAGAATAGAAAAGAATAGAATCGAAACGAAAAGAATCAAATTGAATCGAAAGGAATCGAATCGAAAAGAATCGAATCAAAGAGAAAAGACTCGAATCGAATGGAAAAGAATAGAATCAAAAAGAATCGAATTGAAACAAAAAGAATCGAATTGAATTGAATCGAAAAGAATCGAATGGAATCGAATCGAAAAGAATCGAATTGAATTAAATCGAAGAGAATCGAATCGAATTGAATTGAATCGAAGAGAATCGAATCGAATAGAAAAGAATCAAATCGAAATGAATCGATTTGAAACGAAAAGAATCGAATCGAATCAAAATGAATGAAAAGAATTGAATCGAATCAAAAAGAATTGAATCAAAAAGAATCAATCCGAAACAAAAAGAATCAAACCGAATTGAAAAGAATCTAACTGAATAGAATCGAAAAGAATCGACGTACCGAATTGAATCCAATCGAAAAAAATCTAATCGTATCAAATCGAATCGAAAAGAATTGAAATGAATAGAATAGAAAAGATTCGAATCAAATGAAAAACAATCAAATCGAGTAATATCGAATCGAAAAGAATCGAATCGAAAAAGTCGAATCGAAAAGAATTGATTTGAAAAGAATCGAATTGAATCGAATTGAAAAGACTCGAATCGAATTAAAAGAATCGAATCGAATCGAAAAGAATCGAATCGAATCGGAAAGAATTGAATTGGAATGAATCGATTTGAATCGAATTGAAAAGAATCGAATCGAAAAAATCGAATCGAAAAGAACTGAGTTGAGTTGAATCGAATCGAAAAGATTCGAATCGAATCGTGTCGAATCAAAAAGATGGAATCGAAACGAATCGAATCGAATCGAAAAGAATCGAATAGATAGCAAAGAATCAAATCGAATAGAAAAGAATTTGAATCGAATTGAAACGATTCGAAAAAATCGAAACTAATCGAATCATCGAATGGAAAAGAATCGAATCGAATCAAAAAGAATCGAAACGAACTGAATCGAAAGAATCGAATCGAACAGAATCGAAAAGAATTGAATCGTAATGTAACAAATCGAATCCAAATGATCGAATCAAGCCAAGTCGAAAAGAATTGAATCGAAAAGAATCGAATCAAAATGAAAAGAATCGAATAGAATCGAATTGAAAAGAATCGAATTGAACCGAATCAAATAGAATAGAATCGAACAGAATTGAATCGAATGAAAAGAATCTTATCGAATCGATTCGAAAAGAATTGAATCGAATCGAATGGAGAAGAATCAAATCAAATGGAATCGAAAAGAATCGAATCAAAGAGAATCTAATCGAAACGAAAAGAATCAATCGAATCGAAAAGAATCGAATCGAAACGAAAAGTGTCGAATCGAATCGAATCGAAAAGAATCGAATCGAACCGAAAAGAATCAAATCGAATCGAAAAGAATCGAATTGAATTGAATCGTAATGAAAAGAATCGAATCGAATCGAAAGAATCAAATCGAATCGAAAACAATTGAATCGAATGCAATCAAATCGAAAAGAATCGAATCGAATTGAAAAGAATCAAATCGAATTGATTGAATCGAAAAGAATCGAATCGAATCGAATCGCATCGAATCGAAAATAATAGAATTGAATAAAAATAATCAAATCGAATCGAATTGAGAATAATTGGAATTGAATTGAATCGATAATCGAATCGAATCAAATCGAGTCGAATCGAAACTAATCGAATCGAATCAAATCGATTCGAAAAAATCGAATCAGATTGCAACGAATCGAATCATATTGAATTGATTTGAATTGAAATGAATCGAATCTAATCAAATCAAAAAGAATCGAATCCAAACAATCGAATTGTAGAAAATCAAATCAAAACAAAAAGATTCAAATCGAAACGAATCAAAATGAAAAGAATCGAATCGAATCGAATCGAAAAGAATCGAATCGAATCGAAAAGAATCGAATCGAATCGAAAAGAATCGAATAGAAAAGAATCGTATCGAATCAAATCTAAAAGAATCGAATCGAATCGAATAAAAAAGAATCGAATCGAATTGATTCGCATCGAAAAGAATCGAATCGTATCGAATCGAAAAGAATCGAATCTATTCGAATCGAATGGAATTGAATCAAAAAGAATCGAATCGAATTGAAACGAAAAGAATCGAATAGATTCGAATTGAAACAAATCGAAAAAAATGAAAACGAATCAAATCACATCGAGTGGAAAAGAATCGAATCAAATAGAAAAGAATCGAATTGAATCGAACTGAATCGAAAAGAATCGAATAGATCAAATCAAAAAGAATCGAATCGATTCGAGATGAACCGAGTAGAATCGAGTCGAAGTGAAAAGAATTGAATCGAATCGAATCGAAAAGAATCGAATCGAACGAAAAGAATCGAATCGAAGAGAATCTAATCGAAATGAAAAGAATCAAATCGAATCGAAAAGAATCGAATCGAAACGAAAAGTGTCGAATCGAATCGAATCGAAAAGAATCGAGTTGAATAGAAAAGAATTGAATCGAATAAAATCGATATGATTTGAATCAAATCCAATAGAATCGAAAAGATTCGAATCGAATTGAAAAGAAACGAACCGAAGTGAAAAGAATCGAATCGAATCGAAAGAATCAAATCGAAAAAAAAATCGAATCGAAATTAAAAGAATCGAATCGAATCAAAGCATAAAGAATCGAATCTAATTGAATCGAAAGAATCGATTGAATCAAATAGAGAAGAATCTAATGGTAAGGAATCGAATCGAAAAGAATCCAATTGTATTGAATCGAATCGAAAAGAAATGAATTGAATAGATTATAAAAGAATCGAATCGAAAGGAATCGACTCGAAACGTAAAGAATCGAATCGAAAAAATTGAATAGATCGAAGAATTGAATAGAAATGAATCGAATCAAAATGAAAAGAATCGAATCGAATCGAAAACAATCGAATCAAAAAGAATCGAATTGAAACAAAAGAATCGCATTGTATTTAATCGAATCAAAAAAATCTAATTGAATCGAATCGAAAAGAATCGATTTGAAATGAAAAGAATCTAATCGAATTGATAGAAAATTGAATCGAATCGAAAACAATCGAATCGAATCGAAAAGAATCGAATTGTATGGAAACGAATCGAAAAGAATCTAATTGAGTAGAAAAGAATCAAATCAAATTTAATGGAATCGAAAAGAACCGAATAGCATCGAATTGAATCGAATCGAAAAGAATCGAAACGAATTGAATCGAAAAGCATTGAGTCGAATCAAATCGAAAAGAATCGAATCGTATCAAATTGAAAAGAATCGAATCGATCTGAAAAGAATTGAATCGAATCGAAAAGAATCAAATTGAAACGAAAAGAATCAAATCGAATAGCAAAGAATCGAATCGAAACGAATCGATTTGAAACGAGCCGAATCGAATCGAATTGAATGACATATTCGAATCGAATCGAAAAGAATCTAATCTAATGAAATCCAAAAGAATCAAATCGAAACAAATAGAATCAAACCGAATGGAATTGAATCGAAAAGAGTCGATTCGAATCAAATTGGAATGAAAAGAATTGAATCGAATCGAATAAAAAACAAGTGAATCGAATAGAATAGAAAAGAATAGAATCGAAACGAAAAGAATCAAATTGAATCGAAAGGAATCGAATCGAAAAGAATCGAATCAAAGAGAAAAGACTCGAATCGAATGGAAAAGAATAGAATCAAAAAGAATCGAATTGAAACAAAAAGAATCGAATTGAATTGAAACGAAAAGAATCGAATGGAATCGAATCGAAAAGAATCGAATTGAATTAAATCGAAGAGAATCGAATCGAATTGAATTGAATCGAAGAGAATCGAATCGAATAGAAAAGAATCAAATCGAAATGAATCGATTTGAAACGAAAAGAATCGAATCGAATCAAATTGAATGAAAAGAATTGAATCGAATCAAAAAGAATTGAATCAAAAAGAATCAATCCGAAACAAAAAGAATCAAACCGAATTGAAAAGAATCTAACTGAATAGAATCGAAAAGAATCGACGTACCGAATCGAATCCAATCGAAAAAAATCTAATCGTATCAAATCGAATCGAAAAGAATTGAAATGAATAGAATAGAAAAGATTCGAATCAAATGAAAAACAATCAAATCGAGTAATATCGAATCGAAAAGAATCGAATGGAAAAGAATCGAATCGAATGGAAAAGAATTGAATTGAATCAAAAAGAATTGATTCAAATCAAAAAGAATCGAATCGATTCGAATCGAAAAGACTCGAATCGAAAAGAATCGAAAAGAATCGAATCGAATCCAAAAGGATCGAATCGCAAAGAATCGAATCTAAAGAAAAGGAATCGAATCGAATCGAAACGAATAGAATCGAAAAGAATCGATTTGAATCGAAATGAAAAGAATCGTATCGAATCAAATCGAAAAAAATCAAATGGAATCGAATCGAATCGTATCGAAAAGAATCAAATCAAATGAAAAGAATCGAATCGAATAGAAAAGAATCGAATTGATTGGAATCGACTCGAAAACAATCTAATTGAATTGAAAGGAATCGAATCAAATTTAATGGAATCGACAAGAATCGTATCAAATCAAAAAGATCGAATCGAAACGAATCAATTCGAAAAGAATCAAATCGAATCGAATCGAAAAGAATCGAATCGAAAAGAATTGAATTGAAAAGAATCGAATTGAATCGAATTGAAAAGACTCGAATCGAATTAAAAGAATCGAATCGAATCGAAAAGAATCGAATCGAATCGGAAAGAATTGAATTGGAATGAATCGATTTGAATCGAATTGAAAAGAATCGAATCGAAAAAATCGAATCGAAAAGAACTGAGTTGAGTTGAATCGAATCGAAAAGATTCGAATCGAATCGTGTCGAATCAAAAAGATGGAATCGAAACGAATCGAATCGAATCGAATCGAAAAGAATCGAATAGATAGCAAAGAATCAAATCGAATAGAAAAGAATTTGAATCGAATTGAAACGATTCGAAAAAATCGAAACTAATCGAATCATCGAATGGAAAAGAATCGAATCGAATCAAAAAGAATCGAAACGAACTGAATCGAAAGAATCGAATCGAACAGAATCGAAAAGAATTGAATCGTAATGTAACAAATCGAATCCAAATGATCGAATCAAGCCAAGTCGAAAAGAATTGAATCGAAAAGAATCGAATCAAAATGAAAAGAATCGAATAGAATCGAATTGAAAAGAATCGAATTGAACCGAATCAAATAGAATAGAATCGAACAGAATTGAATCGAATGAAAAGAATCTTATCGAATCGATTCGAAAAGAATTGAATCGAATCGAATGGAGAAGAATCAAATCAAATGGAATCGAAAAGAATCGAATCAAAGAGAATCTAATCGAAACGAAAAGAATCAATCGAATCGAAAAGAATCGAATCGAAACGAAAAGTGTCGAATCGAATCGAAAAGAATCGAATCGAACCGAAAAGAATCAAATCGCATCGAAAAGAATCGAATTGAATTGAATCGTAATGAAAAGAATCGAATCGAATCGAAAGAATCAAATCGAATCGAAAACAATTGAATCGAATGCAATCAAATCGAAAAGAATCGAATCGAATTGAAAAGAATCAAATCGAATTGATTGAATCGAAAAGAATCGAATCGAATCGAATCGCATCGAATCGAAAATAATAGAATTGAATAAAAATAATCGAATCGAATTGAGAATAATTGGAATTGAATTGAATCGATAATCGAATCGAATCAAATCGATTCGAAAAATCGAATCAGATTGCAACGAATCGAATCATATTGAATTGATTTGAATTGAAATGAATCGAATCTAATCAAATCAAAAAGAATCGAATCCAAAGAATCGAATTGTAGAAAATCAAATCAAAACAAAATGATTCAAATCGAAACGAATCAAATTGAAAAGAATCGAATCGAATCGAATCAAAAAGAATCGAATCGAATCGAAAAGAATCGAATAGAAAAGAATCGTATCGAATCAAATCTAAAAGAATCGAATCGAATCGAATAAAAAAGAATCGAATCGAATTGATTCGCATCGAAAAGAATCGAATCGTATCGAATCGAAAACAATCGAATCTATTCGAATCGAATGGAATTGAATCAAAAAGAATCGAATCGAATTGAATCGAAAACAATCGAATAGATTCGAATTGAAACAAATCGAAAAAAATCAAAACGCATCAAATCACATCGAGTGGAAAAGAATCGAATCAAATAGAAAAGAATCGAATTGAATCGAACTGAATCGAAAAGAATCGAATAGATCAAATCAAAAAGAATCGAATCGATTCGAAATGAATCGAGTAGAATTGAGTCGAAGTGAAAAGAATTGAATCGAATCGAATCGAAAAGAATCTAATCGAAACGAAAAGAATCGAATCGAAGAGAATCTAATCGAAATGAAAAGAATCAAATCGAATCGAAAAGAATCGAATCGAAATGAAAACTGTCGAATCGAATCGAATCGAAAAGAATCGAGTTGAATTGAATAGAAAAGAATCGAATCGAATAAAATCGATAAGAATTGAATCAAATCCAATTGAATCGAAAAGATTCGAATCGAATTGAAAAGAAACGAACCGAAGTGAAAAGAATCGAATCGAATCGAAAGAATCAAATCGAAAAAAAAATCGAATCGAAATTAAAAGAATCGAATCGAATCAAAGCATAAAGAATCGAATCTAATTGAAACGAAAAGAATCGAATTGAATCGAATAGAGAAGAATCTAATGGTAAGGAATCGAATCGAAAAGAATCCAATTGTATTGAATCGAAGCGAAAAGAAATGAATTGAATAGATTATAAAAGAATCGAATCGAAAGGAATCGACTCGAAACGTAAAGAATCGAATCGAAAAAATTGAATAGAATCGAAAAGAATTGAATAGAAATGAATCGAATCGAAATGAAAAGAATTGAATCGAATCGAATCGAAAACAATCGAATGAAAAACAATCGAATTGAAACAAAAGAATGGCATTGTGTTTAATCGAATCAAAAAATCTAATTGAATCGAATCGAAAAGAATCGATTTGAAATGAAAAGAATCTAATCGAATTGATAGAAAATTGAATCGAATCGAAAACAATCGAATCGAATCGAAAAGAATCGAATTGTATGGAAACGAATCGAAAAGAATCTAATTGAGTAGAAAAGAATCAAATCAAATTTAATGGAATCGAAAAGAAGCGAATAGAATCGAATTGAATCGAATCGAAAAGAATCGAAACGAATTGAATCGAAAAGCATTGAATCGAATCAAATCGAAAAGAATCGAATCGTATCAAATTGAAAAGAATCGAATCGATCTGAAAAGAATTGAATCGAATTGAATCGAATCGAAAAGAATCAAATTGAAACGAAAAGAATCAAATCGAATAGCAAAGAATCGAATCGAAACGAATCGATTTGAAACGAGCAGAATCGAATCGAATTGAATGAAATATTCGAATCGAATCGAATCGAAAAGAATCTAATCTAATGAAATCCAAAAGAATCTAATCGAAACAAATAGAATCAAACCGAATGGTATTGAATCGAAAAGAGTCGATTCGAATCAAATTGGAATGAAAAGAATTGAATCGAATCAAAAAGAATTGAATCAAAAAGAATCAAACCGAATTGAAAAGAATCTAACTGAATAGAATCAAAAAGAATCAAATCGTACTGAATCGAATCCAATCGAAAAGAATCTAATCGTATCGAATCGAATCGAAAAGAATTGAAATGAATAGAATAGAAAAGATTCGAATCAAATCAAAAACAATCAAATCGAGTAATATCGAATCGAAATGAATCGAATCGAAAATAATCGAATCGAATGGAAAAGAATTGAATTGAATCAAAAAGAATTGATTCAAATCAAAAAGAATCGAATCGATTCGAATCGAAAAGACTCGAATCGAATCGAATCGAAAAGAATCGAATCGAATCTAAAAGGATCGAATCGCAAAGAATCGAATCTAAAGAAAAGGAATCGAATCGAATCGAAACAAATAGAATCGTTAAGAATCGATTTGAATCGAAATGAAAAGAATCGTATCGAAACAAATCGAAAAAAATCAAATGGAATCGAATCGAATCGTATCGAAAAGAATCAAATCAAATGAAAAGAATCGAATCGAATAGAAAAGAATCGAATTGATTGGAATCGACTCGAAAATAACCTAATTGAATTGAAAGGAATCGAATCAAATTAAATGGAATCGACAAGAATCGTATCAAATCAAAAAGATCGAATCGAAATGAATCAATTCGAAAAGAATCAAATTGAATCGAATCGAAAAGAATTGAATCGAAAAGAATCGAATCGAATGGAAAAGAATTGAATTGAATCAAAAAGAATTGATTCAAATCAAAAAGAATCGAATCGATTCGAATCGAAAAGACTGAAATCGAATCGAATCGAAAAGAATCGAATCGAATCAAAAAGGATCGAATCGCAAAGAATCGAATCTAAAGAAAAGGAATCGAATCGAATCGAAACGAATAGAATCGAAAAGAATCGATTTGAATCCAAATGAAAAGAATCGTATCGAATCAATTCGAAAAAAATCAAATGAAATCGAATCGAATCGTATCGAAAAGAATCAAATCAAATGAAAAGAATCGAATCGAATAGAAAAGAATCGAATTGATTGGAATCGACTCGAAAATAACCTAATTGAATTGAAAGGAATCGAATCAAATTTAAGGGAATCGAGAAGAATCGTATCAAATCAAAAAGATCGAATCAATTCGAAAAGAATCAAATCGAATCGAATCGAAAAGAATCGAATCGAAAAGAATTGAATTGAAAAGAATCGAATTTAATCGAATTGAAAAGACTCGAATCGAATTAAAAGAATCGAATCGAATCGAAAAGAATCGAATCGAATCGGAAAGAATTGAATTGGAATGAATCGATTTGAATCGAATTGAAAAGAATCGAATCGAAAAAATCGAATCGAAAAGAACTGAGTTGAGTTGAATCGAATCGAAAAGATTCGAATCCAATCGTGTCGAATCAAAAAGATGGAATCGAAACGAATCGAATCGAATCGAATCGAAAAGAATCGAATAGATAGCAAAGAATCAAATCGAATAGAAAAGAATTTGAATCGAATTGAAACGATTCGAAAAAATCGAAACTAATCGAATCATCGAATGGAAAAGAATCGAATCGAATCAAAAAGAATCGAAACGAACTGAATCGAAAGAATCGAATCGAACAGAATCGAAAAGAATTGAATCGTAATGTAACAAATCGAATCCAAATGATCGAATCAAGCCAAGTCGAAAAGAATTGAATCGAAAAGAATCGAATCAAAATGAAAAGAATCGAATAGAATCGAATTGAAAAGAATCGAATTGAACCGAATCAAATAGAATAGAATCGAACAGAATTGAATCGAATGAAAAGAATCTTATCGAATCGATTCGAAAAGAATTGAATCGAATCGAATGGAGAAGAATCAAATCAAATGGAATCGAAAAGAATCGAATCAAAGAGAATCTAATCGAAACGAAAAGAATCAATCGAATCGAAAAGAATCGAATCGAAACGAAAAGTGTCGAATCGAATCGAATCGAAAAGAATCGAATCGAACCGAAAAGAATCAAATCGCATCGAAAAGAATCGAATTGAATTGAATCGTAATGAAAAGAATCGAATCGAATCGAAAGAATCAAATCGAATCGAAAACAATTGAATCGAATGCAATCAAATCGAAAAGAATCGAATCGAATTGAAAAGAATCAAATCGAATTGATTGAATCGAAAAGAATCGAATCGAATCGAATCGCATCGAATCGAAAATAATAGAAATGAATAAAAATAATCGAATCGAATTGAGAATAATTGGAATTGAATTGAATCGATAATCGAATCGAATCAAATCGAGTCGAATCGAAACTAATCGAATCGAATCAAATCGATTCGAAAAAATCGAATCAGATTGCAACGAATCGAATCATATTGAATTGATTTGAATTGAAATGAATCGAATCTAATCAAATCAAAAAGAATCGAATCCAAAGAATCGAATTGTAGAAAATCAAATCAAAACAAAAAGATTCAAATCGAAACGAATCAAATTGAAAAGAATCGAATCGAATCGAATCGAAAAGAATCGAATCGAATCGAAAAGAATCGAATAGAAAAGAATCGTATCGAATCAAATCTAAAAGAATCGAATCGAATCGAATAAAAAAGAATCGAATCGAATTGATTCGCATCGAAAAGAATCGAATCGTATCGAATCGAAAAGAATCGAATCTATTCGAATCGAATGGAATTGAATCAAAAAGAATCGAATCGAATTGAAACGAAAAGAATCGAATAGATTCGAATTGAAACAAATCGAAAAAAATCAAAACGAATCAAATCACATCGAGTGGAAAAGAATCGAATCAAATAGAAAAGAATCGAATTGAATCGAACTGAATCGAAAAGAATCGAATAGATCAAATCAAAAAGAATCGAATCGATTCGAAATGAATCGAGTAGAATCGAGTCGAAGTGAAAAGAATTGAATCGAATCGAATCGAAAAGAATCTAATCGAAACGAAAAGAATCGAATCGAAGAGAATCTAATCGAAATGAAAAGAATCAAATCGAATCGAAAAGAATCGAATCGAAACGAAAACTGTCGAATCGAATCGAATCGAAAAGAATCGAGTTGAATTGAAAAGAATTGAATCGAATAAAATCGATAAGATTTGAATCAAATCCAATAGAATCGAAAAGATTCGAATCGAATTGAAAAGAAACGAACCGAAGTGAAAAGAATCGAATCGAATCGAAAGAATCAAATCGAAAAAAAAATCGAATCGAAATTAAAAGAATCGAATCGAATCAAAGCATAAAGAATCGAATCAAATTGAATCGAAAGAATCGAATTGAATCAAATAGAGAAGAATCTAATGGTAAGGAATCGAATCGAAAAGAATCCAATTGTATTGAATCGAATCGAAAAGAAATGAATTGAATAGATTATAAAAGAATCGAATCGAAAGGAATCGACTCGAAACGTAAAGAATCGAATCGAAAAAATTGAATAGATTGAAGAATTGAATAGAAATGAATCGAATCGAAATGAAAAGAATTGAATCGAATCGAATCGAAAACAATCGAATGAAAAACAATCGAATTGAAACAAAAGAATGGCATTGTGTTTAATCGAATCAAAAAATCTAATTGAATCGAATCGAAAAGAATCGATTTGAAATGAAAAGAATCTAATCGAATTGATAGAAAATTGAATCGAATCGAAAACAATCGAATCGAATCGAAAAGAATCGAATTGTATGGAAACGAATCGAAAAGAATCTAATTGAGTAGAAAAGAATCAAATCAAATTTAATGGAATCGAAAAGAAGCGAATAGAATCGAATTGAATCGAATCGAAAAGAATCGAAACGAATTGAATCGAAAAGCATTGAATCGAATCAAATCGAAAAGAATCGAATCGTATCAAATTGAAAAGAATCGAATCGATCTGAAAAGAATTGAATCGAATTGAATCGAATCGAAAAGAATCAAATTGAAACGAAAAGAATCAAATCGAATAGCAAAGAATCGAATCGAAACGAATCGATTTGAAACGAGCAGAATCGAATCGAATTGAATGAAATATTCGAATCGAATCGAATCGAAAAGAATCTAATCTAATGAAATCCAAAAGAATCTAATCGAAACAAATAGAATCAAACCGAATGGTATTGAATCGAAAAGAGTCGATTCGAATCAAATTGGAATGAAAAGAATTGAATCGAATCAAAAAGAATTGAATCAAAAAGAATCAAACCGAATTGAAAAGAATCTAACTGAATAGAATCAAAAAGAATCAAATCGTACTGAATCGAATCCAATCGAAAAGAATCTAATCGTATCGAATCGAATCGAAAAGAATTGAAATGAATAGAATAGAAAAGATTCGAATCAAATCAAAAACAATCAAATCGAGTAATATCGAATCGAAATGAATCGAATCGAAAATAATCGAATCGAATGGAAAAGAATTGAATTGAATCAAAAAGAATTGATTCAAATCAAAAAGAATCGAATCGATTCGAATCGAAAAGACTCGAATCGAATCGAATCGAAAAGAATCGAATCGAATCTAAAAGGATCGAATCGCAAAGAATCGAATCTAAAGAAAAGGAATCGAATCGAATCGAAACAAATAGAATCGTTAAGAATCGATTTGAATCGAAATGAAAAGAATCGTATCGAAACAAATCGAAAAAAATCAAATGGAATCGAATCGAATCGTATCGAAAAGAATCAAATCAAATGAAAAGAATCGAATCGAATAGAAAAGAATCGAATTGATTGGAATCGACTCGAAAATAACCTAATTGAATTGAAAGGAATCGAATCAAATTAAATGGAATCGACAAGAATCGTATCAAATCAAAAAGATCGAATCGAAATGAATCAATTCGAAAAGAATCAAATTGAATCGAATCGAAAAGAATTGAATCGAAAAGAATCGAATCGAATGGAAAAGAATTGAATTGAATCAAAAAGAATTGATTCAAATCAAAAAGAATCGAATCGATTCGAATCGAAAAGACTGAAATCGAATCGAATCGAAAAGAATCGAATCGAATCAAAAAGGATCGAATCGCAAAGAATCGAATCTAAAGAAAAGGAATCGAATCGAATCGAAACGAATAGAATCGAAAAGAATCGATTTGAATCCAAATGAAAAGAATCGTATCGAATCAATTCGAAAAAAATCAAATGAAATCGAATCGAATCGTATCGAAAAGAATCAAATCAAATGAAAAGAATCGAATCGAATAGAAAAGAATCGAATTGATTGGAATCGACTCGAAAATAACCTAATTGAATTGAAAGGAATCGAATCAAATCTAAGGGAATCGAGAAGAATCGTATCAAATCAAAAAGATCGAATCAATTCGAAAAGAATCAAATCGAATCGAATCGAAAAGAATCGAATCGAAAAGAATTGAATTGAAAAGAATCAAATTGAATCGAATTGAAAAGACTCGAATCGAATTAAAAGAATCGAATCGAATCGAAAAGAATCGAATCGAATCGGAAAGAATTGAATTGAAATGAATCGATTTGAATCGAATTGAAAAGAATCGAATCGAAAAAATCGAATCGAAAAGAACTGAGTTGAGTTGAATCGAATCGAAAAGATTCGAATCGAATCGTGTCGAATCAAAAAGATGGAATCGAAACGAATCGAATCGAATCGAATCGAAAAGAATCGAATAGATAGCAAAGAATCAAATCGAATAGAAAAGAATTTGAATCGAATTGAAACGATTCGAAAAAATCGAAACTAATCGAATCATCGAATGGAAAAGAATCGAATCGAATCAAAAAGAATCGAAACGAACTGAATCGAAAGAATCGAATCGAACAGAATCGAAAAGAATTGAATTGTAATGTAACAAATCGAATCCAAATGATCGAATCAAGCCAAGTCGAAAAGAATTGAATCGAAAAGAATCGAATCAAAATGAAAAGAATCGAATAGAATCGAATTGAAAAGAATCGAATTGAACCGAATCAAATAGAATAGAATCGAACAGAATTGAATCGAATGAAAAGAATCTTATCGAATCGATTCGAAAAGAATTGAATCGAATCGAATGGAGAAGAATCAAATCAAATGGAATCGAAAAGAATCGAATCAAAGAGAATCTAATCGAAACGAAAAGAATCAATCGAATCGAAAAGAATCGAATCGAAACGAAAAGTGTCGAATCGAATCGAAAAGAATCGAATCGAACCGAAAAGAATCAAATCGAATCGAAAAGAATCGAATTGAATTGAATCGTAATGAAAAGAATCGAATCGAATCGAAAGAATCAAATCGAATCGAAAACAATTGAATCGAATGCAATCAAATCGAAAAGAATCGAATCGAATTGAAAAGAATCAAATCGAATTGATTGAATCGAAAAGAATCGAATCGAATCGAATCGCATCGAATCGAAAATAATAGAATTGAATAAAAATAATCGAATCGAATTGAGAATAATTGGAATTGAATTGAATCGATAATCGAATCGAATCAAATCGAGTCGAATCGAAACTAATCGAATCGAATCAAATCGATTCGAAAAAATGGAATCAGATTGCAACGAATCGAATCATATTGAATTGATTTGAATTGAAATGAATCGAATCTAATCAAATCAAAAAGAATCGAATCCAAAGAATCGAATTGTAGAAAATCAAATCAAAACAAAAAGATTCAAATCGAAACGAATCAAATTGAAAAGAATCGAATCGAATCGAATCGAAAAGAATCGAATCGAATCGAAAAGAATCGAATAGAAAAGAATGGTATCGAATCAAATCTAAAAGAATCGAATCGAATCGAATAAAAAAGAATCGAATCGAATTGATTCGCATCGAAAAGAATCGAATCGTATCGAATCGAAAAGAATCGAATCTATTCGAATCGAATGGAATTGAATCAAAAAGAATCGAATCGAATTGAAACGAAAAGAATCGAATAGATTCGAATTGAAACAAATCGAAAAAAATCAAAACGAATCAAATCACATCGAGTGGAAAAGAATCGAATCAAATAGAAAAGAATCGAATTGAATCGAACTGAATCGAAAAGAATCGAATAGATCAAATCAAAAAGAATCGAATCGATTCGAAATGAATCGAGTAGAATCGAGTCGAAGTGAAAAGAATTGAATCGAATCGAATCGAAAAGAATCTAATCGAAACGAAAAGAATCGAATCGAAGAGAATCTAATCGAAATGAAAAGAATCAAATCGAATCGAAAAGAATCGAATCGAAACGAAAACTGTCGAATCGAATCGAATCGAAAAGAATCGAGTTGAATTGAAAAGAATTGAATCGAATAAAATCGATAAGATTTGAATCAAATCCAATAGAATCGAAAAGATTCGAATCGAATTGAAAAGAAACGAACCGAAGTGAAAAGAATCGAATCGAATCGAAAGAATCAAATCGAAAAAAAAATCGAATCGAAATTAAAAGAATCGAATCGAATCAAAGCATAAAGAATCGAATCAAATTGAATCGAAAGAATCGAATTGAATCAAATAGAGAAGAATCTAATGGTAAGGAATCGAATCGAAAAGAATCCAATTGTATTGAATCGAATCGAAAAGAAATGAATTGAATAGATTATAAAAGAATCGAATCGAAAGGAATCGACTCGAAACGTAAAGAATCGAATCGAAAAAATTGAATAGATTGAAGAATTGAATAGAAATGAATCGAATCGAAATGAAAAGAATTGAATCGAATCGAATCGAAAACAATCGAATCAAAAACAATCGAATTGAAACAAAAGAATCGCATTGTATTTAATCGAATCAAAAAAATCTAATTGTATCGAATCGAAAAGAATCGATTTGAAATGAAAAGAATCTAATCGAATTGATAGAAAATTGAATCGAATCGAAAACAATCGAATCGAATCGAAAAGAATCGAATTGTATGGAAACGAATCGAAAAGAATCTAATTGAGTAGAAAAGAATCAAATCAAATTTAATGGAATCGAAAAGAACCGAATAGCATCGAATTGAATCGAATCGAAAAGAATCGAAACGAATTGAATCGAAAGGCATTGAGTCGAATCAAATCGAAAAGAATCGAATCGTATCAAATTGAAAAGAATCGAATCGATCTGAAAAGAATTGAATCGAATTGAATCGAATCGAAAAGAATCAAATTGAAACGAAAAGAATCAAATCGAATAGCAAAGAATCGAATCGAAACGAATCGATTTGAAACGAGCAGAATCGAATCGAATTGAATGAAATATTCGAATCGAATCGAAAAGAATCTAATCTAATGAAATCCAAAAGAATCAAATGGAAACAAATAGAATCAAACCGAATGGAATTGAATCGAAAAGAGTCGATTCGAATCAAATTGGAATGAAAAGAATTGAATCGAATCGAATAAAAAACAAGTGAATCGAATAGAATAGAAAAGAATAGAATCGAAACGAAAAGAATCAAATTGAATCGAAAGGAATCGAATCGAAAAGAATCGAATCAAAGAGAAAAGACGAATCGAATGGAAAAGAATAGAATCAAAAAGAATCGAATTGAAACAAAAAGAATCGAATTGAATTGAATCGAAAAGAATCGAATGGAATCGAATCGAAAAGAATCGAATTGAATTAAATCGAAGAGAATCGAATTGAATTGAATCGAATCGAATAGAAAAGAATCAAATCGAAATGAATCGATTTGAAACGAAAAGAATCGAATCGAATCAAATTGAATGAAAAGAATTGAATCGAATCAAAAAGAATTGAATCAAAAAGAATCAAACCGAAACAAAAAGAATCAAACCGAATTGAAAAGAATCTAACTGAATAGAATCGAAAAGAATCGAACCGTACTGAATCGAATCTAATCGAAAAGAATCTAATCGTATCGAATCGAATCGAAAAGAATTGAAATGAATAGAATAGAAAAGATTCGAGTCAAATCAAAAACAATCAAATCGATTAATATCGAATCGAAAAGAATCGAATCGAAAAGAATCGAATCGAATGGAAAAGAATTGAATTGAATCAAAAAGAATTGATTCAAATCAAAAAGAATCCAATCGATTCGAATCGAAAAGACTCGAATCGAAAAGAATCGAAAAGAATCGAATCGAATCAAAAAGGATCGAATCGCAAAGAATCGAATCTAAAGAAAAGGAATCGAATCGAATCGAAACGAATAGAATCGAAAAGAATCGATTTGAATCGAAATGAAAAGAATCGTATCGAATCAAATCGAAAAAAATCAAATGGAATCGAATCGAATCGTATCGAAAAGAATCAAATCAAATGAAAAGAATCGAATCGAATAGAAAAGAATCGAATTGATTGGAATCGACTCGAAAACAGTCTAATTGAATTGAAAGGAATCGAATCAAATTAAATGGAATCGACAAGAATCGTATCAAATCAAAAAGATCGAATCGAAATGAATCAATTCGAAAAGAATCAAATCGAATCGAATCGAAAAGAATCGAATCGAAAAGAATTGAATTGAAAAGAATCGAAATGAATCGAATTGAAAAGACTCGAATCGAATTAAAAGAATCGAATCGAATCGAAAAGAATCGAATCGAATCGGAAAGAATTGAATTGGAATGAATCGATTTGAATCGAATTGAAAAGAATCGAATCGAAAAAATCGAATCGAAAAGAACTGAGTTGAGTTGAATCGAATCGAAAAGATTCGAATCGAATCGTGTCGAATCAAAAAGATCGAATTGAAACGAATCGAATCGAATCGAATCGAAAAGAATCGAATCGAAAAGAATCGAATCGAAAAGAATCGAATCGAATCATATCGATTGAAAAGATCAAATCAAAAAAATCAAAGAGAATCGAAATGAATCAAAACGAATCGAATCGAATAGAAAAGAATCGTATCGAATCAAATCTAAAAGAATCGAATCGAATCGAATAAAAAAGAATCTAATCGAATTGATTCGCATCGAAAAGAATCGAATCGTATCGAATCGAAAAGAATCGAATCTATTCGAATCGAATGGAATTGAATCAAAAAGAATCGAATCGAATTGAATCGAAAACAATCGAATAGATTAGAATTGAAACAAATCGAAAAAAATCAAAACGAATCAAATCACATCGAGTGGAAAAGAATCGAATCAAATAGAAAAGAATCGAATTGAATCGAACTGAATCGAAAAGAATCTAATAGATCAAATCAAAAAGAATCGAATCGATTCGAAATGAATCGAGTAGAATCGAGTCAAAGTGAAAAGAATTGAATCGAATCGAATCGAAAAGAATCGAATCGAAACGAAAAGAATCGAATCGAAGAGAATCTAATCGAAATGAAATAATCAAATCGAATCGAAAAGAATCGAATCGAAACGAAAAGTGTCGATTCGAATCGAATCGAAAAGAATCGAGTTGAATAGAAAAGAATCGAATCGAATAAAATCGATAAGAATTGAATCAAATCCAATAGAATCGAAAAGATTCGAATCGAATTGAAAAGAAACGAACCGAATTGAAAAGAATCAAATCGAATCGAAAAGAATCAAATCGAAAAAAAAAATCGAATCGAAATTAAAAGAATCGAATCGAATCAAAGCATAAAGAATCAAATCTAATTGAATCGAAAAGAATCGATTGAATCGAATAGAGAAGGATCTAATGGTAAGGAATCGAATCGAAAAGAATCCATTTGTATTGAATCGAATCGAAAAGAATCGAATTGAATAGAATATAAAAGAATCGAATCGAAAGGAATCGACTCGAAACGAAAAGAATCGAATCGAAAAAATTGAATAGAATCGAAAAGAATTGAATAGAAATGAATCGAATCGAAATGAAAAGAATTGAATCGAATCGAATCGAAAACAATCGAATCAAAAACAATCGAATTGAAACAAAAGAATCGCATTGTATTTAATCGAATCAAAAAAATCTAATTGAATCGAATCGAAAAGAATCGATTTGAAATGAAAAGAATCTAATCGAATTGATAGAAAATTGAATCGAATCGAAAACAATTGAATCGAATCGAAAAGAATCGAATTGTATGGAAACGAATCGAAAAGAATCTAATTGAGTAGAAAAGAATCAAATCAAATGTAATGGAATCGAAAAGAACCGAATAGCATCGAATTGAATCAAATCGAAAAGAATCGAAACGAATTGAATCGAAAAGCATTGAATCCAATCAAATCGAAAAGAATCGAATCGTATCAAATTGAAAAGAATCGAATCGATCTGAAAAGAATTGAATCGAATTGAATCGAATCGAAAAGAATCAAATTGAAACGAAAAGAATCAAATCGAATAGCAAAGAATCGAATCGAATCGATTTGAAAAGAGCCGAATCGAATCGAATTGAATGAAATATTCGAATCGAATCGAAAAGAATCTAATCTAATGAAATCCAAAAGAATCAAATCGAAACAAATAGAATCAAACCGAATGGAATTGAATCGAAAAGAGTCGATTCGAATCAAATTGGAATGAAAAGAATTGAATCGAATCAAAAAGAATTGAATCAAAAAGAATCAAACCGAAACAAAAAGAATCAAACCGAATTGAAAAGAATCTAACTGAATAGAATCGAAAAGAATCGAACCGTACTGAATCGAATCTAATCGAAAAGAATCTAATCGTATCGAATCGAATCGAAAAGAATTGAAATGAATAGAATAGAAAAGATTCGAGTCAAATCAAAAACAATCAAATCGAGTAATATCGAATCGAAAAGAATCGAATCGAAAAGAATCGAATCGAATGGAAAAGAATTGAATTGAATCAAAAAGAATTGATTCAAATCAAAAAGAATCGAATCGATTCGAATCGAAAAGACTCGAATCGAATCAAATCGAATTGAATCGAATCGAATCAAAAAGGATCGAATCGCAAAGAATCGAATCTAAAGAAAAGGAATCGAATCGAATCGAAATGAATAGAATCGAAAAGAATCGATTTGAATCGAAATGAAAAGAATCGTATCGAATCAAATCGAAAAAAATCAAATGGAATCGAATCGAATCGTATCGAAAAGAATCAAATCAAATGAAAAGAATCGAATCGAATAGAAAAGAATCGAATTGATTTCAATCGACTCGAAAATAACCTAATTGAATTGAAAGGAATCGAATCAAATTTAATGGAATCGACAAGAATCGTATCAAATCAAAAAGATCGAATCGAAACGAATCAATTCGAAAAGAATCAAATCGAATCGAATCGAAAAGAATCGAATCGAAAAGAATTGAATTGAAAAGAATCGAATTGAATCGAATTGAAAAGACTCGAATCGAATTAAAAGAATCGAATCGAATCGAAAAGAATCGAATCGAATCGGAAAGAATTGAATTGAAATGAATCGATTTGAATCGAATTGAAAAGAATCGAATCGAAAAAATCGAATTGAAAAGAACTGAGTTGAGTTGAATCGAATCGAAAAGATTCGAATCGAATCGGGTCGAATCAAAAAGATCGAATCGAAACGAATTAAATCGAATGGAAAAGAATCGAATCGAATCTAAAAGAATCAAATCGAATAGAAAAGAATTTGAATCGAATTG